>NC_012872.2:27248634-27940883 GCF_000003195.3 Sorghum bicolor | reverse complement strand
TCTTTCTTCTCATTTCGACTATCCTAGATTGAAAGGCGATGCCGAAGCTCCTCATTTGTAATTTATTGATCGAGATCAATAGTACTAGCTTTTCTCGCTCTGTCAAATACTTTCATCTTGGCTTTGCCTTTAGGATCATCTACAACAATCATGTTCATAGAGAAAGACACCATGTTCTGTGCAAAAGGCTGAGCATCAATCTTCATCTTGCCATCGAATGTCAAATGCCCCTCTTGAATAGCCTTTTGAATTCATACTCTGAAAACTCGGCAATCATTGATAGAATGGGAATTGGTATTATGGAAGCCACAATATTTCTTGTCTTCTACTCCTTCAGGGCATAGCATGGGAGCCCTTCTAGCAATTTGATATGTCTCTAACCAACAATTCGAACAACTTATCTGACTTGGAGACATCAAAGTCATAAGTTCCTTTTTGCTGCCTCAACCAGCGTTGACTAACCTGAGTTGGCTCTTTCGCCTAGACCAATTCAGCTGCGGCTATTTCATCTTCATCGTTGTATTCTGTTGCTTCTTCTAGGAAACTTTGATACATTTTGCTAGCCACATCACCCTTCTAGAAACAGTTATCCCTTCTGAACCCCTGAGCTTGATTACTCATCATAGCCAATCGCTACGAAAGTTGACCAAGATCATCGATGTCCATACCAAATAGCTTTTCCCTGACATTGGGCTGCATGCCTGCTATAGCCATTCCTGGTAACTGATCGTCGGGCAGATTCAAATAGTAAAAAAGATACCTGCGAAGATACTCTTGTGGTGTCTCACTAGTTCTCTGCCTTAAGCTCATAAGATCAACCAACTTCTTATCATTAGTACTCGTGAAAAAGTATGAATGGAACTTCTATTCTAATTCTGCCCATGTTCCATTGGGTTTGCCGGCAAGGATGTAAACCATGTGAAAGCTGGCCCCGTTAGGGACAATGAAAAATACTGAATTCTCCAAGCTTCATCTGCAGATGCCTCCCCTAGCTGCATCAAATACCGACTAATGTGTTCTATGGTGCTAGTGTCATCTTGACCAGAAAACTTGGTTAAATCAGTGGGGGGCTTCACCCTTGGAGGAAGCACCAGTCGGTTATACCACTTTGGATAAGGAGACTTACATGCATAAGACTGGTTCTTTGGTTTCAAGCCAAACTGATTTTGCATCATGTCTGCCATCCTTTGCATGATAAGATCAATATTTGAGTTTGGAACCCCCCGTGCTTGCCCTTCAAAGGCAATCCTGCTGAATTTTTATAACCTAGATTTGGAACAGCATCAACAACACTGTAATCGGCAAATTCTTGATATCCGTCTCCATACATTCGTTTGCAACCTGTTTGCTGCTGGAGACACTCTGAAAGCCGATTGCGGGATGTTTCCTGTTGTACCGAATGCGAGCTGTCCATAGGTCATGGGAGGCTGTTGTTTCTCGTGAAGCTCCAGCCCACCTTTGTTTGCACTAGGTGCTCCACTGCCCCCATTAGCCTTTTCTTGATGCTTTGGCACGTGGAACAACGTTGGTCCCTACATTGGGCCAATAGCTTCCTCAAAATATTTGTCGGCCGTTGGACCGAAAGTGTTAACCATGATCGCGCGAAAAGTATTCAAGAAAGCCGAATGATGATTTGTCATAGTGTCTCCCATGGCCTTGTAAACTAACTCAGCCATCCTCTAGGCGTCTTCTTCTTCAGTGTAATCAGTCTGGTGTGGAAGAAGAACTCTTAGTAACGACTGCTTCTAGAAAACCCTGTTGCTTTTGTTCTTAGAAAAGGACATCAAGCACTTATGTTGAAACTGATCACATGCTTACTGAACCATCTCCTTCATGTTTTCTAGCAGCTCGTCCATGGTTACATCTAGAACTTGAGCGTTGTCGAATTCAGGCATTATGAACAACGTTGTCCCACTAGGCGTGCCAAAAAATGTGTCGACACAAAATGTGACGCACTGTGCCTTACACACAGCAAGCCGAAAAATGTGGCTCCAATTGGGTGCCCGGGTGCATCAAAATCCGGAGACGTGCCAGTCAGTTTGACCTACAACTAACAAAGGACAAAATTTATTAGATACAAAATTGGAACATGCCGGGTGAGACTAGACGTTCCATATATATGACCCTGAAGCCACTTATGACGACATACAACTATAAAAGTTGTCTGCCAATAGGTTTGTAGATTATTCGACTAAAATAAACATAAGATATTGATTAACGAATACACGTGTGTGAAAAATATATTAGGATGAGTTATGATTAACTATGATTTAAAATGTAACCAAGCTCCGCAATCTAGCCGAATTGGGATCCATGAAGAAGGAACATGCAAGCAAACACGATTAAATCGATCAAAAGCTTATATCCGCCGCACGACACTTGCTTTATCTAAATTCAAGCGTATTCGACATACATAAACCCGCAACATGTGACAACCTAGATTAGTTTAGTTCGGCTATTGTAAGCATATGATCTATTCGTAATGATGGCATGAAAGTAAAACCGTTAGAGCATAAATGGATTTATAAAAATATGGAGCCGAACCTTACCAATCTAGATTGGGCAAAATGGTGCTACAAATATATAAAGTATTTAAAACATGCAACACATGATAACTTGATGAATCTATTTGAACTTGCCAAGTCTAATAGAGCCGATAATTATCTCACTTTGCTAAGCATATCAGGCAAACGCCTACCGCACGGTATGTACCCATAATGAACAAAGCATAAGCAAAGATTTCTTGATATCCAGCAAAGACCCACTGCACTGTCATTGTGACGAGCAAGACTACTTGTATCAATGTCTAAATCCACCGTATGATACTAGACATGATAACAAGGTTGTCGGGACTTATGGAGGTCGATGGATTGATGATTCCTCTCGAAGAACTCGACGACACGACAAAGACTTGAAGTTGGCACGGGGGCGATTGAATTGATTTTGTTGTGAACCCTTTTTATAATAACCAAGGGCTCATATTAATACCCTGGCCATAACACGAATCCTACAAGACTATGATTAAACAATAAAGGAAACCTAAAAATATGATATCTTTAGTTTCAATCCTCCTCGGAACCTCCATTGCCTTAATTATCGTGATCTCCCCCTGTCGGATCGGTCTTCACTTGCCATTTTTTTCACTTCCTAAATGAAACTGCCTTTCCCCAGAATAACCGATTGCATAGGCGCTTGCCGAATCTCAAGGAATTAGCCGACCACATAGATATTTGCCGAAATACTCAAAACACCGGCCTTTTCATGAAACCACCACGCACTAGTCCATCTATCATCTTCTCAAACGTGCTAAAATCTAGTGTTAACACCTTGGGCCCCGTCCACCGCGCCCGCCATGCTTTAGCCTTGCGGCCCGACCGCGCGCATGCCCATCGCGCCCCGACCAACCGGCCGGTCGGCCGCTCACTATGCCCCGGCCTTGCAGTCACTGCCTCGACCATCGTGCAGTGTACCTCCCTCTCTTGTCCATGGGTCCCTGGCCGGCTTCAGAGCCTCGATGCCTGCACGGCCCCGCTCTCACCGTGTCGTCGTTGTTCCTCCCTGCTCAACAAGGTAATTTTTTTAATTTTCTTTAATTTAGTTGTTAGATAGATAGATAGATAGATAGATAGATATGATATATTATAGGTATATATAGTTAGAAATTAGTTTGATTTGTAGTTAGTTTTAGAAAGTTAGATAATCAATTAGATTGTTAGATAATTAATAGTTATAGTTGTTGTTTAGTTTGGACTAAATGTGATGTTTTTCGCTGTATGCATGCACTAGATAGATAATGTAGTGAGCATATCTCATGGAGGAACCTTGGAAAGAGATCGCTATGGATATGTTGAGTTTGTTAACATACATAGTGTTCCTGTGTTATTCGATGAGAAGCCATCATTTAGTGAGTTGGTAGCTAGAGCTTGGGAGGTTGGTAGCTAGTGCTTGGAGGAGCTACATTGCCTTAAAGCTGATGCCATCATAGTTGAGGGTGTGCTTCACCTTGATTGCCCTCCGAACGTGCTATGAAAGTTGATCCCAATTGGGTGTGCGGAGAAGTATGTGAGAACAGCTATGATGAGCCAGTTTTAAAGTTTGGACGTGGTTGTGCAGAAGTTATTTGTGCATCAAATCCCTTGTTGGTTTTCCCCGCAATCAATGCCACAACAGGCTTTCTACAACCCTCTAGTCTTTGCTACCAAACCTGTGGTTGCGCCTATAGTTCCAGATGCCCAATCTATCTGCAATGAGGTTTGTGTTGATGCGGTAGTTGGTGATGGTAGTGGATCTCATGATGTTGGGGCAGAACCTCCTCAAGAGATTGCTTTGACACAGAATCATCCTAGTAAGTGTCTTCTCTGTATCATTCCTTTATCCTAGAGCACACATGGTCATGTATTGATCTCATTCTTTCCTTGTAACTCAGCTTTTGCTGCAAGAGACGGTGCTAATAATGTGGAAGTTCCCCAGGGAGAACGATTTCGGGCCTCCTATTAGACAGATGACAGAGTGATGTTGAGATGCTTAGGCGTGTGTACTCTGGACGTCATGATCCTAGAGTTCATGAGTTTAGTGATCTTACTCATTCAAATCAGGCTTGTGCAGACAAACATGATGATGAGCTGTAGGAAGCTGTAGAGGCTGGTCTCGAAATGATAGTTGAGAAGAGGAGAGTTTTCAAGGACCTCCCTGCATTGAAGCGGTGGTTTGAGGCATTCGCAGTGATATGCAAGACACCTTACAAGGTCCTACATTCGTATGTGGAGAGGTGTTACACAGTTGTGTGTGACAAACCTCCTTGTCCATGGTGGGTTTATGCAAGGAAGCAAAAGGTTGATGGGAAGTAGAAGATCACAAAAGTAGTCGGACCACATACTTGTTCTTCACATGACCTTGACATAAAGCATCAACAATTGACATCTACATTAATTGCTAAGTGGTGGTTGTTGATACTGTAGGGAGAACCCAACATGAAAGTCGCTACCATTATACAGATAGTTATGGATGCATTTGATGGTTATAAGATAACATATGGTAAGGCCTAGAGGGCTGTTGACGGTCGATAACGTCAACTTTTATTAGAACTTTAAACCCGAAAGAGAACATGAAAACACACTAGTCTAGGGTTTAAACTGACAATTTCCACGAGTTTTGCATATTCTATATTTTCCAAGGTCTATTTCTAGAAAAGTTGAAAAGAGGGATTCAAGTGCATATTTACCACAAAACTTATCTGCCATGAAAAATATCACGAACGGGACGGGGGAAGACTCTGGAAGACACCGGAGGAAACCGGGGGCCACAGGCCGCTAGGTGGGGTGGGCTGGCCCCACCATGGCGTCGGCCAGTGCCCCAACTCTAGGGTTTTGGTCCCCCTTCTGGAAGCTTCCTCCATCGCCTCGGAGGAGTCATCTTGGCCCTTGGTTAAGTCGGTTTGATCCTACGGCGCATGTTGATCCCACCAAACTATAAATAGAGGGGCAGACCCCCTCCCTGGGGGCATCAAGTCATTTGGAGATCCATTCATCAAGAGCCTTCTCTAGTTTATCAAAGCCTCTCTAGTTCATAGTTTTAGCCTAGTTAGATTAGAAGTAGAAGAGTTCTAGTTCTTCAGCAGGATTCAGAGCCCCTAGCGTCTGTCTGGAGCGTGGAGTTTGGTATAGCTCTAGTACCTTTCTCTTATTGTATTCAATATTATGATTTAGGCAACATTGTTCTTAATCTCTTATATATTCTTAATTGCAATAGTCATTGTCTACTTTGATTATATGTCTAGGATAGTTGGTTTGATCTTATTGAATCCATGTAATTGCTCGTATAGCGTTTACCCAATCCATGGGTTGGTAGATGGTAGACAATATGTAGACATGGTGTCTAGATATCTTGTTTATCTACGAGGGCGCCCTAACGTGCCGGGTCGTGTGGTAGTCCATGCAGGTGACAGCTGCGTTGGTACCTCTGTAGTCCACCCCCCATATGTAGGACTAGCTTGGGCGCGGTCGCGAAGGAGGTGATGGTTGCGTCTTAAAACCCTCATTTGTTGATGCCTCTTTGCATATGATTATGATATAGGGTTGACTTAACAATGATTTCTAGATGTAATTTCACTAATTAGAGTTATTCATTGACGTAGTTATAGAATTACCTTAGTATTTCTTCCTGGGTTTATCCAATGGCTAGCTATTACTTTGACTAGAAGAGCTCTAATATGTATCTATTTATGATGACTGATCATTATTTATCTCATACCTTTTATCAAGTGACTTATCCCTGTTATGAGTAGGATTGTAGTTGTGGTTTATCATTCACATCAATAGTATACGTTATAGTTATAAGTCCTACATATAGACCTTCCCTATGGATACGATATTTAAAACCCCCTGGGTGAGATGTGACATTGGTACCAATATGTGTGCGCTTGCAGATAATCTTACTTAAATCTTATTTAAAGGAGCACAGTTAATTTATACCAACAAGCATTTTTGGCGCCGTTGCCGGGGAAGGTAGCAAGGCAATTAAAGAACATTGATAGACTTATACTTAATTATGTGATTGAGATAACCATTAACCCCTACTCAAGCAGGTTTCGTCGGACTACCGGGTTTATATAGGTTCAAGTCCATTGGCTTAACTGCTCTCGTGGTCGCTAATTCACTTGAATTCTTATAAATTGGACGGTTCTGTTACAGCTGGCATCGGAGGAAGATTAAGCATTTAACCATCATAGATGTATTTAAAAACAAAGGAATTTGTTTTTTCCAAAATATTTGGTAACTTAGGCTATGCATAGGGCTGTTTTAAAATGATTGAACAAAATATACCATGCCAGTGGTCATACCCTTTATGCCCGCTTAAGGACTTCTAGGTGGTTAAGTACTACTAACAAGGGCGTTTTTCCTTTTGTCGTCCATATGTCGTGTAATAATATGGATGCCACTTACTTAAGTGGTAATGAATAGATCATATACCTCTACGCCACGGTAAGCAATGTTTTCCTTTTCGTTGTCCATACGACGTGAAATTGTATGGATGCCACTTGCTTGAGTGGTAATGTATGGATCTATATGCCTCTACGCTATGGTAAGTGTGAGCTGTGAGAGCATGACCGTCCAATCGTCGGTCTAGAGGAGTGTTAGCTGTGGTTACTAGAATATTTACATGTTGTACACATGTATATATGAAAGTACTTAATTGTGGGTAGTTGGTGCAACCGTGTATACATATTTGATGTATATATGGGTGTACCTCACATGGGTAGTGTGCTGCGATGTATGTTCAGGAATATGTATCGGAGTACTTAGCTTGAATTTAGAAGTTTAGACTTTCATTTCTGCACATATACTCTTGTGGGGTTGGGCTGAAATGAATTTTCTGCAGGTACACTAACAGCGAAACGTGTAGACCGTGTAGTTACGTATAAAGAGAGCACGTATGTATGCCACCGACTATACCGCTAGAATTTCTTTTCTAGGGATGGTAAGAACGTACGGAACGTGCATGCATCATGAATCATTCATGCATCCCTTTTATATATACTACTAAATTCTTGTAAATCTGAAACTTGTACCTAATTATCTTCCCTTGTAATTAATTTTTCCTTACTCAAGTTGTGGTCTTTCCTACAGATGGTAGCCGCACATGCAAGTAAAACTTTCCTGGATATGTTTGGCACTCCTACTTTATTGTGAAGGGTGTTAAGTTCAGTAGAATATGAGGAACCACCCCAGTATACTTGGAGAGAGGCTAAGCATGCAGGATCTTTGCCCTGGGTAGATGTCCAAATTACAGTTCCTCCTTGTCCAAATAACCCACAGTGGCTAGGATGGATAGTGGAGTCCGATGGTCAAACTCCTTGGGAAGGTGCTCAAGTAGCAGCCCTAGAAGTGCTGTTAGAAATATGCCAGGACTTTGGTGATGAGCTAGTTAATGGCCCAGCTGGATCTTTCCCTAGAGTGAGTGTAACTGACACCTTTGTATCCCAGATAGGAACTGAGCCCCTGGAGATGAGAGAAACCATACTAGGATATAGATCTAGCCCCGCCATGAGTGCCATGCTGGCGGTACTCAAGCTGTACTATGTACGCCAAGATACCTATATAGAAGCCATGCTAGCGCTTCAGCAAGCCCAAGCTGGACAGCGCAAACTGCGCAAGCGCATGCGTAAGCACCACAAAGCCTTTAGTGATGCACAAGCTGAAATTCAAAACTATCATACTGCTTTGCAAGCCCGCCGCAACCAAGTTGAAAATGCAGTTAGAGAGAGCAATGAGTCACAGGCGCGCACGATGCAAATGACTAGAGAGCAAGATGACGCTATGCGCTTGGCTAAAAATAGAGAAGCTGCTAGAGTTAGAGCCTTGTTCCAAGCTGAGGTTAGAGAGCAAGAGCTGATTCATAGGATTGCTGAGCTGCAGTTAAATGTCCATCGCCTAAACAATGTCATAAGTCCTATTCCACACCCTATCCCAGTTAATCATGAAGAGGACCCTAGTGAGGAAGATCAGGATGATGGCATGGTCTCTAATGAAGAATCTGAGGAAGATATGTAGTTTAGCAATGGTTCCCATATTTATGTATCAGCTCCTATCTCTTTATGTAATGGACATGTAATCTGAATTTTCAGTTGACACTCTATGTATTTGGCCATGGTGCCCTTCTTGTAAGACTTAATCTGTGGCAAGGACCCTATGTAACCTTATGCACTTGTATGTGATGCTCCATGTTTATGTTGAGCTTGAATAAATTCCTAGTGATGCCTTTAATCCCTGAGAATTCTTGTGGTTGTGAACAATTGCAAGTGTAACCAATATCATGGATGATGTTCACTTGTTATAAATGGATTATTGTGCCTTGTATTATGAGGATTTATTTTAGTAAATTCTGTATGGCATCAATTGAGATTTATGGCAATTATTCTGTCATCCTAAACGATCACTTGGTGTGCCTTGTGCAGATGGCTCGCAATACTCGCTTCGGCCATAATGAGGTGCCGCCACCACCACCTCCTCCCCCGCCTACGCCTGCTGAGCTCCTCGCAACTCTTGTTGAGGGCCAGCAGATGCTTAATGAAGCTATGCAAACTATGGCACAACAGAACCGGGGTGGTCGCCATGCCCGCCAAGGCGGAGAAGCGAATCAGTATAGCAATTTCAAGGACTTTCACGACACCAAGCCGCCGGTTTTCAAGGAGGCCTCTGAACCTCTAGAAGCCAATGAATGGCTCCACACCCTTGAGCAGAAGTTCCACTTGTTGAGGGTGACTAAGGAGCTGAAGACAGAATATGCAGCACATCAATTGGAAGGCAAAGCAGGTGTTTGGTGGAGCCATTATAGGACCAGCTTGCCTGCCAATGCTGTTGTAACTTGGGACCAGTTCAAAACTGCTTTTAGGGACACTTATATTCCATTGATGACCATCAAGCACACCGAGTTCATGAACTTAACTCAGGGCACCAAAAGTTTGACTGAGTACCTTCATGCTTTCAATAATTTGTCTCGCTATGCTACTGAGTTTGTTGACACCGACGCTAAGAAGCTTGCTAGTTTCAAGAGAGGACTTGAGCCCAAGCTGTCCAAGAATATGGCTGGTAACAAGAGTACCACCTTCAATGAGTTTGTGAGTGATGCTCTGACCCAGGAGAACTCCAACGCTATCTATGCTGCATCCAAGAACCGCAAGAGGGCCTATGAAGTAGGTGCTTCGCAGTCCAAGACTCCGGTGACAAGTAAGCCAGCCTATCACCCACCCAATGCTGTGACAAGGTATAGGCCATCGTAGAAGAAGTCAAATGTGAAGACGGGAGTTTGCAGGTCCTTCACAGTTGCCCTTCCCAGAGGCGCCACAGGTCAAGGGAGCTCCAAAACTCCCCCTGATAACTGTCCCTGCTTCAACTGCAAATAGGTTGGTCATTGGGCAAGGGATTGCCCTTATCCTAAGAGAACTTCTGCAGCTAGGATTAATAACCGTACCGGCGGAGTGCACTATATCACCGTTGAAGAAATCCCCGAAGGCGAAGTGGTTACGACTGGTATGTTTCTTGTCAACCAACATCCCGCAGTTGTCTTGTTTGATTTTGGAGCTCACATTCTTTTATGAGTCAAGCATTCGCATCTAAACACGGGCAACATGTAGTTAATCTTGACCAGGGCAAATTTTGTATTAGTGCTGCTGGTAATCAAATCTCTATGAATCAATTAGTGAGAGATGTGCATATCGCCATTGAAGGGCGTAATTATTCTGCAAATCTTGTGATTTTGCCGGGCTTGGGAATAGATGTTATACTGGGAATGAACTGGATGAGTAAGCATGGGGTGTTAATAGATACCTCAACAAGGGTAGTCATGTTGAGGGGAGCCTAATAGTAAAGAAGCTTTCTTAGTCCAACTTCGCAAAAATGATGACATCTGTCATGCTGCCAATGCTATCAGACCACTCACTGTGGTAGAGATTCATGTAGTTTGTGAGTTCTCGGATGTCTTTCCAGAGGATCTGCCCGGGTTGCCTCCAGATAGTGACATAGAGTTTAAAATTGATCTAATTCCGGGTACCACACCTATCTCTAGAAGGCCATACTGAATGCCACCCAACGAGTTGGCAGAATTGAAGAAGCAATTGCAAGAACTCCTAGAGAAAGGTCTTATTCGGCCTAGTTCTTCTCCATGGGGTTGTTCGGCTCTGTTTGTCAAGAAGAAGGACAAGTCTCTACGTATGTGTGTAGACTATCGTCCGCTAAATGCCATGACTATCAAGAACAAGTACCCCCTACCTCGCATTGATATTCTATTTGATCAATTGGCCAAGGCTAAGGTATTCTCGAAGATTGATCTGAGATCTGGATATCATCAAATCAAGATCCGACCTAAAGACATTCCTAAAATGGCTTTCTCTACCAGGTATGGGTTGTATGAGTATCTAGTCATGTCCTTTGGTGTGACTAATGCCCCTGCTCATTTCATGTACCTGATAAATTCGGTGTTCATGCCTGAACTGGATAAGTTTGTGGTGGTGTTCATCGATGACATATTGGTGTATTCTGAAAATGCCTAAGATCATGAGAAGCACCTTCGGATTGTACTCACTAGATTGCGAGAACACCAGCTTTATGCCAAGTTCAGCAAGTGTGAGTTTTGGCTGAAGAAAGTGCCTTTTCTAGGCCATATTTTATCCGAAGACGGTATTTCTGTTGACCCATCAAAGGTACAGGAGGTTCTAGACTGGAATGCCCTGACTTCGATGTATGAGGTTTCGAGTTTTCTCGGTCTAGCGGGATATTAGCATCGCTTTATTCCAGACTTCTCCAAGATAGCTAAGCCTATGACCAAGCTGCTGCAAAAAGATGTGAAATTTGTGTGGTCTCAGGAGTGTGAAGTCGCTTTCACTGCCTTACGCTATTTGCTGACCACTGCTCCTATTTTGGCACAGCATGACATTGAAAAGCCATTTGATGTCTTTTGTGATGCATCCGACACTGGGTTAGGTTGTGTACTTATGCAAGAAGGCCGAGTCATTGCCTATGCCTCTCGACAGCTGAGGAAACATGAAGTCAACTACCCAACTCATGATCTAGAGTTAGCGACTGTTGTGCATGCATTGAAACTCTAGAGGCATTATCTATTGGGTAATCTATGTCACATTTATACTGACCATAAGAGCCTCAAATATATCTTCACGCAGCCTGAGCTAAACATGAGACAAAGAAGATCGTTAGAGTTGATCAAGGATTATAATCTTGAAGTGCACTATCATCCAGGCAAGGCCAATGTTGTAGCAGATGCCCTTAGCCGAAAGCAACATGTTGGACCTCTCCTCGAGGAAGGTTTCAATTTTTTGCACCCTGTGGTCCTGCACAATATTGTAATCAGTTATTCCTTAGAAAGTCAAATCATAGAAATACAAAAGACCGACCCTGGTATCTTCCACTTTAAGAGAAAAATGCAAGAGCAAGACACCAAACATTTCAGGGTAGATGAGAAGGGTGTACTATGGTTTGATGACCGACCTGTAGTACCCAAAGACTGTGAGCTACGCAATAAGATCTTAGATGAAGCTCATTCCTCAAAATGGTCTATCCATCCTGGTAGTAGCAAAATGTATCAAGACTTAAAACCTCGGTTCTGGTGGACCAAGATGAAGAAAGAGATAGCAGCTTATGTTGCTAGGTGTGACACCTGCTGCAGGGTAAAGGCAATTCACCTTAAGCCTGCAGGATTGTTGCAACCTTTGTCGGTTCCAAGTTGGAAGTGGGAATAAATCAGCATGGATTTCATTGTTGGACTTCCCCCTACTCAAAAAGGTCACAATTCCATATGGGTGATTGTTGATCGCTTGACCAAGTCAGCTCATTTCATTCTAGTACATTCTACATACCGACCATTCGACTATGCTAGGTTGTACTTCTCTCAGATCGTTAAATTGCACGGAGTGCCTCGCACTATTATTTTTGATAGAGGTCCTCAGTTCACTGCTCGCTTCTAGGAACATTTACATTAACTCCTTGGTACAAAGTGGGTTCACAGTTCAGCCTACCATCCTCAAACCTCTGGTCAAACTAAGCGTGTGAATCAAATCTTGGAGGATATGTTGAGGGCATGTGTCATCTCTTCCAAGGGTGCATGGGAGAAGTGGCTACCCTTAGCTGAATTCTCTTACAATAATAGCTATCAAGAGAGTATTCAAATGGCTCCTTTCGAAGCTTTATATGGCCACAAATGTAGAACTCCTCTAAACTGGGTCGAACCTAGTGAAAGGAGGTACTACGGAATTGACTTCGTCAAAGAAGCCGAAAAGCAAGTTCTCACTATCCAAAAACACATGGAAACCAGCCATGCTAGACAGAAAAGCTACACTGACCGAAGAAGAAGACCACTCGAGTTCGAAGTAGGTGACTTTGTGTACCTAAAGGTCTCACCTTTGAAGGGAGTGAACCGCTTTGGTGTAAAGAGGAAGCTTGCCCCTAGGTATGTAGGTCCCTACCAAATCATTGAGAAGAGTGGCCAAGTGGCATACAGGGTACAGCTACCTCCTGAGATGAGAGCCATCTTCCGTGTATTCCATGTGTCTCAGCTTAAGAAATGCCTTCGCGTGCCCGAAGAAAGAGTTGAAACAGGAGGTCTTAAGCTACAGTCAGATCAATCATATGAAGAAAAACCTGTACAAGTTCTTGATGTCAAGGAGAGGGTTACTCGAGGGATAGTGATTAAGCTTTATAGGGTGTTATGGAACCATCAAAGTGAATGGGATGCCACTTGGGATAGGGAAGATTATTTACAAGTGACTTACCCCTCCTTCTATGAAAAATGGTACGTCCTTCAATTCTCGGGACGAGATTTTTGTAAGGGCTCTGTAACACTCCTAGTGTTAGCATGCATGTTAACCATGAGAATTGCATCAACATAAGCATCATCATGCTCACTCATAAGCATCATACCATGATCACATGTCATCTTGTGTATACACTATGTGATTGAATTGCTTATGTGACTTGCTATGTGTGTAAGTAATGTGTGACCAATGGATATAAGTGTACATTGTCTTCCAAAATACTTTATTCATGTTTATAATAACATTTGGAACAAAGTTTGTGTTGGAGGTTTCTTCCAAAAATGCCCCTAAGTCATGGTTAACCCTAGGTTGACCTAGTTGGCCCCCTAAACCTCTTTTTAAAGATCCTTTATGAAACCTATGCTAGGTACCTTGAATGTGATTGACATCTAAAGCAAAGTTGTAGTAAATTTTATAAGATACAAAAGTTGTGTTGGTGTCTTTTCATGAAAATAGTTGGAACCTGACCAAAAGTGGCCCACAAGCCAGAACCCAGTGCTGTTTCCAACACAGCCGATTTTGGCTAAGTCTGGATTCTGCAGTTTCGAGGTAGGGTACTTAGGAGCGTTGTAGTTTGAATTCTAGGCCAAACCAGACCTTGATCCTTTAAGCAATCTTGTAGAACTCATGTAACTCTATCCATTGGGACAAATCCGAGCCAAAACCACCGAGCGAATCGCGAGTAAAATGTCGACAAAGATCAGGTTTCAGTCAGTGTCGACGGCGACTGAATTGTAACAGAACCGCCCAAATTATAAGAGATTAAGCCTAATAGTGACCATTTTGACAGTCGAACCATCAAGCTTAAGTCCATATAATCCCGGTAGTCCATGAAATATCGAAGGATTTCAAACCACAACTCGTACATACAGCCAAGATCGTAATAAGTTCAGCAGTCACCATTCACAGTTACATTCAGTTCGCAACATTCATCACATACATCGGAGTTCACTTAAAGTTATTACAAACCAAGTTCATGAGTAGCGGAAGCTTCATAGTTTTAAAATAACACACACACTTGATACAGTGCCATAGTTTGATCATTCCCACAAAAGCAAAAGAGAAGGTAGAGTGACCATCGCCCTTGGTCTAGTCATCACCCATCGCTGGGTACAAGTAGTGAATGAAATAACCAAAGTACATCTGACCATCTACAAAACAACATGGGAGTGGAACCCTGAGTACCAGAATGTACTCAGCTAGACTTACCCCTCATAAACCAAAATAAAAGACTCTTCAAGGATCATGATAGCTGTATAGTGGGGTAGCTGAGACCTTTTGCGTAAAAGCGTTACTCAACTAGAATTATAATCTAATACCCTTCTTTCATTTATTTAGCTCAGGTTAGGTATTATTACCTATCATCTATGTTTGCACCTATACTATTGCAAACAAGTGTTGTGATATGATAGTACCTTATCATAGCATTCACAAATCATTCCTCATTATAACCCAAGTGTTTCATAGTCCTTACTACGAGGACGAAGCTCAAGTCAAGTGCTCACTATCCAGGAGCGATGGCGATTCAAATCGATTTCTAACCAGCTAGCGAGTTATTCCCCACACAAACCACACTCACTGATCAAGTGAGCTACAGGTCACCATATTTCACTATCCAGGACCAATTCGCGGGTTCGGCAGGCATCGCCAATACCCGAGGACCGTTCCGGTGACCGAGGTATCCAAGGTATACCAAGGTTGCGCGTCGCGCCCTCGTCGTTCTCCTCAACCATCACCAATACAGCGCATGGCGGCTCGACCCCCGGTGTGGATAGTGTTTAGGCTTCGCGGTCGGAACGACTTATCCTTCCAGCTAAGTGTGAGGCATGCGTTCAATATGACAAGAGGGCTGTCAACGATCGGTCCTTAATCGACGTAGGCAGGGGCACTACGGTCAACACCACCATAAGACCCTGCCCGGTCTCAAATTCATTCCCACACTTGGTTATCATCCATCATAGCATTGATAGCTAACTTTCAGGTATCCACCTATATCCGCTGGTGACAGGAAATCACCCGACTTCTACCGTACTAAGCAAGCTAAGCATAGACTCCGAGCCTATCTACATAAGACAAGGTAGGTAAACATGTGGTAATATCAAATTGTAAATATGCATCAACGGTGTCAAACAACTCCTATCACTTAAATGCAACATAGGAGAACAATCATAATATATCAATTAAGTTAGCGAGAATAGGGAGACTGAGAATGCTCCAGGGCTTGCCTTTCTCAAACGTGCTAGGCCTATGGTCCGGACACTCATGCAGCTCTCCATCCGACTCTGGTCCTCCCGGAAGTTCCTGCTCCTGGGTCTTCTCTTGTTTCTCGGGTCCCACCTCATTCTCCTGCGAGCCTGTATGATGCATGTGTGCTCATGAGTGGAGTGTGAGATGCCCGGAGTGCAATGTGTATGCAAGTCAATACAAAATGATCATGACATGGTGCATAGATGACATAGGAAAGTATTACAAAAAGGTAGTCAACATCATCCAAGAACACGTAACCAAAGTAAGCATCTATTGCATTCTCTTCTACAAGTTGTTATCATTATCAACCAGCAAACTAACACGATGCTTCAAAGATACACCAAACTCCATTTATTTCATTTATCTCATGTATAACAAGGTTTAATTTATTTAACTATTATTGGACCTACAACAGTAGCATGTACTTTTGATCATCAATAAATTCTACAAAAATTACAGTAGGTCATTGGTTAATGATGAAGTCTACCATAAATTTTTCATAATATTTAGACAGATAGTTTGGCCTTCACAAAATCACAAGTTTATTCAATATAATTAAGTGTAACTACCCTACTGGTGATAAAGTGTCAAACAACAGATTTCATTTTTTTATAAATCACTTACTGTCAAAAGAAATGTACACAAAAATTTTCAGATTAATTGCATGATCCAATTATTTATTAAAAATCATAAACCATTGTTATGCAAGCATTTAAATCATCATAAATTAATTTATACAACAAATATTGTGTGACATATTTTTCCCAGAGACTAAATGTCCATGCAAAGCTATCAAAGCAAGAATCACATTTTTCTGAGTTATATTCTAATTACTATGCATTTTCTAATTATCAGCAAAAACATAGAATAAATATATTTGCACAGAAAAGTTATCCAAACATGACATGCAATCACACCAAATTGTAGATCTAGATTTATGGAGCACATCACATTTTATTTCATCATTTTTGGAGCCCTAGATCTCAAGATACAAATTTTACAAGGTTTAAAACATTTCTGAGAAATGATTTTCTGAAATTCTTTTCAAATCCACCCCGGGATCCGGCTAGGTGCACCCGGTGTAGTGCACCCGCCCTCAGTCCGAGCGACCGATAGGTGGGCCACGGGTCCCACGTGTCAGCCACGCCGAGGAGGGGGAGAACTCCGGCGAGCCGGAGCTCACCGGTGACCCCTTCGGCAAACCTGTAAGTGCATTAAGCTACTTAATGTGTTTTAGATGATTGAATGACAACCATGATTAAAGGAACTAATGATCTTGCTAAGTGTGAAACAGGGAAAAGCTAGCTCACAGTTATGTGATCCAATTTTACAAAAGCCAAAATTATGTATTGTTGTATGAAGAAATCTAGTTCAAGCACAAAACAACAATGCAAATGGAATTATTGAAAGAGGCTTATTTATTGTGAAGATAACTATCACTCATATGAAAGCAAAAATGAAAAGTATAAAATTGATTGGATGATTCAAAGCAACATATGACTTGAAGACTTGAGATGGTGAAGATAGCAAGGAAAGGCTTCGAGGTACTAAGCAAGGGTGAAGGGCAAGCGACGGCTTGACGACCGAAAAACCTAGCTCGGGTGAAGAAGGAACTACTTGCATTTAGTTGAGGTACTAATCAAGCTCTAAGGGTCATGTTGATGTGGAGGATCAAATCTACTATTGAAGTAGTTAATGGAAATGACTTGGTACATTTGGAGTCAAATCTATCTATGGAATGGAACCAAGTCATGTGCTCAAGATGGCTATGCTCAAGATGAAAACAAGTTTGACATGATGACATCCTCAGCTTATCAAGAATTGAAAGAAAGGCTTTGGTTTGATGGAAGCTTCTCAAGTGGTTTCGATTTGATTTATCTTTTGTTCTTGAGTTGATAGGAAAGCCGTACTATTAAGAGGGATGCATCATGATCATGGATTAATACTCTCTAGTGCTCAAGTCAACCCTTGTGAGGTCTTAGAGAAACTAACCTGAGAGCTGAACTCAATTTGCACAGGTAGTGCATACCGAACGTGTCCGGTATGATACCGGACGCGTCCGGTATGAGTACTGTTGCGCATACTGACTTTTTGAGTTGCGGTGACCAGGGAGTTGTTCTAGTGTGTGTCAGCACTTCCGGTGCTCGTCAGTAGTGCTGACTTGTCAGAAGTTCTGACATACGTCGGGAGTTCCGACATAGGCTTCACCATGGTGGGCATTAGCAAGCTAACAGGGGTAAGTCTTTTGGCCTCGACCATATCGGACGTGTCCGGTATGATACCGGACGCGTTCGGTATGGCCAACGGCTAGTTAACGTCTAGTTTTCAAAACTGTCTTTAAATACCCCTCAGCCCTCCTCTTTGAGGGCTGCTGATTCTACTGGTTTTGTGACACTTTGCTAAGCTTTGCTAACTCTCCACAACCCTCTCTTTGTGAGTGTTTGGTCTAGATTGACAAATCCATCTTGTGGGTTGAAAGATTTTCGGTTTTGAGAGCAAGCCACCACTTGAGCACTTGAGCATATTGTCTATTTCGTGATTTGCATTTGTTACTCTTGGACTCTTCGGTCCTAGACGGTTAGGCGTCGCCAGAGAGCACCCAAGTGTTTGTGGTTGCCTCGGATTGTTTGTTCAGGTCGGATTTCACCTCCGCAAGGGAAGAAATCATCTAGTGGAAGGAGGAGTTGGAGTTGGAAGAGACTCCGGCTAGAGTTACCTTCGCGGTATTCTCTAGGGAGGACCTTTGAGCTTGAGTGACCTTAGTGGTATCCTCTAGGTCATCGAGTGCCTTACCCGTAGCCCCCTCAACGGAGATTAGGTCTCTACGGAGACCGAAGTTCGGTAAAACAAATTTTGTGTCTCCCTTCGCTTTACATTTGAAATTTGTGTCTTATCTCTTGTGTGAGCTTCTCTGCAGGGTTCTAGTGTCATATATACTGTGATTGAGGTTTTTGCAGGGAGAGGAAGAAGTTTCACAGCACAAGGATTGAATATCCTCTGCTCGTGAATTTCGGACGCGTCCGAGATTAAGCCGGACGTGTCCGAGTTGTGCCAGCACAGCAGAATATATTTAATTTGTATTATCTGTGTTGGATACCTTCTTGCAGGGTATTGTATATCTATACTTCATCATACAAGCTGTGTGTATGTTTAGGAGAAGCTGGAGAATAGAAACAGCTAAGTGCTGTGTGCTCGTGTATCTCGGACGTGTCCGAGTTGATACCGGACGCGTCCGGTATTTGCGAGTTGTCAAGAATTTTTCTTTATGCGATCTAATCTCTGTGGTGCAGGTGTTAGACTTATTAAATATTGTTTACAACTGTTTCTCTAATTATCTTTGTGTGGAGTTTTTCATTTGCGTGGAAAACTCCAGTTCTAATCGTTTCCGCATTTTAAGTTGTAAATTTTCAGAAACGCCTATTCACCCCCCTCTAGGCGCATCCTTGGTCCTTTCAAAACCAAGCACCCCTACGCGTTCTACGGCTCAAGTCGAACCAGATGAACCCCCTTTCGGGACCTAAAGTGTACCAGAGCGAGCTCGCCGCCAGCCATGGCGGAACGGTGGCGCTGCTCACCGTCGACCCGAGGCGCTGGCCCGGTAGAGCGCGATTGGAGTGGCTCGCGAGCGTCGCGGTGTAGAGGCAAACAGGATGCGCTAACTAGGCGGTGCCAGAAGGCACGGTGGCGCGCGGACCACGCGCGCGGCGGTGGCGCTCTCGCCGGAGAAGAGAACGAGGGCGAGCGGAGCTCACCGTGCGTTACCAAGCGCTCGGAGGCGTGTCCCGCAACGACGAAGCGAGGGCGGAGCTCGGGGAGGGACGAATCGAAGAATGGCTCACGTGTTGGGGGAGAACGGCCGAGGCGGAGCTCGGAGCTCCAATGGCGACGGCGGTGTTCTACTCGCGCGGAGCGAGGGCGACAAAGCGAGAGAGGAGGAGCTGGCGGGCGCAAATGGCAGCGGAGGAGGAGGCGGGCGCGGGCTATAACAAAACCGCCCAAATTATAAGAGATTAAGCTTAATAGTGACCATTTACACAGTCGAACCATCAAGCTTAAGCCCATATAATTCAAGTAGTCCATGAAATCTCGAAGGATATCAAACCACAACTCATACATACAGCCAAGATCGTAATAAGTTCAGCTGTCACCAACCACAGTTATATCCGGTTCAAAACATTCATAAAATACATCGGAGTTCTTAAAATTATTACAAACCAAGTTCTCAAGTAGCGGAAGCTTCATAGTTCGAAAATAACACACACATACTTAGTCTGATACAGTGCCATAGTTCGGTCATTCCCACAAAAGCAAAAGAGGAGGTAGAGTGACCATCGCCCTTGGTCTAGTCATCACCCATGGCTGGGTACAAGCAGAGGATGCAATAACCATAATACATTTGACCATCTGCAAAACAACATGGGAGTAGAACCCTGAGTACGAGAAGTTACTCAGCTAGACTTACCCGTCATAAACCAAAAATAAAGACTCTTCAAGGAGCATGAAGGCTATATGGTGGGGTAGGTGAGACTTTTTGCATAAAAGCGCTGTTCCACTAAACATAGTCTAAAAACCTTTCTTCTTTTCATTAGCTCAAGTTCGATATTATCATTACCTATTATCTATGTTTGCACTTGCACTATTGCACACAAGTGTAGTAATATGATGGTACCTCATCATAGCAATCATAAATCATTTCTCAACATAACCCAAGTGTTCCATAGTCCTTACTACGAGGACAGGGCTTATGTCAAGTGCTCACTATCCAGGAGCGATGGTGATTCAAATCGATTTCTAACCAGCTGGCGAGTTATTCCCCACACAAACCACACTCACTGATCAAGTGAGCTACAGATCACCGTGTTACACTATCCAGGACCAATTCGTAGGTTCGGCAGGCACCGCCAGTACCCAAGGACCGTTTCGGCGACCGAGGTATCCAAGGTATACCAAGGTTGCGCGCCGCGCCCTCGTCGTTCTCCTCAACCATCACCAATACAGCGCATGGCGGCTCGACTCCTGGCCTGGATAGTGTTCAGGCTTCGCGGTCGGAACGACTTATCCTTCCACCTAAATGTGGGGCATGCGTTCAACATGACAAGAGGGCCGTCAACGATCGATCCTTAATCGACACAGGCAGGGGCACTATGATCAACCTACCATAAGACCCTGCCCGGTCTCAAATTCCTTTCCACACTTGGTTGTCCTTTTCCCAAAGCAATCACCGCTAATCAAGAAGGTATCCACCTATATCTCGCAGGTGACAGGAAATCACCCGACTTCTACCGGACTAAGCAAACTAAGCACATACTTCATACCTGTCTACATAGGACAAGGTAGATAAACAAGTGGTGATATCAAGGAGTACTTATGCATCAACGGTATCAAGCAACTCCTATCACTTAAATGCAACATAGCAGAACAAGCATAATATATCATTAAGTTAGCGAGAATAGGGAGACTTAGAATGCTCCGGGGCTTGCCTTTCTCAAACGTGCTCGGTCTGTGGTCCGAGCACTCCTGCAGCTCTTCTCCGGGCTCTGGTCCTCCCAGAGGTTCCTGCTCCTGGTTCTCCTCCTACTCCTCGGGTCCCACCTCGTTCTCCTGCGAGCCTGTATGGTGCATGTAAACTCATGAGTGGAGTGCGAGATGCCCGGGGTGCAATGCTTATGCAAGAGGATACCAAATGACCATGACATGATACATAGATGATTTAAGTCGTCATTTCTACAAGGTAGTCAACATCATCCAAGAACATGCAATTGAGTTAAGCATCTATTGCATTCTCTTCTACAAATTGTATTCATGGTTAACCAGCAAACTCACATGATGCTTCAAGGATACACCAAACATCCTCTTACTTTATTTAATCTATGTATAACAATTATAATTTCTTTATCCACTTTTAGGCCTACCAAAAATAGCATAAATTCCTGTTTATCAATAAATCCCACAAAAAAATACAGAGGACTGCTAATCAATCATAGAGTCTACCAAAATTTTCTCATAATATTTGGACATTTATTTTGAGCTACAAAAATCACAAGATTAAACCATATAAGCAAACATAAATACCCTACTGTGGTATAAGTGTCAAACAGCAGATTTCATACTTTTATAATTTACTTATTATCATTAGAAATACCCACAAAAATTTCCAGATTAATTGCATGATCCAATTATTTATTAAAAATCATAAACCACTGCCATGCAAGCATTTAAATCAACAAAAATTCATTCATACAGCAAGTAATGTATAACATATTTTTACCAGAGCCTAATCATCCATGTAGGGCCAACAAAACAAGTTCCATATTTTTCTGAGTTATATTTTAATTACTATGCATTTTCCAATTTTCAGCAAAAACATGGATTAAACATATTTGTACAGAAAAGTTGTTCAAATATGACATGCAACCACACCAAACTGTAGACCTAGAATTATAGAGTTCATCAAACTTTATTTCACAAATTTTGGAGCCATATAACTCAAGATATGGATTTTTCAAGATTTAAAAAATTTCTAGAAAACCTTTACTTAAGAAAAACCGAGGGAAAACGCTAGATCTACCCAGATCCACACCCGTAGAGGCGCTGACAGGCGGGACCCAGGGGTTGTGGCCCCACGGGTCAGCCATGCAGCGCTCCGGCCAACTTCGGCCAGCCGGCTCTCGCCGACGGTGAGGTCTCCGGTGGCGCGGAGGGCACCTACGGCTTCGTCTCTTCAAGGCGAACACGTTGAGCTAGATCTCATCGACGGAGGAGGTCCCTAGTGGCAGCTATGGCGTACGGCGGACCTCGGTGGCGCTGCTCACCGGCGTCCGGCCGTCTCCGGCCGATAGAGCGCGAACGGAGGGGTGCTTAGGGTTCCCGGGAGCACGGCGACCACAACGCGCAAACAAACGAAGAGAAAGGGGGTCGGGAAGGGAAGATTCGTGCGGACCGAGAGCTCGCCGGAGCTCTGGCCATGTCGCGGTGGTGAAATCTCACCTAATACCTTGACGCAGACGGCCGTGAGTGTGCGCACGAGGTTGCGCTCGTCGAGGCGGAGCTAAGGGCGGGTTTAATCGAGCGCGGGTGACCGGAGTTGGGAGTTGGGCTTCGGCGCCAATGGCGCACGGTGGAGCGCCGCCGCGGCTGCTACTGCTGCTCGTGCGGGGAGGAAGAAGAGAGAGGAGCGGGGAGACAGAATGGAGTGGCCTTGGGGCGCGGGGCGGCGTCCCGACCAGGTGAAGGCGGGTCGGCCGCGGCGCGTCCACGACGCCAGCGTACGGCCGCCACGTGGCCGGCGCCGGGTGGAGCGAGGCGGGCGCCGCGCACGGGAGAGAGAGGGGAGGGGAAGCGGGCCGCGCTGTCTGGCTGGGCAGAAAGGGAGGCGGGTCGGCCCAGCAGCGCCTGCTCCCTTTCTTTTTTTTGTTGAAATTATTTTCCTAAAAAGCTTAAATGAGACTTTTGAAGCTTTTACATATCTTTTTAGGGGTTAGAGTAAAAAGATGAATTGTTCCCCATAAAATTCCCTACAACTTTGCTTTAATGAGTGAAGCCAAATTCCAAATATAATTTGAATCATAGATTAAAACTAGTTCTAGGTTTTTAAATAGATTCATTTTAGGGATTTTTGTATAAATTCCATTTCTCAAATCCAATGGCTCCAAAAATTTCACAAAATTACTCTTAAACCTTTTAACAGACAATTCAACCTAATTTGAATATTTCACAATTTTAGAAGCAAGCATAATATTTTTAACATATTTAATTCACCTGAAATAAAGCACACATAAAATCACACTTGAATTATTATGGTGCTCATGGGATGTGATGCTTATGCCATGCTTGATGAGAATGCTTATGAATATTTTATGAGACTAAGTGCATGCTTAACACCTAGGGTGTTACAGCCCTTCCCCCCTTAGGGAAATCTCGTCCCGAGATTTGGGTTACTAACCATTTCTTATGAAATTTTGGGTAAACTGTTTTTAAGTAACCCTCGGTTTCCCAGGTGGCATCCCTATCATCATGATGACTCGACACCACCTTATATGTTTTGACAACTCTATTCCGGGTTACCCGCTCTTTGGTATCCGCGATACCCACTGGCTGCTCCTTATACTCTAAGTCTGCTTTTATTTTGATTCCTCGGGGTTCAACCCTCTGCTTGGGTACCTTCAAACATTTCCGTAGCTGCGACACATGGAAGGTAACTGAATCTTGTAGGCTACAGGGCCTTTCTTTTCTAGTATCTGATATGGTCCCACATATTTGGGTGCAAGCTTGCTTCGAACTCGGAAACGCTGAACTCTCTTCATTGGCGTAACCTTGACGTAAACATAGTCACCTACATTGAATTCAAGTGGCCTTCTTCTCCTATCGGCATAACTCTTTTGTCGCGATTGTGCCGCCTTCATATGTTGTTGTATGATTTGCACATTTTTCTCAGCCTCGTCCACAAAGTCGATACCATAGTATCTTCTTTCACCAGGTTCGACCCAGTTTAACGGAGTCCTGCACCTTCGACCATACAAAGCTTCGAACGGAGCCATCTTGATACTCTCTTGATAGCTATTATTGTATGAGAACTCGACCAAAGGCAACCATGATTCCCATGATCCCTTGGACGATAACACACAGGCCCTCAGCATATCTTCTAGTATTTGATTTAGTCTTTCCGTTTGACCCGAGGTTTGGAGATGATACGCTGTGCTTCTTACCAGACTAGTCCCCAAACTCTTATGCATTCGCTCCCAGAAATGAGCGGTGAACTACGGTCCCCTGTCTGATATGATGGTCTTGGGAATACCATGCAACTTAACAATCTCAGACAGATACAAATCAGCATACTCGGGAGGTCGGTAACGAGTCTTCACAGGAATGAAATGAGCCGACTTGGTCAATCGATCTATGATTACCCAAATCGAGTCATTCCCCTTTTGTGTTGTCGGTAAACCTGTGATAAAGTCCATGCTGACCTCTTCCCACTTCCATTCTGGAACTGACAACGGTTGCAACAGACCTGCAGGTTTCATATGAATAGCCTTGACCCTGCAACATATATCACAACGGGCCACATATGCTGCTATCTCTTTCTTCATCTTAGTCCACCAAAAGTGAGATCTTAGGTCTTGATATATCTTACTACTGCTAGGATGAATGGAAAGCTTAGAGAGATGTGCTTCATCCATGATGCGATTCATTAATTCTCGATTCTTTGGAACTACTAGCCGGTGCTGAAACCACAATACCCCTTTTTCATCAACTCTGAATTGAGTCCTTGGGTCGTTTCTGATCTTCTCCTTGATGTGGAAAATACCCTTGTCTGTTTTCTGACCTTCGATAACTTGTCTTTCAAGTGAGCAACTGAGGTGTATGTGACATAAGACTTCAGGATGCATGAGATTGAAACCATCCTCAAACAACGGTTGGACCACTTGATAGTGTGGTTTGCGACTCAATGCATCTGCTACCACATTAGCCATGCGTGGATGATAGTGGACTTCTAGATCATAATCCTTGGTCAGCTCCAACCATCTTCGTTGCCTCATATTCAACTCAGACTGAGTGAAGATGTACTTCAGACTTTTATGATCTGTGTAGATATGACACTTATTTCCCAGCAAATAGTGCCTCTAGATCTTCAAAGCGTGCACTACTGCTGCTAACTCGAGGTCATGAGTTGGGTAGTTGACTTCGTGTTTTCTCAACTGTCTGAAGCGTAAGCTATTACTCTGCCGTCTTGCATTAGCACACATCCCAAGCCACTTTTCGATGCGTCGCAAAACACATCAAAAGGCTTCTCGATATTGGGTTGCGCTAAAACAGGAGCGGTGGTTAGCAACTTTCGCAAGGTGCGGAAGGCTAGTTCACACCCTTCCGTCCAAACAAACTTATGATCCTTCTGTAGCAAACTAGTCATCGGCTTAGCAATTTTGGAAAAGTCGGGTATGAAACGACGATAATACCCGACCAGACCAAGAAAACTCCGAACTTCCGAGACAGAAGTTGGTGCCTTCCTGTCCATGACTTCCTGTACTTTTGACGGGTCCACAGCAATCCCTTATTTAGACAGAATGTGCCCTAGGAAAGGAACTTTCTTCAGCCAGAACTCGCACTTGCTGAACTTTGCATTTAACTGATGCTCTTGCAGTCGTGTTAGCATGACTCTTAGATGCTCGGCGTGATCTTGTTCATTTTTTGAATAAACCAGAATGTCATCGATGAACACCACAACAAACTTGTCTAGCTCTGGCATAAAGACTGAATTCATCAGATACATGAAGTACACAGGAGCATTTGTCAACCCGAAGGACATGACAAGATACTCATACAACCCATATCTGGTGGAAAAAGCAGTCTTTGGGATATCTTGCGGATGGATCTTGATTGGTGATACCCGGACCTCAAGTCTATCTTTGAAAACACTTTTGCCTTAGACAACTGATCAAACAAGATATCAATCCTTGGCAATGGATACTTATTCTTGATTGTCACCGCATTGAGTGGACGATAGTCCACGCACATGCGCAGCGATTGATCCCTCTTTTTTACAAACAAAGCGGGACAACCCCACTCCGACGAACTTGGCCGGATGAACCCTTTATCCAGTAACTCCTTTAGTTGATTCTTCAACTCAGCGAGCTCATTAGGCGGCATCCGGTACAGCCTTCTAGATATTGGTGCGGTACCTGGTATCAACTCTATTGCAAACTATACTTCCCTATCTGGGGGAAGTCGTGGTAATTCCTTATGAAAAACATCAGGGAACTCGCAGACTACTAGGATCTGTGGTAGTGGGATCACATGCGTAGCACAAGAAATGCTAGCAAAGTCAAAGCGATGGGGCAGAGGTACTTGAAAAGATCCACTGCCCTGGGGTTCTCTGAGAGATAACACCCTCTTCCCAGTATCTATGACGGCGTCCCACTCTTTCATCCAGTTCATGCCCATGATAACATCCAAAACTAATCCAGGCATGACTACCAGATTTACTCGAAACACCCGGTCACTTATATCCAGGGTTGCCCCTCGGACCACCTATTTGTTAACACATCTGCCCCTGCTGAGCTGATGTGATAGCCATAACCCAGATCTGTAACTGGTTGGTCATGCTTTTGTGCAAATGCTTGGCTCATGAATGAATGCGATGATCCAGAATCAAACAAAACAACTGCAAGATGTTGGTTGATAGGAAACATACCAGCTGTTACAGGTTCTCCTTCCGGGATCTCCTCTATCGAGGTATGGTGCACTCGAGCTGGGTAGGTCGTCTGCTGCCTCTTGGGGTAGGGACATTCCTTAGCAAAGTGCCCCATCTTGTGGCAGTTGTAGCACGGTCCCTTGGTCATGTTGTTGGCGGCAGGTGCCGCAGCCTGAACTGCTTTTGGCTTCGTGGGAGCTATCGCTATCTTGTACGGCTTGTGCTGCGTTGGATGCCCAGTGTTCCTTCTCTGCGGCGGTCAGAACCTAGCACCAGGGGCTGGAGGACGATACTGCTGTCGCCCCGCAACTGGCGCCCTAGACTGAGATGACCCAGCTTCAAAAGCCCTCTTACGACACTTGGATGCACTGTAGTTGTGGTTATTGTTTTCTTGAGTTAGACAGTCACTCATGTGAGCATTGAAGGTAGCCCGGGTTCCTGTACCCATGGTCTTCAGCATCTTCGGGCTCAAACCTCTCTGGAAACTAGCGATCTTCTTGGCCTCCGTGTTCACAAACTCGGGGGCATAGCAAGCGTGATTGTTAAAAGCGTGTAGATACTCCTTCACAGACTTCGTTCCCTGAGACAGCCTCATGAACTCCCCAACCTTCATTTCAACCACACCTAGAGTAATGTAATTTCCTCGGAAAGCGGCGGTGAAGCGGTTCCAGGTGATTGGGGTCCCCTCTGGGTAGGTGGTATGGTGATGGGACCACCAAATCCCAGCAGGCCCTTGTAACTGATGTGCCGCATACTCAGCCTTAAGTTCTTCAGTCATCCGAAGAAGATGGAACTTTTGCTCCATGGTGTTGATCCACTCATCTACCTTAAGCGGTTCCAAGGCCTCCTTGAAGATTGGTGGTTTTGTGTCCATGAAGTCCTTGAAAGAGCTGTAATGATTGGCTTCGCAGCCGCCCTGGTTATCCCCACGGCGGGTATTGTCAGCGATATTGCGCAGGGCTTCTTCCCTGTTACGCTGCATCTATTCCATGTTGCGTTGGCTCCACAGTAACTGCACGAAAAAGACGTCCACAGTGTACGGAGGAGGCGGTGGTGGTGGCGGTGATGGTGCTCTTTCCTCATTCCGTTGAGCCCCACCTCCGGAAGTACCTGCTCCAAGACCGGGGTTGCTGTTACCCCCGCCACGTGTTTGCACCATCAGCATGCGTCAATGATAAGCAATCGTTAGGAGTTGCCATCAACGGTAGACATATGTAGAATTATGCCGTACTGAATTTACTGAGGAAAATAAATTCGCATAATAAACAGAGGCACAACAATTCATCATCCACACACAACATCACTAACAGATTACTTAACATTCGAGCAACAAGGTTCGCATACATCCAAAATTGCCAGCATACATACACTGGACTTTCAGCGTCAACACATAAAGTTTTCCACAGCCCAGATCCAAGATTACAAGACATGCCATGCAACAACATCAACAAAAGAAGAAGGACTAGCTCTAGAGCCCTAGCATCTACTCGCTATGGTCACTGTCCATGCCGGAGCCCTCCTCGTCCTCATCTCCACTAGCAGCTGCCTCTATCTCTGGATCCTTATCCATCTCATCCTCAGAGTCTATCTCAGTTGCTCTAGGCAGGTGGTGAGGGTGGAGCTGGTTATGTAGCTGGTGGATCTCCTCATGCAGGTTCTCATTTTACTCCTCAGCATTAGCTAGCTGCTGCTCAAACTCTAGCTATCGGGCCTTGAGAGTGTCCTCCTCGTGCCAGGCTTCATTCCTCTGACCAAGCACATGAACTAGCATGCGCTCGCAGTTCTTGTGAGCAGTAGTCACCCTGTCTCTCTACTCTCTGACTGCAAGCAGGTCCTGACTCAGCTCACTGTTCTTCTAGACCGCTTGATCTCTCTCTCTTGGGTCATGCGGGCTAACTGTGTCTGCAACCTCTCAAGTTCAGTGTCGAACTCACGCTGCAGCTGGCGCTTCTCATCCTGGACTGTGAGAAGAGACCCGGACAAGCGCCCCAAACAACGCTCCAGGCCCCCATAGGTCTTCATCAAGGCGTGCATAGCACTCATAGCTGCGCTGTCACTGTGCTGGTCCTCATCCGCACTCCTCTCTAGAGCGTTCACCTCGGACTGATCCCACACCGAAGTGTAGGGGTCACCCCGGGGAAACACCCCAGCGAAGGCGTGGGCCAGCTCTTGTGGAAACCTCTCCATGAGGTCCCTCAGAACTGCAAAAGCTGCTCTGCTGGCACCGTGGAAAGGCGTGATACCTCAAGACTCGTACACCCAGCCGCCCCAGGCGGGGTCACCTCCACTGGTAGGGACCACTGCCTCGATCCCCACCAGGGTCCCGTCACCCAGTTGCTCCTTGTCCTAATAGTAACGAGGTTCCCTTCCTTCGGGATACCCCATCAAACTGAGCACCCTCCATAGCAAGGTAGGCATCCCAAACTCCTCCAGGAACTTGCTCTTATGACGCGAGCTCCTGGCTGCCAGCTGATGGCGAGGGGCCCGCCCACCAGTGGACTTGCGAGCGGTGAGCCTAGTGCGTGCCACCTGCTGCAATTGGAATACCTTGGGTAAGATTGAGGATTATCTTTTATTAATATACTTGGAATTGGGACAGATTAAATTAAGGGGAGGAAGTAAGCAATGATATGAAATGAACATGATGCATGCCCGAACTTACGATCTCACAAACTTAGAACAAAAGTTAACACTAATCGATATATGTGGTGGCATACAACGTTCTCTCATAACGTAATTAGCGTTCTAGGCGGGAACATGGTTAGTGTACCTACAGAAAACTCATTTCAGCCCAACCACAGTATGAACATGCAAAACAAGAATTTAAAGCTATACACCCCACATACATAGACACCCCGTCCATGCATATGACGTGTTGCTACCCACATCATCGCCCTAATGACTGCATCGTCTCTCAGGACGGAATCTCCCAACATGCGATACTGTTCCCAGGCACACCAAACATGTGTGCATGACACAACACCTAACAACACTCCCCTAGATCGGCAGTGTATCCGATCATGCTCTCACAGCTCCCACTTACCGAGGCGTAGAGGAAGAATTGATCCATACATTACCACTCAAATGAATGGTACTCATACTATTGCACGCTGTATGAGCGACGAAATAGAAATATGATGCATTAACCCCCAAGTCAGTACTTAACTAGCCACCTTAGAGTCCTTAACTGGGCCTAAAGGATATGACCATGGCACACTAAATAGTTTTCCAAAAACTTAGTTAACACCTTGATTACCATTTGATTAACAATAATCTTCTGTTAAACCGGTTTAAGTTTAGTTTAGAACGTACTTATGAACAGTAACTCGCTAAACCTTGCTCCGATGCCAGCTCTAACAGAACCGCCCAAATTATAAGAGATTAAGCTTAATAGTGACCATTTACACAGTCGAACCATCGAGCATAAGCCCATATAATCCCGGTAGTCCGTGAAATCTCGAAGGATTTCAAACCACAACTCGTACATACAACCAAGATCGTAATAAGTTCAGCGGTCACCATCCACAATTACATCCAGTTCAAAACATTCATAAAATACATCAGAGTTCTTAAAATTATTACAAACCAAGTTCTCAAGTAGCGGAAGCTTCATAGTTCGAAAATAACACACACATACTTAGTCTGATACAGTGCCATAGTTCGGTCATTCCCACAAAAGCAAAAGAGGAGGTAGAGTGACCATCGCCCTTGGTCTAGTCATCGCCCATGGCTGGGTACAAGCAGAGGATGCAATAACCATAATACATTTGACCATCTGCAAAACAACATGGGAGTAGAACCCTAAGTTTGAGAAGGTACTCAGCTAGACTTACCCGTCATAAACCAAAACTAAAGACTCTTCAAGGATCATGAAGGCTATATGGTGGGGTAGTTGAGACTTTTCGCATAAAAGCGGTGTTCCACTAAACATAGTCTAAAAACCTTTCTTCTTTTCATTAGCTCAAGTTCGATATTATCATTACCTATTATCTAGGTTTGCACCTGCACTATTGCACACAAGTGTAGTAATATGATGGTACCTCATCATAGCATTCATAAATCATTTCTCAACATAACCCAAGTGTTCCATAGTCCTTACTACCATGACAGGGCTCATGTCAAGTGCTCACTATCCAGGAGCGATGGTGATTCGAATCGATTTCTAACCAGCTGGCGAGTTATTCCCCACACAAACCACACTCACTGATCAAGTGAGCTACAGATCACCGTGTTACACTATCCAGGACCAATTCGTAGGTTCGGCAGGCACCGCCAGTACCCAAGGACCGTTCCGGCGACCGAGGTATCCAAGGTATACCAAGGTTGCGCGCCGCGCCCTCGTCGTTCTCCTCAACCATCACCAATACAGCGCATGGCGGCTCGACTCCTGGCCTGGATAGTGTTCAGGCTTCGCGGTCGGAACAACTTATCCTTTCAGCTAAATGTGGGGCATGCGTTCAACATGACAAGAGGGCCGTCAACGATCGGTCCTTAATCGACACAGGCAGGGGCACTATGATCAACCTACCATAAGACCCTGCCCGGTCTCAAATTCCTTTCCACACTTGGTTGTCCTTTTCCCAAAGCAATCACCGCTAATCAAGCAGGTATCCACCTATATCTCGCAGGTGACAGGAAATCATCCGACTTCTACCGGACTAAGCAAACTAAGCACATACTCCGTACCTGTCTACATAGGACAAGGTAGATAAACAAGTGGTGATATCAAGGAGTACTTATGCATCAACGGTATCAAGCAACTCCTATCACTTAAATGCAACATAGCAGAACAAGCATAATATATCATTAAGTTAGCGAGAGTAGGGAGGCTTAGAATGCTCCGGGGCTTGCCTTTCTCAAACGTGCTCGGTCTGTGGTCCAGGCACTCCTGCACCTCTTCTCCGGGCTCTGGTCCTCCCAAAGGTTCCTGCTCCTGGTTCTCCTCCTGCTCCTCGGGTCCCACCTCGTTCTCCTGCGAGCCTGTATGGTGCATGTATGCTCATGAGTGGAGTGCGAGATGGGGTGCAATGCTTATGCAAGAGGATACCAAATAACCATGACATGATACATAGATGATTTAAGTGGTCATTTCTACAAGGTAGTCAACATCATCCAAGAACATGCAATTGAGTTAAGCATCTGTTGCATTCTCTTCTATAAATTGTATTCATGGTTAACCAGCAAGCTCACATGATGCTTCAAAGATACACCAAACATCCTCTTAGTTTATTTAATCTATGTATAACAATTATAATTTCTTTATCCACTTTTAGGCCTACCAAAAATAACATACATTCTTGTTTATCAATAAATCCCACAAAAAAAATACAGAGGACTACTAATCAATCATAGAGTCTACCAAAATTTTCTCATAATATTTGGACATTTATTTTGAGCTACAAAAATCACAAGATTAAACCATATAAGCAAACATAAATACCCTACTATGGTATAAGTGTCAAACCGCAGATTTCATATTTTTATAATTTACTTATTATCATAAGAAACACCCACAAAAATTTCCAGATTAATTGCATGACCCAATTATTTATTAAAAATCAAAAACCACTGCCATACAAGCATTTAAATCAACAAAAATTCATTCATACAGCAAATAATGTATAACATATTTTTCCCAGAGCCCAATCATCCATGCAGGGCCAACAAAATAAGTTCTATATTTTTCTGAGTTATATTTTAATTACTATGCATTTTCCAATTTTCAGCAAAAACATGGTTTAAACATATTTGTACAGAAAAGTTATTCAAATATGACATGCAACCACACCAAACTATAGATCTGGAATTATAGAGTTCATCAAACTTTATTTCACAAATTTTGGAGCCATATAACTCAAGATATGGATTTTTCAAGATTTAAACAATTTCTGGAAAAACTTTATTTAAGAAAAACCGAGGGAAAACGCTAGATCTACCCAGATCCACACCCGTAGAGGCGCTGACAGGCGGGACCCAGGGGTTGTGGCCCCACGGGTCAGCCATGCAGCGCTCCAGCCAACTTCGGCCGGCCGGCTCTCGCCGACGGTGAGGTCTCCGGTGGCGCGGAGGGCACCTATGGCTTCGTCTCTTCAAGGCGAACACGTTGAGCTAGATCTCATCGACGGAGGAGGTCCCTAGCGGCAGCTATGGCGTACGGCAGAGCTCGGTGGCGCTGCTCACCGGCGTCCGGCCATCTCCGGCCGATAGAGCGCGAACGGAGGGGTGCTTAGGGTTCGCGGGAGCACGGCGACCACAACGCGCAAACAAACGAAGAGAAAGGTGGTCGGGAAGGGAAGATTCGCGCGGACCGAGAGCTCGCCGGAGCTCCGGCCATGTCGCGGCGGAGAAATCTCACCTAATACCTTGACGCGGACGGCCGTGAGTGTGCGCACGAGGTTGCGCTCGTCGAGGCGGAGCTAGGGGCGGGTTTAATCGAGCGCGGGTGACCGGAGTTGGGAGCTGGGCTTCGGCACCAATGGCGCACGGTGGAGCGCCGCCGCGGCTGCTGCTGCTGCTCACGCCGGGAGGAAGAAGAGAGAGGAGCGGGGAGACAGAATGGAGTGGCCTGGGGGCGTGGGGCGGCGTCCCGACTAGGTGAAGACGGGTCGGCCGCGGTGCGTCCACGACGCCGGCGCACGACCGCCACGCAGGTGAGAGAGGGGAGGGGAAGCGGGCCGCGCTGTCTGGCTGGGCCGAAAGGGAGGCGGGTCGGCCCAGCAGCGCCTGCTCCCTTTCTTTTTGTTTTTGAAATTATTTTCCCAAAAAGCTTAAATGAGACTTTTGAAGCTTTTACAAATCTTTTTAGGGGTTGGAGTAAAAAGAAGAATTATTCCCCATAAAATTTCCTATAACTTTGCTTTAATGAGTGAAGCCAAATTCCAAATAGAATTTGAATCACAGATTAAAACTAGTTCTAGGTTTTTAAATAAATTCATTTTAGGGATTTTTGTATAAATTCCATTTCTCAAATCCTATGGCTCCAAAAATTTCACAAAATTACTCTTAAACCTTTTAACAGACAATTCAACCTAATTTGAATATTTGACAATTTTAGAAGCAAGCATAATATTTTTAACATATTTAATTCACCTGAAATAAAGCACACATAAATTCACACTTGAATTATTATGGTGCTCATGGGATGTGATGCTTATGCCATGCTTGATGAGAATGCTTATGAATGTTTTATAAGACTAAGTGCATGCTTAACACCTAGGGTGTTACATAAGCCACTTGGTTGGTACTAAATATGTTTTTACTATGTCATCAAATAATTAATTAAAGGTTATATAGCTGTTCTGGACAGCAAGGGAGTAATCTGATCATTGTTTGATGATAACTTTGCTTCCTGAAAGACTTATCTAAATCAAAGATGTTGTACACTTTATAAGCTAGCTGCAGTTTAAATTTGGGATCATTTGGTCTAGTAGTTTAAAAGTTATGGCTCTTCCAAGTTGAGTTCCAGAACTAGGTGCTCTCTGTTTTTCTGGAACAGAACCTGGATCTTTGTTTAGTTGACGTGTTTAACTTGTGAAACTTACTGTGATGTATAAAGATGAAATATAAACAATTTCATAAGGTTTCCAGAATGTCCTCATTCTTGTCTGTTGAATCTATATATCTCTAGTTACAAATTTTTCTTTGAGCTGTTCTGTCAAAGTAGTTGTTGCTGTTTATTGGTCTAAGTTGGTGAGTCTTGTTAGTTAAGTTGGTACTCTTTTGTGAGCTTGTTAGTGGAGACACTCCATAAATGAGTGTCCAATGAAGTTTCTAGTCTTATTACCAAGCATTCATCATCATCTAGTGTGCACACATTCCTCACTTATCATGCATGCAATAGGTGCAGCGGAAGTGGCAGCCTCGTTCGAGCTCGAGAGGGTGATCAACGAAGGCCCGGAGATCACTCAGGAGGCGGAGGCCCAGCCAGTCAGACAAGAGGAGCCTGAAGAGAAGGTCGAATGCCCTAGTCACAAACCTACTTCGTTCATGAAAGGCAAGCCCCGGAGCATCTTAATTCTCCCACTTTACTTTCAAAGCATAATTGAATATGTTATATCTATGGATACATTACGAATAGGAGTTGTGATGGAACCCTTTCTTGTCCAGATATCTTATCACTACCTAGTTGTAGAGTTAGGATCGAGTAGCAGCTTAGCCACGCTTTAATCGGTAGAAGTCGGGTGATACCCTGTCACCTGCGTGATATAGGGCTGTTGTGGGATCATGATTGACTATATGTGCTATCGTGGGAAAGAACCTGGTTTAAAATTACTTAAGCCAGGCAGAGTTTTGCAAGGTGGTAGTAACTCCATCTGTGGCAGCTAAGGACTGATCGTTGTACGTCCTCTTGTCATGTTGAACACATGCCTGACACTTAGTTGGCCGGATGACTCATTGCGACTGCGAAGCCTAGTAGTATGACTCAGGCCGGAAGACCGATAAGTATAAAGTGTACACTACCGGAGGAAGTGCGGGGTGTGGGGGGCCATTGGCGTAAGACCAAGAGCAGGTGATTTAAAAGTCATGATCGTCCTGGCAGAGTGGCAGCCCTGGGAGTGCGCCGCTAATCGGAGCCACGATTCCTGAGTCGTACCAAAGGTGGCCTGCTTGCTCTCCGACGGGGGATGCTTGGGTGAGTGCTAGGAATAACCCTCCAGCTAGATAGGAATCAATTCGAATTGTCGTCTCTCCCGGATAGTGAGAACTTGACAGAGCAGCGGCAAACGTAGCATTCACTAAGCACAATGGTTCTTAATGATGATGTTGAGGATAGCAAGAAGGAACATCTAATGAAACTTGATATGGTTATTATTGTTTGCTAATAATCTAGTGAAGTGCTTAGTACAGGTGCTAATCTAGTGGTAGGCTAATGATAAGCAATGTGATGCTTTAATAAATGGTGTACTATCCAATTTAAGCTTTTGGCCAATGTTTGAGTCAAGCCAGCTACACTTTCTACTCAGCCTTGCATGATCCTTGGTGTCTTTTATGTTTGGTTAGACGGGTAATTCTAGCTGAGTACATCCTCATACTCAAGGTTTATTCCCTGCTGTTGCAGATGATGTCTTTTATGATGGCTTCTCCAAGACCTATCTCCATCCCGCTGGGGATGAGGACTAAACCGTTGGGCGCGGTTCTCTAACAACTTCGTACCCTGATGCTTTTGGTGGATGAGATGAGACTCTAGCAGTAACAAGAACTGATGAAATGTGTGTGTAAACTATTTTGCTTCCGCTACTTCAAACTTGTGTTGTATTAACTAGGTACTCCGATGTGGTGCCGCTTCGTCGACAATGAATGAACTATGTAACATTCGCTGTATTGTGTTGGACTATTACGATCTTGGTATGTTGCAAAGTTGGTTTGAAGTCCTTCATGATTTCGGTTGACTATCGGGATTATATGGGCTCAAGTCTGGAAACTTGATTGCTAGATCGATCTTTTCTACACTTGAACTCTTATAATTTGGTTGGTTCTGTGACAGTTGGCATCGGAGCAAGTTCAGCATTAAAATGCAACATCTGTGTATTTTAAAACAAAAGTGTTTTTCAAATAAATTATGAAAATCAATACCTAAATTATGCCAGTGGTCGAATCCTCCTTGCCCATATAAGGACTTTAGGTGGCTATGTAAGTACTGACTTGGGGGGTTTTAATTATGCATCTTCGGCAGTGCTCAGGTATGGATGTGTGATGACCGCACTATGCTGCCCTGTGGTCTAATGGTAGAGGTAGCCTTCATATGTGAATTAGCCACATATGTTGCTAGATTTGAATTATGCAACGTCGCACCTACGTTCTGGTAAGTGTGGGCTGTGAGAGCGTGATCGTCCAAACGGTGGTCTTGGGGAGTGTTCACGGTGGTTTTCTGGAATGGTTGCATGTCAAACCATGGAACCATGAAAGAAACAAATTGGGGAGTATTTAATTTCTCGCGTAGCTGTGGTGTCATTGTTTGTGCATGTCGGGCATGTATAAGCAATGTGCACTTAGTTTACTGCTTTCTTGAGTGAGATATTGGGAATTATTGGGCTGCAATGAAGTTTTCTACAGGTACTCTAACAACGCACCTGTAAATCAGTAGTTACCGTATCGAGAGACGAATGTATGCCACCGTATATCCGTTAGAATATTATTTTCCTAAGTTTGTAAGGGCGTACGGTTCGTGCATGCATCATATCGCATTCATACATACATACATTCTGTCTACTCCTTCCCTTACAATATCGTTCCTTTTAAATTTAAGAAATGTTGCTTAAATAAATTCTCTCTCACCCACAGTTATTCCTTGCCACAGATGGACGTGCCCGCCTCACCTCTCCCCAGCGACACCTTTTTGAGCGAGTTTGGCACTCCTACTCTGCTTTGGAGGGTACTGCAGTCACTAGGGTATACTGAGCCACCTCAGTACTCCTAGTGCGAGGTGGACATGACAGGAGGATTGTAGTGGTTCGCTGTGCAGGGAGTTGTCCCACCACACGGGGGCAGGCCTACATGGAAAGGGTGGACCTACAACTCAGATGAACAGACCTCATGTGAAGCAGCTCAGGTTGCAGCCCATGCTATACTACTCAATATCTCTCAGAGGTTTGGCGATGAGCTGACAGGAGGGCCAGCGGCCTCCATTCCCCATGCTGACCCAGTAGCGGCGGAGTGGAAGTAGGCTGATGAATGTGCATTGGTCCGAGGTCGAGGAGAGTGAGCTGAGAGCTCTAGCTCTGCTATGAGTGCTATGATGGTTGTGCTCAAGCTGTTCAGTCAGTGAGAGGACACCTATGCGCAGGTGATGGTGGCTGTTTGCCAGGCTCAGGAGATGCAGCAGGAGGCGGAAAAGCGTGCTCGCAAGTTTTGCAAGAAAGCTAGATTCCTGGAGCAAGCTCAGAAGGACCGCAATGACTGGGAGGACATCGTGGAGTATAGCAGGCAACAGTGGGTGAAGGCCATTAGAGAGAGAGATCATAAGTAGGACCAGATGAGTCAGTTGGCTAGGGAGAGGGAGACCGTGCAGGAGCGCTTGGTGCAGATCTCTCGTGAGAGGGATACTGCACTCCGTGTGTCGGAGAACAGGTGCCGGGCGTGGGAGATGCACCGTATCCAGTCGGCTGAGCAGGAGAACTATCTACAGGATCAGATTGAGGCTGGTCTTGTGGAGATTCACCACCTCAACAACTTGCTACACCCTATTCCTCGCACTGTACCAGTGTACCCAGAGGTGGGACCTTAGGTGATCGTGGCCGATGATGATGGTATGAAGGTAGATGGACCGGCCGCGGCTGCACCACCCTTGCACGAGGACGTGGAGGACGAGGAGCTTGAGCCGGTTAGCGATGAGGATGGAGAGGCGATCTTCGACCTGACTCGGGCGACGAGCCTAGAGTGTAGTGGGTAGTTGGTAGCCACCCTGTGAGGCTCTTTTGTAGAGTAACCTACGACAGTCATGCTCTTGTAATCATGTTGTAATCCTGAACCTTGATCTTATACTTATGCCTGTATTGTGGTGATGTAATAACTTCATGGACCCGATGTTGTACGACTTTATCATGTTCGAACGGCTGTGACGATATTTCCTATTGTTGTTCATTTTATGGATATCTATGTCATGTGTTGGAATTGGTGATGTTGTTTTTTGGAATTGAATTATTGTGCCTTTTTCTGTGAAGTTATTCCCTTAAATACTCTCAGGCATGATTATAAGTTCTTCAGCGACAAATTTTGTCATCATCAATACTCACTGACTGTGTCTTTACAGATGTCTCGCGGCACTCGAGGTGCGAATAATCGTGTGAACTTGAATCCACCCCCTCCTCCTCCACCACCGAATCCAGCTGAGCTAATGCAAATGATGGTGGAAAGAGGTTGCTCACTGAGACTATCAATCAGATGGCAAACCAGGGTGGTCGGAATGCACAACATGGGCCAGCACCTAACCAGTACAACAGTTTCAAGGATTTCATGGATACCAAGCCCCCATCTTTTAGAGAGGCTGAAGAACCCCTTTAGGTAGAGGAATGGCTGAACACTGTGGAACAAAAGTTCCGCTTACTTCGGTTGACTGATAGTCTGAAGGCAGAGTGTGCAGCTCATCAACTGTAGGGTCCCGCGGGTATCTAGTGGAATCAGCAAAGGGAGGCTCTTCCAGATAACACTGTGGTGGACTGGAATCTCTTCCGTGAAGGTTTCAAGGGACATTTCATACCTCCTAGGGTTATGGAAATGAAGCATACTGAGTTCATGCAGTTAACTCAGGGTAACAAAACTCTGAAGGAATATTTGCATGCTTTCAATCATCTGTCAAGGTATGCTCCTGAGTTTGTGAGCACCGAGTCAAAGAAGATTGCTAGCTTCAAGAGGGGTCTTGGCCCCAAGCTGCAGAAGACTATGGGCCGCACTAAGTGTGCCACTTTCAATGAGTTTGTGAGTGATGCTCTTACCCAAGAGAATTACAACACTGTGTACACTGCGACCAAGACTCGCAAGCGAGTTTTTGAGGCCAAGGCAGGGGCAACTCAATCCAAGGCTCCAGTGGCAGCTAGGCCCCAGTATCGTGCTCTAACTCCTAACACGCGATACGGCCCTCCAGCAAAGAAGAATCAGGCGATGTTGAAAGAGGCGAATGAAAGAGGAAGAAACCAAGCATTTCTGGGTCGATAAAAACAGAATTCTATGGTTCAAAGATCGGCTTGTTGTGCCAAAGGACCGTGAGCTCGAGAATCAGATCCTATCTGAAGCTCATTCGTCCAAACTGTCTATTCATCCTGGTAGTAGCAAGATATATCAGGACATAAAACCTCTGTTTTGGTGGACAAAGATGAATAAGGAGATTCTGGTTTTGTTGCTCGTTGTGATAACTGTTGTGTGTGAAGGCAGTTCACATGAAATCAGGCTTGCTTCAACCCTTGTCCATCCCTGGTTGGAAATGGGAAGAAGTGAGTATGGACTTTATCTCTGGACTCCCAACTTCTGTTAAGAGTTATGACTCTATCTGGGTGATTGTAGATCGCTTGACCAAGGTTGCTCGCTTTCCAGTTCGAACTGACTATCGTCCACATCAGTATGCAGAATTGTACTTCGAGCACATTGTCCGTCAGTATGGTGTGCCTCGAACTATCATATCAGATCATGGACCACAGTTCACTACCCGTTTTTGGGAGTGTCTTCATGAGCAAATTGGTACCCACTTGGTTCGTAGTTCTGCATATCACCCCAAACAGTTGGCCAAACTTATTGTGTTAACCAAATCCTAGAAGACATGTAGAGGGCGTGTGCTCTCTCTTCAAAAGTTTCTTGGGTAAAGTGGTTACCGTTAGCAGAATTCTCTTATAACAACAGTTACCATGAGAGCATCAAGATGGCTCCATTTGAAGCCCTATATTGTCGAAAGTGTCGAACCCCGTTGAATTGGGTGGAACCCGGGGAACAAAGGTATTACGGCATCGACTTCGTGAACGAAGCGGATCAGCAAGTCCATACAATCCAGCAACATCTAGAAGCTGCTCAAGCTTGTCAGAAAAGTTATGCTGATAAGAGGAGAAAGCCGATTGAGTTTGCAGTCGGTGATCATGTGTATCTCAAGGTGTCTCCAATGAAAGGTGTACAAAGGTTCGGCGTCAAGCGAAAGCTTACACCCCATTATGTGGGACCTTATCGGATTCTTGAGAGCAAATGGAACGTGGCTTACAAGTTTCAACTACCGGTTGAGCTACGAGCTATTTTTCCTGTCCTTCACGTATCACAATTGAAGAAATGCCTTCGTGTTCTGGAAGAAAGAGTGGAGGTTCAGGATATTAAGTTGAAATCCGACTTAGTGTATGAAGAGAAGCCTGTGGCAGTTGTTGACCACAAGGAGCGGGTGACTCGTAATCGTGTGGTTAAGTTCTACAAGGTGTTGTGGAGTAACCATGGGGAGGAAGATGTCACTTGGGAAACAGAGGACTATTTAAAAGAAGTTTACAAAACCTTCTTCAAAAATCAGTAAGCTTTCAAATCTCGGGACATGATTTTTGTAAGGGGGAGGGCTGTATCACCCTAGTGTTATGGTTACATCTTTTCACATACATAACATGAGGATCATCATCTTCATAAGCATATCGTGATCATCATTTACCTTGGGTCATGTCATTTTATGCATAGGTGTGATTCAACTTGTTTTATTATGCCTTCTATGCTTATGTTTGTTTGTACCATGCTCTTGTTTGTGTTCTATGCCTTGGTAAAAAGTTCATCTATGCTTAACTCAACATTTGGAACAATGTTCAAGTTGGTCACATCTCCAAATTAAGTATCTAAGTCCTACTTTCACTTATAGGCTCTAAAAACCTCTTTTGCTTAGGTTTTTAAAAAGTGGTTCATAAATTGTTTGCATGTCAAAACTTCCTGTAGCATAGTTGTAGCAGATTTTATAAGGAACAAAAGTTGTTTCATGGCCATTTCATGAAAATGTGCAGAGCAAGCTCAAAAGTGGTCCACAAGACAGATTTGGGGCTGTTTCTCACACTTAGAAATTTTTCTAAGTCTGGAATCCCACCAGTTTGCTCGAGAGTGGTTTGGAGGGCTTCTAGATTGAAATCTAGGCTGAACCAAGTTATGGTCGTGTAAGCAAAGCTTGAGTCCTCATGTAGCTCTACATCATGGAGCAGTTAGCCAACAAAACCATTGATTAGATTAGGAGATAATCGAAGTCAAAGATCGAGTTTCAGTCGGTTTCAAAAACTGAATGGAGGCGGCGTCAATGGGGAGGAGCTCGCCGGTGACGCCACGTGTTCGGACCTGTGGCATCCGTACGTCGCTGTTGGTCCCACTTGTCAGCACCTAGCGAGTCCTCCAGGTCGCCAAGATGCCCCCGGTCGCGTGGACAGCACCATTCTCCCCCTAGCTCTCTCTCTCTCGCGCGCTCGTCGTCTTCTCCGCGCCTCCGCCGCTACTTCGGCGAGCTCGTGCGCTCGTGTCTCAGCATCTCCGGCCGAGCAACACCACGCAGCGCCCCGCCAGCTTCCCTGTGTCACCGTTGTTGCGTTGGCTGCAGCTGCCGAGCTTCAGTAAGCCCGCATTGTCTTCTCCGTCGCGAGCTCACCTCGCCGGAGTTCGGCCATGGTCACCGGTGTCGTGGCCAGGGCTCTGTAGTCCAGTATTTCTTCTCATTCTTGTTCCAAAAGCTTCGCCTTGTCATGCTGATGCTCGTTGGGATTCTCTTTCGCCCGGTCTCTCACCAGAGACGTCGGCGGTCGGCCGCACCCCACCGCCGTGCCGCCATTCGCGAGGGCAAGGTCCTTAGGGTGCGGTAGAGTTAGGGTTTTTGGTACCAATCGTCGCGGAAGAGAGTGAGGAGCACGATGGTGCCCTTGGCCGTCGCCGAGACCTCGCCGTCGATGAGATTTCCGGCAGTCAAGCCTCACCTCTATTCTCGGGTCACTGACGGGTGGGGTCCGTTGATCTGCGGGGTCCCCCTGTCAGTCTCTCTCTCCTCTAGTTTGAATTTAGGGTTTGTGCTGTCTTTGGAAAATTCATATCTGGAATTTGCAAAGTCCCCTTGAGGTGATTCAAATTTTGTTCTGTTCATCTGATAGTCTAGTTTTTAATAAAAATATAATGTATCCCATGTTTCTGTGAAAAATAATTGTTATGGATTAATCTTGTTAATTCTATGTAAATGCATATCTCTTGATTTACTACTCCAAAGGCTGTGAAATTTTTATGATGTGCTCTGGATAGTATTAGAGTGCTCTCATAAATAATTAATGATTTTTGGAGTGTTGTTTCTCAGATATGTAATTTATGTTAATACTATGGTCTAAATTCATGTGTAAATCATATAAAATGTTATATGCTTATGCTGGTGTTCTCCTTTGGTGTCAATCTTGCTCATAGTAGTAGTAACATGTAAATAATCTGAAATCTGTTGTTTGACACTACCTAAGACATGTTTCTTAATTAATGAAATAAGCACCTTGTTACATGTTAACTAATTATCTTAACTTTGGCATGTGCAATTGCTCTAAACATTTTATGGTAATGTCAAGTTGCCATACTTGTGCTTCTGTAATATTTGTAGATTTTTCTGAGCACTCTTGCTGGTATCTTGTAATTATGCCATTTTATGGAATTAAATCAATAAATACCTTTTTGTTAAGTGTTTAGTAGTTAACATGTGGTGTTCTGGTAATCTTAGGTTATGATTGTGCTTATAAGCCACTTGGTTGGTACTAAATATATTTTTACTATGTCATCAAATAATTAATTAAAGGTTATATAGCTGTTCTGGACAGCAAGGGAGTAATCTGATCATTGTTTGATGATAACTTTTTCCCTGAAAAACTTGTCTAAATCAAAGATGTTTTAAACTTTATAAGCTAGCTGCAGTTTAAATTTGGGATCATTTGGTCCAGTAGTTTAAAAGTTATGGCTCTTCCAAGTTGAGTTCCAGAACTAGGTGCTCTCTGTTTTTCTTGAACAGAACCTGGAACTTCGTTTAGTTGACCTGTTTAACTTGTGAATCTTGCTGTGATGTCTAAAGATGAAATGGAAACAATTTCATAAGCTTTCCAGAATGTCCTCATTCTTGCCTGTTGGATCTATATATCTCCAGTTACAAATTGTTCTTTTAGCTGTTCTGTCAAATTAGTTGTTGCTGTTTATTGGTCTAAGTTGGTGAGTCTTGTTAGTTAAGTTGGTACTCTTTTGTGAGCTTGTTAGGGGAGACACTCCGTAAATGAGTGTCCAGTGAAGTTTCTAGTCTTGTTACCAAGTATTCATCATCATCTAGTGTGCACACATTCCTCACTTATCGTGCATGCAATAGGTGCATCCGAAGCGGCAGCCTCGTTCGAGCTCGAGACGGTGATCAACGAAGGCCCGGAGATCACTCAGGAGGTGGAGGCCCAGCCAGTTGGACAAAAGGAGCCCAAAGAGGAGGTCGAGTGCCCTAGTCACGAGACTGCTTCGTTCGTGAAAGGCAAGCCCCGGAGCATCTTAAGTCTCCCACTTTACTTTCAAAGCATAATTGAATATGTTATATCTTTGGATGCATTACGTATAGGAGTTGTGATGGAACCCTTGATACATTATACCCTTCCTTGTCTAGATATCTTATCACTACCTGGATGTAGAGTTAGGATCGAGTAGCAGCTTAGCCATGCTTTAATCGGTAGAAGTCGGGTGATACCCTGTCACCTGCGCGATATAGGGCTGTTGTGGGATCACGATTGACTATATGTGCTATCGTGGGAAAGAACCTGGTTTAAAATGACTTCAGCCGGGTAGAGTTTTGCAAGGTGGTAGTAACTCCACCTGTGGCAGCTAAGGACTGATCGTTGTATGTCCTCTTGGCCGGATAACTCGTTCCGACCGCGAAGCCTAGTAGTATGACTCAGGCCAGAAGACCGACAAGTATAATGTGCGCACTACCGGAGGAAGTGTGGGGTGCGGGGTGTTGATATTTGGGAACGCAATAAGGAATTGATCTGCAAGCGCACGGATATCGGTGAGCACTTCACCCGGGAGGTTATCCAGAGTATCGTATTTATTTTTTTACCACTAGGAGAAAGAGTGCATCTGACTAACCCGGTCTATTACTACTAACCCTTTAGGCAACAAAGAATGTTTGTCGATGTGAGTGATAAATAGAGAAGACTACAACCATAGTCTCCTTCTAACCTTGGTAAGGATGATCTACTGTTCTATTGGGGAGGCTAACGGAATCTAGACACCACAGAGGATGTTCAACCCGCACCTATAAACCCTATCCTTCCTGCTAACGAGATATGGTCTTCAAAGTTAACTCGGAAATGTCACGTTCCTCGCTACTACCACGGTCCAGCTTGTCAGGGAATATCTATGAGTACCCTAGCCTAAACACCACGTTTACGCTAGCAATGATTACTCTAAACTCTACGCGAAGAGATTAAAGTAAACTCATAAACCAAAAGAACAATAAAACAAGAACTTACTAGAATTTAGAAGTCAAAATACTGAAGAATCCTAGGAGCAAGCTTCGGGTTAGGAGAACTTGATCCCGCAGGTACAAACTCGGAGTAGACACCGACAGGCCAGGCTTCCTCCGATCTACACCTCCACTCTATCTCTCTCAATCTAGTAGAAACTAGAAGATCTATTTCTACTCACATTGGTTGCTAAGCCTAAAAAGAAATTTTGTTTAGAGAAGAGGTTTTCCTTCGAGGGCACCCCTCAACTCTATGATAAACTTGTCTCCTCCAGGGGCCAGGGGGTCTGGTTTTATAGTCCCTTCAAGTGAACGTGGGCTGTTGGATCAAACCGACATTGATTGGACGGTTATCCTTGATCCTTTAGGTCGGTGGAGCGTCGTGTGCGAAAAGAGTTCTGATTGGCATCCAACAGAGGGCGGGCGCCCAGGTCAACTGGGCAGGTGCCCAGGGTCTAGCTCCGTTCGGCCTCTGCTTCCTTCCCGTGGCTTCTGGAGTCTTCTGGATGGTAGAAAATTGCGTGGTGCGTTGATATCTCTATGTAATCCCGACTGTTGACGGTTCTTAAGTATCAATTTTAATTATCAAATAAACAAGAGAAAAGACCAATATGCAAACAACACCTAGAATTAGGGTTTGATCTGACAGAATTCTACGAGTTTTGTTGTTTACCTATTTCTGCAGGGGGTTATCAGGAAATAAGGAAGAAAGGCCCACATTTCGGGATTACATAGAGATATCAACGCACCGCACGATTTTCTACCATCTAGAAGACTCCAGAAGCCACGGGAAGAAAACAGAGGCCGAAAGGGGCCAGGCCCAGGGCGCCCGCCCTGGTGACCTGGGCGCCCGCCCCCTGCTGGATTGCATTCAGGACTCTTTTTGCACGGGATATTCCACCGACCTATTGGATCAAGAAAAACATAGTACCGCCTCGCCTACCGACCCAAAAACGCATAGAGGAGGAGGACTATATAAGGAGACCCCCTGGCCCCTGGAGGAGACATGAAGAAATTATCATAGAGATTGAGGGGTGCCCTCGAAGGAAAACCTTTTCTCTAATTAATATTTCTTTTTAGGCTTAGCAACCAATGTAAAGTAGAAATAGATCTTCTAGTTTCTACTAGATTGAGAGAGATAGAGTGGAGGTGTAGATTGGAGGAAGCCCGGGCTGTCGGTGTCTACTCCAAGCTTGTACCTGCGGGATCAAGTTCTCCTAACCCGAAGCTTGCTCCTAGGATTCTTCAGTATTTCGACTTCTAAATTCTAGTAAGTTCTTGATTTATTGTTCTTATGGTTTATGAGTTTAATTTAATCTCTTTGCGTAGAGTTTAGAGTAATCATTGCTGGCATAAACGTGGTGTTTAGGCTGGGGTACTCATAGATATTCCCTGACTAGCTGGACCGTGGTAGTAGTGAGGAACGTGACAATTCCGAGTTACCTTTGCAGACCATATCTCGTTAGCAGGAAGGATAGGGTTTATAGGTGTGGGTTGAACATCCTTTGTGGTGTCTAGATTCCGTTAGCCTCCCCATTAGAACAGTAGATCATCCTTACCAAGGTTAGAAGGAGACTAAGGTTGCAGTCTTCTCTATTTATCACTCACATCGAAAGACATTCTTTGTGCCTAAAGGGTTAGTAGTAATAGACCGGTTAGTCAGATGCACTCTTTCTCCTAGTGGTAAAAAAATAAATACGATACTCTGGATAATTTCCCGGGTGAAGTGCTCACCGATATCCGTGCGCTTGCGGATCAATTCCTTATTGCGTTCCCAAATATCAACAAGCATTTCTGGCGCCGTTGCCGGGGAGAAAGACGGTTGCTGAGATAACCTGAGTCTTACTACTAGCTTGTATCTATACTTTTATCTTTTCTTTTATATTCTTTATTTTCTTTACTCTTACCTTATGGAAACCCAAAATTCTAAATCGATCCATGAGTCTGCAATCCCTTCAGTAACTGACCTTCTACCATGGGAATCATCACAGCCGATCCAAACATCCCAGTATAAGTTAAGTTCTAGGTTGATTGCCATGATTCAAAACCTATCTTTTTCGGGAAAGGAAGACGAAAACCCTTACCTTCATATTAGAGATTTTGAGCAAACATGTGATTGTCTTCGTATTGAAGGCATTTCTGATAAAACTTTACGTTGGAAGCTTTTTCCTTTTTCCTTAAGGGGAGAGGCTAGACAATGGTATAGTCAGAAGGTATGTCAACAACAAGGTGAATGGGGAGTTTTACGAGCTAACTTTTGTCTAGATTTCTATTCTCTTGACCGTATAGCCGACCTTAGACTCGAAGTCCTATCTTTTAAACAAAAAGATAATGAAACTTTGGGAAAATCCTGGAAACGTTTTTCTGATCTTTTAGAATCTGGTCCAAACCTTAATCTTGAAGACCCTGTTCTTTTATTTCACTTTTTTCGAGGTCTTCAGAAAAATCACAAACAAATGCAACACACAATGTCTAGAGGTTCTTTCTTTCACATCCCTACTGATGAAGCTAGAGTAATCCTAGATAGAATCCTAGAAGCTGAGATGGATAATACCCTTCATGATGAAACCTACGAAGCCGAAGTAGACGCTCTGCCAAATTCTTCATCTACTTTAGCTATCCCAAGTTCTGAGCCACAAGAGGAAGAAATTCCACCACCAGACTTCATGCTGGATATAGAATCCGATCTTTTTGCCGATTTTGGAAATATTTCAAACTACCATTCTATTGACAAACCCCAAAACGGCTAGTTTAGCATTTATTTGCCAAGTGAATATCAATTGAGAGAGCTTATCTCAGTCAGAGTAGCGAATGGTTGGAGGAATCAGAGCTTACCTCTGATGTGATCCGTTTGGACACACCCTCTATAACTATACGCTGTGCTTATAATTCTGATCGATTTAATGCTCTTTATAATCCTGTTGTGGGGATAAATATCATGTCCGAATCTTTTACACTTAAACTATTTAAAAATCTTGTCTTAACCCCCACAACAAAGGTCATAAAGGAATCTTCGAGACGATTAGTCCCCAGTCTTGGAATTATTAATGTCCTACCTCTTACAGTAGAAGGCTCCATGGTTCATTTGAACTTCTATATCTTTGATACATGGGACTTCGACCTGTTGATAGGACAACCTTTTAGAAGACACCTTTATGAAGGTCATACTGGAAAGCTACACATTTCTTTTGGAAAAACCTTTAAAATCCCAATAACAATTTCACACACCTTAAACAATAAGGCCGAATCATATCTTTTGCCTGATCCTATGGAGGAGGTAAAGGCTGCATCTCTAGAGCTTTTAGAAGAATCAGACTTAGAAGACGAAATTCCATTCTTCACTCAAGAAGAAGACGAACCTTCTGAGCCTGAACCCTTAGATGAGTTTGCAGAAACACCTAGACCCCCCATAGAGCTTAAAACTTTACCACCCGGTCTTACCTATGCTTTCCTAAACAATAATCCAGACTTACCTGTAATCATTAGCGATAAACACACTAACCAAACTCTGCGATTAATGACCATTCTGGAGAAACATCACTCAGTTTTCGGCTACTCACTCCAAGATCTTACAGGAATCAATCCTATGATTTGTACCCATCGTATTCCAACAGATCCTTCTGTTTCACCCTCTCGAGAACCCCAACGTAGACTTAATAACACTATGAGAGAGGTAGTTAAAAAGGAAGTTATAAAGTTGCTGCATGCAGGGATTATATATCCTGTGCCGCACAGTGAGTGGGTAAGCCCAGTACAGGTTGTGCCCAAAAAGGGAGGCATGACTGTTATTATGAATGAAAAGAACGAGCTAATTCCGCAACGCACCGTCACAGGATGGCGGATGTGCATAGACTATAGAAAACTAAACAAAGCCACGAGAAAAGATCACTTTCCTTTACCTTTTATAGATGAGATGCTAGAGCGGTTAGCAAACCATTCGTTCTTCTGTTTCTTAGATGGATATTCAGGGTATCATCAGATCCCGATCCATCCCGATGATCAAAGCAAAACCACTTTTACATGCCCATATGGAACCTATGCTTACCGTAGAATGTCTTTTGGGTTATGTAATGCACCAGCTTCTTTTCAAAGATGCATGATGTCTATATTTTCTGATATGATTGAAGAGATTATGGAAGTTTTCATGGATGATTTCTCTGTTTATGGAAAAACTTTTGATAGTTGTCTTGAAAACTTAGACAAGGTTTTGCAAAGATGTGAAGAAAAGCACTTAATCCTTAATTGGGAAAAATGTCATTTTATGGTTAGGGAAGGAATAGTGCTGGGACACCTAGTGTCTGAAAGAGGTACTGAGGTAGACAAAGCTAAAATTGAAGTAATTGAACAACTACCTCCACCTGTGAACATAAAAGGAATTCGAAGCTTTCTTGGCCATACTGGTTTTTATCGTAGATTCATAAAAGATTTTTCATTCATTGCTAGACCACTTACTCTTTTGCTAGCCAAGAATGCTCCTTTCGAATTTGATGATGCATGTCTAACATCTTTCAATTTATTAAAGAAAGCACTCATATCTGCACCAATCATTCAACCCCTGATTGGTCGTTGCCTTTTGAAATTATGTGTGATGCTAGTGATTATGCTGTGGGGGCAGTTTTGAGACAAACTAAAAATAAGAAGCATCATGCAATTGCTTGTGCCAGTAAAACTTTGACAGGAGCTCAACTTAATTATGCAACCACTGAAAAAGAGCTTCTGGCTGTTGTCTTTGCCATTGATAAATTTAGATCTTATTTAGTTGGAGCTAAAACAATTGTTTACACTGATCATGCTGCACTAAAATACTTGCTCACTAAAAAAGATGCTAAACCTCGCCTGATTAGATGGATCTTATTACTCCTAGAATTTGACTTAGAAATAAAAGATAAAAAAGGAGTAGAAAATGCTGTTGCTGATCACTTGTCTAGAATGTAATTTAAGAGTCCACAGGAAACCCCCATCAATGATTCACTCTGGGACGACATGCTCTACGGGATTAACAGGTCTAACCCCTGGTATGCAGATATTGTTAATTTTATGGTTTCAGGGTATGTACCACCAGGAGCAAACAAGAAGAAGCTTATTCAAGAAAATTGTTCACATATATGGGATGAGCCATACCTCTTCCGAGTATGCTCTGATGGCTTACTTAGGAGATGTGTGACCACTGAGGAAGGATGGAAGATCATCGACAGATGTCATTGTTGATATTTGGGAACGCAATAAGGAATTGATCCGCAAGCGCACGGATATCGGTGAGCACTTCACCCGGGAAATTATCCAGAGTATCGTATTTATTTTTTTACCACTAGGAGAAAGAGTGCATCTGACTAACCGGTCTATTACTACTAACCTTTAGGCACAAAGAATGTCTTTCGATGTGAGTGATAAATAGAGAAGACTGCAACCGTAGTCTCCTTCTAACCTTGGTAAGGATGATCTACTGTTCTAATGGGGAGGCTAACGGAATCTAGACACCACAAAGGATGTTCGACCCGCACCTATAAACCCTATCCTTCCTGCTAACGAGATGTGATCTACAAAGGTAGCTCAGAATTGTCACGTTCCTCACTACTACCACGGTCCAGCTAGTCAGGGAATATCTATGAGTACCCCAGCCTAAACACCATGTTTACGCCAGCAATGATTACTCTAAACTCTACGCGAAGAGATTAAAGTAAACTCATAAACCATAAGAACAATAAAACAAGAACTTACTAGAATTTAGAAGTCGAAATACTGAAGAATCCTAGGAGCAAGCTTCGGGTTAGGAGAACTTGATCCCGCAGGTACAAGTTTGGAGTAGACACCGACAGGCCGGGCTTTCTCCAATCAACACCTCCACTCTATCTCTCTCAATCTAGTAGAAACTAGAAGATCTATTTCTACCTTACATTGATTGCTAAGCCTAAAAAGAAATATTTATTAGAGAAGAGGTTTTCCTTCGAGGGCACCCCTCAGTCTCTATGATAATTTCTCCATGTCTTCTCCAGGGGCCAGAGGGGCCTTGCTTATATAGTCCTCCCCTTCTATGCGTTTTTGGGTCGATAGCCGAGGTGGTACTATGTTTTTCTCGATCCAATAAGGCGGTGGAATATCCCGAGCGAAGGAGTCCTGAATTGGCTCCAGTAGGGGGGCGGGCGCCCAGGCTACCAGGGCGGGCGCCCTGGGCCTGGCCCAGTTTTGCCTCCGCTTCGATCTCGTGGCTTCTGGAGTCTTCTAGATGATGTAAAATTACGCGGTGCGTTGATATCTCTATGTAATCCCGACATGTGGGCCTTTCTTCCTTATTTCCTGATAACCCCCTGCAGAAATAGATAAACAACAAAACTCGTGGAATTCTGTCAGATCAAACCCTAATTCTAGGTGATGGTTGCATATTGGTCCATTCTCTTGTTTATTTGATAATTAAAATTGATACTTAAGAACCGTCAACAAATACCCCCATACTTAGGCTTTTACTCGTCCTCGAGAAAAGGATGGTTAAGAAAAATATCTGGGGTAAAACATTTAAAACATTCTCTTTATATAATTGCAGGGTGTTAAAATTCCACTGTGTACCATAGTCAGAGAAGTATATGATTAAGAGTAAAGATCCTTTCTTCTCAATCCTGTCACTTGGAGTTTTTTTTTATATTTTTAAAAGAAAGTTAGCATACCTTTTGATCCTCATAGGTTCTCTCAGCTCACTCATTATCTTTTATATATATCTCACTGAGGTTGTTTTAATTTGCAAAAATTCTTAAGCATTCTTACTTTGCATTTATTGCTTGATCAAAACGGGATCCGAGGAGGGGAATGTCATACTCTTAGATCAAATACTTTGGAAATTAAAATCTTTGTCAACTCTTGCTGGCATATTGCTTATTAGAGGAACCATGGGCTATCATTTTTTTTCTTCCTTCTTTTTTTTAAGTGGATACCGAGGTACCCCTAATTCTACTGCCGGACACTTGTCCATTTTTTCTGCGAGGTTGTCGAGCACTTGCTCCTTTTTATTTCCTCGAAATATTTCTATTTTTGCATAGCCCATGCCTCTAATGCAATAATACTTCGGAAGAGTGAATCTTACTGAAATAATGTCTTGATCTTGGGAGCATGATAAATCTCTCAACAAGGGTCTAACTCATTTTGAACAAACTCAATACAGAGCAGATAGCTTTTATAATCATAATTAATATTTTCAGTCTTATCAGGCATATAAAACACTGAGGATGGTAGCTAGAAATTTGAATATTTTGAAATAAATTCTCCAAGCAACAATGATATCAAGAATAAGAAACTCATACTCTACCATCACATATTCCATATTGACTTGAGTAACACAGGTTTTTTTAAAAAAAAATGATTTTATACTAATTGCAAGTTTTCAAGAAATATCACAGATTGAGATTAATCATGATTAGAAATATTTTAATCTTTTTATTTTATCATGTCGGAAATAGTAATCTGCATAATCCAAAATAAATGTATGTATGAAGTAAAGTGTGCAGAGTGTGTACCTGAATCGTGGAGTGGTGTAGTCGGAGTGTGTTTGGCATGTCGAGGGATCTCCCCCATACTTGTTTTCTGCTTTCTTGCACAAAAATAAAGTAGAGACACACAAGACATAATAATAATAGTAATACTCTTTATTGATCTTGAGGCATTTAGTACAAAAGACTGATAACAAACTGATAGCAAACTGATGATAATAGCAAACTTAACCCGAATTTAAAGATAGATAACTAAGATGCATTGCCTCAAGGTCTAATCTAGATAACTTAGCGGCGCTCTAATTCCTTGATCTTCTTGTTGGCACTGGCAAGATCCTGCCTAAGGCCTAGTATAACGGTGTTGTGGTTAGAGAGCTGCCTAGTGAGGGAATTAATCGAGGATTGGAGGTCTATGATAATTCTATCTAGCCTGCGAACTTCCTCATCAATATCCATTATAGTCTTGCGACGCTTGGGAGGTGTCTCAAAAGCATTGAGAGCGTGCTTCGGGGCTGCCTTTGGAGGGATGAAACGGACTTTGGCTGCTCTAATCCCTTCGAAGTAAGGCCTTTCCTCCTCTGTAGTGTAGCGAACGCTGCTAATCTCGCCGCTTCGGTTGGTCTTGACTCCAACGACCCTCTCATTGGGTCTAGGTGGAAGGATCCTTGTGCCGGTTGGCACCTTGATAGTGGTCTTTGTCTTTGATGATGATCCTTTGAGGAGTAGGGGTTGTGGTGGTGCGGTGAGAACTGGTTGAGCATGGTAAGATTGGGCGGAGCTACGTTGGCGTAATGGCATGGCTTCTAGCTGACGCTCTGTGTTGGCTGGGACGAGAGCACGGGTATCGGGGTCTTCCACTGGCTCCATGTTGAGGTTGAAGGGGACGACTTCCCAATCGTCGTGGTACTTGTCGGCCATTGGAGTAGCAAGGAACTAATAAAATTTTAATTAAAGGAGAGCTAATTAAGCTCTAATTGAAGGAGAGAAAGCTTGATGGCTTGGTGTTTGAAAACTGAGGTTAGGGGTCTGTTTATATAGGGGTCAAAAGGATGCCTCTATGGGTTGTTCGGGTTGCTCCCGTCGATGTGCGTGTGAAACTTTCCATCCGAGGGATTATTCGGATCACCCTAAGTGCATTTTCCATAACAGAGAAAGTCGGGACCGAGGGGGAACAGGAGCTGGGCGCCCGCCCACTTGATCTGGGCGCCCGCCCTCTCTCTGGCCCCTCTGTGGGCCCACTTCTCCGAGCGTGTTTCTAGATGCGAAATTATTTAGAAAAATATATATATGCCCCAAAACCATTAGACCAAAAGTATCGGGCTCTAATTCTCCATGGGAAGGTAAAAATGGACTACGTCTATTTCTTCAAATTCCTCATTGGGCTCTAAAAATAATTTAAGACGTTAACCATTTACCTTGAATAACGTACCTTCGCTATTTTGAAGTGTGATAGCTCCGTGGGATGATGAATTGATTACCTTGAATGGTCCTTCCCATTTGCTCCGGAGTTTTCCATGCCTGAAAAGCTTCACCCTGGAATTAAAAAGTAATACCTTATCTCCGGGTGTGAACTCCTTCTTCTTGATTCTCTTGTCATGCCACCTCTTGACTCTTTCTTTGTAGATTTTTGAATTGTGATATGCCTTCTCTCGCCATTCTTCCAATTCTGATAGTTGCATTCTTCTATAATCTCCAGCAACATCTAGGTCCATATTCCATCTCTTTATGGCCCAGTGTGCTTTGAACTCTAGTTCAACAGGTAGATGGCATGTCTTCCCGTACACCAATTGGTATGGAGACATTCCAATTGGGGTCTTGTATGCTGTCCAGTATGCCCAGAGTGCATCGGGTAACTTGTCTTTCCACGCCGTTCCCATTTCATTTACTGTCTTCTGAAGAATATTCTTGATTTGTTTGTTGGAAGTCTCTGCTTGGCCACTTGTCTGAGGATGATAGGGGGTAGCGACGTTGTGACGGATTCCATGTCTTGATAGGTATTGCTTGAAGCGTTTGTCGATGAAGTGTGCTCCTCCATCAGTTATCACTACTCTGGGAACTCCAAATCTTGGAAATATAATTTCTTCAAACATCCTCTTTGAACTGACGTTGTCGGCATGCTTGCAAGGTAATGCTTCTACCCACTTGGAGACATAGTCAACCGCCACCAAGATGTACTCGCACTTCTTTGATGGAGGAAATGGACCCATGTAGTCTACTCCCCAAACATCAAAGAGCTCAATCTGAAGGTTGTTGGTGAGTGGCATTGCATCCCTTTTATTTATGTTTCCGTGTCTTTGACATGGCCCACATCTTCTGATATATTGCTTCGTGTCTTCATACATTGTAGGCCAATAGAATCCACACTGCCAGATCTTTGAATGTGTACGGAATGCTCCATAGTGACCTCCATATGGTGATGAATGACATCTGTCGATGATCTTCCATCCTTCCTCAGTGGTCACACATCTCCTGAGTAAGCCGTCAGAGCATACTCGGAAGAGGTATGGCTCATCCCATATATGTGAACGACTCTCTTGAGTAAGCTTCTTTTTGTTTGCTCCTGGTGGTACATACCCTGAAACCATAAAATTAACAATATCTGCATACCAGGGGTCAGACCTGTTAATCCCGTAGAGCATGTCGTCCCGGAGTGAATCATTGATGGGGGTTTCCTGTGGACTCTTAAAATACATTCTAGACAGGTGATCAGCAACAGAATTTTCTACTCCCTTTTTATCTTTTATTTCTAAGTCAAATTCTTGGAGTAATAGGATCCATCTAATCAGGCGAGGTTTAGCATCTTTTTTAGTGAGCAAATATTTTAGTGCAGCATGATCAGTGTAAACAATTATTTTAGCTCCAACTAAATAAGATCTAAATTTATCAATGGCAAAGACAACAGCCAGAAGCTCTTTTTCAGTGGTTGCATAATTAAGTTGAGCTCCTGTCAGAGTTTTACTGGCATAAGCAATTGCATGATGCTTTTTATCTTTAGTTTGTCCCAATACTGCCCCCACAGCATAATCACTAGCATCACACATAATTTCAAAAGGCAACGACCAATCAGGGGGTTGAATGATTGGTGCAGAGATGAGTGCTTTCTTTAATAAATTGAAAGATGTTAAACATGCATCATCAAATTCGAAAGGAGCATCCTTGGCTAGCAAAAGAGTAAGTGGTCTAGCAATAAATGAAAAATCTTTTATGAATCTACGATAAAAACCAGCATGGCCAAGAAAGCTTCGAATTCCTTTTATGTTCACAGGTGGGGGTAGTTGTTCAATTACTTCAATTTTAGCTTTGTCTACCTCAATACCTCTTTCAGACACTAAGTGTCCTAGCACTATTCCTTCTCTAACCATAAAATGACATTTTTCCCAATTAAGGATTAAGTGCTTTTCTTCACATCTTTGCAAAACCTTGTCTAAGTTTTCAAGACAACTATCAAAAGTTTTTCCATAAACAGAGAAATCATCCATGAAAACTTCCATAATCTCTTCAATCATATCAGAAAATATAGACATCATGCATCTTTGAAAAGAAGCTGGTGCATTACATAACCCAAACGACATTCTACGGTAAGCATAAGTTCCATAAGGCCATGTAAAAGTGGTTTTGCTTTGATCATCGGGATGGATCGGGATTTGGTGATATCCTGAGTATCCATCTAAGAAACAGAAGAACGAATGGTTTCCTAACCGCTTTAGCATCTCATCTATGAAAGGCAAAGGAAAGTGATCCTTTCTCGTGGCTTTGTTTAGTTTTCTATAATCTATGCACATCCGCCATCCTGTGACGGTGCGTTGCGGAATTAGCTCATTCTTTTCATTCATAATAACTGTCATGCCTCCCTTTTTGGGCACAACCTGTACTGGGCTTACCCACTCACTGTGCGGCACAGGATATATAATCCCTGCATGTAGCAACTTTATAACTTCCTTTTTAACTACCTCTCTCATAGTGTTGTTAAGTCTACGTTGGGGTTCTCGAGAGGGTGTAACAGAAGGATCTGTTGGAATACGATGGGTACAAATCATAGGACTGATTCCTGTAAGATCTTGAAGTGAGTAGCCAAAAACCGAGTGATGTTTCTCAAGAATGGTCATTAATCGCAGAGTCTGATCCTGAGTGAGTTTATCACTAATGATCACGGGAAACTCTGGATTATTGTTTAGGAAAGCATAGGTAAGACCGGGTGGTAAAGTTTTAAGCTCTATGGGGGGTCTAGGTGTTTCTGCAAACTCATCTAAGGGTTCAGGCTCAGAAGGTTCGTCTTCTTCTTCTGTGAAGAAAGGAGTTTCGTCTTCTAAGTCTGGTTCATCTAAAAGCTCTAGAGATGCAGCCTTTACTTCCTCCATAGGATCAGGCAAAAGATATGACTCGGCCTTATTATTTAAGGAGTGTGAAATTATCATTGGGAATTGAAAAGTTTTTCCAAAAGAAATGTGTAGCTTTCCAGTATGACCTTCATAAAGGAGTCTTCTAAAAGGTTGTCCTATTAACAGGTCGAAGTCCCATGTATCAACGATATAGAAGTTCAAATGAACCATGGAGCCTTCTACTGTAAGAGGTAGGACATTAATAATTCCAAGACTGGGGACTAATCGTCCCGAAGATTCCTTTATGACCTTTGTTGTGGGGGTTAAGATAAGATTTTTAAATAGTTTAAATGCAAAGGATTCAGACATAATGTTGATCCCCACAACAGGATTATAGAGAGCATTAAATCGATCAGAATTATAAGCACAGCGTATAGTTATAGAGGGTGTGTCCAAACGGATCACATCAGAGGAAAGCTCTGATTCCTCCAACCATTCGCTACTCATGACTGAGATAAGCTCTCTCAATTGATATTCACTTGGTAAATAAATGCTAAATTGACCGTTTTGGGGTTTGTCAACAGAATGGTAGTTTGAAATATTTCCAAAATCGGCAAAAAGATCGGATTCTATATCCAGCATGAAGTCCGGTAGTGGAATTTCTTCTTCTTGTGGCTCAAAACTTGGGATAGCTAAAGTAGATGAAGAATTTGGCAGAGTGTCTACTTCGGCTTCGTAGGTTTCATCATGAAGGGTATTATCCATCTCAGCTTCTAGGATTCTATCTAGGATCACTCTTGCTTCATCAGCAGGGATGCGAAAGAAAGAACCTCTAGACATTGTGTGAAGCATCTGTTTGTGATTTTTATGAAGACCTCGAAAAAGTGAAATAAAAGAACAGGGTCTTCAAGATTAAGGTTTGGACCAGATTCTAAAAGATCAGAAAAACATTTCCAGGATTTTCCCAAAGTTTCATTATCTTTTTGTTTAAAAGATAGGACTTCGAGTCTAAGGTCGGCTATACGGTCAAGGGAATAGAAATCTAAACAAAAGTTGGCTCGTAAAACTCCCCATTCACCTTGTTGTTGACTTACCTTCTGACTGTACCATTGTCTAGCTTCTCCCCTTAGAGAAAAAGGAAAAAGCTTCCAACGTAAAGTCTTATCAGAAATGCCTTCAATGCGAAGACAATCACATGTTTGCTCAAAATCTCTAATATGAAGGTAAGGGTTTTCGTCTTCCTTTCCCGAAAAAGATAGGTTTTGAATCATAGCAATCAACCAAGAACTTAACTTATACTGGGGTGTTTGGATAGGCTGTGATGATTCCCATGGTGAAAGGTCAGTTGCTAAAGGGATTGCAGACTCATGGATCGATTTAGAATTTTGGTTTTCCATAAGGTAAGAATAAAGAAAATAAATAAAGAATATAAAAGATAAAAAAGATAAAAGTATAGATACAAGCTAGTAGCAAGACACAAGTTATCTCAGCAACCGTCTTTCTCCCCAGCAACGGCGCCAGAAATGCTTGTTGATATTTGGGAACGCAATAAGGAATTGATCCGCAAGCGCACGGATATCGGTGAGCACTTCACCCGGGAAATTATCCAGAGTATCGTATTTATTTTTTTACCACTAGGAGAAAGAGTGCATCTGACTAACCGGTCTATTACTACTAACCTTTAGGCACAAAGAATGTCTTTCGATGTGAGTGATAAATATAGAAGACTGCAACCGTAGTCTCCTTCTAACCTTGGTAAGGATGATCTACTGTTCTAATGGGGAGGCTAACGGAATCTAGACACCACAAAGGATGTTCGACCCGCACCTATAAACCCTATCCTTCCTGCTAACGAGATGTGATCTACAAAGGTAGCTCGGAATTGTCACGTTCCTCACTACTACCACGGTCCAGCTAGTCAGGGAATATCTATGAGTACCCCAGCCTAAACACCATGTTTACGCCAGCAATGATTACTCTAAACTCTACGCGAAGAGATTAAAGTAAACTAATAAACCATAAGAACAATAAAACAAGAACTTACTAGAATTTAGAAGTCGAAATACTGAAGAATCCTAGGAGCAAGCTTCGGGTCAGGAGAACTTGATCCCGCAGGTACAAGCTTGGAGTAGACACCGACAGGCCGGGCTTTCTCCAATCAACACCTCCACTCTATCTCTCTCAATCTAGTAGAAACTAGAAGATCTATTTCTACCTTACATTGATTGCTAAGCCTAAAAAGAAATATTAATTAGAGAAGAGGTTTTCCTTTGAGGGCACCTCTCAGTCTCTATGATAATTTCTCCATGTCTTCTCCAGGGGCCAGGGGGGCCTTGTTTATATAGTCCTCCCCTTCTATGCGTTTTTGGGTCGATAGCCGAGGTGGTACTATGTTTTTCTCGATCCAATAGGTCGGTGGAATATCCCGAGCGAAGGAGTCCTGAATTGGCTCCAGCAGGGCGGCGGGCGCCCAGGCTACCAGGGCGGGCGCCCTGGGCCTGGCCCAGTTTTGCCTCCGCTTCGATCTCGTGGCTTCTGGAGTCTTCTAGATGATGTAAAATTACGCGGTGCGTTGATATCTCTATGTAATCCCGACATGTGGGCCTTTCTTCCTTATTTCCTGATAACCCCCTGCAGAAATAGATAAACAACAAAACTCGTGGAATTCGGTCAGATCAAACCCTAATTCTAGGTGATGGTTGCATATTGGTCCATTCTCTTGTTTATTTGATAATTAAAATTGATACTTAAGAACCGTCAACAGTCATTCATCACCATATGGAGGTCACTATGGAGCATTCCGTACACATTCAAAGATCTGGTAGTGTGGATTCTACTGGCCTACAATGTATGAAGACACGAAGCAATATATCAGAAGATGTGGGCCATGTCAAAGACACGGAAACATAAATACAAGGGATGCAATGCCACTCACCAACAACCTTCAGATTGAGCTCTTTGATGTCTGGGGAATAGACTACATGGGTCCATTTCCTCCATCAAAGAAGTGCGAGTACATCTTGGTGGCGGTTGACTATGTCAGTTGAAAGAGGATGTTTGAAGAAATTATATTCCCAAGATTTGGAGTCCCCAGAGTAGTGATAACTGATGGAGGAGCACACTTCATCGACAAACGCTTCAAGCAATATCTATCAAAACATGGAATCCGTCACAACGTCGCTACCCCTTATCATCCTCAGACAAGTGGCCAATTAGAGACTTCCAACAAACAAATCAAGAATATTCTTCAGAAGACAGTAAATGAAATGGGAACGACATGGAAAGACAAGTTACCCGATGCACTCTGGGCATACCGGACAGCATACAAGACCCCAATCGGAATGTCTCCATACCAATTGGTGTACGGGAAGACTTGCCATCTACCTGTTGAACTAGAGTTCAAAGCACACTGGGCCATAAAGAGATGGAATATGGACCTAGATGTTGCTGGAGATTATAGAAGAATGCAACTATTAGAATTGGAAGAATGGCGAGAGAAGGCATATCACAATTCAAAGATCTACAAAGAAAGAGTCAAAAGGTGGCATGACAAGAGAATCAAGAAGGAGTTCACACCCGGAGATAAGGTATTACTTTTTAATTCCAGGGTGAAGCTTTTCGGGCATAGAAAACTCCAGAGAAAATGGGAAGGACCATTCGAGGTAATTAATTCATCATCCCACAGAGCTATCACACTTCAAAATGACGAAGGTACGTTATTCAAGGTAAATGGTCAACGTCTTAAATTATTTTTAGAGCCTAATAAAGAATTAGAAGAAATAGACGTAGTCCATTTTTACCTTCCCATGGAGAATTAGAGCCCAACCTTTTTAGTCTGATGATTTTGGGTCATATATATATTTTTCTAAATAGTTTTGCATCTAGAAACGCGCTCGAGAAAGTGGGCCCACAGAGGGGCCATAGAGAGGGCGGGCGCCCAGCTCAGATGGGCGGGCGCCCAGCTCCTGTTCCCCCTCGGTCCCGATTTTCTCTGTTATGGAAAATGCACTTATGGTAATTCGAATAATCCCTCGGATGGAAAGTTTCGCACGCACATCGACGGGAGCAACCCGAACAACCCATAGAGGCACCTTTTAACCCCTATATAAACAGACCCCTGACCTCAGTTTTCAAACACCAAGCCACCAAGCCTTCTCTCCTTCAATTAGAGCTTGATTAGTTCCTTGCTGCTCCAATGGCCGAGAAGTACCACGATGTTTGGGAAGTCGTCCCCTTCAACCTCAACATGGAGCCTGTGGAAGACCCCGATGCCCGTGCTCTTGTCCCGGCCAACACAGAGCGACAGCTAGAAACCATGCCATTACGCCAACGCAGCTCCGCCCAATCCTACCATGCTCAACCAGTTCTCACCGCACCGCCACAACCCCTACTCCTCAAAGGATCATCATCCAAGATGAAGACCACTATCAAGGTGCCAACCAGCACGAGGATCCTTGCACCTAGACACAATGAGAGAGTCGTTGGAGTCAAGACCAACCGGAGCGGCGAGATCAGCAGTGTACGCTACACTACGGAGGAGGAAAGGCCTTACTTTGAAGGGATTCGAGCAGCCAAAGTCCGTTTCATCCCTCCAAAGGCAGCCCCGAAGCACGCTCTCAATGCTTTTGAGACACCTCCCAAGCGTCGCAAGACTATAGTAGACATTGATGAGGACGTTCGCAGGCTAGACAGAGTTATCATAGATCTCCAGTCCTCGATTAATTCCCTCACTAGGCAACTCTCTAACCACAACACCATTATACTAGGCCTTAGGCAGGATCTTGCCAGTGCCAATAAGAAGATTAAGGAATTAGAGCGCCGCTAAGTTATCTAGATTAGACCTTGAGGCAATGCATTTTAGTTATCTATCTTTAAATTCGGTTTAGGTTTGCTATTATCATCAGTTTGCTATTATCAGTTTGCTACTAGTCTTTTGTAATAAATGCCTCAAGATTAATAAAGAGTAGTATTATTATTATGTCTTGTGTGTCTCTATTTTATTTTTGTGCAAGAAAGCAGAACACAAGTATGGGGGAGATCTCTCGACACGCTAAACACACTCCGACTACACCACTCCACGATTCAGGTACACACTCTGCACACTTTACTTTACACATACAACTATCTTGATTATGCAGATTACTTTTCCGACATGATAAATTAAAAAGATTAAAATATTTCTAATCATGATTAATCTCAATCTGTGATGTTTCCTGAAAACTTGCAATTATTGAAAATCATTTTAAAACCCTGTGTTACTTAAGTCATTATGGAATATGTGATGGTAGAGTATGAGTTTCTTATTCTTGATATCATTGTTGCTTGGAGAATTTATTTCAAAATATTCAAAACTCTTGCTACCATCCTCAATGTTTTTTATGCCTGATAAAACTGAAAATATTAATTATAATTATAAAAGCTATCTACTCTGTATTGAGTTTGTTCAAAATGAGTTAGACCCTTGTTGAGAGATTTATCATGCTCCTAAGATCAAGACATTTATTCAGAAAGATTCACTCTTCCGAAGTATTATTGCATTAGAGGCATGGGCTATGCAAAAATAGAGATATTTCGAGGAAATAAAAAGGAGCAAGTGCTCGACAACCTCGCAGAAAAAATGGACAAGTGTCCGGCAGTAGAATTAGGGGTACTTCGGTATCCACTTAAAAAAAATGATAGCCCATGGTCCCTCTAATAAGCAATATGCCAGCAAGAGTTGACAAAGATTTTAATTTCCAAAGTCTTTGATCTAGGAGTATGACATTCCCCTCCTCGGATCCCGTTTTGATCAGGCAATAAATGCAAAGTAAGTATGCTTGAGAATTTTTGCAAATTAAAACAACCTCAGTGAGATATATAGAAGATAATGAGTGATTTGAGAGAACCTATGAGGATCAAAAGGTATGCTAACTTTCTTTCAAAAATATACAAAAAAAACTGCAAGTGACAGGATTGAGAAGAAAGGATCTTTACTCTTAACCATATACTTCCCTAACTATAGTACACAGTGGAATTTTTAACACCCTGCAATTATGAAAAGAATGTTTTAAAATGTTTTACCCCAGATATTGTTCTTAACCATCCTTTTCTCGAGGACGAGTAAATGCCTAAGTATGGGGGTATTTGTTGACGGTTCTTAAGTATCAATTTTAACTATCAAACAAACAAGAGAAAAGACCAATATGCAAACAACACCTAGAATTAGGGTTTGATCTGACAGAATTCCACGAGTTTTGTTGTTTACCTATTTCTGCAGGGGGTTATCAGGAAATAAGGAAGAAAGGCCCACATGTCGGGTTTACATAGAGATATTAACGTGTCGCGCAATTTTCTACCATCTAGAAGATTCCAGAAGCCACGGGAACGAACGGGAGGCCGATCGGGCCCGGGGGCAGGGCGCCCGCCCAAGTCCCTTGGGTGCCCGCCCAGCTACAGTAACCAATCAGCTTCAACTTCGCGGATCATGCTCCACCGACCTAATACTTCAAGGAAAACCACACGATCAATGTCGGTTTGATCCGACGGCCCAGATTCATCTGAAAAGACTATATAACCAGACCCCCTGGCCCCTAGAGGAGGCACCCCTTGATCATTATTCATTATTCATAGACAGAGCAAAAGCTAGGGTTTAGAGATGAGAGCTCTCCTCTCTTCTCTAAACTAGAGTAGATCTAGATAGTAGCAAGATGGAGAGCGAAGGAGGAATAGAGGAGAGGCCGGCCTGTCGGTTCTTCCTCCGGTTGTACTTCGTCATGATCAAGCTCTAATCAAGCTTGCTCATGGGATGACTCTAGTAATCTACTTCTAATTCATTATGCAATTACTAATTATGTATGTTCTGGTTCACAACTCTTTTGAGTATTCTAATCTATAGGACGCTATAGGTGAGAGTTGTAGTATAGGTGTAAGCGTGGTGCTTAGACCTAGATTACTTGTGGATATTCCCTGTCTAGCTGGATCGTGTGGTAGGCCGCGTAGGTGACAGTTACGTTGGTCCTCTGTAGTCCACCTCTCGTTAGCAGGACGGGTAGGGTTTATCGGCCTATGGATAAGCATCCTTTGTGGTGTACTCTTATCACGTGGTTCGTCCCAGACATAGACATACCCCTTTGAAGTAGAGAAACCATAGTTATTCTCTCTATTCTGCTACCATCGCCCATATACTAGATTGCTCTACTCTCTATTCCCATATTATCACCCATTGTTATCTTACCTTTAATATTGTTCTTATTCGATTCTACCATCTTTCCTATTTACACCTATTTACTTATCTTGGTTAAGTTAGAGCGTTGATCAGTTCTCCCGTTTCCCTGTGGATACGATAAAACCTTTAACCGGGTAAAAGCTTCAACGGTATCCGTGCGCTTGCGGATTATCTGTGTGCGTATAAATACCATAGTACACTCTAGTGCCATGCTGGGGATGACAACCTAGTATTCAAGTGGTGTTAGCAAGTGTCAACAAGGCGCGTTCCTATCACTTACCACCGCCGGGGCCAAGGCCCTGATCGAGAAGATGGTATTACACCAGAGCTGGGGGAGGACAGAACTCAACCACCAGCTGCCAAAACACAAAAAGGCATGCATACCGTGAAGGAGACGGATATGCTTGCCGCAAAAATAGATTTATTGATGAAGCAACTCACCGAGAAGAACCAAGAGAACCCCTCGAACTCGGTGAAGGCCACAGACTCGCACATGACGTGCGAGGTCTGTGGAGAAGTTGGCCATTTGGGGAATGATTGCCCCAAAACCCGTTAAGACACTGCCTACATCTACAACGGGTTCCGCCAACAAGGAGGCGCCAACCAAGGTAATGGTTGGAATAATCAGTCACGCACTTCATTCCAAGGTAATTCGAGTTTTAATTCGAATCAACCTTCATTAAAAGACCTAATTCTTGGACAAGCTAAAATAAATGAAAACTTAACGAAAAAGTTGCTGTCCAATGATAAGATTTTAGAAAACATAAATACAAAAATAGAAAACCTTTCCTCTTCCGTACAAAACCAACTGAGCTTTAATAAAATGATAGAAACACAACTAGCTCAGATCGCCGCTGCAGTTCCGACTGAGAATGCGGGTAGACTCCCGGGGCAACCCGAGAACTCTCCCACTATGTGGGGGTATAGACCCCTATACCCTTACGGCTAGACTTGGGCCAGGAGGCTTGGCCCATTACGAGACAAGCTCAAGGTTTGATCCGACAGCTTGGAGTTTCGCGCAAGGAAACAAGACGTGGAGATCAAACAGGATTCTAGTCAGTTAGAATAGGAATTGATATCGAACTATCTATGGCAATTGTAACCGACTAGGATTAGTTTCCAGATCTGTAACCCTGTCCTCCGGACTATATAAGGAGAGGCAAGGGACCCCCCATAGACGATGATTCTCTCAACACAAATCAATACAATCAGACGCAGGACGTAGGTATTACGCCAACTCGGCGGCCGAACCTGGATAAAAAGCTTGTCCGTGTCTTGCGTCACCATCGAGTTCGTAGTTTGCGCACCGTTTACCGATAAACTACTACCGTGGGTATACCCCAAGGTAGACTGCCGACTAGCTTTCGTCGACAGTGGCGCGCCAGGTAGGGGGTGTGCGTGCAACTTCTCTGGCGAACAAGATGGTTACGATCCTAGCTTCCGCGACCGTGCCTGAAGGCCTCACGTTCACCGTCGGCCAGATCACGTGGACGACGCGCAGCGACGGCCTCACGACCACGGTTTCGAAAGAAACTCAAATCCGATCTGAGACCACGCCGTCTCCGACCACTCGCGCGGCGGCACCGAGCGCCCGACCACCGCTCCCGCACTATAAGGGAGAGAAGATCGGCTGCTCGGACCTCCTCCAAGCGCTCGATCGCGCTGATTCCAAGCTACTTGAAGCCTCCCAACTAGTGGACGGAATCCTGCGTCAGCCTGATCAAGCTGCTCCAACAGATTTTTTCAAATCCAGTCGGCCAACTCGTGTCGTTACACACGAACGGCTGGGAACGCCCCTGACGATAACATCAACTCCCTCAGGACGATCCGTCAAGCTCAAGAAGGGAGACTATCCTTGCGGCCTGAACAACTCGGCCTCTCTCTACTCGCGGCACATCCAATCCGTTTTCAGCAAAGCGGGTTGGTCGCCAAAAAGGAACGATCGTCACTACGTCAACATGGTGACAGTCCAAGAACCACGGGACGGCCAGGCTTCCAGCACCAACTCGAGCACCGGGTCCGTCCCCACCGAAGTTATAAACATCGAAGACGAGGACTACGACCTGGATTTGCCCTCACACCCTCCGGGTTTCCCTCATTTCCCGGTATTCCCCCCTCGGCGAGGAGATATTGTCTTCAACGTCAGCGCCGACGAACCGGTCGTCGATGGAGAAACGGACGAGCAGAGGCAACTCCGCGAGCAGCGCAACGCCGATCGCGCCCAACGACGTGCGGACGAGCAACAACAAATTCCACCGCATAATCTCAACGACGCTTTTGACATGGTCGGGGACCAGCCAGTCTACAAGACGCCAAGCGCCAACGTGGCTGTCGCCATGGCTAATCTAGATCGGCTCCCTGATACCCCTGAGTGCCAAGGAGTCCGGACCAGCATCCGAGCACACCTGATCGCCGCACTGGGACAGACAGCCACTCTGCCCAAGGGAGTCCAGGACGTCTCTTACACAGAAGCCACCTCCGACCAGACTAATCGTAGCCGGACCTCACCACCTCCAAGCAGGCGTCGCCGTAGCCGCTCTCCCGACAACCATCGAAAAGATTCACGGCGCGATGACGGTGGTCGGGGCACTAACGGTCACCGTGAACAGAACCGCAGACGCGGTCAAGAAGTAAACCAACACAGGGATCTCCGGCACAACATCCCTCCCAAAGATGCCCGGGACCGCATCAACAGGCGTGCCCCAGAGAGAGCAGCCCACGAAAACCTGCGCCGTATTGAGTACGATGCAACACACGGCCCCCGGGGCCTTAGGCAATTCTCCTCACACCTCCGCTAGGTCGTGTGGCCCCGCAACTTCAAGCTCGAAAAACTTAAAAAATACGATGGAAAGGAAAATCCAGAGAACTGGATCACTCTCTATGAAATCGCCGTCCGATCAGCAGCGGGAGATGAGCACGTCTTGGCCAACTACTTCCCCGTAGTCCTCGACCAGGCTGGTCATCAGTGGCTTCTTGGCTTGCCCGAGGACTCCTTCGACTCTTGGGAAGAGCTACGCCAGGCTTTCATCGACAACTTCATCGCCACATGCGAGCAGCCTGGAAATAAGTATGACCTCGAAAGGATAAGGGACAGGAAGAACGAACCTCTGCGCGATTACATCCGACGATTCTCGGATATGCGCCTTAAGATCCCGAAGATTTCCCACGACGAGGCCATCTCTGCCTTCATCAAGGGCCTGCGCTTCCATGAAGCGCTAAGGAACAAGCTGTTGCGTAAACGGCCAACAACGGTGGCAGAGCTCCTCGCCACGGCCAAAAATTATGCCGACGCCGACGACGCGGAAAAACTAATCCGAGACGATGCGAGAGGTCCCGACCAGCCTCCCCGGCGAGATGACGGTCGCGGTCGATACGACAACAGGAACAACCGCGATCACAGAGAAGGTTGGGATCGGCGGCGCGAAAACCGTGACGATTTCAGAGGAAAGCGCGCCCGTGACTACGACCACGAAGTAAATACGGTCAAGCGTCCCAACGGGCGGCGGGACTACCAAGAAGACTACAACAAAACGTTGAAGGGACCGTGCCAACTACATCCAAATTCTAATCATACCATGGAAGAATGCCGCGTCCTCAAAAGTATCTATACACGGCGGGCCGCCCAAGACGACTCCGCTAAGAAAAACGGCAAGCGAGACGGGCACGACCACGAAGACGAGGATGAGGACCAAGATAGGGACCCCCGACACCAATACGTCAGCCCCACTGACGTGGTCCACTCCATCTTCGGGGGCAAGGTCTCCATCGAATCTAGCGAGAAAGAAAGCTATTAAAGAGAGCCTGCCTCAACATAGACAGTACGGACGGGCTGATCGCAGACCCAAAATTTCCCCCGTGGTCGCACCGGGAGATCTCATTCAGCAGGAAGGACCAGTGGGCCGCTATCCCAGAGCCAGGTCATTTCCCTCTGATCCTGGACCCTTGCATCAACAGCATCAGATTCGAGCGCGTGCTCGTGGACGGGGGAAGCTCTATCGACATCCTCTTCCGCAACAGCCTGCCCGCTCTCAAGATATCTCCTGCGCAACTAAGACCCTACGATGCCCAATTCTGGGGGGTTTTGCCAGGTCAGAGCTCAGTGCCCCTCGGACAGATAACATTGCCTGTCCAATTCGGCACACCCGACCACTTTCGGACAGAGTTTATCAACTTCGTGGTCGCGGACTTCGATGGGACCTACCACGCTATACTGGGCCGACCATCACTGACAAAGTTCATGGCAGTCCCGCACTACTCATACCTGGTCCTTAAGATGCCTGCAGAGAAGGGTGTCCTAACCATCAGAGGCAACGTCTATACCGCGTATACCTGCGAAGAAGAGAGCTTCAAGATCACCGAAGCAATAGACCTCTCAATCCGCATGGCAGAAACAGCAACCCAAGCCGCGCAGCTGCCCCCCGACCAGTTTCGACTACCCGAGCAGGATACAGCCAGGAAGAATTCAAAATCCAAGGAGTACAAGGAAGTACAGCTGGTCAACGGCAGCCCCGAAAAGACGGCCCTCATCGGGGCCAATCTGGATCCAAAATAGGAAGACGCGCTCGTCAGGTTTCTAAGGGACAACGTGAGCGTTTTCGCATGGAAACCCACAGACATGCCCGGCGTCCCGCGAAACCTGATCGAGCACTCCTTAAATGTCTCGAAGACCGCAAGACCAATCAAGCAAAAGCTGCGACGGTTCGCTCGTGACAAAAAGGAGGCTATTAGGACATAAATAACACGGCTTCTAGCAGCCGGATACATAAAAGAAGTGTATCATCCCGATTGGCTCGCCAATCCGGTTCTTGTACGCAAAAAGAATAATGAATGGAGAATGTGCGTTGATTACACTGATCTCAATAAACACTGTCCTAAAGATCCTTTTGGTCTCCCTCGCATCGACGAGGTGGTCGACTCAACGGTCGGATGCGAACTCCTCTCTTTTCTAGATTGCTACTCTGGTTATCACCAGATCTCGCTAAAGGAAGACGATCAGATAAAAACATCCTTCAGTACTCCTTTTGGCGCATACTGCTACACGACCATGTCCTTCGAACTCAAAAATGCCGGAGCCACTTATCAATGGGCTATCCAGCAATGCCTCCACGACGAGATTTGTGACGACCTCGTCGAGGCCTATGTAGACGACGTGGTCGTAAAAACAAGGGACGCAAGCACCCTAATCGACAACTTAGACCGAACTTTCAAGGTGCTTAATCGGTACAAGTGGAAGCTTAACCCCAAAAAGTGCATCTTTGGTGTTCCTTCTGGTCTACTACTCGGCAACGTTGTCAGTCGTGACGGCATACGACCAAACCCTTCAAAAGTAAAAGCAGTACTGGACATGCGGCCACCCAAGAATATCAAGGATATTCAGAAGCTCACCAGATGTATGGCCGCCCTCAGTCGCTTCATCTCAAGACTAGGAGAAAAAGGCCTCCCTTTCTTCAAACTCTTGAAAGCGTCGGAAAAATTCTCTTGGACAGAGGAAGCCGACGCCGCATTCACTCAGCTCAAGACTTTTCTCACTTCGCCACCTGTCCTTACAGCGCCTCAGCCCGATGAAGACCTACTCCTTTACACTGCTGCAACCGACAGGGTTGTTTCCACAGCAATAGTGGTCGAGCGAGATGAACCAGGTCATGCCTATAAGGTCCAGAGGCTGTGGGGGTATAAACCCCTATACCCTCATGGGCCTATATGGGCCGCACCATCAGAGGTGGCTCGGCCCACAAGATGAAGACGTGCGGCGCACGACTGGTCGGCGTGCACCGCAAGGCTACAAGATTTTGTACCAAATAGGATACTTTGCTTGTAACTCTGTCCCTTCAGGATATATAAGGAGGGGCAGGGGTCCCCTAGAGGACAGATCACACATCACATCATATTCTCTCAGCACAAATCAATACAACTAGACGCAGGACGTAGGTATTACGCCAACTCGGCGGCCGAACCTGGATAAAAAGCTTGTCCGTGTCTTGCGTCACCATCGAGTTCGTAGTTTGCGCACCGTCTACCGATAAACTACTACCGTGGGTATACCCCAAGGTAGACTGCCGACTAACTTTCGTCGACAGTGGCGCGCCAGGTAGGGGGTGTGCGTACAGCTTCCGAGACGAACGAGATGGAAATTCTTCTTTATCGGCTTGGACCACAACGACTCCGGCGGCACCATCACCAATTGACATGTGCTAGAGTTGGGCCGAGGGAGGGCTTTGCCTTCCTGATCGGAGTCATCAGATCCCAGACGGATTTGCCACATGCTGGAGTTCGGCCAAGGGAGGGCTCTGCCTTCCTGATCGGAGTCATCAGGTCCCAGACGGATTCGCCACATGCTGGAGTTCGGCAAGGGAAGGCTCTGCCTTCCTCGTCGGAGTCACCACCTGATCGGAGTCATCAAACGTATGCATCAAGGGCTTCAGCTATCTTGAATACGGGGACAACAAGCCTACATACCGAACAGCTAAGTCGAGCAAGCCATCAAGATGTGACGCATCTCCCAACTGCAGCAGATTTCATCAATATGATCGGCAACGACTCGATATGTGGACACCCTTGCTATACGGAATCGGCGTCCCTTCCTAGAGAATACACGTGTCAGGCCATCTAGCGAATTGCCGGACCATCTTGCGAGCCATAACGCGAGCTTCGACCCGTCCGAACTTTCATGCAAATCGTCAAGCTCTGTTCGAGCTCCAAACGATCCTTCGAGCTGCTCGGCCTAAGTGCTACCGTCGCGTCGCTATAATAATCGCCGCGAAGAACGGCGCTACGACAACCGCGACCACCGTCATGACAACGAGTCGAACAGCTCGAGGGCCGGACAATTTTGTCGTCACCGACCAGACTTTCATCCAAAGATAAGTACACTTCTAATATCTTATTTATTTTTGGCATAATATTTTTTATTATCCTTCAAAAATAACTTTTTGTTTAGCCACACTAGTTTTTTCTCCTACACGAGCTTTCCAGAGCCGGTACTGTCTCCGACTCCTCCCTACACGTGCACGAGATCCGCCCTCTGCGTTCCGGGTGGTCGGCAGTAGCTCTCTGGCGAGGCTGGCAATCTCACGCATGTCTAGGTTCCGCACCTCATGCTGATTGTTGGCTAGACCAGAGCTGGTACAAGCTCTAGGATGAATTAACTACTCGTGCTAATTTTATAATAAAAAGTCTAAAACTTATCTCAGTGCTGATTTTTTATCTAGAGTTTATTTATACATCATGTACTACCTATTTTCTCTATATTTATTTTTCAGGAGTTTGGCCCAGTCGACAAGCTACGCTCGGGGACTCGTCGACTATTCCCTACGCTGTGCCCGGGGACTGCTCCGACCACCGAGCACGTTTACGTTCCCAACCACGCTCGGGGACTTGTCGACTACTCTCTATGCTATGCTCGAAGACTGTGCCGACCACCGAGCACGTTTACGTTCCCAACCACGCTCGGGGACTTGTCCACCGGTCCCTACGCCGTGCTCGGGGACTGTGCCGACCACCGAGCACTATACGCTCGGGGACTGGTCGACCAGCTCACCAATTTAAGAGCTTGGGGACTGCACCGACCACCGAGCACTATACGCTCGGGGACTGGTCGACCAGCCCACCAATTTGAGAATTCGGAGACTGTACCGACCACCGAGCGTTCTATGCTCGGGGACTGGTCGATTAGTCTATTCAATTGCATACGAGCATGATATGCTCGGGGACTGGTAAATTCAATTTTTTAGACCTTGCTACAAGGCTCATACTTCGCCTTCCAGCAAGCTCGGGGACTACATCGGTACGATGCATCTGGCGATGCATCTCAGTTTCAGAATTTCTTTGAGGACTTTTCTTTTGACCCTGGCACCACGTGCCTACGTCACCTACTACCAGGCTCGGGGACTAAGTGGGCACACTTCACCTTGCGGTGAATATGCTTGCTTTTTGAAAGACTATACTTTTCAGAAAAATAAAGTGGGCACACTTCACCAGGAAAGAAATCTTTTTTGATTAAGAGCACCATGCATTCTTCGAACAACCTGCTTCTTCGATGTCAATGTTGATCAACTGTCTTTTGAGTTGGTCAAAATACCGTTGCAACTGTTTGGGCGACTTTCCTACTTATTGAAGACGTCAAGCCGCACTGATCGAAGAAGCTCAAGACGGCGTGTTACATCATAATACATGGTGCTCGGGGACTAGCTGTGGGGGTATAAACCCCTATACCCTCATGGGCCTATATGGGCCGCACCATCAGAGGTGGCTCGGCCCACAAGATGAAGACGTGCGGCGCACGACTGGTCGGCGTGCACCGCAAGGCTACAAGATTTTGTACCAAATAGGATACTTTGCTTGTAACTCTATCCCTTCAGGATATATAAGGAGGGGCAGGGGTCCCCTAGAGGACAGATCACACATCACATCATATTCTCTCAGCACAAATCAATACAACCAGACGCAGGACGTAGGTATTACGCCAACTCGGCGGCCGAACCTGGATAAAAAGCTTGTCCGTGTCTTGCGTCACCATCGAGTTCGTAGTTTGCGCACCGTCTACCGATAAACTACTACCGTGGGTATACCCCAAGGTAGACTGTCGACTAGCTTTCGTCGACAGAGGCCCGTTTACTTCATAAGTGAGGTCTTAAACGAGTCCAAGGCCAGGTACCCACAGATACAGAAGCTCATATACGCTATCCTAATAACCTCAAGAAAGCTGAAACATTACTTCGACGGCCATCGAGTCTCGATGACCACCAGTTTCCCTCTCGGGGACATCCTGCGCAATAAAGATGCCAACGACAGAATCATAAAATGGGCAATGGAGTTATGCCCATTTTCCCTGGAGTTCCAGAGCCGCACCACAGTTAAGTCTCAGGCCTTGGTCGATTTCATTGCTGAGTGGACGGATCTCAACGAGCCTCCCGTTCCCGATGTCTCCGACCACTGGTCAATGTTCTTTGACGGGTCCTTGAACATCAACGGTGCCGGCGCTGGGATACTGTTTGTGTCGCCTAACAAGGACAAACTGCGTTACGTCCTTAGGATCTTCTTTCCGGCGTCAAACAATGTCGCCGAATACGAAGCATGCCTGCACGGCATAAGGCTAGCCGTTGAGCTGGGAGTCAGACGCCTCTATGTCTATGGCGACTCTTCTTTGGTTATCAATCAGCTCAACAAGGAGTGGGACGCAACCCATGAAAAGATGAATCTCTACTGCAAAGAAATTCGCAAATGGGAAACCAACTTCTACGGCATAGAGTACATCCACGTGGTCCGGGATAAGAACCAGGCAGCAGATGCGTTGTCAAAGTTAGGATCATCTCGGGCCCAGATCCCGCGGGGTATTTTCGTCCAGGACATCCACGAGCCCAGCGTAGGCTCCTCCCTGGTCGACAAGCAACCCACTGAGGCAATGCTCATAAACGATGCCACTCCGACAACAGGTGGTCATGATTGGCGTACCCCGTTCGTCAAGTATATAACGGACGGGACAGGCTTTCAGGACAAGACAGAGAACGAGTGCCTCATTCGATGGTCAAAGAACTACATCCTGGTCGACGGCAAACTTATGCGAAAAAACGCAAGCTCTGAGGTACTGCTCAAATGCATATCCCAAGATGATGGTATCAAGCTCCTAGAAGACATACATGCTGGATCCTACGGCAATCATGCCGCATCCAGAACGTTGGTCGGAAAAGCCTTCTGGGCAGGATTTTATTGGCCAACCGCGGTCAACGACGCAGAAAAATTGGTCCGACACTGCGAAGGATGTCAGTTTTTCGCTAAGAGGACCCACGTACCTGCTCACGAAATTCAAACCATCCTGTCGTCCTGGCCCTTTGCTTGCTGGGGGCTTGACATGATCGGGCCATTTAAACCAGCTCCCGGCAACTTCAAGTTTGTTTTCGTATTAATCGACAAGTTCTCCAAGTGGATTGAATACATGCCTTTGGTCAAAGCAACCTCCGAGAAGGCTGTAGAGTTCCTCAATCAAATCATACACAGATTCGGCATCCCGAACAGCATAATCACCGACCTGGGTACTCAGTTTACTAGCACCACATTTTGGGACTTCTGCGATGACAGAGGCATAGTCATAAAATATGTGTTAGTGGCTCATCCACGGGCCAATGGTCAAGTTGAATGCGCAAACGGAATGATCATTGACGCCCTAAAGAAAAGGTTGTACACCGAGAATGACAGAGCACCCGGTCGATGGATGAAAGAGTTACCTGCCGTGGTCTGGGGCCTCCGAACTCAGACCAGTCGAAACACAGGAGTATCTCCCTACTTCATGGTCTACGGCTCCGAGGCAGTCCTGCCGTCTGACATAACCTTCGGATCTCCTAGGATCGAACACTTCGACCAGGAGACAGCCGACAACGCCAGAGAACTCGAAATCAACTGCATGGAGGAAAAGCGTTTGAATTCTTGTCTCCGAACAGCAAAGTACCTCGCGGCAGTCAGGCGATACCACAACAGGAACGTCAAGGACCGTTCCTTCATGGTCGGCGACCTGGTACTTAGGTGGAGAACAAGCCAAGAGGGAATGCACAAGCTCTCCACTCCCTGGGAAGGACCCTTCGTGGTCGCCGAAGTCACACGACCCACGTCCTACAGATTGGCATACCCAGACGGGACATGCGTGCCTAACTCTTGGCATATAGACAAACTTCGACGATTTTACCCATAAGTTCTAATAACTTTCGCTTGTAAATATCTTATAATTGTCAATAATAAAGATTTCTATTTTTTGCCTATACTTTGTTGCACGCAGAACTCTTGGCAAACCTTCTGCAATGGAAGCTCCTAGCGACTACAAAGTCGAATACGGTGACACGTCACTCAGAAAATTGTACAGCGCTCAAAATAACAGTCATGACAAAAGCAAACTTTATTACAAACTTTACATACAAAGTTTACAATAAATACCCTAACGGGCAGACGCTAGTCTATTCCTACAGACTACCCTATCGGCCTAACTGCTCGGGCTGATCACCCGTTTGGCCCTGCTGCCCGGACGAAGGGGTCGGGGCCACCGGCGCCTGGCTGGTCGAGACCGCAGGCGTCGACCGCCCATCTCCCGCAACGGACGCGCCCGACAGCTCCCTGGCCGACCTGTCTGAGCCTGGCTGGTCGGGGGGAGTGGCCGTTCCGCACAGATTGATGTCGCCGATCACCATCGACGACAAGTCCAACAGACCACCCCGAAGCTCGTCCGCCTCCTGCGGGCCGACCTCCTTGGGGTACCCCTTCTCCAGCCTGGAGAAGTCGACCAGGGGGTAGTGGGCGCGCACCATGCTAAGGACATGCGCGCCAGCGAACTCCCCAGCGTCCTTCACAAATTGCTGGAGCCAGTCCCACGCGGGGTTGCGCCTTCTCCACCGGAGTCAACTTCGGCGCGCGGGGCTGGCTCTCCGGGAGCTCGGGACTGATCAGATCCAGGACCGGGGATACTCCCTTCTAGATCTTACAACAGTTGACCTTCCAGGAGTCCCGGTCCTTGACCAGCTCATCCAGGTGTTTCTTGGCGTTCACCTTGAGCACTGCAAGTCAAGCAGGACGTTATCTTCGACATATCAAAAAACAAAGGGGTTGACAAGGGGCAGATAACGAGGCGATGCGTATTACCAGATAACTCTCGGTCCTTACGACCCAACTCCTCTCCTGTTTGACGCCCGGACTCCAGCGCACCAGCGACCTCTTGGCTGAGCTGCTCCTTCTCCTGTCGGAGGCGCATCACCTCCTCCTCCAGGCCTAAATGAACCATAACCTGGTCAGCAAAGCAAACTACACAGATACACGCAGGTGCTCGGAGAGCGTGACTAACCTTCTCGCTGACGGTACTGGTCGGCCAAGTGACGGGTAAGCTCGAGACGATGCTCCTCTTGGGCATTCATCTCGGCCATTTTCTCCCCAACCTCCGATCGCAGCCGGTCCACCTCCGCGGCCAGGGCCTTGTTCTCGGCCACAACGCCTTCTATCTGGTCGAAGCACCATTTCCGGTACTTCGCCGTTTTCATCGCGCCCTACAAAACGAACATATGACAACCAAGCAAGACAACGCACAGAATGTACAACAGCGTAAAGAACTGCTTACCTTGACTTCGTCGACGAGGCGTTTGGCCGCGCGCTCGACCCTGGCGGATTCCTCGGTCTCGGCGAGCTCCTCATATCCGATGAAGTGATCCCCGCGTTGGAGCCACACATACACGTGTTGGCGGCCATCGCGGGGACGACCTTCAATCTGCTCCACCTCATCGTCGGAGGCCGCTTGGGTTTCCTCCTCAACCGTCGTATTGCCCCCGGTAGCAGTCGAAGGCATTACTGGCCCCCGGGCCAGACCCGGGGATCCTGCAGTCGAAGCGGCCCCTGCTCGGGTCGGCGTGGGGACTTCGCTCTCCTCGGCGGGAGGAGGGGTCGGGGCTGTCCCCTCCCTTTCTGTGGCGCTCGCTGGGGGAGGTGCCCCTATACCCTCCTCAGCCCTGGCCGGGCTGCTCGTCGTGGTCGGTGCCACGGCAGGGGGCTCCTCGGTGCTCACAGGCTCGGCTGCAGCCGCAGGCTGCTCCGTGGTCTGCGGCGCCGCGTCTTCAGCAGCGCAGGCAGGCTCACCCGTCCCCTGACCGGCGGCATGGCCGGGGTCGACATCCGACGCCGTGCTAAAAGAACAAAAGTATAATTAAAAAAAAATGCCAAAATACGTAAGTCGAACAGTTACAGGTCCGATCGACTGTGGGTCGCGGTGAACCTCCTCCTCGTCCGGCCAGCTGGCACCTGCGCTCCCATCCCGACAACGCGCGGTGCAGGAGGGTCGCTGGCCACCCGATCAGTAGTGGCCGGCGCACTATCTGGGCGGCTCCGAGGACGTCGAACTAGCAACGGTGCGGCCTCCTCGTCGTCGTCGTCGTCAACGATCCGCACGAGCCGACGGCGCTTCGGCGCTTGGCTGCTCTCTGCCGGCAGTGTCGCCGCCGGCGACGGATCCGCAGGCATTGGCCTTTTCCCCGCCACCCTTTCCTCGGTGGTCGGGACAGGGCGGGCTTGTTCCTCCTCACTGCTGGTGTAATGAGTACACCGAGCAGCGTCCTCCTCTGGCGGGACTTCTCCGGCAGGATTCTCCATCCCCGGTGCCAGTGATATATACACTGTGCACCGGTCGACATCGCCGATCTGCAAAAGCAACAAAGATGAGTCAGCTGCAGACAATATACGAATGCTAAAACAAAACAATCTGCAACATACCTTTGGTGCTGGTCGTCCTAACTTGAAGGCTTGCACCAGATCACTGCCACGGATGAAGCCTCCGTCCGCGAAGTTGAACAGCTCGTTCAACAGCTGCTGTACCTCCGCCTTCTCCAAGATCTCCGGTCGCATCCTGGTCGGGTCCACGCTTCCGGCATACTCGTACGCCGAGTGCACCCTCTTCTGGCAGGGCATCACCCGACGACAAATGAAGTTGCCGACCACGCCAAGCCTGTCCAGGCGCGACCAGTCGATCAGCTTCATGAGATCCGCCACTTGATCGTCGAACTCCGGGCGGTCGGTCCAGCTCACCCTCTTTTCAGGAATGTATCCCACGTCGCAGAACGTGGAGCTGCCCGGTTCCTCCCTGATGTAAAACCACTTCCTATACCATTCGGTCAAAGAAGTGTTCCATGGACAGTGCAGGTAGCGGTTCTTCATTCCATCACGAAGGTTGAGGTATACTCCACCTGCAACCTTGGAGCCTCCAACCGCTCCCTTCTTCCTCAAGCAGAAAAGATAACAAAAAAGATCGAAGTGCGGCTCTATACCAACATAGGCCTCGCACAGATGAATAAAAGTGGAGATAAGGAGAATTGAGTTCGGGTGCAGATTGCAAATCCCGATCTCATAATACAAAAGAAGACCTTGAAGAAAAGGATGAACAGGAACCCCAAAGCCCCTCTTAATGAAATCTTCGAACACGACGATCTCACCGGCACGAGATTCGGGGAAGCTCTCCCCTTCCGGCGCTCTCCAGCCACCGAGCTCCGAGCTATGCAGGAGTCCTATCTCGACGAGGTCACCGAGGGACTTGGTGGTGCTGCGGGACTTTTTCCACTCCCTGGCCATCAGTTCGGCCCTCTTCTTGGAATCGCTTTTCGCCATTGGAGGTGAGGAAGTGGACTTAGGTTACGAAGATGAAGGTGATTGAAGGAGGCAAAAGAGGAAGGCCTGATGGCAATGGCAGGGTAAGCAGTGCAGGCGGAACTGTCCAGATCTTATAACCCGCAGCTCCACCCCTCCCACTTCCTGTATTCTTGGGAAGTGGGCGGGCCATGCGGCGGATGCGGCGTTTCGGTTTTCAATGATTATAGACAATTAATGCGGAGGAGTTTTCGTACCAATTGATGGTTTCCTTTTTTCAAACCACGCAAAGGGCGGCTGCACAGTTGCCAGGCGCAACTTTTCATGCATCCATCTGACACACCATCAGAAGGTCTCGTCACGTCAACTTTAAATGGAAAGATTTTTTCAAAAACAAGAAGACAAATATGGCAGAGTCAACAGTCCGGGGACTGTACCGACCACCGAGCAGTTGATGCTCGGGGACTGGTCGCCCAGTCTATCAACTCGGACGCCAAGGACTGCACCGACCACCGAGCAGTTGATGCTCGGGGACTGGTCGCCCAGTCTATCAACTCGGACGCCAAGGACTGCACCGACCACCGAGCAAATGATACTCGGGGACTGGTCGCCCAGTCTATCAACTCGGACGCCAAGGACTGCACCGACCACCGAGCATTTGATGCTCGGGGACTGGTCGCCCAGTCTATCAGCTCCGAACTTTAATATATCGCACTGACCACTGAGCGCTCGATGCTTGGGGACTGGCCGTCAAACAATTGTACACCTGAGGACTGGTCGATTAGTCTATTCAATTGCTGATGAACTAGTAAATTCAATTTTAATTTTTTAGACCTTGCTACAAGGCTCATACTTCGCCTTCCAGCAAGCTCGGGGACTACATCGGTACGATGCATCTGGCGATGCATCTCAGTTTTAGAATTTCTTTGAGGACTTTTCTTTTGACCCTGGCACCACGTGCCTACGTCACCTACTACCAGGCTCGGGGACTAAGTGGGCACACTTCACCTTGCGGTGAATATGCTTGCTTTTTTAAGGTTTATACTTTTCTTAAAAGTAAAGTGGGCACACTTCACCAGGAAAGAAATCTTTTTTAATTTAGAGCACTATGCATTCTTCGAACAATCAGCTTCTTCGATGTCAATATTGACCAATTGTCTTTTGAGTTGGTCAAAGTACCGTCGCAACTGTTTGGGCGACTCTTTTGTTTACTGAAGACGTCAAGCCTCACTGATCGAAGAAGCTCAAGACGACGTGTTACATCACAATACATGGTGCTCGGGGACTAGCTGTGGGGGTATAGACCCCTATACCCTTACGGCTAGACTTGGGCCAGGAGGCTTGGCCCATTACGAGACAAGCTCAAGGTTTGATCCGACAGCTTGGAGTTTCGCGCAAGGAAACAAGACGTGGAGATCAAACAGGATTCTAGTCGGTTAGAATAGGAATTGATATCGAACTATCTATGGCAATTGTAACCGACTAGGATTAGTTTCCAGATCTGTAACCCTGTCCTCCGGACTATATAAGGAGAGGCAGGGGACCCAGCATAGATGACGATTCTCTCAACACAAATCAATACAATCAGACGCAGGACGTAGGTATTACGCCAACTCGGCGGCCGAACCTGGATAAAAAGCATGTCCGTGTCTTGCGTCACCATCGAGTTCGTAGTTTGCGCACCGTCTACCGATAAACTACTACCGTGGGTATACCCCAAGGTAGACTGCCGACTAGCTTTCGTCGACACACTAACCATGCAGAGTGAAATTCAAACGACGGAAGAGAGTCATTCTCAAAAAGGACTGTAAACATTTTTTTTGAGCCTCCGCCGAAGGTAATCAGTAGTTATCTTAAAAAAAATTATATATATATATAATTTAATTCATTTTCAGCTAGGAAATAAAATAAAATAATAGAAAAATATTTTTTTCTAAATTTTTCGAAAATAAAAATTTTACAAATAAATGTTGGAAATTGCAAAAGTCATTTTTTCAGCTGGAAGTGCATCAATATGGCAACGGAAAACTTCAAAAACTAGCCGTTGGAAGATGGAGACAAAAGCTGGGGAGCAGCGGGGCCCACCAGGGGGCGGCCGCCCTAGGGTCGGACGACCCCCCCCCCCAACGGCTCTAGCCAACGGCCAGCTGGGGGAGGCTCCTAGCCGTTGCCCTCACCCCGAATCCACCTGCATTTTCAAACTATAAATACCAGGGGTTCGGGTGTGGCCCTCTCCACCCATTCTCACTTCACTTCATCACTTCCATCTTCACTCTCCAAGCAACACTTTCACATCTTTGCTATTTCCAACCAACCACCAGCAGAAACCTCACAAAAATCACCTATCCAAGCTAGCTATCCACTGGTGCAAGCATTGCACCATGAAAAGGTTCGGCAAAACAGTTTCGGGGGCGTTTAAAATAGTCACGAGATCATCCTCGAAGCGCCCCTATCGGAGCACTTCCTCATACTACACCGATCCCCGATGGAGTCCTTCCGCTGAGGAAGAATCCCCAGAGATCGAGGAGGTAGAGGAAGAGGTAGAGGAAGAAGAAGAGGAACAAGAGGAGGAACAACATGAAGAAGGAGGAGCCCACCAATTTGACTTGGTGGGTGATCGAGAACATCAAGCCTACAACATGCTCAAGGACCGGATCTTCCTCCATATGCCGGTCTACGACGACTCGCTCCTCTCCGACATCGGTATGGACTCTGAATTCCTCTCCATATGGAAAGCCGCCGGGTGGGACAACATTCACCCCATAACTGAGTATGGATCCTATACCCTTACCATTCAATTCCTATGCACTTTAAGAGAAACATATGAAGGTATTTCTGTTCGTTTATTTGGAAATGAATATGCTATCTTTTGGAAAGACTTAAGCAAATATCTTGGTTTTCATCAAAGATGCTCTCTTGATTTAGTGCATGCCACAAAAGGGTTTAATAAGGATAAGTTTTGGGAAGAAATCACGGGGCAAGTTCACACTGGAAAATACTATCCTAGAAATGCCCACATCCAACACCCCACTCTAAGGTTTTTACACCTTTGGCTATCCATAACAATGTTCCTAGCCAGGATACCCGCGTTGTGCGAGTAAATGAAATGAGGTTACTTTACGCGGCTAGAATGAAAATAAAAGTTGCGCCTGTGCAAGAAATTGTAAGGCATTGGTTAGATATAATCAAGACAACCACCCCTATCTCTTTGACTTCACTCATAACACGTGTGGCCACGGCCATTGGTGCGTTGGAAGGGCAAGATCTTGATTATATTCAAATTCCACGCACCATGATTAATGAAACCTATCTTATCCAAGGTCACCATTTGAAAAGAGACATTGCGGGTGGTTTTGTGTTTTATTTCCCAGGGTATACAAACGTAATCCGGTTACCTAACCTGGGTCTATGCTTGTATAACTCTGGGAGACTAACCTTTGATCTGCAGACAGCTGAAACTGCGCAAAGGCGTTGTGTTTCTGGCAGGGACATCGGCGGATCTAGCTCCCAGCCACCACCCTCCTATACACAGCCGATCTACCAGTCGGGGTGGGACACACCCATGCCGACACAAGGTGTTGAGGGGTGGGCTGAGGCGGATTCCAGCGCTTGGGAACAACAATCGCGCTGGAAGGGCCGAATCACCAGAAGAACATCCTTCGGCCTCCACAGTAGGCCGAACCGACTTGGAGCGCCTCCAAGCTCAGCTTGGGGGACTGGTGGTGCGCACGGATGAGATCCAGGATACTCTCCAACAACACATCCAAACCACCGATGCGCACCACCAGCAGGCCGTGGAGTGGCACCAGCAAGGGTTGCTATGGCAACAGCAACAACAGGCCTGGCACCAGCAGCAGCAAGAAGAAATGCAAGCTCGTCAAGATCAGCTGCTGAAACAGTCCCAAGACTTCTGGCGGTACATGGGGTACAACCCCGATCAGTAGGCCAGAAGCTAGCTTGGGGGAGGACCCCCAATCCCGAGGTTATCTGCATTGCATATTTATTTTGATGCATCCTTAATTTTAAATTAGCATGTTTACTTTATGAAATTTCCATGTTTCAATTATTGCATATAAAAAAAATGAAAAATGCTAAAAAGACAAAAATATAATTCCACTCTTATATGTGATGTAAGATATATGCTTCTTCCTTGTTGAAATGATGAATAGTTGCTCTATCGTAATTTCTTTCCAGTATCTAGTTTCAACCTTGAATTCTCCAAATTAATAAAATGATTAAATGCGTGGGTTGCAAAATGCTCTATCTAAAGTCTAAAGTAATTAATGGATATATTTGTGATGATCTGAGCTGCTAGTATCCTGTTCTAAACAACGCTAGAGTTCTGGAGTTTTTACAAAAATAAAATAATCACATTGAGTTAGATTAAGCTTTGTTGACCCTTTGAGAGGTTGTCATACCATTGAAAACAAAAATATTTCATTATGTTATCATCTCAAAAGTTTGTTAGAAGGCATATGGCTATGAAAAAGAAAAAAAATAAAAAAATGGGCAAGTGCCCAACAGTAGAATTAGCCACATAGCCATGTGTCTCTAGTAGACAAAAAGAGAATGATGGAAAAGAAAAAGTTTTCAAAAATTCAATGGTATGATTAACTTTCTTTTTGGATCCATTGTTTAATTTGACAAATAAATGTGCTAAGTTTTGAAAATCAAAAAAACTCCGGAACAAAAGTGAAGTAAAGAACTAGGGATATAGCACTCGATCTGATCAAATCCATCCTGCAAATGCTTAAGGACCCAAGGTATGAGCAATAAGCCCCATGACATATCTGTTCAAAATTCAAAGGAGAATTCTTGTTTGAAGGTATGTACTGGATAGAAGTAAAAATATTGTAGCAACTCCTGATCAACAACCAAGATCTTAGCTTCTTGCTCGAGGACGAGCAAGGGGTAAGCTTGGGGAATTTGTTGGCGGTTCTTAATGACATATTTACCCTGCCAACATAGTCCATGCAAAAGAAGAAAAGCATGTATTTTACTCACATATACTTATTAAATGCTTACCAAGTTCCACATGTAGTGCAAGTTGTGTTTTGCAGATCATATACAGGCATACAGGTGGAAAGCAAATAAAAAGGCGCAATACGACACGTCCAAAATGCGCAAATAAACAAGTACCCAAAAGCCCAATATAGAAGTGCATCAATTTGCAGGTGGATCTGGACTCAGGGGCCCGAGAGGAAGGCAACGGGCTTCGGGCCGGGGCCAACGGGGCCCGCCAGGGGGCGGCCGCCCCATAGGGTCGGCCGACCCTGACCCAGCCCATCTCGGCACCGCCTTTCGCAGAGACGGTGCTGAGCCTATCCTCCCGCATTCCCCTCGTGCAAATTGCAGTTTACACCCTGGGGAACCGACCTTCCCCACCTATTTAAGGAGGGCGAGAGGGAGGCTCCGTTCATCTCACCACATTCACAATCAACACTCCACCTTCAAGGCACTTGGGCACTACCTCTTCTTAGTTTTTCCTTTTAGCTTTTAGAGAGAGAGTTGGGTGAGCTATCAAGGAGGGCTTGGCTCCTTGGAGAGAAACTTGGCTATGAATAAAGAATATCTTTACTCCAAGTCCATGCCTTATCATGTCCGATATAGTTCTTCATATGAACTAGATTATAGTTCTTATGCTATGGTATATGACATAGATCATAGGCCCTATTTTATGATGCTAGTATATGAACTAGAATATAGTTCTAGTGAAAATGATATGACATACATTTTAGTATATAGTTCTTATAGTATAATGCTACCCTAGGGCTAGTAGTGTATTATATGAACTAGTGCTAAGTGTATGTTGTATTATTCTCACTTAGGACTTTAGTCTAATTGCTTCATGTTAATTAATTGCCTAGAAATAGCTTTGTGTGAAGATGGGGGTTTATCATGCTCTTTTGAGTAGGCTCGGGCTTCTTACCTGTTGATCCGTAGGGTCGGGGACCCGGGGGAGTCCGAGTAGGTTCTTTGCATGTCCGAGTAGGTGCTTGGGTGTAAAGGCCGGGTAAATGCATTGTCCTAGTCCACGGTAGAGGGGATGGCGGTAGGTGGTGACAGCCCTGTCCGTCCTTGGCATTCCCCCACGTTCGGCTAGGGTGTAGGAGTCTAAATAGTTGCGGAGGTTGCTGGCAGACCAGTACTCGCGTAACCTCCCAAACCATCTGAACACAAGACTAGATCTAAGTAGTATAATTACATGATTAACTTGTTCTATGACATGATCTGTATCTAGTGTTGACGGTCCTTAAGTATAAAATTTAATTAACAAATAAACAAAGAAAAGGATCCAAATGAAATAAAGATCTAGACTTAGGGTTTTATCTGACAGAATTCCACGAGTTTTGGTGTTTGTCTATTTCTGCAGGGGGTTATCAGGAAATATGGAAGAAAGGCCCACATGTCAGGATTACGTAAAGATATTAACGTGCTGCGCAATTATCTTACATCTAGAAGACTCCAGAAGCCACGAGACCAAAGCGGAGGCAAAACGGGGCCAGACCCTGGGCGGCCGCCCAGTTGGTCAGGGCGCCCGCCCTGCCCCTGAGTCCAATCAGGACTCTGCTTTGCGGGAAGTCTCCACCGACCTAAAGGATGAATCTAAACCATACAATCTATGTCGGTTTGATCCAAGGGCCCATATTCACTTGAAGGGACTATAAAACCAGACCCCCTGGCCCCTGGAGGAGAGAGCCTCTCAACCCTAATTCATTGTTCCATCAAGGGAGAAGAAGCCTCTGATCAAGATTAGAGCCACCACATCAATTAGATATCTAGATTAGCATAGCTACATAGGATTAGAACTAGAAGGAGTCAATCTTCGATTGGTTTCCGGATCTGTCAGGAAGATTCTTGGTAATTCTCTAATTGTGCTTCTAATTGCTTTCTAATTATATTTGTTCTTCAATATTATGAATATGACTTTGTTCTACTTCAATATATTGCTTATGACTTTGCTCTATTTGCTTATATTCAAGATTATATTGTTCCTAGTTTATCATAGTTATGTACTTGGCTTAGTTAGATACGATCTATATACATGCTTAGGATCGTATAGCGTTTATCCATCGGATCCATGGGTAAATGATAGATATTGTGTAGGCGTGGTGCTTATACCGTATTTATCTGCGATTGTACCCAATATGCCAGATCGTGGGGTAGTTCGTGATAGTGACAGCTTCATTGATTCTTATATAGTCCCCCTCTCGTGTATTGGGCTGGCAGAGCAACATTATTACAGGGGAGTGATTGCTATGTTTCTCATATTCCTTGCTAATATCACTATGCATGGGCGTAGTCTTGTCTCGCAATGATTGCTAAGTATGCTTGCACTAACTATGATATGCTAGACTATATAGTTAAGAATAACTTAGGGAATATTCTTGTAGTTCGTTCTAATACCATGCTAATGACTTTCTAGAGTATCTAATTGAGGTGCTTATCATATTTATTATGTGGCTAGATCAGATTAGTTATCCTTGTCACTATTATCATTTCATATATCTTTTATGTGACACTTATCCCTGTATGAAGAGTTAGATATAATGTTCTCAATTATACATGCAATGATAGATACTCAATCTCATATTCTATTCTGTAATCAATAGTGATGATTGATTAATCCCTTCCCAGTGGTAAAAATATAAATAACGATACCTGGAATACTTCCCGGTTAAAATGCTACATCGGTATTAATCTGTGCGCTTGCCGATCCCATTCATTATTTATTTAGAAGAGCAATTGCATATTTCAATACCGCGTCTCTCATGTCATGCTGGGGATGACAACTTGGCTTAAGTGGTGTGAGGGATAGGTTTGGCATTTTTGGCACCGTTGCTAGATTTAGAACTTAGTCTACTTTTGGTAATGATGTTAAGAATACCCAACAAGCATTTTTTGGCGCCGTTGCCGGGGAAGGTTGATTACCAATCAGGAATGGAATAAAAGATTTTGAGTTATCATTCGCATCACTAATATGATTGAGCTTATCTATTCTCTCATATAGTTTTACCCCGATATTTTTCTATTTTATCTTATGCAGGGGAATGTATGAATAGAAGACATCTTCCAGGGAATTTTGTTGACGATCCTGAAGCATTATTCAAGAAGACGAGGGCCAAGCTAAAGAAATCATCAACACTTCAGCAAGAAGCTTCATCCAATCAAGAAGATCATCGGAACTTGTCTTCGAACAAATCGATCCGCGAGTTCTCAGCTCCCACTACGGACAACATCCGCACTGGACCTGCTGCAGAGATCGATGGCAACTTTGAGCTCAAGCCTGGACTTATCAACATGGTGCAATCCAACCAGTTCTGTGGGAAGGCACATGAAGATGCTAGTGCTCATTTACAACACTTCCTGGAGATTTGCAACACATTCACCATAGCAGGAGTTTCCAAAGACGCTATATTACTTCACCTCTTCCCATTCTCACTGTTAGGAAGAGCGAAGCAGTGGTTCTACGCTACAAAGGAAAAGAATACTACGTGGGCACTCTGCTCAACAAACTTCCTGGCTAAGTTCTTTCCCATGGGCAAGACCAATGCTCTCCGTGGGAAGATTACAAGTTTTCAGCAACAAAATGATGAATCTGTTCCAGAAGCATGGGAGCGCTTTCAAGACTACATCCTAGAATGTCCCCATCATGGAATGGAGAGTTGGCTATTGATGCAGACATTCTATCATGGGCTCAGCAACAGTGCCCGAGAGACCATGGATGCTGCAGCTGGAGGAGCATTCTTATCACTTACTATACCACAAGCCACAGCTCTTGTGGAGAAGATGGCGTCCAATCAAAGCTGGAATGAAGAGAGGACCCAGACACGCAAGAGAGGTGGAGGTATGCATCAGCTGAAGGAGGTAGACATGCTGTCTGCAAAGCTAGACCTGCTCATGAAGAAGCTCGATGATAAAGCTGGAGACAAGAAAGAAGTTATGCACATCTACGACTCTCACATGACTTGTGAGGAGTGTGGAGACACTGGACACTCAGGCAACCACTACCCTGAGATACTTGAGGATGTGAACTACATCAACAACAACAACTACTACTACAACCGTCCTCAACAAAATCAAGGTTGGAATCAACAAAGGCCTAACTACTCAGGTAATTATCAAGGTAACAATTCTTACAACAATAATAATAATTTTCCACCTTTGAGAGAGTTAGTGTCTAATCAAGGTAAGCTAATGGATAACCTATCTAAGAAATTGGCATCTAATGATAAAATGCTAGAAAATATAAATAATAGAATGGATAATTTCTCTACTGCCATCAAGAATCAAATTAGCTTTAATAAAATGATTGACTCTCAGTTAAATCAAATAGCTGCTGCTGTTCCTACTACTAACCCCGGTATACCATCACAACCGGAAGGATTAGAATCTGCAAATCTTGTAGACGTGTTTGATGCAGGTAATTGGAGTAACCCCGTCAATGAATTTTCTACTGACCGTCTGCCGGTCAAGAGAGGCGATCCAGGACGCCCCGTCATCCCGATATCCATCGGCATGGTGGACTTCCCAGAAGCACTCTGTGACTTTGGCTCCAGTGTCAACATTATACCCAGGGTACTCTATGAAAAATTCTTTACATATCCTTTATTAGAGACAACCATGTGTTTGCAGTTTGCAGATCAGACGATAACTTTTCCAAAAGGAATAGTGAGGAACCTTTGTGTCCGAGTTGGTACCTTGTATGCCCCAGCAGACTTCGTAGTGGTAGAGACCGGAAATGATGAGAGAGCACCTATCATCTTAGGGAGGCCATTCTTGAACACCACGGGAGCTATCATCTACGCCAGTGCTGCCAAGATCAGTTTCTACGTCAAAGGGAAGAAGGAGACATTTTTCTTCAAAAACAAGACTACACAAATTCCAAATCAATCCAGACGTCAATCAAGGAAGAGGACCAACAGGAGGAACAGGAACAAGCAAGTGTGGACCGAGTCAGCTAAGATGGTCACTGTAGTCCATGGAGACCAAGATCACCAACTGAAGTCACCGTTTTTGAATAAGAAGGACGACCCAGGAATGCCAAGCATTTACTGCTCCATAAATGGATACAACTTCTATAAGACGATTTGCGACACCGGATCAGGCGTCAACATAATGGCCGCAGTCACCTATCGGCTCTTGTTCGGGACCATGCCACTAAGACCAACATACATTCAGCTCCAGATGGCAGATCAGACATTTCGAGAAGTTCAAGGAATAGTATTTGATGTCCCAGTCAAAATAGACGATCATTTTGTCTACACAGACTTTCAAGTTGTTGATATGGGAGAAGACGAGTATAAACCACCCATCATCCTTGGAAGACCGTTCCTCAGCACCGTTAAAGCCATTATCTACATTGGAACCGGAGAAGTCCATATGCACTTCCCCTCAGAGAAGGTACGCTGTTATTTTACTGACCCTAACTATATCATTGAAGAATCTAAGCAGGTAAGAAAGAGACGCAACCGCAACCAGAGGAGGCAGATCATTAAGGACGGATGGGCAGACTATGAAGGAGAAGTTGTAAGGTCAGAAGACGTTGAATTTAAACAGAATTATCCAGAGGAGGTTGAAGCACCGAGTCAGGTGTGGAGAATGAAGATAACTATACAAGAAGAGGAGGCGCTGCCGGAAGTACCGACTACGCCACCCAACGAACCTCAGGACGATTAAGAAATTGGAGACTCCCGTTCGGAGGACTTAAAAACACCGAACGCCTTGCCAAGAGGTAAACTTGGTAGTTATCCTTTCCCTTTCAATTATTTTAAATAGTTTACTTAGTTAATCATATTCATACTATCTAAAAAAAATAAAAGAAAATAAAAATGTGAAAAATAGTAAGCCCCATGTGAATAGACGAGCGGCATAAAACCCATACGTACATTCACTGTGGTGGCATAAAAATAAAATAAATATTTTTTCTGCTTTATAAAAATAAAAATATAAAAACAGGGAGTAATAATTAAGGAGTCTCAAGATGATAAAGGCTAGATATTTATGCTAACACTTAATCAGTTCCACAAGCTTTGTTGTCTATTTGAGCTCCACAGAATTTAAGAATCAAGAAGACTAGCAGATAGAGGACATTCTAATCGCTGTCAGAATGCTGCTTTCAAATACACCTCTGCCACCTGCTAGCTACATCAAGAGAAATTACGTCAAAATTCAGCTTGGGGGAGAGCACCCCCATTTATCTCAATAAGTATTTCTATCTATCTATCTTTATATTTATTTTAGAATATTAATACACATAAACTATGGGAAAACCAAATAAAGATTTTATGCTTATATATATTACTTAGTGTGTTTAATTAATAAATAAAGTGGCTATGCTAATCTGTATCTAATAAAACTTAAGCATGGATATGATGAATAGTTGCTCTGCCTAATTTGCACATTTTAAGTTCTCTCTCAAGTTTAGACATAACTGTTATAATTTAAAGCTTGCCCTAGACCTAAACTTGTGGGATGAAAACTTGATCTGAAGTCTAAGTTGTTAACGGATACGATATAGGAAGGTTGAGCTGCTGTTTATCTGTTCCTAGAGATGCTAGAATTCTGGAGAATTTATCTTTGAAAATCTTTAAAATGTTGCATGATGAGTTCCTGTATGATGAGAGCTTAAATTCCTACCACAGCCATATATACATGCTTGCTAGACCTTGAGCCACACATTTATTATTTACTGCTTATGAGCATTGAGTGTGGTCAAGCTGTGTAGACCCTTAGGAGCTTGTCATGTGGTTAAATCAAGATTTCACTTGCACGTTCACTCATATATGCTACTTCTACTCCGGAAGTACCATCCACATATATCCACCCATTCCATCTCCAGAACCACCTGAAAATATTCTACTCCTAATCCGGGAGAGAATAACCAAAAATATTTTCTGTTTTCCCCTTGTGAAATAAATGCTCAAGTTATCTTGTTACTACCACTTGCTATATTATCTCAAGAGATGAATGCTCTAAAAAAAGAGAGAGAGAAGAATAATACGAGGAAATAAAAAGGAGCAAGTGCTCGGAACCTCGAAAGAAAAGAAAAAGTGAGACGAGAGGTAAAAATGGACAAGTGTCCGACAGTAGAATTAGGGGTGCAAGATACCCACCTGAGAGAAAAGAAAAAGAAGAGCATCTCATTCTCCTCATAAAGTTTCAAAAGCAAGGAAGGTATGTATCCCCTCAGAAGAGCAAAGTAGAATTAGACTTTCACAACCATTGTTTTCACCATTGTTATCACCATCATCACCATATACCATTCATTCGCCACACATGCACATCTTGATTAGACTTATTGACTTGTTACTTTGGATCCATGGTTTGACTATGCAATACATGTCTTGTAAGTATGTATATTTTATCTCCCACCTATGAGCTCCAGATATTAAAGCCTTATTAGAGTAGGATGAGAGAGAAGGCAATGTTACTATGCCTCATACCACAAATACCACATATCTTGAGAGAAGGCATATACTATCAATGCCTTGGTAAGGATCCAAAAATACCACAAAAGAGAGACCTGAGAGAATCATACAAGGAATTCTGAGTTTTATTTGAAAATCTGCAAAAATCCCAGAGCTATAGCTGATCAAGAATAAGAGACATGGCACTTGGCTAGACTGTTCTATCTTTTAACCACTCAAGACAGAAGTGACAGTTACAAGTCCCATAGTGGAGGTAAAGTAAGTAAGTTTTAAGTCTTGACAGTTTACTCTAACTCAGAGATGAGATCTTATTTAAGAGCATGTGTACCGTCAAATTTTTAAAGATATTGCAGCAACTTCTGATCCATAGCTGAGTCTATCCTTGCTCAGGGACGAGCAAGAGGTAAGCTTGGGGGAGTTTGTTGACGGTCCTTAAGTATCAAATTTAATTAACAAATAAACAAAGAAAAGGATCCAAATGAAATAAAGATCTAGACTTAGGGTTTTATCTGACAGAATTCCACGAGTTTTGGTGTTTGTCTATTTCTGTAGGGGGTTATCAGGAAATATGGAAGAAAGGCCCACATGTCAGGATTACGTAAAGATATTAATGTGCTGCGCAATTATCTTACATCTAGAAGACTCCAGAAGCCACGAGACCGAAGCGGAGGCAAAACGGGGCTAGACCCTGGGCGGCCGCCCAGTTGGTCAGGGCGCCCGCCCTGCCCCTGAGTCCAATCAGGACTCTGCTTTGCGGGAAGTCTCCACCGACCTAAAGGATGAATCTAAACCATACAATCTATGTCGGTTTGATCCAAGGGCCCATATTCACTTGAAGGGACTATAAAACCAGACCCCCTGGCCCCTGGAGGAGAGAGCCTCTCAACCCTAATTCATTGTTCCATCAAGGGAGAAGAAGCCTCTGATCAAGATTAGAGCCACCACATCAATTAGATATCTAGACTAGCATAGCTACATAGGATTAGAACTAGAAGGAGTCAATCTTCGATTGGTTTCCGGATCTGTCAGGAGGATTCTTGGTAATTCTCTAATTGTGCTTTTAATTGCTTTCTAATTATCTTTGTTCTTCAATATTATGAATATGACTTTGTTCTACTTCAATATATTGCTTATGACTTTGCTCTATTTGCTTATATTCAAGATTATATTGTTCCTAGTTTGTCATAGTTATGTACTTGGCTTAGTTAGATACGATCTATATACATGCTTAGGATCGTATAGCGTTTATCCATCGGATCCATGGGTAAACGATAGATATTGTGTAGGCGTGGTGCTTATACCGTATTTATCTGCGATTGTACCCAATATGCCAGATCGTGGGGTAGTTCGTGATAGTGACAGCTTCATTGATTCTTATATAGTCCCCCTCTCGTGTATTGGGCTGGCAGAGCAACATTATTACAGGGGAGTGATTGCTATGTTTCTCATATTCCTTGCTAATATCACTATGCATGGGCGTAGTCTTGTCTCGCAATGATTGCTAAGTATGCTTGCACTAACTATGATATGCTAGACTATATAGTTAAGAATAACTTAGGGAATATTCTTGTAGTTCGTTCTAATACCATGCTAATGACTTTCTAGAGTATCTAATTGAGGTGCTTATCATATTTATTATGTGGCTAGATCAGATTAGTTATCCTTGTCACTATTATCATTTCATATATCTTTTATGTGACACTTATCCCTGTATGAAGAGTTAGATATAATGTTCTCAATTATACATGCAATGATAGATACTCAATCTCATATTCTATTCTGTAATCAATAGTGATGATTGATTAATCCCTTTCCAGTGGTAAAAATATAAATAACGATACCTGGAATACTTCCCGGTTAAAATGCTACATCGATATTAATCTGTGCGCTTGCAGATCCCATTCATTATTTATTTAGAAGAGCAATTGCATATTTCAATACCGCGTCTCTCATGTCATGCTGGGGATGACAACTTGGCTTAAGTGGTGTGAGGGATAGGTTTGGCATTTTTGGCACCGTTGCTAGATTTAGAACTTAGTCTACTTTTGGTAATGATGTTAAGAATACCCAACATCTAGGACCACACCTGCTCCAATAGGTTGTTTGTTTATTCTTTGATTCAATTCATTCTTTTAGTCTCTTTTTATTCCTTAGCCCATATGCCATGCCTAGATTGTGATGGATCACTATTCTACATATAAATGTTTATCACCTGCTATGACCTTTGATTCCATTATTGCTATCATAATTATTTTGATCTATGCTTACCTTAGAATCCTTAACATATTAAGCCTTCCTTAGAGCGAACCTATAAATACGACACTCGGTAAATCCCCGGGTTGAAATGTACACGATAATTCCCGTCCACTTGCGGTACTTAAACTCCAAACCTAAGGAACTATCACCCCGGTATATACTTAACACTGTTGCTAGACATGCGCCGAGCTAGTGACTTGTTAAGGAATACCAACATGGCAATCCTAGTGCCACTACCATGATTAAGAACAGGAACCCTACCCTAACGGTAATAAGGCACCGTTATCGGGAAGGTAGATCTAGCTTCCTATTCAAGGTGATGATGCTACGGATCTGTCAATATAACACTGCCAATGTCATTATCATGAGTAGAGCAGAACCCTATTCTAGGTAGCGACGCTAAGAAACGCTAACAAGTATTTCTGGCACCGTTGCTTAGGATAGATTTATACTCTAATCTTGGTGATTGCATTAGTAAGTATTATGACGACATTTCTGACATCGTTGCTGAGGATGGATTAAACCCTATTCTTAGTGATGACGTTAAGATATGCCAACAGGAGCGTCGTCCGCGAAAAGAGTTCTGATCGGCCTCCGCTTTGTTCCTGTGGCTTCTGGAGTCTTCTAGATGGTAGAAAATTGCGCGGTGCGTTGATATCTCTATGTAATCCTGACATGTAGGCCTTTCTTCCTTATTTCCTGATAACCCCCCATAGAAACAGATAAACAACAAAACTCGTGGAATTGTGTCAGATCAAATCCTAATTCTAGGTGTTGTTTGCATATTGGTCCTTTCTCTTGTTTATTTGATAATTAAAATTGATACTTAAGAACCGTCAAGAATAATCAAGTGAAGTGCTTAGCGTAGGTGCTAATCTAGTGGCAGGTTAATGTTAATCAATATGATGCTTTTACAAATGTTGTGTTATCCCATCTAAGCTTTTGGCAAATGTTGAGTCAAGTCAGCTACACTTTATACTCAGCCTTGCATGATCCTTGGTGTCTTTTACGTTTGGTTAGACGGGTAAGTCTAGCTGAGTACATCCTCATACTCAGGGTTTATTCCCACCTATTGCAGATGAAGTCTTTTATCGTGTTCATTCTAGCTTCGTACCCTGATGATTTTGGTGGATGAGATGAGACTCTGGCAGTAATAAGAACTGATGAAATGTGTGCGTGTGTAAACTATTTTGCTTCCGCAACTTTGAACTTGTGTTGTAATAACTAATTACTCCGATGTGGTGCCGCTTCGTCAGTAATGAATGAACTATGTAACATTCGCTGTATTGTGTTGGACTATTACGATCTTGGTTTGTTGCAAAGTTGGTTTGAAGTACTTCGTGATTTCGGTTGACTACCAGGATTATATTGGCTCAAGTCTGGAAACTTGATTGCTAGATCGATCGTTTCTACACTTGAACTCTTATAATTTGGTCGGTTCTGTGACAACAGTTGCGTCTTAAAATCCTCATTAGTTGATGCTCCTTATGATGTTTTCTGAGTTTATCATACTATAGATGAAAATGTGTAGCATGGCGTAGGCTGTAGACTTTATATTAGTAATTACATAGGTTTGTTTTATTTATTTGAATATCAAGATTGTCTTGCTACATTGTGAGTCCTTATTTTCTATCTCTGGGATACCATTTACTTCATTACTCAATTACCATTTATCATTTATCATATTATTGACTATTTATCGCTAAGTATTAATCCTATTGGCTATGATAGATTTACATAATTATAATTTATTTAGTTCCTACAAGATCACCTAAGCCTAATAAATAGAATGCTGTTTTATCCTTTTGGCATAAAATAAATCAACGATACTCGGAATACTTCCTGGGTGAAATGCTACAAAGGGAGAATTATCTGTGCGCTTGTGGATATATTCTATTTAGAGTTATTGATTGTAGATTATTTTTTATCCTTGGTTTTTGGCATCATGTTAGGGATGACAACTTAATATGAAGTAATGCTAAAAATACCAACAAGCATTTCTGGCGCCATTGCCAGGGAAGGCAATTTTATTTATTAGGATTACTTTAAAAGGATTTACTGATTAGCCAAAATTTATACTTTCTAGAATTTCATACAACTAAATCTTTCATAGAACCATCCATAGGAAATCAACATTTAAATATCTTAGGACATAGTGTTTTGCTTTAGCAGACTTACCCATGTTTTATGTAGCAATTCTTTATAGGGTAAGAGCAAGATTGGTTGTAGTATTTTAACTCTTATCATGAACAACCATAGGAAGAAGGGTCTTACATCATTTTGAGAAGCGATGGCTGAGAAGACTCTACATGAATTCTCTTCTCCAAGCACTGAGAATATTCGCGTAGGTCCAACTTTTGACATTGGAGAATATGATTATGAGATCAAGCCAAGCCTTATCAAGATGGCGCAACTTATCATATTTAGTGGAAAGAAGGATGAAGATGCCATTGCACATTTGCAGAATTTTCTGGAGATTGGCAATACCATTGACATTCAAGACATTCCTCAAGATGTCGTGCTACTTCACTTGTTTCCTTTCTCATTAGAGGGAAGAGCAAAGCAGTGATTTTATCAGAGTAAAATTCAATTCAAGACATGGAGAGAATGTTCAAAGACTTTGCTATAGAAGATTTTCCCAATAGGCCGAACAAATATCTTAAGAGGGAAGATTTCAGAATTTCATCATCAGAAAGGTGAACCTATTCCAAAAGCATGGGAGCATTTTCAAGGATACATATCAGACTGCCCGCATCATGGAATGGAGAAGTGGTTGCTCATGCAGACATTCTATTATGGACTAACTCAAAGGTCATGTGAGCAATTAGATGCCACTGCTGAAGGATCATTTATGTCACTCACCCCTAGAAGAGCTGAAGCTATTATGGCAAAGATGGCAGAAAATCAGAATTGGACATTCAACACTCAGACATGCCATGAAAGTGAAGAAGTTCCAGAGGAGTTGTGTGCATTATCAACCAAGATGGATGTTTTATTGAGTTGGCTAGAGCAGAGGGATAATTATAAAAGAAATTGTCAAGCCCTTCAAGATACATTCAATTCTCAAGATCAACATGAAGAAGATATCAGTGCAATCTCCAAGAAACAAGGATGGAGTCAACCTCAGGCAGCAAACCAAGGTAAGTATCAAAATGATTTCAATTCAAATCAGAGACAACCACCCTTAAGAGAATTAATATTAGAACAAGCTAGAATTAATGAGAGTCTTTATAAGAAGCTTGCTTTTAATGATGAAATGTTAGAAGGAATTAATTCAAAATTAGATAATTTTTCTCTAGCAATTAAAGAACAAATAATGTTCATTAAAAAGATAGAATCACAAATTACACATCTAGCCTCTATTTTGTCTGCCACTAACCATGAACAGATTAAAGGAATATCTACTAGAGGAGGTAAGGTTACACGTGATCCACCTTACCCAGAAGGGGCACGTAGACCTTCACATTTAGTGCAGGTAGACAAAGAAGCTGGAGAGAACAAAGGACCACTCCCGTCGACTGAAGTCATCAAGCTAACAAAGGCATGTAATGAAGCAATCCTACGTTCTTCTCCCATCAAGAAGAAGGACCTAGGATGTCCCACTATAGATTATTCTATAGGCAACCAGATGTTCGAGAACACCTTTTGTGATCTTATTGCAAGCGTCAGTGTTATGCCCAAGATAGTCTTCGACAAACTCGACTATTCCACGCTCACTCCAACAACAATGTGCTTGCAACTAGCTGACCAATCAGACCGCTACCCTGCAGGGATAGAAGACAAAATTTCGGTAAGAATCCATGACTTTTTTGTTCCTATAGATTTTGTGGTACTTAACATTTAGGAAGACAGGAAGATACCTCTTATCCTTGAGCGACCATTCCTAAACACTGCAAATGCAACCATCAACGTTGGAGCTGGAGAAATAATATTCACCATTAATCGGCAAGAAGAGCGATTCGCATTTAGGCCAAGACCCGAGCAATTCAAGACTCTAAATAATCAAGAAGATCAAGATGCGTCAACATCTCCGACAGTGGAGAGCACTCATAAAGAATAATTCAACTGGAGAAGTCCAAGTCGGTGGACTTAAAAACCCCAAACCTTCACCGGGAGGTAATTCAGTAGTTATCAGTAATTAAATTCTCGCATTAATTTTTAGCATATTTATTTTCACAAGTTGCATTATTAAAAGAAAATAAAAGTAAGCATGTCATAATTAAAGTTTAAATCCCCATGTGATTACTACTGACAGAGTGTAAAAACCCCCGTCAGTGAAATTTACTGTGGTGGCAGAAAATTATAAAAATACTATCATTTGGATTCTAATTTTTCATAGATTCATAGAAGTAATTTATTTTTTCATCCTTGCGTCATTATATGGTATAAATATGGGAGACATGTGGAACCTAGACACATCACATCAAATCACATCACTCACCACCATCCAAAAATTCACATTATCACTCACATGCATTTGTACCACCTCCACTACCACCTGCCACTGAAATAGCACCCTAGGAGGTGTTGATGATCCTTAAGTATCAAATATAATCAACAAATAAATAGAGAAAAGGATCCAAATGCAACCGACACCCAGACTAAGGGTTTTATCTGACAGAATTCCACTTGTTTTGGTGTTTGTCTATTTCTATAGGGGGGTATCAGAAAATATGGAGGAAAGGACCACACGTCGGGTTTACATAGAGATATTTACGTGCCGTGCAATTATCCAACATCTAGAAGAGTCCAGAAGCCACGGGAACGAGCAGGGCGCTTGAGAGCCAATCAGGCTCTGCCTCGCGGATCATGCTCCACTCACCAAAGGGATTAAGGAAAACCGTGCGATTAAGGTCGGTTTGATCCGACGGCCATATTCATTTGGAAGGACTATATAAGTAGGACCCCTGGCCCCTGGAGGAGAGGACCTTAGAAACCCTAATTCATTCATCCATCTCAGGAGAAGAAGTCTCTAATCAAGCCCTAGAGCCACCACATCAACTAGATATCTAGTTTAGCATAGCTATATATCATTAGAACTAGAAGGAGTCAATCTTCGATTGGTTTCCGGATCTGTCAAGAGGATTCTTGGTAATTCCTCTATTGTTCTATGGTAGTGACAGCTCCAATTATCATTGTTCCTATATGCCGGATCACGGGGTAGTTCATGGTAGTGACAGCTCCATTGATTCTTATATAGTCCCCCTCTCGTGTATAGGGCAGGCAGAGCAACATTATTACAGGGGAGTGATTGCTATGTTTCTCATCTTCCTTGATAATATCGGTATGCATGGGCGTAGTCCTGTCTCGCAATGATTGACAACTATAATTGTACTAACTATGATATGCTAGACTTTATAGTTAAGAATAACTTAGGAAATATTCTTGTAGTTCATCCTAATTCTATGCTAATGACTTGCTAGAATATCTGTTGAGGTGCTTATCATTATTATATGTGGCTAGTGTTGATATTTGTTAATGCCATTAGGAAATGATCTGCAATCGCACGGATATCGGTGAGCACTTCACCCAGGAGGTTATCCAGAGTATCGTATTTATATTTTTACCACTGGGAGAAAGCGTGCATCCAACTAACCAAATCTATTGCTACTACCCATTAGGCTACAACCACTATGACTCGATGTGAGTGATGTATAGAAAAGACTACAACCGCATTCTCGTTCTAACCTTGGTAAGGATGATCTACTATTCTGTTGGGGAGGCTCATGGAATCTAGACACCACAAAGGATGTTCGACCCGCACCTATAAACCCTATCGATCCTACTAACGGGATTATGGGCTACAAAGGTAACTCAGAAATGTCACGTTCCTCGCTACTACCACGGTCCGGCTAGACAGGGGATATCTATGAGTATCCTAGCCCAAACACCACGTTTACGCTAGAGATGATTACTCCAAACTCTACATGAAGAGATCAAAGTAAACTCATAAACCAAAGAAATAGAACAAAGAACTTACTAGAATTTAGAAGTCAAAATTTTGAAGAATCTTAGGAGCAAGCCTCAGGTTAGGAGACTTGATCCCGTAGGTACAACCTCAGAGTAGCCACCGATAGGCCGGGCTTCCTCCGATCTACACCTCCACTCTATCTCTCTCAATCTAGTAGAACTAATTCTACTCTCACATTGGATGCTAAGCCCTATGAGGTTGGAACCCTAAGGAACCTCTCTCTCTGAATCCTCTCTGGAAAATATGCTAATGAATAATGGGGATTGCCTCCTCTAGGGGCCAGGGGGCTTGCTTATATACCCCCTCCAAATGAATATGGGCCGTCGAATCAAACCGACATTAATCGCCACAGTTTTCCTTGATCCTTTAGGTCGGTGGAGCATAATCCGCTAGATTGAACGTGAATGGTTGAGACACCTGGGCGGGCGCCCAAGGGGGGAGGGCGGGCGCCCTGCCCCCGGGCCCGCTCGGCCTCCCGTTCATTCTCGTGGCTTCTGGAGTCTTCTAGATGATAGAAAATTGCGCGACACGTTAATATCTCTATGTAAACCCGACGTGTGGGCCTTTCCTCCATATTTCCTGATAACCCCCTGCAGAAATAGACAAACACCAAAACTCGTGGAATTCGGTCAGATAAAACTCTAAGTCTGGGTGTTGGTTGCATTTGGATCCTTTTCTTTATTTATTTGATGATTATATTTGGTACTTAAGGACCGTTAACAAACTCCCCCAAGCTTACCTCTTGCTCGTCCCTGAGCAAGGATGGACTCAAGAGTTTCTACAGTGGTTTCATGCCTTAAAAGTACACATGCGTTCAAGCAAGATCTCATCTCTGAGTTAGAGTAAACTGTTAAGACTTAAAACTTACTCATTTTACCTTTCACCATGGGGCTTGCAACCATCACTTGTGTCTTGAGCAGTTAAAAGATAGAACAGTCTAGTCAAGTGTCATGTCTCTTGTTCTTTGATTAACTATAGCTCTCGAGTTTTTGCAAATTTTCAAATAAAACTCAGAGATTCCTTGTATGACTCTCTCAAATCTCTCTTTTGTGGTATTTCTGGATCCTTTCCAAGGCAATAATGGTATATGCCTTCTCTCAAAGTATGTGGTATTTTTGGTATGAGGCATAGTGATATTGCCTTCTCTCTCACCATACTCTAATAAGGTGTTGATATCTGGAGCTCATAGGTGGGAGATAGATAGTACATACTTACAAGACATTTATTGCATAGTCAAACCATAGATCCAGAGAAACAAGTCAATAAGTCAAATCAAGATGTGCATGAGTGACGAATGAATGGTGTATGGTGATGATGGTGATAACAATGGTGAAAGTCTAATTCTACTTTTGCTCTTTTTAGGGGATACATACCTCTCTTGCACTTTGAAGCTTTTTTGAGGAGAATCAAATGCTCTATATTTTCTTTTTTTTCTCTCAGGTGGGTATCTTGTACCCCTAATTCTACTGTCGGACACTTGTCCATTTTTACCTCTCGTCTCACTTTTTTTTCCTTCGAGGTTCTGGGCACTTGCCCCTTTTTATTCCCTCATATTCACTTTTTTCAGAGCACTCACCCTCCTAGAATAATGTAGCAAGTGGTAGTAACCAAAAAGAGAACTTTGATGCAACTAAGAAGCGCCAATGCTATGACTCATCATCTTCGAGGTAAGTGGCCACCTTCTTAAGAGTTTTCTAGAAGTTTGATCCTTGATAGAAGAAGTTGACATGCTAGAACACATCCTTGCTAATGATTCAACAAGACTAAAATCTACATGTCTTAACTTCTTTTATATATTTTGTGTGGATTGGCTTTTAGGATATCATGAATACACTTATGTTAGTCCTTAAAACAAAACTAGTCTTGGGGAGCCTCCATTATGGGGTCGGGCGACCCCATCTTAGTAGCTAACCAAGCCTATGTTTAGCCAAACCATCTATGGCATGTGGGGAAGTACAAACCCAGAACCTATTCGCTCTAGAACTTCAAAACTGGGGTCGAGCAACCTGGACTTTGTCACAGAACCGACCAAATTATAAGAGTTCAAGTGCAGAAACGATCGTCAAACAATCAAGTTTCTAAACTTGAGCCCATATAATCCCGGTAGTCAATCGAAATCACGAAGGACTTCAAACCAACTCGCAACAAACCAAGATCGTAATAGTTCAACATAAATACAACGGATGCTACATAGTCATTCATTGCCGTCGAAGCGGCACCACATCGGAGTATTAAGTTATTACAACACTTGTTCGAAGTAGCGGAAGCAAAATAAGTACACACACTTGTTCAAAGTTCAGTTCACAAGTTTGTTACTGCCAGAGTCTAGGTCATCCTCTCAAAAGCATCATAGACGAGAAGATTAGAGAACCGTGCCCAACGGTTAGTCCTCATCCCCAGCGGGATGGAGACAGGTCTTGCAGAAACCGTCATAGAAGATATCATCTGCAACAGGTGGGAATAAACCCTGAGTACGAGGATGTACTCAGCTAGACTTACCCGTCTAGTAAAACATAAAAGACACCAAGGATCATGCAAGGCTGAATTTTAAGTGGAGCTGGTTGACTCACCTCTTTGCCGAAAGCTTAACTTACCACTAAGTCATTTTAAGAGCATCAGATTTATTTATCACCAGCCTACCACTAGATTAGCACCTGTACTACAACACATCACTTGATTATTCCAAACAATAATAACCATATCAATTTCATCATATGTTCTTCTTGCTATCATCATTATCATGAACCAAGTTTATTAGTGAATGCTACGTTTGCCGCTACTCTGTCAAGTTCTCACTAACCGGGAGAGACGGCGATTCGAATCGAATTCCTATCCAGCTGGAGGTTTATTCCTAGCACTCACCCAAGCATCCCCTGCCGGAGAGCCAATGGGTCACCTTTGGTACAACTCAGGAATCGCGGCTCCGATCAGCGCCGCACTCCCAGGGCTACCACTCTGCCAGGGAGGTCAGGAATTTTAACTCACCTGCCTTTGGACTTACGCCAATGGTCCCCCGCACACCGCACTTCCTCCGGTAGTGCGCACTTTATACTTGCCGGTCTTCCGGCCTGAGTCATACTACTCGGCTTCGCGGTCGGAACGAGTTATCCGGCCAACTAAGTGTCAGGCATGCGTTCAACATGACAAGAGGACGTACAACGATCGGTCCTTAGCTGCCACAGACGGAGTCACTACAAACTTGCAAAACTCCGCCCGGCTTATATCAATTTAATCAGGTTCCATCCACGATAGCACATATAGACCATCGCGACCCGACACAACCCTATATCGCGCGGATGACAGGATATCACCCGACTTCTACCGGTTAAAGCATAACTAAGCTGCTACTCGGACCTAACTCTACAACCGGGGAGGGTAAGTTATCTGGACAAGGATAGGGTAGAATGCAGCAACATTTTCATCACAACTCCTATACGTAATGCATCAATAGATATAACGTATTAAGTAAACTTTCGAAAATAGAGGAGGCTTAGAATGCTCCGGGGCTTTCCTTTCACGAACGATGCCGGCTCGTGATTCGGGCACTCAACTTCTTCTTCGGGCTCCTCGAGTCCGGCTTGCTGGACCTCCACCTCCTGGCTGCCTTCCTGGCCTCCGGGGTTCGCTTGGAGCTCGAAGGAAACTGCCACGTCCGGTGCACCTATTGCATGCTCGATGAATGAGAAGGTGCACATGCTACAGATGAATGCTTAATAACACAAGCAACTCACTGGGCACTCATTTACGGAGTAAGAGTTATACTAACTCACATGAATAAACAAGTTAACATAACCCAAAACCTATCATGGCACTAAAGCAGCAAACAACATAAAACAAGTATGCTCAGTAAATAAATCATAATTATAGATAGACAGGTCCAACAAACATGAGTAAGGACATTCTGGAAAGCTTAGGAAATTGTCTACAATTCATCTTTAAACATGACAGCAAGATTCAAACATTAAACTAGTCATTTTAACAAAGTTCCAGGTTCTGTCCCAGAAAGACAGAGAGCCCCTATTTCTGGAACCCAACTTGGAACAGCTATAACTTTTAAACTACTTGGCCAAATGACCTCAAATTTAAACCACAGTTAGTTCAATAAGTTTAGAACAACTTTGTTTTATACAAGTTTCACAGAAAGTCAAGTTATCATTAAGCAAAGTTAAATTACTCACTTGCTGTCCAGAACAGCATTTAACCCTATACTTAATTATTTAATGACATGATCAAAACACAAACTATGCCAACCATATGACTCATGAGCACAAACATATTACAAGGTCACCAGATCATCAGTTGAAAACCCCAAAACAATTTACTTAACAAGGCATTTATTAATTAATTTTAGACAAGGCATATTTACAAGATATTAGTTAAAGTGCTCAGAAAAATCTACAAAAATTACAGAGGCACAAGGATAACATCAGATCACCACCATAAAAATTTCAGGACCAATGCACATGCCAAATTAAAGATATGCATTTAACATGTATCAAGGCATTTATTTCATAAATTCATAGACATGACTTATATAGTGTCAAACAACAGATTTCAGATTATTTATATCTTAGGAATACCATAAACAAGTCTACCACCAAAATAGAGCACCAGCCTAAGCACCAATTATTTTATGTGATTTAATTAAAGAAACAAGCCATATTTCAAACACAAATTACATATCACAACTGCAGTGCTCCAAAAATCATGAAATAATTATCAGAGCACTCTAATGCCATGCAAAGGCCACCATAAAATTTTTAGAGCAAACTAATCAGTAAAACCAGAGATATGCATTTATCCATAAATAACAAGATTAAATCCTTAATAAATAATTTCTCTGAAAACATGATTCATTTTATATTTTTATTAAATACTAGCCATCTCAAGAAACAACACAAAATTTGTTTCACAATTTTTGGATCTCAGAAACAGGAGATATGATTTTTGCAAGAAAGCCAAAAATCAGGATTTTGAATAAAAGAAAAGGAGGGAAAGAGAGTCGCTGACAGTGGGTCCCACCCGTCAGGCTCTTCTTCCTCACGGCCGAGGCGACTTTCACCGGCGATTTCTCCGCGACGGCGAGGTCTCCGGCCAAACCCAGGGCATCAACGTGATCCCCAAACCCTAACGACTCGATTGACCCTACTTTTGCCGCGGCGGAGCCACCGGAAGGGGCTCACCGTCGGCAATGGCGGCTCGGCGGAGGTGCTCGGCGTTACGCCGGAGCCCTCAGGCCGGTAGAGCGTGACCTAAGGCCTTCTACATCACCAGCAGACTAGGGCGAAGCTTCCTAGGTACGCGGCTTGGCCTGGATCCCCGTGGAAAGCACTGGCCACGAGAGCACCCAACTCCGGCGGAAGCACGGCGGCGCTGCGCACCGTGTCCGGCGACGGAGAACCCGGTAGAGCGTCCACCAGGTGGCGCAAAAGCTCGCTAATGACCTAAGCTACCTCTAGGACCTAACCAAAGACGATGAGAAGCCTCACAGCGCTCGGCATTGAGTTCGCCAGAGAAGATGGTCACGGCGGACCGATTTGGGGGAAGAAAGAAATGTCGGCTCACCGGTGGGTTTCTCGGCGAGTTAGAGGGTGGAGCTTGGAGAGCGGCTCACGGCGGATCTTTGGGTGGAGTTTGGTGGACGGAGACGTAGAGAGGAGCGCACACGAGCTCGCCGGAGTGAGCTCGCGGCGGAGAGCTCGCTGCGGGCGAGGTTCAGGCGAGTGGAGGCGAGGCAGAGCGAAGTGGACGCGTCCACTCGCTCGGGGCGTCGCCGTGGAGGTCATGCACGCGACGAGGGCTGACAGGCGGGGCCAGGAACGGCGTACGGGCGCCAATTGTCGCCGTTGTGCTGCCGCCGGTCGGCCATGTCGACGAGGTCAGGCCCGATTCAGGCAGAGCATTGGCCGACTGACAGAGCGACTTCACCGGTGATTATCTCCCAAACCGGAGCGAATTAGGAGATGGCGTAGTTGACAAACTTGGAGTACTAGGCGAGATCTACAACTTTGTCAACTAGAGCAAAGGCCAGATCGGCCTGGATTGAAAGATATAGAGTTTCCAAAATCGATCGAGCAAACTGCGAAGCACCCAGGACTTAGAAAATTTTCTAAGTGTTGAAAACAGCCCCAAATCTGCCTTGTGGGCCACTTTTGAGCTATTTGTGATCATTTTCATGAGATGGCCATAAAACAACTTTTCTTCCTTATAAAATTTGCTACAACTTTGCTGTAGGAAGTTTTGACATGCAAACATTTTATGAGACACTTTTTAAAAGCCTAAGCAACAGAGGTTTCTAGGGTCTATTTGAATAAGTATGACTTAAGTGATTATTTTGGAGAAGTGATCAACATGAACATTGTTCCCAAGATTGAGTTAAGCATAGATAAGCTATTTACCAAGGCATTAAGCACAAACACAAGCATTGTTCACTCAAACATAAGCATAGGAAGCCTATTTAAGCCATTTAAAACACATTTTTGCAAAGGATGACATGTCTCAAGATAGATGATGATCATGGATGCTTTGAATAAAAGATGATGCTCATGCTATGCACATGTTTATTTGATGCAACCATAACACTGGGGTGTTACAGACTTAGTATCCACTATGGCTCAAACATGGCCAGACCACATCTAATCACCTAAAAATTGTAGGACCCAAACTTGCTATGTACCCAACAACTAGGGGTCGGGTGACCCCTACTTGATAGGATGAAAGTATCTTGAAAGTGGTCCTACAAAAGGGAGAGTTGAGGGAGAAGTGTGGACTTTGGTTTCCACCAAGGTGGGGTCGGGCAACCCATAGTTGGGAAACCTAATCTGACCCATAGTGTGGTGCTAGCACTTAGAAACTATTCCTAGTTGCAACTCTTATGAAAACAAGTTTGTAATCTTTGGCAATAGCTTTCCTTGGCCTTCCCTCTTCTTCTTCTCCATCCCAATCCTCCTTGTCTCAAACTCAACACCTTCTAGCCCCCTATATGCCTCCCGAGTTACCTTGAGTAGCCTGTCATGGTCCCCACTAGCACAAATGTCATCAATTCTATCAGTGAGGCCCCCTTCAATCATAAGGGAGACTAGCTACAAAACCAGAGGTCACCATGGAGGCCATTGTGCTTAAAGGAGAACCGTACCATGCCTCCAATAACCTCAAGGCAAAGGTAGGCAAGTGTGGCAAGAGGAGGTGCAATCGTGGTCCATATCTCCAGGGCCACCTCAAGCACGCAAGCAATAAACAAGATGAAGAGGTCCTCCTCTACAGACCTAAAACATGGAGCCCTTGCTGATAAGGTAAATCAGTACTTATCCCATCTTTACTCATTGCATTTCAATTCTTGCATTTCCCTTCCAATTGCATGCTTAGTTTAGTTTGCATATTTCCCTTCGACAAAATGCTTAGGAATAATAAATGAAAATCTTGAGAACATCTTGCAATAAAGTTTTGACCTGTGGATCACCTATAGGTGGGGTCGGCCGACCCCACCATTGGGCCCACTTGCAGTCTTTCACTTTGGCTTGATGCAATGTGTCGAGGTGAACACTTGGATGCTCCTAGAGCTTTCAGGTTGGGGTAGGTCGACCCCAAGACTTGCCCATTTGGCAGTCTGCTATCTCCCATTTGCTTTGCTTTAGAATCCCATGAATGATACACAAGCCAAAGTCTGAAAATAAATGGTCCATTTGGGACCTGTGCACCAGCTTAAACCTGTAAAGTAGTCTCGTAGACATGCTCTAGTGCTGTCATGATCACTGACAATCACTTCAAGCATATCTCCACTTTTGCAAATCATCTTTTCTCTTTCACATAGAACTAGGCAAGGGAATCTTATAAAAGAACTTTACTTCTTGTCCACGCCTAGGATTTACTTTAGTAGACAGTTAATGCCACATCATTTAGAGTGCTAAAGTGCTTAGGGTAGGGGTCGCCCAACCCCTACATTGACCAATCTCTGGAAAAGAGTTCATATATGTTGCAAGATTCCCTACCATGATTTAAAATTTTGAAACATAGTGCTTATGGGAAGGTCGGCCGACCCCCACATTGGGGTGTTCACCACTTGCCCTTCTGCCCCTATAAATATCCATGCATTGTGAGCTCAATTCCACACCCAAAACCACCAAAATTATCTCAAGCTCACAATCCCTCTTCTCTCTTCTTAGTTGCAAGTTATTTATCAAGATTAGAATAGTTGCCTTTCAAAAAAAACCAAATAAAGATTTAGTCTTGCATAGGAGTAGAAGTAGGAAAAAGTTTGGTTGTCTGTGTTATGCAGGAAAATGGAGAAAGCATTCCTCTCCCGATTCTAGAAGTCCAAAGGGGGTGAGAGTTGTTCTCAAAGCTCTCATCACTCTAATGAGGGAAGCCATGAGAGGATGGAGGAAGGGGAGAGTCACCATCAAGTGGTGCTCTACGAACCTCCTCCAAGAGCAATGGAGCCTGAAGAATGAACTCATATTAACACCGAAATAGCTTATCAAGTTCAACAACCTAAAGGAGAGTGGTTTCCGCCATACAAGCATCCTCGACCCGGCCCTTGTGGACCGCACAGGTTTGACTAAAGAATTCAATGATATTTTAATACCATTGGTTTGGGAGGTGTTTGGTGAGTACCTTAAACATGGTATAGAAGTGCTCACTAAATAATTTTTATGCACACTAAAATTGACTCATAACATTTCGCATGTGTGGGCAAGTGTGTAGCTGTACTTGGGGTCTTCTAACCACTGCTCTAGGTTGTGACTTTGATTGTACAATTGACTTAGACACTACCATGCCTGGGTTTAACAAGAGTATATTTTGATGATTGCTCCACTCTCTTAACCTATAAAATTCACAATCTAACATTGTGCTTAATTTATTTTTGGATTACTACCAATCTTTTTCCTGGTTCTTCTAACTCTTTAAAAGATGATGAACTAAAATTTCTCTATGCCATGGTACACAAGATTGAAATTTCCCCTGTTAAATTGATGATAAGATTTTAGCTACTTACCCATGACCCAACTTGGTCCCGTTGGTGTATTGCCACCAGCAGGACCCCTACACTTGATGTTTCCCATGTATTTGGATTTTAGAATGTTCAAGAATCCAAGTGTGGGGGTCTAGTGGCCCCCCAACTAAGTCTCTGAATTTCCTGCACACACCATGACATAGTACATGGTGAGGCAAGTTGGCTCGACAAATTCTACCCTAATTAGGGGGTCGGTCGACCACCTCTTTGACGGCCAACAGGAATAGAAGCTTGCAGAGGTACATCATCAACAATGGGAATTCAAATGGAAGTGATGTGCAAGCCCAAGAGGGGTCAGCCGACCCCACCTTGGAGCCCTAGACCCACCATTCAGCATCCACTCAACATCTGCCTGCCTTCTGACTGGTTTGCCACTGCTACTCCCCCTCTGTTCTTTCATTTTTATTATTTCTGTCTCTTGTTTGCTTTATTAGAAAAAATAAAACAAAAATAAAAACAAGAAGACTTGGATCTATGGTTTATGACATTAAAAGTTTGACATGATTCATGACATCAAAAGGGTAAAAGTGTCACAAAGTCTAATTCTTGCATATGCTTATACTTGTGGGTCACATATTTTGATAGGAATATCATATTGACTTGGTGGTTGACAATTGTGATATAGTTCTTAGCTCATGATTCATACCCTTTCTATTCAAAGTGCTTAGAGATTTATTTTTGAAAATATCATAAAACCATAGTGTCACTTACTCCTCAATAGTAAGAGAATTCCTACCACAGCCATATATGTTCATACCTTGTTCAAAACCCTTCTATATATGATACTTGTACTTGTGTTGAGTTTAGTCAAACCTTTTGACCCTAGTTGAGAATTATGTCATAGACCCAAGATCAAGATCACACACACACCACATATATATGTTGCTTCTACATTGGAAGTACGCAAAAACATGCCATCCATTTCCACCATATAGATGCTCCATGTTTTAAGGTTTAGAATATCTCTCTCTAAGTATTGGTTATAAGATGAGACACAAAGGCTATGCTTAGCAAAAAAAGTGGGCACATGAAGGTCCACTGCTTTTGAAAAAAAGAAGAAAAAAAGAGCTAGCCATGTCTCAAATAAAATAGAGAGAGAGAGATCTTATCAAATATAGGAGCATTATATTCTAATCATTTTTCACACACTTACACATCTTGATCTAGGATTATGACATTCTTCTCCTTGGATCCTTGTTTTAACTTTACAATAGATACAATGCAAGTATGCTATCTTGTTTCCCCCTACCTGAGCCCCACAAGCCTAATAGATGTAGGATGAAACAAAAGAAGGCAATCTTATGATATGCCTTGGTGAGGAATCCTATACTTACTGAGTGACTTGAGAGTACTATTAGAGGAGTAAGGATGAACTATGTGCTTCATTTTAAAACATTTATCAAAAACTCTAAGTACTAAGGATATGAAAATGGGAAGATGACTTTGCTTTGAGAACTATTTCATTCTTCAACATCCTAAGGATATATGTTAGACAGTGCCACATAACCCACTTGTATAAGATATGTCTTGAGTAGTCTTTGTGTTTGCTCATAATAATAGGTTATCTTTCTCTAACCTTTGCTCGAGGACGAGCAAAGACTTAAGTGTGGGGATTCTTGTTGACGGCAAATAAGACCCAGTTCTATAATCAAAAGCCCGTTAATAGTCCTCGGTTGAAGGAAGATAAGCGTCACATGAACATGTTTATCACTAATAAAGTTCCACTTGTATTCTTAGCTTGTTCAATGCAGGGAAGAAGGAAATAAGCCTTCCACAACCTCGGTCGACCGACCATGGTTTGGACCCACCAGGGGCTCCCCTCCATGGCATGAGCCATGGCATACTCCAAGGAGTCAATCCCAACCCTTGGATCCAAGTGTGCTTGCCCTCAGTGGTTCCAACACTTAGCACATGGATCCTTGGGCCCACATGGAAGTAAACAAGTGTGCAACCTGAATCAACTTTGGACAACACTTCACATGACAAGTGGGGACACCACCAGGAGGCCAGTGGTGGGCAAGGGGCCCCAAAGGTCGGTCGGCCGACCGACCAATTGGGTCATGCCACCTAGCCCAGCCTCCCACCGACCTAAGGACCTTCTAGAAGGTTAGTGGGACCCACTGTCATCCATATGGCAGGTTGGCCGACCAACATGTGGGCCCCATCTTGAGTCGTTTCACTCCCACCGATGTCCCCATGATGAACATGTGATGGAAAACCCCAACCGTTGATCATATGGCGGTGGAGAATAGGGAGCACGCGGATCGCTGACGTGGCGTTGGAGTAGCCCCTACTCCATCTCTCCCCTATAATACCCCCTTAGAGAGCCTAGTTAAGCATGATGTATCTTTGGAAGAGCTACTCTTAGCTTAGTGTGAGAATGGAGGGAAGAGAGTGAGGAGTTCCCCGAGGAGGAGTCCCGGCTTGTTGGGAGTATTCTTCTAGGAGCGCCTCAGCGGATGCTTGTCTTCTAGTAAGTCTTCCTTCTAGTTGCCTTTCATCAGAGTACTTCTAGCAGAGAAGTGTGATAGGCCTCTGCTGGACATTAGGATTTCTCTTTATGTGTTGTTAGGCAAGTTGCAAGTAATAGTTGTCCTACATGGTAGCTGCCTAGGGAAGTGTTTCACCACACCCTTTTCACCTATCGGCCACAGTAGGAAGGGAGTTAACTCTCGGTATACTTAGGATAGCTTAGCTAGAAGCCAAATACTAAAAATACCTCTCCACCAAAATCCTAAGCCCTTTGATCATCATCCGATGACTCAATTGGTATAGTTAGTCACTTCTCGTTCCCCATGGAAAATACGATACCTGGAATACTCCTGGTGAAGTGCTACATTGACCACCGTCCGCTTGCGGTAAAACTGTTTGCCACTTCTAGTGTCACACAATCATTTCTTGTGTTGTGCCAAGGACTGACAATCCTAGGTAGTGATGCTAAGAAGAGTCAACAAGAACACCTCCGGAATTGACTCATCATCCTTCATCTTGAAGTTGGATAGCTTGTCTTTGAGCATGTATAACTTGGCTCTTTTTACCATTGTAGTGCCCTCATAGGTCTCTTCTAGTCTTGTCCAAACTTCACTAGCCTTCTCAAGATCCTTGACTTGTTCAAACACCTTTGAATCAATGCCATTGTAGATTATGTTGATAGCCATAGTATTGCATTGTTTGTTGGCTCTCTCATTGTCAGTGGGGTTGGCGGGATAAAGGATCACAAAATCATTCTCCATGACTTCCCAAACTCTATCATTGATTGATCCAAGGTACATTTTCATTTTTCTCTTCCAATAGTCAAAATAACTTGTGCTATCAAAGAACGGTGGTTTCCCCCAACATGGTTCAACACTATTTGAGCCATAATTTTTGCATCGAGGTTGTTAAGCCTTCGCAAAATGGTGACCATGGCTCTGATACCACTTGAAAGGTTCTAATATGGCTAGAGGGGGGTGAGTAGCCTATTTTAAAAATTCTACAAACTAACTAGAGTAAGAGGTTAGTAAATAACAAAGTGAAGATTTTTGCTCTAGCTCTAATGGGGTTTTTGCAAGCCACCTATCCAATAATTCTAGTTGATGTGATCACTAGGCACACAAGAGCTATGTCACTACAAGCTACACTAGTGAACTTAAGCTATACAAGACAAAGGAAGCAACTAAACTAATTACACTACTTTGCGGTTAGTAAGGGAGAGGATTAGATAAATATACCACCGTGTAGGGGATGAATGAATCACCAATATATGAAAAATCAAGCACCAAGAGAATGCTAATCAAATACAATTGAGACACCAATTTCTCTCTCGAGGTTCACGTGCTTGCCGACACGCTATGTACCCGTTGTGTCGACCAACACTTGGTGGTTCGGCGGCTAGGAGGTGTAGCATGAACCTCGTCCTCACTAGGACACCACAAGAGTCTACCCACAAGTGAGGTAGCTCAATGATATGAGCAATCCACTAGAGTTACCTTTTGGCTCTCCACCGGGGAAGGCACAAAGCCCCTCACAATCACCAGGAGATGGCCACGAACAATCAACAACTCGTGCCAATGCTCCTCCCTACTCTAAGCCGTCTAGGTGGTGGCAACCACCAAGAGTAACAAGAAAACCGTAGCCAAATCGATCCCCAAGTGCCACTAGATGCAATCACTCAAGCAAATGCACTTGAAATCACTCCTAATCTCACAAAGATGGTTAATCTATGAAGGAGATGAGTGGGAGGTGTTTGCTTAGGCTTACAAGGATGTCAAGTAGTCAAGAATGCCAAGAGAGTGAGACCCAAGCTGGCCAACAGCTATTTATAAGCCCCCCAAACAAATAGAGCCATTGGCTCTTTCACTGGGCAGAAATTGGGACCACTGGAGGCGCTGCAAGAGAGCCACTGGATGCTCAAACCCTGCGTCCGGTGCTCGGATGACAGCCACGTGTCAATGTTTGAATATCACACATCGATCTCTAATGGTCATATTCAAACCACCGGGCGTAGTCAAGTAGACACCGGACGTGTCTGGTACATAGCGGACATGTACGCATAGAGGTTGTCAAACGCGCGGGGTCACCGCACTCACACCACTAGACGCTCACTGAGTGTCTGGTGCTCTCATTCATAAACACTCACATTCTCACTGCTGAAGGCATCACTGGATGCGCCAATAGTATCCAGCCAGCATCCGATGCTGAGTGTCCGGTGCTCCCTTCACCTCTGCCTGAAACAAGAGCGCACCGGATACTTAGGTGCAGCGTCTGGTGCCTCTGAGGCCAGCATTCAGTGAAAAACACTACCGCGACTTCTCCAAACTTTTCCATTGGCACAATATAAAATATGCATTTCATTTTCTCAAAAGCTTGTAAACATGGTTAGGTTTCTTGTCATCTTCAAAATCGGTAGGTTGATCAACATAGACTTCTTCATTGATATAGCCGTTGAGAAATGCACTCTTCACATACATTTGATATAACTTGATGTTATGTGCACAAGAATAGGCCAACAAGATACTAATTGCTTCCAACCTTGCAACCGGGGTATATGTTTCACCAAAGTCAAGATCTTCAACTTGAGTATAGCCTTGTGCTACTAATATTGCTTTGTTCCTTACAATTATCACATCTTGATCTTGTTTGTTGTGAAAGATCCTAATATGCATTTCATTTTCTCAAAAGTGCCACCTCCTTCTCAAACTCCACCTCCTTCTCAAAGTGTGCCAACACCAACATGTGTGTACCAACATGTGCAAGTGTGTTAGCATTTTCATAATCATTTTCATTGAAGGAGTTAAGTTAGCTCACTAGGTTCTAAATGTGGTATATATCTAAAAGCAACATATACTAAAGGAACATATTTGTGGATACTGCAACATATATGTAAAAGCTATTAGTGTGTACCGTAACATATATCTAAAGGCAACATTCTTTTCTCTAGTGAAACAATTCCTCAAAACACAACATTTTCTTAGAGATCAACACCTGTGTATTAACTGCAATATATATTGAAATATCAACATATTTGTGTAAACCGCAATTTCTTAGAGATCAACACATGTGTATTAGTATATACCACAACATATATCTGAAAGCAAGTTATCTAAAAGAAACATTCTTTTGTCAAGTAAAACATTTCTTAAAAACGCTACATTTTCTTAGAGATCAACACAAGTGTATTAGTGTATACCGCAACATATTTCTAAAAGCAACATATTAGTGTGTACCACAACATGTAAATAAAAGCGACATTCTAAAGGAACATTCTAAAGGAAAATATTTGTATATACCGCAACATATATCTAAAAGCAATCTGGTATAGATGACGTGACATATATCTAAAAGCAACATTTTTTTATCTACTGAAACATTTCTTCAATACGCTACATTTTCTTAGAGGTCAACACATGTGTATTAACTTCAACATATATTGAAAAGCAACATATTTGTATATACCGCAACATATATCTAAAGGCAACATATTAGTGGCAACATATTACTGTATACCGCAACATGGAAATAAAAGCGACATTCTAAGGGAACATTTTGTGGATACCGCAACATATATCTAAAAGCAACATATTAGTGTATACCGCGACATATATATAATGTAACATTTCTTCGAAAAGCTACATATTCGTCAATATCAACACATGAATAGTAGTGAAACATTTTTTGTATATACCGCAACATATAAAAAGGAACATATTTGTGTTTCTTTAAAAAGCTACATTTTCATAGAGGTCAACACGGGTGTAAATCAACGTATTTGTGAATACCACAACATATATCTAAAAGCAACATATACTTAAGGAACATATTTGTGGATACCGCAACATATACCGCAACATATATATAATGTAACATTTCTTCGAAAAGCTACATTTTCGTCGATATCAACACATTAATACTAGTGAAACATTTTTTGTATATACCGCAACATATAAAAAGGAACATATTTGTGTTTCTTTAAAAAGCTACATTTTCATAGAGGTCAACACGGGTGTAAATCAACATATTTGTGAATACCGCAACATATATCTAAAAGCAAAATATACTAAAGGAACATATTTGTGGATACTGCAACATATATGTAAAAGCTATTAGTACTGTGACATATATCTAAAGGCAACATTCTTTTGTCTAGTGAAACATTTCCTCAAAACGCTACATTTTCTTAGAGATCAACAGCTGTGTATTAACTGCAACATATATTAAATTCAACATATTTCTGTAAACCGCAACACATATCTAATAGCAACATATATCTAAAAGCAACATTATTTTGTCAAGAAAACATTTCTTCAAAACGCTACATTTTCTTAGAGATCAACACATGCGTATTAGTATATACCGCAACATATATCTAAAAGCAACATATTAGTGTATACCGCAAAATGTAAATAAAAGCGACATTCTAAAGGAACATACTTGTGGCTACCCCAACATATATGTAAAAGCTATTAGTGTGTACCGCAACATATACCTAAAGGCAACATTCTTTTGTCTAGTGAAACATCTCCTCAAAATGCTACATTTTCTTAGAGATCAACAGTTGTGTATTAACTGCAATATATATTAAAAATCAACATATTTGTGTAAACCGCAACATATATCTAATAGCAACATATATCTCAAACTAACATTATTTTGTCAAGTAAAACATTTCTTCAAAACGCTACATTTTCTTCGATTTCAACACATGTGTATACCGCAACATATATCTAGTGAAACATTTATTCAAAAAGCTACATTTTATTCGATATCAACTATTAGTGTATACCATAACATATATATAATGTAACATTTCTTCAAAAAGCCATATTTTCGTCGATATCAACACATGTATACCGTAACATATACCTAAAAGCAACATTCTTTTGTGTACTGAAACAGTTCTTCAAAACGCTACATTTTCTTAGAGATCAACACATGTGTATTAACTTCAACATATTTTGAAAAGCAACATATTTGTATATACCGCAACATATATCTAAAAGCAACATATTAGTGTCAACATATTAGTGTATACCACAACATGGAAATAAAAGCGACATTCTAAGGGAACATATTTGTGGATACCGCAACATATATCTAAAAGCAACATATTAGTGTATATGCCAACATATATATTTTGTAACATTTCTTCGAAAAGCTACATTTTCGTCGATATCAACACATGTGTATTACCACAACATATAGTGAAACATTTTTTGTGTATACCGCAACATATATCCAAAAGCAACATATACTAATGGAACATATTTGTGGATACCGCAACATATATGTAAAAGCTATTAGTGTGTACCGCAAGATATATCTAAAGGCAACATTCTTTTGTCTAGTGAAACATTTCCTCAAAACGCTACATTTGCTTTGAGATCAACAACTGTGTATTAACTGCAACATATATTAAAAAATCAAAATATTTCTGTAGACCGCAACATATATCTAATAGCAACCTATATCTAAAAGCAACATTCTTTTGTCTACTGAAACATTTCTTCAAAACGCTACATTTTCTTTGATATCAACACATGTGTATACCGCAACAAAAGCTACATTTTCTTCGATATCAACACATGTGTATACCGCAACATATATCTAGTGAACATTTATTTAAAAAGCTACATTTTCTTCGATATCAACACATGTGTATACTGCAGTATGTAACTTAAAGGAACATTCATTTGTAGTGAAACATTTCTTTAAAAAGCTACATTTTCATAGAGGTCAACATGGGTTTAAACGAACATATTTGTGGATACCGCAACATATAACTAAAAGCAATATATTAGTGTGTACCGCAACACACATCTAGTGAAACATTTCTTCAAAAAGCTACATTTTCTTTGATATCAACACATGTGTATACCGCAACATGTAACTAAAAGGAATATTCATTTGTAGTGAAACATTTCTTTAAAAAGCTACATTTTCATGAACATGTTTGTGCATACTATAACATATAACTAAAAGCAACATATTAGTGTGTACCGCAACATACATCAAGTGAAACATTTATTCAAAAAGCTACATTTTCTTCGATATACCGCAACATATTAGTGCGTACCGCAACATATATCTAGTGAAACATTTCTTCAAAAAGCTACATTTTCTTCGATATCAACACATATGTATACCACGACATGTAACTAAAAGGAACATCCTTCAAAAAGCTACATTTTCTTCGATATACCACAACATATTAGTGTGTACACAACATATATCTAGTGAAAGATTTCTTCAAAACGCTACATTTCATATAAAGTGAAACATTTCTTTAACAAGCTACATTTTAGTGTGTACCGCAGCATACATATAGTGAAACATTTCTTCAAAAAGCTACTTTTTCTTCGATATCAACACATGTGTATACCTCAACATGTAACTAAAAGGAACATTCGTTTGTAGTGAAACATTTCTTTAAAAAGCTACATTTTCATAGAGGTCAACACGGGTCTAAAGGAACATATTTGTGGATACCGCAATATATATCTAAAGCAACATATTAGTGTGTACCACAACATATATCTAGTGAAACATTTCTTCAAAAGCTACATTTTCTTCAATATCAACACATATGTATACAACATGTAACTAAAAGGAACATTCATTTGTGGTGAAACATTTTTTTAAAAAGCTACATTTCATATAAAGTGAAACATTTCTTTAAAAAGCTACATTTTCGTAGAGACATGGGTGTAAATCAACATATTTATGTATACCGTAACATATACCTAAAAGCAACATATAACTAAAGGAACATATTTGTGGATACCGTGTAATACCCGATTTTAAGGACAAAACCAGATATGCACCATATGTGAGTTTTAAAATCCAAATCTCACATATAGCTACAAATAAGGGGTAATATCAAAAGACAATGCATAAATATATAACGTACTTAGTATAAAAGAGATAACCTTTGATAGCAAACAGCGGATAGACAACTCCAAACTTCGGGTATTAACTTCTCTCTACAGGATCCAACTAACTGGTTGATCACAAGCCTAAAACACTTCCTGAAGTGTGGGGGAAATAACAAGAGTGAGTCCATGTCGAACTCCACAAGTATAGCAACTAGATTATATAGATCCCACAATCTCATGATCAATGTGACATAAATAATGTAAAGCATTAAACAATAAATAATGAGTATCTTAACACAACAAGAGTCATCACCCTTAGTGTAAGAATCCCCAAGGCCGCTCTTGACCGTGAGCACGGCTAGTATACCAGTTTTAACACTCTACAGAGGTTGCACATCTTTACTCATGAGTTATGATTTATCCTTCTGCCTGAGGCCCGTTGACCTCTTAACCCACTACCAAGGAAGGTCGGCAGGGATCACTATGAAGCCTTTCAAAAGTTCGTCTAACATGTTAGGACCGCAAGGTTTCCCGGGCGCGCAGATATAGATGCCCTCTTTCAAATGGCGCAATGACACGCAGCCTATACACATAAGGACAGAGGCTCGCACTATACCCAAAACGGCAAGCCCCTCTAGCGCCCTTTCGGGTAACCGCTAACAAGCTAGAAAAGGTCTTCATACTGAGCTAAAGCCAGAGCCATTATAGCCCTTATGGTTGCACTGTTGTCCCGGTTATCACTTACAGACAAATCATCAAGTTGCTAAAAAGTCATTTTTATCATTTATTACTTAACATTAATCCAGTCACAAGATCATGGTCACAGAAATAAAATCCAAATGCTATACTTGCCTTAATCCAAATGCTCTTGTTGATTCTGCTCGTCTTGCTAGTTGTCCAAGGCTCTGATCTTGATCATTGAAGTATTCTTGTTCACCACGAATTGTTCACCGTCTAAACTCAATCATCGATCACCAACACATAAACAATCGAAGACAACATACACGAAGCAAACAAGGCTACAATTAGAACAGTACAACAAACATGTAAAAACAGTATGAAGAGTTTATAAAATGATTCTACGCATCGCTACGATCTCATAGACGTAAAGATCACGAAAATAAGAGTTGAAACGGAGAAGATATGAATTTTATAAGATTTCGTACGGAAAAGTAATTAATTAAATAGGATCATGAAATTAAAAGGTTTCAAACTAAGAAAACAGTGTTACCAACATGTAGAGCTCATGAAAACGAATCCAACACAATTTGAACAGGTCAAAACGGAATTAAAACAAAGATTTTATGAGCTAAACAAATTCAGTGGCAATCTTGTAAATATTGGAATACGTATTTTCTTTCAAATTTTCAAAATTGAAAAGCGCGAACCAGAAAATACGTATTGGACCGCGGGTTCTATTTTAAAGAAATGCAGGGACTCGTTAGCAAAAGAGTGAATGAAAGGGTATGGTTGAATCTAGACCGTTGGATTGGATTTGTATGCTTGGATTAGAACCAAGAGGGGAGAGAGAGGGAGCTAGCTGGCTACAATAACCCCGGCCGATGGCGCCATGGCTGGAGGGCCTTGCTCCTCGCCGGAGCTCACCGACAGGACGCTACGGTGCACTAAAACAAAAACCAAAAGTACGAGAACGTAGAGGGGGACACCGCGAGCTCACCTAGGAGATTCTTGGCGCCGGAGAGAGCTCGAGGAGACCCAACATCGAGATGGGGTGGGCGATGAGCTCCCTGAATACATCGGCGGAGGTTAGAAGTTGAACCAGGTCGACTATAGATGGAGAAGGGGCTCGGCATCTCCGCAAGAACATCGCGAAGCTCGGCCTGGGCTTATAACAACCAGAGAGCAAAGAACAACGGCAATGGCATCGGCAGTATTTCCTTCTAGTGCTTGCTGAGATCCAAAATGGCTCCAAAAGCGGCTAAGGCTTCATGAAGGCATGACGACAGGTAAACGAGGGCATGAGAAGGGTCTACATCTTTATAGGGTACCGGATTAGCCAAATCCCGTGGAGGCCAGGATTGGATTGCCGTCCAAAGTTCGTGTCCGGCTCTAGAACAGAGTCTAGGTCACACCCGACTCGAGGGTTGAAGAATGGCGACTGACGAGCAGGGCCCACCTGTCGGTGACCGGAGGCGCTGGGTCCGCTTGCCAGCCAAGGAAGAGAGAGGGGAGGGGAAGGCCAGCGTGCGTGCGTTCCTCGGCCGCGCTCTGGTCCGTGGCGAGGGGGAGGGGGTGGCGTGCTGGGCCGGAAGAGAGAACTGGGCTGCGAGGTGTTGCGAGAGTCACTCGGCCGCGGTGGAGGAGAAGCAGGCCAAGAGGGAAAGGGAAGCTGGGCCTCGGCCAGCAGGCCATCAGGCCGAGGGGAGCAAACCAGGCCTTCGGGCCAGATCCAGGGAGGCTTTCTCTTTTTTTTTCTAAATTTCTTTTCTATTTTATTTTCCAAAGCTCTTTCAAAATAGTTTTGAGTTATTTTAATTCTCAAACAAAACACACAACACAAAAACAATTATTCTCCAACATAAATGCACAATCAAGTTTACTAAACTTATGATAAATTTTATTTTCCTCGAAAAAATTATTTGAGTGCTAAATTTAAATGCTCACAAAAATACTTAATTAAATCAAATTAATTCCTATTAATTAAAATCAAATTTTTCGGTGTTACATACCGCAACATGGAACATTTGTTCTTTAAAAAGCTACATTTTCATAGAGGTCAACACGTGTATATTAACTACAACATATATCATATAGGGGAGCATATTTGTGGATACCACAACATGGAACATTTGTTCTTTAAAAAACTACATTTTCATAGAGGTCAACACGTGTATATTAACTGTAACATATAGTGAAAGGCTTATATATGGAATCAACATATTTGTGTATGCCGCAATATATATTTGTTTGACATGTGTAAACTTAAAGTTAAAAGTAACATATATATGGATACAACAACATATATCTTAAAGCAACATTTAACTAAAGGCAAAAGGCAACATTTAATTTGTGTATACTGCAACATTTAAATAATCAACATATTTGTGTATACCACAACATTTAACTAAAAGGAACATTCGTTTGTAGTAAAACAGTTCTTTAAAAAGCTGCATTTTCATAGTCACGTGTATATTAATTGCAACGTATAGTGAAATCAACATATATCTAGTGAAACATATTTGTGTATACCGCAACATATATCTAAAGGCAACAATTGTTTGGCTAGTGAAACATTTTCTTATAGATCAACACATGTATATTAACTGCAACACATAGTGAAAAGCAACCTATATATGGAATCAACATATTAACATATAACTAAAAGGAACATATTTGTGTATACCGCAACATTTAACTAAAAGGAACATTCGTTTGTCTAGTGAAACATTTCTTCACAAAGCTACATTTTCTTGGAGATCAACACATGTGTTGCAACTGATATTTGTGGATACCACAACATATATCTTAAAGCAACACTAGGTTTTTGTACAGATCAACACATGTGTATTAAAGTCAACATATAGTTAAAATTAACGTATGTATGAATAAGTCAACAAAGTTGTAGAAACATGGGTTGTTAAGTCAATAGATTTGTAAAAACAACCTGGGTTGTAAAGTGAAACAGATCTCTGAAAGGATCAAGATGCCCAAGAGGGGGGGTGAATTGGGCTTCTCTAAAAATTTAAGCAACCTATAAGCTCCAATTCAACCCCTTGTGCCTAGTGTGACTTAGAGAGCTACCGGATAAAAGTTTTGCAACCTAGTTCCAATCCTATTCTAGCAAGGCAATTCTAAGAATGTAAAAACACAAAGTAAATGCTAGAAAGTAAAGGAGTAGTGGAAGAAAATGCTCGGCGATGTTTTGCCGAGGTATCGAAGAGTCGCCACTCTCCACTAGTCCTCGTTGGAGCACCCGCGCAAGGGTCTTGCTCCCCCTTGGTCCGCGCAAGGACCAAGTGCTCTCTACGGGCTGATTCTTCGACACTCCGTCGCGGTGAATCGCCCAAAACCGCTCACAAGCTTGACACGAGCCACCCACAAGAACTCCGGACGGTCTTCGTGCCTTCAATCACCACCGAACCGTCTAGGTGATGGCGATCACCAAGAGTAACAAGCAACGAACTCTCACTTGACCCAAACAAGGCTCTAGAGAGTGGTGGATGAACACTTGACTCTTGGAACTCACTAGAGAAGGATTCTCTCAAGAAATCACTCAAATCTCAATCCTCTCTAGGCTCTTGCAACTCTCTTGCTCCACAACAAGGTTCTCTGAAGTTCAAATGGGCAAGAGAACTCTCATGGACGAGGTGGAGGAGTATAAATACTATCCACGAAGTCCAAAGGTCGGCTAACCGTTTTCCAGTGAAAACGGGGTCACCGGACGCACATTATGTTGCACCGGACGCACTGCACCGAGCGTCCGGTGCTTCATAACGGTTACCTGCACTTTTTTTTGGACAGGTCACCGGACGCTAACTCCCAGCGTCCGGTGCACCGTCCGGTGCTCGGGAAAACTTTACATGCTCCATGCGCATGGGACCGGACGCTACCCGGCGCGTCCGGTGCTAGCGTCCGGTGCTCAGGGAAGGCTTGCAACCTCCCTGGGTAAGGGACCGGATGCTACCCGGTGCGTCCGGTGCTAGCGTCCGGTGCCTAACCCTAAGCACCACACTATTCTAACGGCTAGGGACCTCACCGGACACACTCACAGAGTGTCCGGTGCAGCGTCCGGTGCCCCTTTGGGCACCCAAACTCCGTCAAAACGCGATCGCTCCAAAACGAAGTTGGTTCCTCTCGATCTAAGGACTATCTCTGAGCTGCCTAGTGCTAGGTTTACCAAGTGTGCACCACACCTAAACCTAAAGCCATGCCTAAGTCAAGCTACTAGATCAAAGCCCCTCTTAATAGTACGGTCAAAGGAAAACAAAGTCCTAAACTACTCTAAGTGCCCTTCTACACCATATGGCACTTAGACCTAGTCTAGTCTTGACGATGTCCATCCATCCTTTAAAAACCGAAACGATTTCCACTATTAAGTAGGCATGTACGTCCCTGTCCATCGAGTACCTATAAACCATGACCTTACCTATGACTTTGCCTCTGCAAAACACACGTTAGTCATAGTAAGCATTATTTCATTAATCACTGAAATCACTAGGGGCCTAGATGCTCTTTCAATCTCCCCCTTTTTGGTGATTGATGACAACCTCGAGTATGAAAAGAGTTGAGGTTTTTAAAGAGACTTGGTTTCAATAAGCATGATACAATAAGAGCAGAAAGGATTAGGCATGCTTATATCAACCAAGTCCAATACCCTGCATCCAAATATGTGAGTGAAATACAACAGGATATAAACACAAAGCTCATAAGAACAACGGAGTAAAACGCGGAAGCAAAGGGTAATATGAGCCAACACATGACATTAAGATGTCACAATAACCACAAGTCATGTCTCACAACCATAGTATCTCACACAAGTGCAATGCATAAAAGTAAACGTGATGCATGATAAAGTAGCACACATAAAAAGGGTATCTCAAAACAATAGACTCCTCAAAAGAAGACTCCTAAACCCTCTCTAGCTCCCCCTAACTCCTAATTCTCATACTACAAACTCTCTCCCCCTTTGGCATCAAGCACCAAAAACCTAAGAAGTCGGTGGAGGAGGCGGAGCAGTGGAGTCCCTCGGCACGGCCACGAAGCGAGCTGCATCATTTGAACTGTCGGCCGTCGAGGCAGAGGAAGTGGAGTGACCCTCTGAAGCTGCAGGAGCTGGAGAAGCGGTCCGGGTCTGCTCTGGAGCTGTCACAGGCTGTGCTGGCTGCTCGAGTCCGGCTGACGAAGCTGGCACGGTCTCGGTCGCTGTAGCTGTCGTCTCTGGTACGGTAGTAGACGGTGCAAGCTGCTCGGACGACGCTACTGACGACGACAGAAGCTCTGTAGTGGTAACTGGCGCCGTAAAGACTGCAGGAGCCTGCAGAGGAGGAGGCGTAGGGTCACCAGTCAGAGCACTGTAGGTGAAGCTGAGGTGCGGATCTGTCTGCGAATCCCACACAAGCTGTGACGCTAACGCTAACTGAGGAGTGAAGCCTGAGCGGAGAGGAGTGAACTGAGGTACCTGCTCAAAGCCGGAAGAGATAGCACCCTGGGAGACCTGGTGCTATGGAGTCGAAAACGGCTGACTCTGAGCTGGTAGCTGAAGCGGCTACTGAGACGGGCTCTAAGTCTGAGGCACTGGAGTAGGTGGCCTGACAGTCGACGTGCCTGGGAGCTGGATCTGCGGTAGCTGAATCCCTGAGGCGGCCATGAGAGCGGCCATCATCGCTGTCTGCTGGGCCTGGAAAGCAAGCTGCTGCTCCTGAAAAGTGAGAAGCTGACGCTGGAGCTCATCCTGCCTGGCCTGCATGGCTGCATTGATGGCAGCCTGATCCCTGTCTCGCCTCGCCTGCTCCTCAGCTGCACGGCGCTGATCTGCCCTCATCCCCTCTAAGATAGCAAGCAGGGCGGGGTCTGAAGTACTCGAAGAACCGCCTGCCTCGTGGTCGTGAGCTCTGGGAGGGAGATCTGTCACTGGTGGCTGATAGTCATCATCTGAGCTGTCTGAGGCGAAGTCAAACTCGCCCTCTGCCTCTGCATCTGCAAACGCGCCAATAGCTATATCCTGCTGCTCCTCTGTCTCTGCAACTGCTGCTATACTGCGGGTGCCCCTAGGAGAAGGTGGGGGCACCGGTCCACGTGGAGCACGAGGAGGAGGTGCACCGCGAAGGTCGTGGTGCGCTCTCAACATCTGCCGGGGGTCGTAGTGGGGGAAGATGGTGTCGGACTCTGTCAACTCCCTCTGCAAGTGAGCTGGCAGGGGCAGTGGCCTAGCATGAAGAATAAGCAGAGTGATCCAATGTGCATACGGCAACTGACGCCGTCCCCTGAAGCTCTCTGAAATGGTGTCCTCTATCTCTGAGACGATCAGATCCCACAAATCAAACTGCGTCTGGGAGATAAGGTGAGCGACGAGCCACTGCTGCATACGAGTGAAGCCATCTCTGTAGCCTGTCCTGGGGAGAAGAGTCTTCCTCAACACAAAGTCGAGGATCCTGGCTGGTCGTGTCAAATCTGCCACTGTCCTGCTGGAGCCCTCCCCAAAAGGTGCACGGAAACAGGGAGCCACGAAGTCAATCGGTGGGATCTCACCTCCGTGAGGACGACGAGGGGGATCCATGTTCCTGTAGCACAGCTGGTGAATCCTGGTTGGAGAGGCTCGCAGTCCAAGCACCTCTCTAGCCCTCTGAGCTATCACTCTGTAGTCCGTGCCTGCCAGTGCGTAGTGGATGTAACTGTGATCTGGAGAAACCCACACTGACGCATAGAACTCTCTGACCCACTGCTCACAGTAAGTGCCGGGGAGTGCTAGTAACTCTGGAAGTCCGTGGAGGTAGGTAAAGTACTGACGAATATCTGCTCCAACCACGTTCCCCAGTATCTCCAGGTCGATCACTCTGTGCTCCCTGAACTGAGCCTGAGAGCGAACCAGTGCCTCGTAGATGTCCTCCTGGACGACTGTGTAGAACCTGGCACCGGCTCTAGGATCCCTTGCAGCTGGAAACCAGGTGGGAAAGGGAACAAACCTCAGCTGCTGGATCTCTCTGGCTGACACAAGAGAGAGATCCCTGTGGATCATGACTGGCCTCGGGCGTGAAGCTGGTGTGCCTCTCGCTGGTGTGGCACGAGCTGTGGAAGTGGACTGACCCGGCGTGCCAGTCCAAGGAACGGCCTGGGTACGAGCACGAGTCGACCTCCTGAGTGGCTGCTCCTGCTCCTGTGCTGGACCCTCTGCCTGGGTCTCTGTCTCAGTGTCTGGATCCTCCTGAGCTGGATCCCTGACCACAAGCCTAATCCTCTGTCCTCCAATCGTCACGGTGTCTGGAGGGGATCCGTGGAATGCCTCTGCCTCAAGCACTGCACGCCTCTGACACGGCGTAAGATCATCCCCAATCCTCAAAGCACCTGCTCGACCACCTCTCTCTGCGGCTTCTACTGCTGCTGCCACTGCCTCTGCGACCTCTGCATCTCTGTCACTGGCCTTGCGCTTCTTGGTGGCCAGCTTCTTTCCCTTGCCTTTCTCTGCCGCTGATAGGCGACGAGGAGGATCACCTCCACCATCGCCTCCTGGGGAACCTCCTGAGCCAGCTGTCGGACCACTGACGTTCTTGGTACGAGCCATTGAGAAACAAGTGTCCGACTAACAACCGACTGACAATGGAGATTAACGCGCTGTAGGGAATCGACAAGATAGGATATATATAAGAAAACATATCGACTAGAGATGAGACAATCCTATAGATCATAAGAATAGATAAGATACGCACGCGAACGGCTTACGATCCACAGACGAGTCGTGTTCTGGATGAAAACTTTCGATTGACAACCACCGGAAACCACGAGCCCTTTCCTTATGGTGCTGCACAGGGTTAACGAGGAAGATCGAGGTTAAGAACCCTTTTCTAATCCAATGAAACGAAAAACTCAAACACCTTAAGGGCAAGCAATCGAGAAAACTCACCCAATCCCTCAAACCCCCTCGAGATGGATCTGCGTGTGAGGAGAAGGATGGGGGAGAGATCCCTGGGCAGATCTGGCGCAGGGAAGATGGCACGGGATTGTCGGAGGAGGAATCTCGGCGGTCGGTGGCGGTTCCTGCGGGCTAGGGCACGGGCGGCTCGGCGAGAATCGGGAGAGAAGGAAGAAAACCGCCCGCGAAACCCTCTGGGCGTGGGCTTTATGCGCCCGCCGCGGGGTCACCGGACGCTCTTTATGTGGCACCGGACGCGTCCGGTGACCACCGGACTCATGCGCAGAGAGGTTTGCATTTTGGCATTGCACCGGACGATGGGCACCGGACGCTGGCTTTAGCGTCCGGTGCTTCGGGTTACGCCTGGTGAGCACCGGACGCTGCAGGGATACTGTTCCTGCGTCCGGTGAGTGCAGTCTGGCACACTCACCGCACCGGACACACAGAGGCAGCGTCTGGTGCATCATCCGGTGCTCCTCTGAGCACTTTTTCAACGAAGCACTACGCCCAACTTTGACCCAACCAAGTTCCATTTCCAAAAGCACACAAATAAACAGCAAATGGAACTGGTATGAGTGACTTCTCTCAAACCCTCAAATTTTCACAAATATTTAGCCATAGGCTTAGTAGTTTTTTATGAAGATAGTTCGAGAAAATCACCAAGGAGCATCGTATGGCCATAAAGCTAGGGGTTTGAATCATAATGAGCTTTGAATGCTCCCCCTATCTATGGACAAACACAGCGGATGCTCAACGATTAACCGAAAAGAAACAGTCAATTAACAAGCATGCATATGATATGAGTTGTAATGCAACACTTGAAAGTAAACTAATGCTTGTCAAGTTTGATCCAAGGTTAAGGTTTTTCACACACTCAGGGGGTTATCTTAACCATGTTAGACAAGCCCTACATGCAAGTTGTATTTTTAGTTTTAGTATGCATTATATGCAAAGCAAAAGTTATTTACAAGATTCAACACACAACTTTTATCTTTTAGTGAAGTTGGATAGGTCAAGCACATTAAGTTCATTTCTCAACATACAAAACCTAGCTTCATCTAGGGGTTTTGTGAAGATATCCGCCAATTGATTTTCCGTTCCCACATTCTCTAAGGATATATCACCTTTAGCAACATGATCCCTAAGGAAGTGGTGGCGGATGTCAATATGTTTTGTGCGGGTGTGTTGAACCGGGTTGTTTGCAAGTTTTACGGCACTTTCGTTGTCACACAACAAAGGTACTTTGTCTAGTACTACTTCATAGTCTAGCAAAGTTTGTTTCATGTAGAATATTTGTGCACAACAAGCACCGGCGGCTATGTATTCCGCCTCGGCCATTGACAAGGCAACACTATTTTGTTTCTTTGACATCCAAGAGACAAGTGATCTACCTAGGAAGTGGCACCCTCCGGATGTGCTTTTTCTATCAATCCGGCACCCGGCATAATCCGAATCGGAATAGCCTACAAGTTGGAATCTTGCACCTTTGGGATACCACAAGCCTAGGCAAGGTGTGTATTTTAGATACCTAAGAATTCTCTTGACCGCAATCAAGTGAGATTCCATAGGCATTGCTTGATATCTTGCACACATACACACACTAAACATTATATCGGGCCTAGATGCGGTGAGGTAGAGTAGACTTCCTATCATGGAGCGATAGAGAGTCTTGTCAATTGGGTTACCTCCCTCATCCAAGTCGAGATGCCCATTTGATGCCATGGGAGTCTTGATTGGCTTGCAATCCATCATCTTGAACCTCTTGAGAAGATCTTGAGTGTACTTCTCTTGAGAGATAAAGACTCCTTCCTTCATTTGCTTGACTTGAAATCCTAGGAAGAAGGATAGCTCGCCAATCATGGACATCTCAAACTCCTTGGACATCAAATCACCAAATTCCTTGCAAAAATCTTCATTAGTAGAACCAAAGATAATATCATCAACATAAACTTGGCAAATGAAGATTTCCCCATTCATTTTCTTGGTGAAGAGTGTTGTGTCAACTTTCCCAATCTTGAAGCCCTTCTCAATGATGAAGTCCCTAAGCCTCTCATACCAAGCTCTAGGAGCTTGCTTGAGATCATAGAGAGCCTTGGACAAACGGTATACATGCTTGGGGCACCTAGGGTCTTCAAAACCGGGGGGTTGCTCAACATAGACAAGCTCATTAATATAACCATTTAAAAAGGCACTTTTCACATCCATTTGAAATAACTTGATATTATGACTAGATGCATATGCAAGTAGGATACGGATTGCTTCAAGTCTTGCCACCGGTGCAAAGGTTTCACCGAAGTCAAGACCTTCCACTTGTGAAAAGCCTTTAGCCACAAGTCTTGCTTTGTTGCGCACCACTTTGCCTTGATCATCCTTCTTATTCCGGAAGACCCACTTTGTTCCAATCACTCTTGCATCTTTGGGTCGCTCTTCAAGTGTCCATACTTGGTTGCGAGAGAAGTTGTTCAACTCCTCTTGCATGGCCATGATCCAATCCACATCACGAAGAGCTTCCTCTATAGTCTTTGGTTCATCTTCAAGAGACACAAAAGCGTGATGTTCAATAAATAAAGCATGTCTAGAACGAGTAGTTACACCACATGATGGACTCCCGATGATGAGATCTTGAGAGTGATCTTGGAGGAGATGTGATGTTCTTCTTGGTGCCACTAGAGGGGTTGGTTGGGGAGCATCAACATCTTGTGCTTGTGCCACCGCTTGCTCATGAGTGACTTGAGTGTCTTCATGGGCATCTCTCACATCCTTGTCTTCATCTTGTGGACCTTGTGAGGTGGATGGTGGTTCAATGACTTGCACATCATCATCATCTTCTTTAGGCTTGATGTCTCCCACCGGCATGTTCTTCATGGCATCCATCAATGGTTCTCCACCTACATCATCAAGGTTATTACTTGCTCCTTGGGAGCCATTAGTTTCATCAAATTCAACATCAAATGTTTCTTCAACCATGTTTGTGGCATGGTTAAAGACCCTATATGCCTTGGACTTTGATGAATAGCCAACCAAATAGCCAATGTCACATCTTCTTTGGAATTTTCCCAAGTGTTGGCGCTTCTTGTAGATGTAGCATTTGCATCCAAACACTCTAAAGAATGAGACATCGGGCTTCTTCCCATTGAGCAACTCATATGGTGTCTTCTCTAGGAACTTGTGAGGAAAGAGCCGGTTTGAAGCATAGCATGCGGTGTTGATTGCCTCGGCCCACATCTTCTCCGAAGTGTTGTACTCATCTAGCATTGTTCTTGCCAAGGTAATCAATGTCCTGTTCTTTCTTTCTACAACCCCATTTTGTTGTGGTGTGTATGTTGAGGAGAACTCATGTTTGATTCCCACTTCATCACAATACTCTTCAATGTTGGTGTTGTCAAATTCTTTGCCATTATCACTTCTAATTTTCTTGATCTTCACATCAAATTGATTTTGGGCATTCTTTGCAAACTTCTTGAATATTGATGCAACTTCGGCTTTGTCTTGCAAGAAGAATGTCCAAGTGTACCGGGAGAAATCATCAACTATGACCAAGCAATATTTGTTGCCTCCAAGACTAGCATATGTGGTTGGTCCAAACAAATCCATGTGTAGTAGCTCAAGCACTCTTGAAGTAGAGAGATAGGCTTTGGTTGGATGTGTATTTGCAAGTTGTTTGCCTGCTTGACATGCACTACAAAGCTTGTCTTTTTCAAAAGTCACATCCTTCAAACCTCTAATCAATTCTTTCTTCATCAACTTCTTGAGTGTGCCCATTCCAACATGTGCTAACCTTCTATGCCACAACCACCCAAGTGAAGTCTTGGTGAATAGGCAAGTCTTGACATCAACTTCATTTGATGAGAAATCAACTACATATAAGTTGTTGTGTCGGAAGCCTTTGAATATTACTTCATTGTCACCTTCCTTGGTCACAATTACTTCCTTTTTCTTGAATAGGCATTCAAATCCAAGGTCACAAAGTTGTCCAACTGAGAGCAAGTTGAAACTCAAAGATTGCACATAGAGCACATTGGTGATGGAGTTGTCATTTGAAATAGCAACCTTTCCTAATCCCTTGACCTTGCCTTTTGAATTGTCACCAAATGTGATCTTCTCTTGGTTGTCAACATCTTCATCAAGAGAGGTGAACATCCGGGGATCTCCGGTCATATGTTGAGTGCAACCACTATCAATTACCCAATGTGATCCACCAGTCTTGTAGTTCACCTACACACAAGAGATCAAGCTTGAGATTTAGGGACCCACATTTGCTTAGGGCCCTTGACCTTCTCTATTAGTTGCTTTGGCACCCAAATCTTCTTTGGCCTTTGCTTGTTGGGTGGCCCCATGAAGCTAACCTTGACCTTGCCACTCTTGTCTTTCCTTACAATGTAGTGAGCATTGAAAGCAAATGGTCTTGCATGCTTGGGCAAGGGTAGTGGTAGTGGTGCCTTACACTCATGAGCAAAGTGTCCTTCTAGACCACACTCAAAGCATCTCTTAGGCTTTGGCTTGCTTTGTTGATCATGAGTGGCTAGTGACTTGATGAGCTTTGTTTGATGAGCCTTGTAGCCAATCCCACTCTTGTCCATCTTCATGACGGTGTTCATAAAAAGCTCACTTTGAAGGTCTTTCCCCTTTGTGAACTTGGCTAACACCATGGTTAAGTGTTCCTTCTCTTTCTTGAGCTTGTTGTTCTCTTGAGTTAGCTTCTTGATGATTGGGTCATTGTTGCTAGCTAACTCATCCAAGATGAATGTTTCATCTTCTTCTTGCTTGTCATACATCAAACCAAGCTTGAGATATTGATTTTCTTCTTTGAGTAATTTGTTCTCATATGCAAGTTTCTTGTCTTGATCAAGTGACTCAATCACTATAGTTTTGTGCTTGGCTTGGTCTTGCAACTCTTTCTTGAGCATGACAATTTCATCCTTGAGCTTGATAGTGTCCTCATAACTCTCGGCCACTACCACTTTCTTGCCCTTGCAATTAACACATTTGCTTGTGCTCTCCACAAGTAAATCATCACAAGATGTGGCTACATCAAGCTTAGCAACATTGTTAGTAGCAACATGTGTTTCAATTGCAAGTTCATAAGCAATTTCAAGGTTGTCATAGTTTGCTTTTAGAGTTGTTAGCTCTTCTTTCATTGTTCTATATCTAGTGATAAGCTCATCATGAACACTCTCAAGGTTATCATGTTTTTCTTTGAGCTCTTTTAGAGAGAGTTTGAGCTCCTTGAGCTTAGTGGTCATGATCTCATTTTGGTCTCTAAGCTCATCACTAGACTTAAGCTTTGCTAGAAGTGTTTCATTTTCAAGTTCAAGCTTTTCGTTCTCACTTCTAGTCTTTCTTATGACTTTTGTGTACTTGTTTAGCAATTTTACAAGTTCGTCATAAGAAGGTGATTCATATTCACTATCACTTTCACTACTCTCATCCTCACTTTGTACCTTCTGGTCACCTTTGGCCATAAGGCATAGGTGTGTTGAAGATGTGGATGGTGGTGAAGATGATGGTGATGGAGCATCGATGGCAATGGTGGCAACCTTCTCATCATCACTTTCATTGCCGGAGGAGTCACCACTTGAGCTCTCAATGTCGGTGAGCCAATCACCAACAATGTAAGCCTTGCCATTTTTCTTCTTGTAGTGCTCCTTCTTCTTGCCACCTTTCTTCTTGTATTGCTTCTTGTCATTCTTCTCATCATCACTTGAGTCATCTTGCTCTTTGTTTTTCTTCTTGTATTTGTCCTTCTTGGGCTTTGGACATTGATGAGCAAGATGACCAAGTTCACCACAATTGTAGCAATCCATCTCGGAGATAGGCTTCCTCTTGCTACTTGTGAAGAACTTCTTCTTGGAGTCAAAGTTGACTCCATTCTTGTTGAGCTTCTTCAACATCTTTGTGGTTCTTCTCACCAAGAGGGCAATAGATGCATCATCATCACTTGAAGTTGATGACTCAACTTCAATCTTCTTGGCTTTGCCCTTGTGAGAAGCTTTGAGAGCCAAGTCCTTCTTTTCTTTCTTGGCCGACGAGGATCCATCTTGAGGGTTCATGTGCATGTACATCTCATGAGCATTGATCTTCCCCAATATGGTGGTTGGTGTAGCGGTGGAAAGATCGCCTTGATGAAGCACGGTTACTATGTGCCCATATTTCTCAATGGGAAGTACACATAGTATCTTTCTTGCTACATCCGCCGTACTCATTTGTGTAAGCCCAAGTCCATTTAGCTCCTCTACAATGACATTCAAGCGAGAATATATTTCATTAGCATTTTCTTTAGGAAGCATCTCAAATGTATTAAGCTTGTTCATCACTAGGTGATAGTGTTCCTCGCGTTCACTCTTTGTTCCCTCATGGAGCGCACAAAGTTCCTTCCAAAGTTCATTGGCGGTTTTGTGGCTCCGAACGCGGTTGAACACCTCTTTGCAAAGACCTCTAAAGATGTGGTTTTTGGCCTTCGCATTCCACTTCTCGTTTTCTTGCTCTTGTGGAGTAAGAGCGGTGGCTCTTTCCGGAGGGGCAAACCCTTCGGTCGTGGCTTTTAGGCACTTTACATCGCATGCCTCAAGGTATGACTCCATCCGTATTTTCAAATACGGGAAGTCATTCCCATCAAACATGGGTGGCGGTCCATCCCCGTTAGACATCTTTCTCTAGGCGGTGAAGCCTAAATAATGAGCACTAGGCTCCGATACCAATTGAAAGGATCAAGATGCCCAAGAGGGGGGGTGAATTTGGCTTCTCTAAAAATTTAAGCAACCTATAAGCTCCAATTCAACCCCTTGTGCCTAGTGTGACTTAGAGAGCTACCGGATAAAAGTTTTGCAACCTAGTTCCAATCCTATTCTAGAAAGGCAATTCTAAGAATGTAAAAACACAAAGTAAATGCTAAAGTAAAGGAGTAGTGGAAGAAAATGCTCGGTGATGTTTTGCCGAGGTATCGAAGAGTCGCCACTCTCCACTAGTCCTCGTTGGAGCACCCGCGCAAGGGTCTTGCTCCCCCTTGGTCCGCGCAAGGACCAAGTGCTCTCTACGGGCTGATTCTTCGACACTCCGTCGCGGTGAATCGCCCAAAACCGCTCACAAGCTTGACACGAGCCACCCACAAGAACTCCGGGCGGTCTTTGTCCCTTCAATCACCACCAAACCGTCTAGGTGATGGCGATCACCAAGAGTAACAAGCAACGAACTCTCACTTGACCCAAACAAGGCTCTAGAGAGTGGTGGATGCACACTTGACTCTTGGAACTCACTAGAGAAGGATTCTCTCAAGAAATCACACAAATCTCAATCCTCTCTAGGCTCTTGCAACTCTCTTGCTCCATAACAAGGTTCTCTGAAGTTCAAATGGGCAAGAGAACTCTCATGGACGAGGTGGAGGAGTATAAATACTATCCACGAAGTCCAAAGGTCGGCTAACCGTTTTCCACTGAAAACGGGGTCACCGGACGCACATTATGTTGGACCGGACGCACTGCACCGAGCGTCCGGTGCTTGATAACGGCTACCTGCACTTTTTTTTGACAGGTCACCGGACGCTAACTCCCAGCGTCCGGTGCACCGTCCGGTGCTCGGGAAAACTTTACATGCTCCCTGCGCATGGGACCGGACGCTACCCGGCGCGTCCGGTGCTAGCGTCCGGTGCTCAGGGAAGGCTTGCAACCTCCCTGGGTAAGGGACCGGACGCTACCCGGTGCGTCCGGTGCTAGCGTCCGGTGCCTAACCCTAAGCACCACACTATTCTAACGGCTAGGGACCTCACCGGACGCACTCACAGAGTGTCCGGTGCAGCGTCCGGTGCCCCTTTGGGCACCCAAACTCCGTCGAAACGCGATCGCTCCAAAACGAAGTTGGTTCCTCTCGATCTAAGGACTATCTCTGAGCTGCCTAGTGCTAGGTTTACCAAGTGTGCACCACACCTAAACCTAAAGCCTTGCCTAAGTCAAGCTACTAGATCAAAGCCCCTCTTAATAGTACGGTCAAAGGAAAACAAAGTTCTAAACTACTCTAAGTGCCCTTCTACACCATATGGCACTTAGACCTAGTCTAGTCTTGACGATGTCCATCCATCCTTTAAAAACCGAAACGATTTCCACTATTAAGTAGGCATGTACGTCCTTGTCCATCGAGTACCTATAAACCATGACCTTACCTATGACTTTGCCTCTGCAAAACACACGTTAGTCATAGTAAGCATGATGTCATTAATCACCGAAATCACTAGGGGCCTAGATGCTCTTCCAATCTCTATAAAAAATCTCTAAAAGCTATTTGTAAAAAATCTCTAAAAGCAACATATTTGTGTATACAGATCAACATATTTCTAAACGCAACACATCAATATTTAAGTCAACATTTGGTTGCACAGTTAAACCAACCAAAAAGCTGCATTTTTTACATAGATCAACATAGCACTAATGTAGCATTTTCTGAACAAATCAACACATCGTTATTAGAGTTAACAGTCAGTGGTATAGTGAGAAATCTACAGCATGGCGTTCCGCGTTCCTGAGCTTTGTCAACAGTCAATGGTCTACAATTAATACACTTCAGCGTCCCGATGCAAAAAGGGTCGTGTTCTGGATTCTTCCCCTTCCTCAACACCGCGTATAAACTCAACACAGGGGCATCCTCAACACCGCGTGTAAAAATCTACACCGGGGCCTTCCCCTTCAGCGCCGTCGCGCTTCCTAACCGCGGCCTTCCCCTTCCCCTCGCCGCGCTTCCTGACTTCGAGCCTCGCCGCGCTTCCCAAGTTTGAGTAACCGAAGGTATGATTTCTATCTCGCCGGACCTGCTGCTGCTCGACGTCGGACATCGTTTGTTCTGTTGCTGCCGCGCTGGTCTTCCCCTTCTCCTTCTGCTCGCCGGACATCGCTGGTTCGGCTGCTGCCGCGCTGGGCTAACCCTTCCCCTAAACCCTAAACCCTAAACCCTAAACGCCATTAACCCTAGTTCCCTAAGCCAGCAGATTGGAACTTGACCATCTGGTTTGCAGGTCGTGGTCTTGAAGATCCTCAGAGCAAAAGCTGCAGGTGCTCTCTGGGATCATGGCACAAGAGACCGAATAAGGGTTCATGGCAAAAGAGACCGAAGAAGTTATACTTTAAATCTTAGTTGATCATTTAAAAGCAACATATTTGTGTATAACGCAACATTTAACTAAAAGCAACATATATTGAAAATCAACATGTAACTAAAAGGAACATTCGTTTGTCTAGTGAAACATATCTTCAAAAAGCTACATTTTGGTGTTGCTATTTTATTTGTTTTGCACTGGTGACAGGTGCAGCCCAAAAAGGGAGACCCCCTAACACGCAAAATGATTCAGGCACCAAAGAAGGTATATATATTTCAAAATCTCATGTATATTTTCCATGTAATATAGAATTAACACACACTTTCTTCTTTGTCTGGTATATGTCCTCTACTCTTTCATACTATGTTGCAGATTTACTGTGTTTTAACATTTGTTTTGCACTGGTGACAGGCGCAGCCCAAAAAGGGAGACCCCCTAACATGCAAAATGATTCAAGCATCAAAGAAGGCACCAAAAAAGGTATATATATAATATAGAACTAGGTGAATTCTCCGCGCGTTGCTGCGGGATTTTCTTAAAATAAATCATTATATACATAGCACTACTATATGGTATTCAATCTATTATGTATGTATACATATGAATTTGACTTGCATGTATTTTATTGTATTAGATCTAGTAATAAATTGCTAAGCTAATAGAACAAAAACTAATATTTGGTTACATTATAGATGAATTAATTGGTTATGAAACAAAGAGTGTATGTACATGAGTTGTATATTAATAGGTTAAAATTTTAAAGTATTTCATATGAAATACTTTAATCTATTAATATGGGATGATATGGACTTAGTGGGGAATGATGTGGACACTTTGCATGAAGAGATAGAATATTTAGTGGGTCACTTAGTGGGGAATGATGTGGACACCTTGCATGAAGAGAGAATTCATCTAGTGGGGTTTAGCTTTATAAGAGTTATAGATTAACACGCACTTTCTTTGTCTGGTATTGATGTCCTCTATTGTTTCATACTATGTTGCAGATTTACTATGTTTTCACAATGTACATTCTTACACTAGTGTCACTAAATTATTTGTTTTGCACTAATGACAATGATTCGGGCACCAAAGAAGGCACCAAAAGAGCCAAAAAACCCAAAAATATATATATAAGCTTGTATTGATCTGCATTTCAAAATCTCATGTATATTTTCCATATGATATAGAATTAACACGCACTTTCTTCTTTGTTTGGTATTGATGTTCTCTATTCTTTGATACTATGTTGCAGATTTACTGTGTTTTGACAGTGTACCTTCTTACACTAGTGTCACTAATTTATTTGTTTTGCACTAATGACAGGCCCTCATGAAGTGAAAACACGCTGTTGTTCAGTTTATGTTTCCAAAACAGCTATGCTGCTGCCAAATGCTGCAAAGTCATTGTTAAAAGATCACTTTTTCAGCCATATGTTGTGCCATTTGCCTGACAAACTTACGAGCAGAAGTTTATAGATTATGTAGTGAAAACTGCGCAAGCCGAGGACAAAAAAGTGATTAAATGGACCATGGACAATAAGACATTGGAACTCACAAAATCTGGTGTACGACATATTTTATGTGTTGGTAACCCAAATGGCACCATTTTGGATCTCAAGCCCAAGGGTGTCACCAAGTCCACGCGCAGCGGGCGTGGCGGGCATGGGCGTGGGTGTGGGCGTGGCGGGCGTGGTAGCAAGCCCACACATGAAGAAGGGAGCAGCAAGGCCACGTGGGGTGTCAGCAAGCCCACGCGGGGTGGCAGCAAGCTCACGCTCACCAAACTACATAATGATGCATTCATGGAAATGTTTAATCTTTTGAAGATTGATGTTGACAATAACTGGGATTTAAAGGAGGAGGAGGTTGACTGGTATTTAGCGGAGGAGGAGGTTGACTTGGATGAGGAGGAGCAAGAGGAGGTGCCTTAGGAGGTGCCAGAGGACGGGGACGACGAGGAGCTAGAGGAGGAGCTTGAGGGGGAGGAGGAGGTGAAAGTACGACCTCTTAAAACAGTTCATGCTGTCAGTAAAATGAGTGATAAAAGAAAATTGTTCGTACCATCTGTTATTCGAGCTGTGCTTAGGCATGCGGATGATCCACAGTTTGGTGGAAAAGTTGATGCCACCATGGTAGCCAAGCCTTTTTTAATAGTGTTGTTCAGCAAGCTGCTGATACCAAGCACCAGCAGCCATGCATCTGTAGAGGTGATAAAAGCAGCTCATGACCTTGAGCATCTAAAGACCATTGTCTGGTCTGGTTTAATCTTCAACCGTTTGCAGTAGGGTATTTTGGCCTGGCAACGTGAAGAATCAGATTATGCGAATGGCTGCTTACTACTCCCAATGGTACACCCTAATGTATTGCTTTTACTCATGTACTGCTTTTACTCGTATGTTCCTATTTGAAGTAACCATTGTTTACAGACAATGTATGTTCCTATTTATAATGCTGTTTATAGACAACTTATCTATTTGCCATGATGTCCTCTATTCTGAAATGTGTTCATTTCCTACTATATTCTGAATTTTGTTCATCTTCCACAGATTGTTTGGTTAGACAGTGTCAAGTATCCTGCTGGGTTGGCAGGTGACTCGACACGTAGCAAGCTGCTCATCCCAAGAATCTACAAATGCAGTTGTGATCTGATCGACACTCTGACAGAGAATTCTAAAGACGAAGAGTTTTTAAAAACCATTGAAGTAAGTTCCGCAAATTTGTCTCCCATTGTCATAACATAACATAGGATAGTATAGCATAGCATAGCATAGCATAACATAACATAACATAGCATAAGATATATATTTCCTTTTTCAGTTAACAGACTGGGAAAACACATGCTACTGCAACGAGGATGCCGTGAAAGAGGATGAGATTCCAGAGTGCGGTGAACCTCCTAAGCTGTTGGAGACCAGCAACAAGGATATGATGGAACACAATGAAGTTGAAAAGAGGTATAGACAGTATTGCCTTTATACCCCAATGGTGTTTTCTAACAGTGTGTCTTTTCAGCCAAGAATTCATGATCCTAAGTAGTTTATCTTTCTGCTGCCAGTAGCCAGGATGACGTTGTGGAGACCCAGGCGAAGGACCCTTGGCAACGAGGATAAAACTGAGCTGTTGGAGACCAACAACAATGATATGATGAAATACAATGAGGGTGAAAAGAGGTACAGTCCCCAATGGTGTTTTCTAACAGTGTGTCTTTTTACCATGGTGGCACTATTTTTTAGGTCTTACTTAGCTTAGAACGATGCCATTTCATTTCTCTTATTTAGCCAAGAATTAATGCTCCTAGTTTCTAACCAGTTATTACTAACGATCAGCAAACAAAGTATGTTTCTGTTTATTATGTTGCTGTGCTTTAATAATGTACCTTTTTACACTACTGTCACTCTATTTCACTAAAAAGGAGGGAGCAGGAGCTGATGCCGTTAAAGAGGATGAGATTCCAGAGTGCGGTGAACCTCCTAAGCTGTTGGATGCCAGCAACAAGGATATGATGGATCACAATGAAGTTGAAAAGAGGTACAGACAATATTGCCTTTACACCCCAATGGTGTTTTCTAACAGTGTGTCTTTTTAGCCAAGAATTCATGATCCTAAGTAGTTTATCTTTCTACTGCCAGTAGCCAGGATGACGTTGTGGAGACCTAGGCAAAGGACCCTTTTCAGGAGACTAGCAATGAGGATAAAACTGAGCTGTTAGAGACCAGCAACAAGGATATGATGGGATGCAATGAGGGTGAAAAGAGGTACAGACCCCAATGGGGTTTTCTAACAGTGTGTCTTTTAACCATGGTGGCACTATTTTTTTAGGTCTTACTTAGCTTAGAACGATGCCATTTCATTTCTCTTATTTAGTCAAGAATTCATGATCCTAGTTTCTAACCAGTTATTACTAACGAACAGTAAACTAAGTAGTTTATCTTTCTGCTGCCAGTAGCCAGGATGATGTTGTGGAGACCCAGACGAATGACCCTTTTGAGGAGACTAGAAATGAGGATAAAACTGAGCTGTTGGAGACCAGCAACAAGGATATGATGGAATGCAATGAGGGTGAAAAGAGGTACAGACCCAAATGGTGTTTTCTAACAGTGTGTCTTTTTACCATGGTGGCACTATTTTTTTAGGTCTTACTTAGCTTAGAACGATGCCATTTCAATTATCTTATTTAGCCAAGAATTCATGATCCTAGTTTCTAACCAGTTATTACTAATGAACAGTAAACAAAGTATGTTCCTGTTTATTATGTTGTTGTGCTTTAATAATGTACCTTTTTACACTACTGTCACTCTATTTCAGTAAAAAGGAGGGAGCAGGAGTCGATGCCGTGAAAGAGGATGGGATTCTAGAGTGCGGGTGAACCTCCTAAGCTGTAGGAGATCAGCAACAAGGATATGACGAACACAATGAAGTTGAAAAGAGGTACAAACTTTATTGCCTTTACACCCGAATGGTGTTTTCTAACAGTGTGTCTTTTTAGACCAGAATTCATGATCCTAAGTAGTTTATATTTCTGCTGCCAGTAGCCAGGATGACATTGTGGAGACCCAGGCGAAGGACCCTTTACAGTAGATTAGCAACAAGGATAAAACTGAGCTATTGGAGACTAGCAACAAGGATATGATGGAATGCAATGAGGGTGAAAAGAGGTACAGACCCCAATGATGTTTTCTAACAGCGTGTCTTTTTACCATGGTGGCACTATTTTTTCAGGTCTTACTTAGCTTAGAATGATGCCATTTCATTTCTCTTATTTAGCCAATAATTCATGATCCTAGTTTCTAACTACTTATTACTAACGAATAGTAAACAAAGTATGTTCCTGTTTATTATGTTGCTATGCTTTAATAATGTACCTTTTTACATTGCTGTCACTCTATTTCAGTAAAAGGGGGAGCAGGAGTTGATGGCAGAAAGAGTCAACTTGGGACTGGGGAGGGGGATGCCATCATTGAGGAAAATGCTAAGGAGCCCAAGAAAGGCGGCAAGGCTGAGGAGGATGACAACAGTCAAGGCCGTAAATCTGATGCCATCATTGAGGAACATGCTAAGGAGCCCAAGGAAGACGGCAAGGCTGAGGAGGATGATGAGAATGAGGCCAAGGCCGGTCAGGAGCATGAGGCCGAGACCCAGAAAGGCATTGACACCAATGAAGGAATGGAGGATGAGGAGGGCGTTAATGACGGTGAGGATGGTGGCAGCAGTGGAAATGAGGAGGATGATGGCAGCAGTGGCAATGAGGAGACTGGCAGGTAGCGTGAGGTGGACAGGACTGGCCGAGGCAGCTGTGAGGAGCCCTCCCATAGTGAGTCTGAGGACAAGCATAAGGAGGTTACACCAGCAAAGATTAATAAGCACCCTCGCCAAGAGGAGTTTAAAGGGGAGTCTGAGGACAATCATGACGAAGTGACAACAGCAGCGGGACAAAAGAAGCGGAAGAGGCTTCCTAACCTATCCCCATCCGAGATCTTAAGTACAGGTCATAAGAGGTGGCAAGCGCATGCCCCAAGTGAGGTTCATATAATATAGAACTATGCACTTGAAGAAGTGGCTCTGTTGATTTATAAATATGTGAAAAAGTAAGTTTTCTGGAGTTGTAGAACTTATATTGACTTACCTGATGTTTTCTGGATAGTTGCAGATTTTTTTGACTGAAGTCATGTTTCAATTTGAAGAATTGAGGAGCTAATAGTCAGATGTGATGATATAGCACTAACGAGAGCCCAACTTAAGATGTCCTTAGAGGTCAGAGGTGAAGATGCCTTCAACCTTCTCAGCCGATTTGTAAAATTCTTCAAGGAGGAGGTTGGCCAATGCAATATCCTTCTCCCAGCAGTGAATCAAGTAAGTATTCTATAGAAAATATTGTATCCCTTGAGAAAATATAGTACCTTCTCTCACCACTGATGAGTCCAATATCCTTTTCCCACCAGTTCTACACTAATGATGTAATTGTATCTGCGCTCCCCGACAATTGCCGAAACGTGACTTATGTAAGTTCTGCAGCATTTTATTACATGTTTGTTTTAGGCTTTAGGGGCAGTGATAATGTTTGTGTTTGCAGGTATTTGGGACTGTCCTCTGCAAAAAAGGGGTTGGGTTTTGCCTGGAAGTTGTACCTGGAGGCACATGCAGTATCTTAGCCTTTTTCGACTCTTCTTCGGATGCTGCAGGTGACATATATAATTTGGCCAGGAACATTTGTAAGTTGGTCGGTGCTGCTTTTGGCAAAGCAAAAGTCAGGTTTACTGATAGCACAAGCGTGGCACGACTGACCTACGATTCACCCAAGTTGCTTGACAGTGTTGCTGTCATAAACTTCATCCACAAACTTGGTGATAAAAATAAAATGAAACTGCTGAGAGACTATAGGGTTAGTGTACCTTCTGCCCTAAACTGTAAACCAAATGTTGACTTGGGTGTACCTTCATCCACAAACTATGTTGATTTTAGGAATATGTTGATCTATTTGGAAAATGTAGCCACTATACAACTGGCTATTGACTTGGGAATACGTTGATCTGTTTGCAAGGTTCTCCTGGGAAGGAGATGATGATAATATACCAAAGCCAACTTCTGGCATACATTTTAACATGTATAACAATCAAACCAGAATTACCGGCTATCATCAAAGGATGCATTGAGGAAGCAACTGAAAAGCCAAACATAAAGAGAAGGAAGAAAGAAAAGGACTGGACGTTCCTTCCATCAAATAAATTGTGAAGCCACAGCCCACAGTCCACCTGTCTTCTTGAAAAGCATATTGCAATTGAAACTGATGTAATAATAGTTGCAGTCGATGTCTAGCAACTGAACATGAACTTGGACTTGGATCTGATCTTGATTTGGTAGATGTATGTCATGCAGTACATGTGCGATTCATTTATGAGTTTTGTTGCAATGGTTCAGTCCTTGTGCCCTGATTGATTGATTACTCAGTCTCAATTGAACCCGAACATTTCTCTAGCACTGCGATTTGCGCACTACGTCTAACTGGTGCTCTATGTGCGAACCCAATCCCCGTCCATACGTCCATTTCTTCTTTTTTCACGGGAATCCACTGGTCGATCGTAGTTCATGCATGTTCAGCCTTATTTTTCTGTAGACTGAAGTTTTGGAAGTTCACATCATCATGCATTGCTCGTAGAAGATGAAAATGGATTTTACTTGTCCACTTTCAGTTAGATTTAGATTTGGGAAATTTTCCCCTTAGTTTACATGAGACCACATATCTTGGTTTGAGTAGTATGATCACAATCGAAAAATGATTTGAGTTGTCTTGTAAAAAAATTACGAGTGTTCAGACGCCCCATTTGTGTGCCTGGTGAGCCAATCTAGGCCCAATTCTGAAGGTTGCCTTCGTTCCCCAGTACCAGGCCCAGCCGTATGGGCTTCGCCGAAAAAAGAAGAAATCTCGATTCCCCAGTTGGCTGCTCTTGCGCCTGCAACTGCAGTCCGCAGTAGCGAGACGAACCCTTGTTGACGGTCCTTAAGTATCAAATTTAATTAACAAATAAACAAAGAAAAGGATCCAAATGAAATAAAGATCTAGACTTAGGGTTTTATCTGACAGAATTCCACGAGTTTTTGGTGTTTGTCTATTTCTGCAGGGGGTTATCAGGAAATATGGAAGAAAGGCCTACATGTCAGGATTACGTAAAGATATTAACGTGCTGCGCAATTATCTTACATCTAGAAGACTCCAGAAGCCACGAGACCGAAGCGGAGGCGAAACGGGGCCAGACCCTGGGCGGCCGCCCAGTTGGTCAGGGCGCCCGCCCACCTCTGGAGTCCAATCAGGACTCTGCTTTGCGGGAAGTCTCCACCGACCTAAAGGATGAATCTAAACCATACAATCTATGTCGGTTTGATCCAAGGGCCCATATTCACTTGAAGGGACTATAAAACCAGACCCCCTGGCCCCTGGAGGAGGGAGCCTCTCAACCCTAATTCATTGTTCCATCAAGGGAGAAGAAGCCTCTGATCAAGATTAGAGCCACCACATCAATTAGATATCTAGATTAGCATAGCTACATAGGATTAGAACTAGAAGGAGTCAATCTTCGATTGGTTTCCGGATCTGTCAGGAGGATTCTTGGTAATCTTCTAATTGTGCTTCTAATTGCTTTCTAATTATCTTTGTTCTTCAATATTATGAATATGACTTTGTTCTACTTCAATATATTGCTTATGACTTTGCTCTACTTGCTTATATTCAAGATTATATTGTTCTTAGTTTATCATAGTTATGTACTTGGCTTAGTTAGATACGATCTATATACATGCTTAGGATCGTATAGCGTTTATCCATCGGATCCATGGATAAATGATAGATATTGTGTAGGCGTGGTGCTTATACCGTATTTATCTGCGATTGTACCCAATATGCCAGATCGTGGGGTAGTTCGTGATAGTGACAGCTTCATTGATTCTTATATAGTCCCCCTCTCGTGTATTGGGCTGGCAGAGCAACATTATTACAGGGGAGTGATTGCTATGTTTCTCATATTCCTTGCTAATATCACTATGCATGGGCGTAGTCTTGTCTCGCAATGATTGCTAAGTATGCTTGCACTAACTATGATATGCTAGACTATATAGTTAAGAATAACTTAGGGAATATTCTTGTAGTTCGTTCTAATACCATGCTAATGACTTTCTAGAGTATCTAATTGAGGAGCTTATCATATTTATTATGTGGCTAGATCAGATTAGTTATCCTTGTCACTATTTTCATTTCATATATCTTTTATGTGACACTTATCCCTGTACGAAGAGTTAGATATAATGTTCTCAATTATACATGCAATGATAGATACTCAATCTCATATTCTATTCTGTAATCAATAGTGATGATTGATTAATCCCTTCCCAGTGGTAAAAATATAAATAACGATACCTGGAATACTTCCCGGTTAAAATGCTGCATCGGTATTAATCTGTGCACTTGCAGATTCCTTTCATTATTTATTTAGAAGAGCAATTGCATATTTCAATACCGCGTCTCTTATGTCATGCTGGGGATGACAACTTGGCTTAAGTGGTGTGAGGGATAGGTTTGGCATTTTTGGCACCGTTGCTAGATTTAGAACTTAGTCTACTTTTGGTAATGATGTTAAGAATACCCAACAAGCATTTTTGGCGCCGTTGCCGGGGAAGGTTGATTACCAATCAGGAATGGAATAAAAGATTTTGAGATATCATTCGCATCACTAATATGATTGAGCTTATCTATTCTCTCATACAGTTTTACCCCGATATTTTTCTATTTTATCTTATGCAGGGGAATGTATGAATAGAAGACATCTTCCAGGGAATTTTGTTGACGATCCTGAAGCATTATTCAAGAAGACGAGGGCCAAGCTAAAGAAATCATCAACACTTCAGCAAGAAGCTTCATCCAATCAAGAAGATCACCGAAACTTGTCTTCAGAGTTCGAAGCCATGGCGAACAAATCGATCCGCGAGTTCTCAGCTCCCACTACGGACAACATCCGCACTGGACCTGTTGCAGAGATCGATGGCAACTTTGAGCTCAAGCCTGGACTTATCAACATGGTGCAATCCAACCAGTTCTGTGGGAAGGCACATGAAGATGCTAGTGCTCATTTACAACACTTCCTGGAGATTTGCAACACATTCACCATAGCAGGAGTTTCCAAAGACGCTATATTACTTCGCCTCTTCTCATTCTCACTGTTAGGAAGAGCGAAGCAGTGGTTCTACGCTACAAAGGAGAAGAATACTACGTGGGCACTCTGCTCAACAAACTTCCTGGCTAAGTTCTTTCCCATGGGCAAGACCAATGCTCTCCGTGGGAAGATTACAAGTTTTCAGCAACAAAATGATGAATCTGTTCCAGAAGCATGGGAGCGCTTTCAAGACTACATCCTAGAATGTCCCCATCATGGAATGGAGAGTTGGCTATTGATGCAGACATTCTATCATGGGCTCAACAACAGTGCCCGAGAGACCATGGATGCTGCAGCTGGAGGAGCATTCTTATCACTTACTATACCACAAGCCACAGCTCTTGTGGAGAAGATGGCGTCCAATCAAAGCTGGAATGAAGAGAGGACCCAGACACGCAAGAGAGGTGGAGGTATGCATCAGCTGAAGGAGGTAGACATGCTGTCTGCAAAGCTAGACCTGCTCATGAAGAAGCTCGATGATAAAGCTGGAGACAAGAAAGAAGTTATGCACATCTACGACTCTCACATGACTTGTGAGGAGTGTGGAGACACTGGACACTCAGGCAACCACTGCCCTGAGATACTTGAGGATGTGAACTACATCAACAACAACAACTACTACAACCGTCCTCAACAAAATCAAGGTTGGAATCAACAGAGGCCTAACTACTCAGGTAATTATCAAGGTAACAATTCTTACAACAACAATAATAATTTTCCACCTTTGAGAGAGTTAGTGTCTAATCAAGGAAAGCTAATGGATAATCTATCTAAGAAATTGGCATCTAATGATAAAATGCTAGAAAATATAAATAATAGAATGGATAATTTTTCTACTGCCATCAAGAATCAAATTAGCTTTAATAAAATGATTGAATCTCAGTTAAATCAGATAGCTGCTGCTGTTCCTACTACTAACCCCGGTATACCATCACAACCGGAAGGATTAGAATCTGCAAATCTTGTAGACGTGTTTGATGCAGGTAATTGGAGTAACCCCGTCAATGAATTTTCTACTGACCGTCTGCCGGTCAAGAGAGGCGATCCAGGACGCCCCGTCATCCTGATCTCCATCGGCATGGTGGACTTCCCAGAAGCACTCTGTGACTTTGGCTCCAGTGTCAACATTATACCCAGGGTAATCTATGAAAAATTCTTTACATATCCTTTACTAGAGACAACCATGTGTTTGCAGTTTGCAGATCAGACGATAACTTTCCCAAAAGGAATAGTGAGGAACCTTTGTATCCAAGTTGGTACCTTGTATGCACCAGCAGACTTCGTAGTGGTAGAGACCGGAAATGATGAGAGAGCACCTATCATCCTAGGGAGGCCATTTTTGAACACCACGGGAGCTATCATCTACGCCAGTGCTGCCAAGATCAGTTTCTACGTCAAAGGGAAGAAGGAGACATTTTTCTTCAAAAACAAGACTACACAAATTCCAAATCAATCCAGACATCAATCAAGGAAGAGGACCAACAGGAGGAACAGGAACAAGCAAGTGTGGACCGAGTCAGCTCAGATGGTCACTGTAGTCCATGGAGGCCAAGATCACCAACTTAAGTCACCGTGCTTGACCAAGAAGGACGACCCAGGAATGCCAAGCATTTACTACTCCATAAATAGATACAACTTCTACAAGACAATTTGTGACACCGGATCGGGCGTCAACATAATGGCCGCAGTCACCTATCGGCTCTTGTTCGGGACCATGCCACTAAGACCAACATACATTCAGCTCCAGATGGCAGATCAGACATTTCGAGAAGTTCAAGGAATAGTATCTGATGTCCCAGTCAAAATAGACGATCACTTTGTCTACACAGACTTTCAAGTTGTTGACATGGGAGAAGACGAGTATGATCCACCCATCATCCTTGGAAGACCGTTCCTCAGCACCGTTAAAGCCATTATCTACATTGGAACCGGAGAAGTCCATATGCACTTCCTCTCAGAGAAGGTACGCCGTTATTTTACTGACCCTAACTATATTGTTGAAGAATCTAAGCAGGTCAGAAAGAGACGCAACCGCAACCAGAGGAGGCAGATCATCAAGGACGGATGGGCAGACTATGAAGGAGAAGTTGTAAGGTCAGAAGACGTAGAGTTTAAACAGAATTATCCAGAGGAGATCGAAGCACCGAGTCAGGTGTGGAAAATGAAGATAACTATACAAGAAGAGGAGGCGCTGCCGGAAGTACCGACTACGCCACCCAACGAACCTCAGGACGATTAAGAAATTGGAGAGTCCCGTTCGGAGGACTTAAAAACACCGAACGCCTTGCCAAGAGGTAAACTTGGTAGTTATCCTTTCCCTTTCAGTTATTTTAAATAGTTTACTTAGTTAAACATGCTCATACTATCTTAAAAATAAAAGAAAATAAAAATGTGAAAAATAGTAAGCCCCATGTGAATAGACGAGTGGCATAAAACCCATACGTACATTCACTATGGTGGCATAAAAATAAAATAAATATTTTTTCTGCTTTATAAAAATAAAAATAAAAATATAAAAACAGGGAGTAATAATTAAGGAGTCTCAAGATGATAAAGGCTAGATATTTATGCTAACACTTAATCAGTTCCACAAGCTTTGTTGTCTATTTGAGCTCCACAGAATTTAAGAATCAAGAAGACTAGCAGACAGAGGACATTCTAATCGCTGTCAGAATGCTGCTTTCAAATACACCTCTGCCACCTGCTAGCTACATCAAGAGAAATTACGTCAAAATTCAGCTTGGGGGAGAGCACCCCCACTTATCTCGATAAGTATTTCTATCTATCTATCTTTATATTTATATTATTTTAGAATATTAATACACATAAACTATGGGAAAACCAAATAAAGATTTTATGCTTATATATATATATTACTTAGTGTGTTTAATTAATAAATAAAGTGGCTATGCTAATCTGTATCTAATAAAACTTAAGCATGGATATGATGAATAGTTGCTCTGCCTAATTTGCACATTTTAAGTTATCTCTCAAGTTTAGACATAACTATTATAATTTAAAGCTTGACCTAGACCTAAACTTGTGGGATGAAAACTTGATCTGAAGTCTAAGTTGTTAACGGATACGATATAGGAAGGTTGAGCTGCTGTTTATCTGTTCCTAGAGATGCTAGAATTCTAGAGAATTTATCTTTGAAAATCTTTAAAATGTTGCATGATGAGTTCCTGTATGATGAGAGCTTAAATTCCTACCACAGCCATATATACATGCTTGCTAGACCTTGAGCCACACATTTATTATTTACTGCTTATGAGCATTGAGTGTGGTCAAGCTGTGTAGACCCTTAGGAGCTTGTCATGTGGTTAAATCAAGATTTCACTTGCACGCTCACTCATATATGCTACTTCTACTCCGGAAGTACCATCCACATATATCCACCCATTCCATCTCCAGAACCACCTAAAAATATTCTACTCCTAATCCGGGAGAGAATAACCAAAAATATTTTCTGTTTTCCCCTTTGTGAAATAAATGCTCAAGTTATCTTGTTACTACCACTTGCTATATTATCTCAAGAGATGAATGCTCTAAAAAAAGAGAGAGAGAGAGAGAGAAGAATAATACGAGGAAATAAAAAGGAGCAAGTGCTCGGAACCTCGAAAGAAAAGAAAAAAGTGAGACGAGAGGTAAAAATGGACAAGTGTTCGACAGTAGAATTAGGGGTGCAAGATACCCACCTGAGAGAAGAAAAAGAAGAGCATCTCATTCTCCTCATAAAGTTTCAAAAGCAAGGAAGGTATGTATCCCCTCAGAAGAGCAAAGTAGAATTAGACTTTCACCACCATTGTTATCACCATCATCACCATATACCATTCATTCGCCACACATGCACATCTTGATTAAACTTATTGACTTGTTACTTTGGATCCATGGTTTGACTATGCAATACATGTCTTGTAAGTATGTATATTTTATCTCCCACCTATGAGCTCCAGATATTAAAGCCTTATTAGAGTAGGATGAGAGAGAAGGCAATGTTACTATGCCTCATACCACAAATACCACATATCTTGAGAGAAGGCATATACTATCAATGCCTTGGTAAGGATCCAAACATACCACAAAAGAGAGACCTGAGAGAATCATACAAGGAATTCTGAGTTTTATTTGAAAATCTGCAAAAACCCCAGAGCTATAGCTGATCAAGAATAAGAGACATAGCACTTGGCTAGACTGTTCTATCTTTTAACCACTCAAGACAGAAGTGACAGTTACAAGTCCCATGGTGTAGGTAAAGTAAGTAAGTTTTAAGTCTTGACAGTTTACTCTAACTCAGAGATGAGATCTTATTTAAGAGCATGTGTACCGTCAAATTTTTAAAGATATTGCAGCAACTTCTGATCCATAGCTGAGTCTATCCTTGCTCAGGGACGAGCAAGAGGTAAGCTTGGGGGAGTTTGTTGACGGTCCTTAAGTATCAAATTTAATTAACAAATAAACAAAGAAAAGGATCCAAATGAAATAAAGATCTAGACTTAGGGTTTTATCTGACAGAATTCCACGAGTTTTGGTGTTTGTCTATTTCTGCAGGGGTTATCAGGAAATATGGAAGAAAGGCCTACATGTCAGGATTACGTAAAGATATTAACGTGCTGCGCAATTATCTTACATCTAGAAGACTCCAGAAGCCACGAGACCGAAGCGGAGGCGAAACGGGGCCAGACCCTGGGCGGCCGCCCAGTTGGTCAGGGCGCCCGCCCACCTCTGGAGTCCAATCAGGACTCTGCTTTGCGGGAAGTCTCCACCGACCTAAAGGATGAATCTAAACCATACAATCTATGTCGGTTTGATCCAAGGGCCCATATTCACTTGAAGGGACTATAAAACCAGACCCCCTGGCCCCTGGAGGAGGGAGCCTCTCAACCCTAATTCATTGTTCCATCAAGGGAGAAGAAGCCTCTGATCAAGATTAGAGCCACCACATCAATTAGATATCTAGATTAGCATAGCTACATAGGATTAGAACTAGAAGGAGTCAATCTTCGATTGGTTTCCGGATCTGTCAGGAGGATTCTTGGTAATCTTCTAATTGTGCTTCTAATTGCTTTCTAATTATCTTTGTTCTTCAATATTATGAATATGAATTTGTTCTACTTCAATATATTGCTTATGACTTTGCTCTACTTGCTTATATTCAAGATTATATTGTTCTTAGTTTATCATAGTTATGTACTTGGCTTAGTTAGATACGATCTATATACATGCTTAGGATCGTATAGCGTTTATCCATCGGATCCATGGATAAATGATAGATATTGTGTAGGCGTGGTGCTTATACCGTATTTATCTGCGATTGTACCCAATATGCCAGATCGTGGGGTAGTTCGTGATAGTGACAGCTTCATTGATTCTTATATAGTCCCCCTCTCGTGTATTGGGCTGGCAGAGCAACATTATTACAGGGGAGTGATTGCTATGTTTCTCATATTCCTTGCTAATATCACTATGCATGGGCGTAGTCTTGTCTCGCAATGATTGCTAAGTATGCTTGCACTAACTATGATATGCTAGACTATATAGTTAAGAATAACTTAGGGAATATTCTTGTAGTTCGTTCTAATACCATGCTAATGACTTTCTAGAGTATCTAATTGAGGTGCTTATCATATTTATTATGTGGCTAGATCAGATTAGTTATCCTTGTCACTATTATCATTTCATATATCTTTTATGTGACACTTATCCCTGTATGAAGAGTTAGATATAATGTTCTCAATTATACATGCAATGATAGATACTCAATCTCATATTCTATTCTGTAATCAATAGTGATGATTGATTAATCCCTTCCCAGTGGTCAAAATATAAATAACGATACCTGGAATACTTCCCGGTTAAAATGCTGCATCGGTATTAATCTGTGCGCTTGCAGATTCCATTCATTATTTATTTAGAAGAGCAATTGCATATTTCAATACCGCGTCTCTTATGTCATGCTGGGGATGACAACTTGGCTTAAGTGGTGTGAGGGATAGGTTTGGCATTTTTGGCACCGTTGCTAGATTTAGAACTTAGTCTACTTTTGGTAATGATGTTAAGAATACCCAACAACCCTAGCGGCGGTTTGGCGACGGACGGGGAGGTCCCACCAAGGTTTTTTAACGGCGGTGACGGGGCCGTGTTCACATAGGATGAGTGCGGGGGACGGAGGAGCTGTCGTGGTGAGTCATCTCTCGGGTCCCTGCCACGAACAGGTAGGTGCAGGTGCAGGTGCAGGTGTAGGCACCAGCCATCGCCAGCGCCACCTCCGGCAGTAGATAGTGAGTATCCCACTCGTGCGTGCTTTAGTTCCTATACATTGGTTTTCCTGACACCTCCCATTGCCCACAGCCACATTCTCTTTTGGCAGGTCAACACTGTACCGATAAGTCTTCTCTTCCTATATTGTTCCTATAATTTCAGCTAACATGGGACCACTCTTGTTGATGTCATAGTGCTAGCTGACATGGGACCACTTTTGGATCAACCAAATGTAGATCTTCTCCGTGATCTTCACTCTGATCCATGCCCCTGCAGTGGTTACTCCATATTGTGGTACTTCTGTCTATTCAAATCCCTCAAATCCATCTTCTCAACAACTGGCTCAACAAGTGGCACTTCATTAGGCATGCCCTCGCCATCCATGTTAATTGCAGGAGGCATCTCATTCCTCTCCACTCGACTGCCCACTATCATCATAAATTTTACCAATTGAGATGCCCTTAGCAAGCTGCAGAGCTGATCTTCTGAAATTAACTTGCATTGCCAATGCATCCGTTTCACAACCCAGAAATATGCCTACTTGTTGTTGTCCCATGTAAAGTGCGAAGCAATATCCCTTTCTAGATTAATGATTGAATACTTTTCTGAATCAACAACCCAGCCTACATCCCTACCCCTATTGTAGATCTTTTTACCCTGTATAGTACTAAAGTGTGAGTTGACAGTGACCTCTATTCTACAAGCATTCTTTGGATCAATCCTGTAACATGCAGCTCAAAAAAACATGGAACAAAGAAAAAAAGGTCCAATTCACAAAAATACAGGCAAAATAGATACAAATAGGAAGAATAGAGTGTCAAAGGAGACTACTATTCTAGAATTTTAGTAGCGCTCATCTTGTCTCAAATCAACAATCCCTTGTCACATCACTACAAAATCGCCAAAACGTAGGGTTTAGACCATGGAAGAACAGCACAAGAAGAACACAGAGGAGGGAGAAGGGCGCACCATGGAGGAACATCATGAGAGTTGCCACCACTGTCGTCGTCGCCGAGGGAAGAGGAGCGTCACCGCCGACGAGAGGAGCGCCGCAGGAGGTCGCAAGCTCGCGGCCAGGCGGTTGGTGCGAATATTTTTGCATGCGTGCACGTACAGCCTGAATGAAGGCTTCCTTTTGCATTCCTGGGCCTCAAAGCCAGGAAGCCTTCATGTTTGCCTTTGTTGGATCCATTTTTTATTATGTTTTACCTCTTCAACTAATGTCGTTAACGACTATGTTTTACCTCTTCAACTAATGTCGTTAACGACAATGGTAGAAACCCTCTGAAGTGAAACCTTTCAATGGTAGTTTTCAACAACTCGATCTTTTAGTGGTATTTTTCTAAAGATGCAATCTTTTAATGGTAGTGAGCTAATCTTCTCCCCTCTGCAAATGGTTGTTATCTAAAAATAAAATAAAAATCTCTGCAAATGGAGGAATTAGATGTGGTGTTCGTTGGGCACATTTTTTTTGATTTAGACTCACTTTGATTCCTGTTTATGCAGTGAGCAAGCGACGCCGGTTGGCTAGGCAGGGGCAGATCATTGATTCTGTTGTCCACGAATGCAAAGTACACTATGAGCAAATCAAGGACAGCTACATTGACAGGCCTGTCTGCTCCAATGTTTTCTCCGCTAGTGGCCGTACGTGGCAGGTTAAGTTCTTTCGTGAGTCAGACCTGGCTAATTACCGCGAACTCATTGTCCTCCTTGAGCTGGTGAGTGCATCTGCTGAAAGCATTTATGCCATGTTTGAGGTGTTCTTACTGCACAGGGATGGCTAGCCACGTGTTATGGCTGCATGCAGGGGAGCATCTTACACACCTTTTGACCTTCATCTGTTCCAAGATGGCTCTCGTGAATCCACGATGCACAAAATTTTTCAGAAAGATGGACATTTCACCTTTACATGTGTTGTCATGGTTGTTTGTAACAGATCTATTCCTGTGCCAGCTTCAGAAATAGGAAAACATTTTGGCTCACTGTTTGATAGTTCAGATGGGACAGATGTCTCATTCATCATTGGAACCGAGACAGTCCATGCACACCGAGCAGTGCTTGCTGACCATTCGCCAGTTTTCAAAGCATAGCTCTTTGGCCATATGGCTGAGTCCACAATGTCGTCCATCCCCCTACGCGACATTACCCCTTCAATATTCAGAGCCATGCTTTAGTTTGTTTACACAGATGCCTTCCCAGGAGCTGACTTTCTCGGGGACTCTCCTTCTTAGATGGTGCAGCATCTGCTAGCTGCGGCTGATCAGTACGCATTGGAGCGGCTTAAGCTTATGTGTGCGTAGAAATTGTGGGAAGGGGCATATGTAAACACGGTTGCTGGATACATTGTGGTGTAATGTACAACTGCCTGGAGTTGAAGAACAAGTGCATTGACTTCTTTGCATTAGAGGATAATTTCAAGAAGGCTGTGTTGACTGAGGGTTTTGTCAAGTTGGGTCAGGAGTTCCCTTCAATTATTGATGACCTACGACAGAAGATTTGGGTATGATGACCTACAATAGAGGAAGGTTTTATCACAGATCAGATTCAGATGCCCAAGGCTAGAGGCATGAGGCGAGGTCTAGGTTGTCACATGGATCAGGTCCAAAGTTATGGAGGACATGGTTCAGATCTGGTGTGAAGCTATGGAGATTATGAACACTAAGTAGCCTAGTTTTGTTCATGTCTCTTTATCATCTTAGGTCTTGTTTTGTCCTGAATCTGGGCTTTGTCATAAATCTTTTTTTTTGGGAGCACTTAACAATGTATTCACATCAGTAATGTCTAGTCTTTTCAAGCCTGTTGTGCGTATCTAATCGTTGCACATAACTGGAATTACACCCTATTTGTTTGGTAAGATGGTTGCAGGACACAGAGCTGGTACATTTTGGCTTCGTATATAGCTACTCGAAGTTCAGTTTCAGTATACAACCGGATTTTGATTTTATTATATGTTGACTTATTCAGAAATGTGGTTAATTTAACTCTATGTTGACTTTAAGGCTGATTTGTTGATTTCATAGATATGTTGATGTTAATACAGTTGTGTTGTTTTTAGGAATATGTTGTTCTATATGAAAAATGTAGCTTTGTTATGAGATGTTTCGCTATACAAACGAATGTTGCTTTTAGATCTACGTTGACGTTAATACATAGATCTATGTTTTCTACATCCATAGCAAGTGTTGGATGGGTTTGGCAAAAAAAAGCCAAATGAATATGATAAATATGAATAATCAGACAATCCTCTATTGTCTGATTTGTAGTTTTAGTTGTAACTATCTGAAACTTATAAACTCAACATACATATCTTAGGACTTGGGTCACATTGGAGGGTGGGATCATACATAGGGCACAAGTGCAGTGGGTGGTATGGCTTGAAAGAGACTAATATGTTAGCCAAGTTCATTCCAATGCTTACAAGTTCAAAACATGCCTCATCGCGAGGATGGCGGAGTTGGAGAAAACTTAAATTTGTATGCTGCTTAATTACGTTACATTGTAGAGGAATTGAAACTGTCTCAACGTACGAGTATGAGGCTATTGCCTATTCGGCAGTTCCAAAAAAATCAATGTGGTTGCGCCTAAATGATGATAGAACCTCGCTAAACATATGACAGAACATTGCTAAAAATATGACAAAATATCGCTAGTAAACATGACAAAACATCACTATTAACATGATAGAACATCGCTACACATATGAAAGAACATCGCTAAACACATGATAGAATATTGTTAGAAACATATTATAATATAACTAAACACATGATAGAACATCGTCAAAAAACATATTAGAACATCGCCTAATATATGATAGAACATGATTAAATAAATAATAGAACATCGCTAAAAACATAACTAGAAAAAGAAACAAAATCATGTTTGAAGAAAGGACATAAAAGATAATAAGAAAAGGAAAGGAAAGAAAAGAAAAGAAAAGAAAAAAATGAAAGAAACAGAATAAAATAAAAAGAGTAATAAAGTATAGCATAAAACAAAAAGAAATATATAAATAAAAAAGAAAGATTACATACCTAGTACGTACCTCATAGGCTGCACGTGAGCTCGCTCGAGAAGCGCGAGAAAACTCCCGCCCTCCGCTCGGACGGCGTCTTTGGTCCGGCCGCTCGGACGGCAAGTTACAATCAACATACTTGCTAATAAGGCAACAGATTTCTAAAGGCAACACCGATAGTCCATTCTGGCTGGCACATTGCTCGTCCATTTTGTCTCAGCAACATCTCTTAAAACCGCTATATTTTTATATAGATCAATACATGTGTATTAAGGTCAACATAGAGTTACAATAAACGTACTTATGAATAAGTCAACAGATTTCTAAAGGCAACATCGATAGTCTGTTCAAGCTGACACAGCTCTGGTCCGTTTTGGCTCAGCACCATCTCTTAAAAATACTACATTTTCATACACATCAACACATGTGTAGTAAGGTCAACATAGAGTTACAATCAACGTACTTATGAATAAGTCAATAGACTTCTAAAGGAAACACCGATAGTGTGTTGCTAGATTACCGTTTCATACTTATGAATAAGTCACAGATTTCTAAAGGCAACACCAATAGTCCATTCTAGCTGGCACAGTGCTTGTCCGTTTTGGCTGGCACAGTGTTGGTCCGTTTTCACTCAGCAACATCTCTTAAAAACGCTACATTTTTTATACAAATCAACACATATGTAGTAAGGTCAACATAGAGGAACAATCAACATACTTATGAATAAGTCAACAGATTTATAAAGGCAACACCGATAGACCGTTCTAGCTGGCAGCCTGGCACATTGCTTGTCCATTTTGGCTAGCACAGTGCTGGTCCATTTTGGCTCAGCAACATCTCTTAAAAATGCTATATTTTCATACAGATCAACACATGTGTATTAAGGTCAAGACAGAGTTACAATCAACGTACTTGTTAATAAGTAAATAGATATCTAAAGGCAACGCCGATAGTCCGTTTTGACTTGCACAGTGTTGGTCTGTTTTGGCTTGCACAGTGCTGGACCGTTTTGTTTCAGCAACATCTCTTCGAAATGTTACATTTTCATATAGATCAACACATGTGTATTAAGGTCAACATAGAGTTAAAATAGTATGGAGTGTGCTCATTTTCTTTCCCTGTCTCCTCTCTCGCGCAGTCGCGCTCGACAATGGCTCGGGCGGCGGCGGCGTGCGCTCCATTCTATCACAAGGTAAGCCATGGCGGCTTGGGTTTGACCTCTACCCTAACCATACATGGGGAAAGATTTGTGAGCCCACAATACTATTATAAATTGAAGATAGCTGAAGATGCCGCTGCAGAAGTTGCTTATCTATATTTCATAGGAAGTAAGTTCTAAGTTTCTATAATAGCGAATGGTGATGTCATTTATGTTTAAATAGTTTGTTGTTAATATAGTTCAACATTATGCTCAGAGGCAGGCATGCGGAGAATACCTATGATTTTGATAATGAGGTCGTGTGCTACATACCACCAAAGAAGGGGAACCAGGTCAGGAAGAGAAAGGATAGAGCACCTGCTGTTTTGGGGTGTCGGTCAAATAACTAGTGAACTTAGGTTGACAGACCAGAGGGGAACCAAGGCAGGAAGAGAAAGGCTAGAGCACCTGCTGTTTTGGGGTAGCGGTTTGCATGCTGCTTAGTTAAGTTACATTGTATGAGGAATTGAAACTGTTTCAAAGTATCAGAGTACAAGGCTATTGCCCATTCGGTAGTTCCAAAAAAAAATAAAAAAGAAAAGAAAATCAATGTGGTTGCGCCTACATGATCTTATGTAATCTGAGTACGTAAACCGTCGCGTTAGCTCTGCGGTTGCGAAACAATATAAGTGCATAGAAACAGTCCGCCACTTCATATTTTCTTTTGAACCCTTGATGAAAACTAAGGTGGCGCCATTGCTGACTATATTCCACTATGAGTGATTCGGGAGAGCCTTCCAGTAAGCGTTTCAGGGAGGACGATGCTGGCAACGTTTCTTAGATCTGCTGCTTGGCCCCAACGCCAAGCAGTAGAATTCGCCGGTGCATCCTACAGGGCATGAAAGCAGATTCGAGGAGTTGTCTTGGAGCACAGTGTTGTATGGAAAAACTTGCCATTGGAGATGTGTCGGTGTTTTCCCCCGGGGGGTCACACCAATGAGTAAATTTTGTATGCGTGCTCCCTTTTCCGGATGGTGATGCAAAAAGACACAAAGATTTATCCTGGTTCAGGCAAGAGAAGGCCCTACGTCCAGCAGGGGGGGAGAATTTGTATTATTCTGTACCTAAGTGCTTGTACAGGGGTGAATACAAGCGTGGTATGGATGAAGATGGGGTGAGTTTGCTCTACTACGTATGGCTTGTATGTTGGGTGATAGTGTATTGCCCTCCGTATCCGCTCCCGGGCCTCCCCTTTTATAGTTCCAAGGGGAGACCTAGGGTACATGTATAGGAGCCAGAGTAGGGGTCGATAGAGGTGTGGCGCGCTGACCTACTCGAGGCTTCCGTACCGGCGTGGTTTCGAGCCATCTTGTCCCGGTAGCTTGATGATGATTACGCGTGCTCCGGTATCCCGCTCTACGCGCCGCCCTGGGCTGGTTTATCTGTTGCATGCTTGTACGTCGCGGCAGCATCCGCGTCGGAGTGGTCGAAGTGCTGTCACTTGACGCCCGACCCTTCTCTAGGAAGGAAACGTGCCTACTCGAGGGTCTGGTGCTGTATAATGTCCTGCCAACCAGAGCGCTGACCTTAGACGTCTCGAGGGGGGTCTTGATTAGACGTTCCGACCCACTCCCTGCGTCCTGCCATGTTCTGGCTTGTTTGGCGGGGAAGGCTGCAAAAAGAGTGACGGGATGGGTGCCTGTTCCCCATCACGCTTCCCATGACTAGCGAGTTAGGTGAGAATGCGACAGGCGCATTAAATGCCCGGGCTCCCGTGCCCGTGTCAGGCGGCGGGTGGCGTCCTTGCGCTCGACGCCTTCTAATTCGCTCGAGCCTGTTTCCGCATTCGACGGTAGCCGACGCTCGAGCCCTGATCGATTCGCAGGATGTTCTTTCCGTGTTCGAGACTGTGACCGTCGAGGGTCGTACGCGTGACCGGGTAGAGCATCGAGTTGGAGGCTTCGACTTGCGTACGGGCATTCTCGTCATGCACATTAGTTAGGGTACCCCTTACTGATATCCTCGACAGTAGCCCCCGAGTCTCCATTTGAGCGGTTGCGCTCGAGTGGAGGCTATATTTTTGTGATCGAGGTTCCGTGGGGGCGCGCGAGCGACCCCGCGGGGGTAGCCCCCGAGCCCTTGGAGGAGTTTTTGACTCCTTCGAGGGTTATATCGCCTAATTTGCAGAAACACTCTCGACACCTGTGGTGGGAGGCTCTGATTGGCTTGTTTTGCGCAGGTGTTTCGACGTACTCTCGATAGAGCGAGTGTCATCCACCCCAGATTGAGCTCTTAGTGGGTGATCCAAGTGAGAACCTGTGCCCCTTTCGAGGGGGTCAGCTGTAGCCTGGAGGCGTTCTCATAAAGCGGGGTCGACGTGGTCGGGGATGCTGGTCTCGTTCGATAGAGACCAGTGGCCCGATGCCTCCCTTCGGGGGATTCCTCTCAACTGTCTCGACCCTACCCTGGACATCCCTAGCGAGTTCCCGAGGCGGGCCTCGATTTTCGACCACTCGCTGGGCATCCCTGACTCTGGTACTCCAGATCAGCTGTCGAACCCATTCGGTGGGTCAGCCCGCGACCTCTCGAGATTTTAGCTGTGACGAACGCGTTCCTTGGCTTACGAGGGAAGGAATGGGCAGTGGCAGTTCGCCTTTTTGGCCCGTTGGGCACGCCGTTTTAGGCAGGAGCTGTTGATGTACTGAACCGGTGTGGAATTCGTAGCGTCCCATCTGTTAAAGAGGTGAGGACCGTTAGACGGCGCATTTATGGGAAGAGTTACCGTATCTATCGGATCTGTCCATTGGCGGCCCGCCGTTTATAAATGCCCCATGGTCTCGTTGCCGTCGCTCCTTCCGCCTTCTGCATTCGTCCTTGCCCCAGCTCCCCTGCCATTCCTTCCGCGCGCGCACCCTCGAGCAGTAGCAAGTTCGCCTTTCCCCCACCCGAAAATGCCTGTGAGACTTGTCGCCGCCGATGATTGGCGCCCGCCGTCGATGACGGAGCGCCGGCTGTTGGAGCTTGAGAGGGAGGGGCTCCTACGCCCCCGCACTTCGTCATCGCGGCCGGAATGGATTGCGCCGGCGACGGACCATCGGGAACCCAGGCCACCCACGGGCTATGTGGTCTCCTTCGCCAAATTCCACCGCCACGGCCTAGGCGCTCCTCCGAGTCGCTTCATGCGGGCGCTCTGCCACCAATACGGGGTGGAGCTCCAGCACTTCTCCCCAAACGCCATTACCGTCGCGGCGGTCTTTGCCACGGTGTGTGAAGGTTACTTGGGGATGATGCCCCACTGGGATTTGTGGCTCCACCTGTACCGGGGCGAGCTTTTCAATGCTCCCACCGGGACTACTGGTGTGAGGAAACCCGTGCGGGCTGGGTGCCTCAATCTGGTGCTGAAAACCGGCAAGACGGAGAGGCCGCGCGAGTACATCCTGGTGGGATTGTCATCGAACCACGCCGGATGGGACTCCCAGTGGTTCTACTTGCGGAACGATGATGGCCTCCTTCCTGCCTACACCGGCCGTTTGATCTCGGAGCGCCCGGAGAACTGGACGTACGGCGTCGTCCAAGTCCACCAGTCGCGACTCGACCCCCTCCTCAACGCCTTGAAGAAATTACACATGGAAGGCCTGACCGCAGCTCTCGTCCTCTTGGCCGTCCATCATCGCAGGGTTCTCCCGTTGATGTCTCGGCCGCGGAGGATGGACGAGATGGGTCCCGGCGTCTCGTCCCGGGATCTCGAAGCGTGCTGGATGTCCAACGAGGCTCCAGCGGACGATGAGGTCACGGCCTAGGTCAGGGCGGCTGTCGCTGGTGACTTCAAGACGGAGCATGTCAACGGCTTCCCTATGAGACCCGACGTGGGGTCAATTGACCTAGTAAGTTCTTTTCTTACACATGGCTTCGATTCTGGATTTTCTTCGATCCCTCTTTAAGCTTGTCTTTGCTCTCGCAGGGACCGATCGACGTCCGATCCTCGAGGCCTCCAGTAAAGGAGGACGAGGTCGATCGCGACAAGCGACGCCAGTCCGCAGAAAAGCAGAAGTCCGCAAAGGACTCGGAAAAGAAAAAGGAAAAGAAGAAGAATCTCGATCGCCAAGCGTTAGAGGCGCGTCGAGCAAAGTCCAGGCAAAGGGGGGAGCCTGAAGAAGAATCCCCCAATGAGGATGATGGCGATGATGATGGCAACGATAGCTACGATTCGGAGGGAATGGCGTCCCGTCTCGACCGGATCCTCGAGGGTCCGCCTCGTGCCGACGCCGACGCCCCGCGGACGGGAGCGTCAAAGGAGGGATCAGGCGGGTCTCTTGAGAGGCAGCAGAGGGAGTCGTCCCCTCGCCGCTCCCGTGCTGAGATCCCACCCACGCTGGCTCAAAGTAGGTCCGTTCCGCGCCCCCAACCTCCCCCTGCGCCAAAGGCGGGTGACCGGGCCAAGCCCCAGTCGACGGGGCCGTTGACCCATGGCCGTGCCGCGGCCTCCGGCAAGGGGGAAACAAGCCGCAGGAGCTCTAGCCCTGGCGCTCGCCAGGTGGGAGATGCCGAGCCGAGGCCTGTGCCCGCTTGTGAGGGGCCTGGAGCCTCAACGCGGGGCGGTTTAAGGCCTGCCGGTCGAGGTACCGGTAGGCGGGCCGTCCTCCCTGTGGGTTAAGGTATTCGACACTATGGTTTTCATCTTCCTATGTCTTTATGTTTTCTCATGTAACGGCTTCTTTCATGCCCGTTTAGGTTGAAGCGGACGCTCGAGCTGGCCCAGCTCTCATTGGCCAAAAAGCTTAAATTGGGAGTGGCCTCTAAGGATTCAGGTTAGTGGCCCGTTCCCGTCGTTATGGGAGTTGTGCTACTCTTACGTCGATCATCATGATGAATGACCTTTGCTTTTGTGTGTTTGATAGGATCCTCCATCCCTCGACCGCCGACTGGTGCCGAGATCGCCCCGCCCCGTCCCCTGGTGGGTGAGTCCGCCCCGTCGTCGCTAAAGCGGGTCGAGGCATCTCACCCCCAAGGGCAGGAGGGAGCCCCCGAGCCTCCCCGATCTGGGGTCGTGGGGGATCCTATCACTATAAGTGATGGGTCTGGTGGCGACGGGTCTTCGAAGGATGCTCGTCCTATGGACGAGGAGGCCCAGACCTCTCACGTCACGAAGCGGACACCCTGGCCTGTCGGGCTTCGCTCCGTCGAGGAGCAAAGGAAGGAGGGAGAGGAGCGCGAGCGGAAGACACAGAAGCAGCCGCAGGAGGAGCAGTGGGTACAGCAGAAAGAAGGAGAGGAAGGGCATCCGCCAGCAGGTCCCCAGCTCGAGGAGCTGCTGGGGTAGGACCGTCAACAAGAGCTACAGGAGCTCTAGGAGCAGCAGCAGGGGTGCCAGCAGCTGGAGGAACTGCTCGAGCCTCCTTCTCACAATCCGCCCCAACCAGTGCCACCAGTGCCGCAAGAGCCTAGGGACCGGGAGGAGGGTCTGCCAGTTTACGGTCCTCCGACCCCAACGTGGCTCCGTCTCGGGGCGCCCGCCTCGTTCCCAGCAGAGTCGGGGCGAGCGGACGGCGTGGTGGCGCTCGCCTGCATGATGCGCACCCCCGTTGATCCTCAGTCTCAGATGAGGCGCACGATCTACGGCATGGACGGAATTGCTCTGGGGTTCCTCTGGGAGCATCGGTCGTGGGAGGACCGCATCCCCGCCGAGGAAGATAAGATCGGGACGTCGGGCGGTGATGGCGGCAGCGAGACCGGAACCTAGAAGACAGTGGACGACGACGGGCGGTTCCCCTCCCTTGTCGACTTGTTCCTGTGCCACGGGGGGGTCGCTCGAGACCGTCGAGGAGCTCATCCGAGGCATCAAGGCGCGCGCCGACCAGGAGATGGAGAACTGGTGTCCCGACCGGATCCGCATCCGGGCTTCCACCGATCTGTCTGAACCCAACATTTTCCTAGACGACCGGAAGGAGGCCGAAAAATGGGAGCACGTCGAAGAACTTCATCTCTAGATGAAGCATACGGTGGGGCTCCTGTCTGACGTTGTTAATAATGGGCTCAGACTGGCCTACTTTGTAAGTGTTTCTCGAGCTTTAATCCTTATAGAATGTTTGGTTTTGTGTTCTAACTACCCAATCGCTGGCTCGCAGGACCTGAAAGAGACTTCCCGCATCAAATCGAGCTTCATCCACGCCACGAGAGGCGGCTGGGAGCAACTCCCCATCCTCAAGGACAAACTCCTGGACTCGCAGGAGAAGCTCCTCAAGGCCTACAAGGAGCTCTTGACGCTTGAGGAGGAGAAGAAGGAGAGGGAGGCTGCTCTGGCCGAGCCTCGAGAGGCTTCGAAGAAAGCGGTGGAAGAGGCCACGCTTCTGAGGGAGCGGACCATGATGGTCGAGGAGGCTGCGTCCAAGGCACGGGATGAGGCCTTGTCTTACAAGAACGCGGCCGCCGACCTGGACAAGTAGAACGGCCTCCTCCAAACTGAACTTGCCTCCGCCCGAGAAACTTTCCAAAGGATGAAGGTGGAGTGCGTGAATGGCGAGATCGCTCGGAGCGCCGCGGAGGAGGCCAGGAAGAAGGCCCTCAAAGATCTCGAGGCTGAGCGGACTCGATCTCACGGCCTCTCTGATGACGTTGACCGTCTGAAGGGAGAGTTGCTGGAGAAAAATGGAGCCATCGCGCAGGCTGGCAAGGTGATCGAGGATCTGCGCGTCGCCAACACCGAGCTGGTGCGCTCCAACAAAGAGATCGAGAGGGCTAACACTAACTTGGTTGGCGTGAATACGGCTCTGGAGGAGAGCATTCGTGGTACGTTTCTACTATCACGTCTCTTTTCTGAGGTGTACTTGGTGTTATCTAATTTCTTTGCGTTGGTCTTTGCAGGGCTTAAAGACGAGCTGCTGGCCGCCCAAGTCGAGGCCCGCTCCACCAAGGCTCAGCTCGATGGGGAGGTCACTTTGAATGGTCGGCTACGGACCGCAATAAGCGTCCTCTCGGCCTCCTGGGAGCTCGAGCCTGTCGACGAATCGAGGGAGGAGGCTCGAGGCGACATGCTGGTCGATCAGCTGTGCTACCTGGGCGCAACGCTAAGGGATCGAGTGCGGGACGCTCTTCATGTCGGAGTGAAGCAGGCGATGGCGGTAGTCTCCTCAGGCTTTTCTTATGACATGGAGGTGGTGTCCCACGGCTTCGTCACCGACATCTCCAAGACTGATGCGGAGAACGAGGAGAGGCTCCACGCCTTGATCGACGACGCGGAGGTCCCTGGGGAACGATTGGCCAAGCCGTTCGAGCCGGAAGTGCTTCCTCCCGAGACTAGCTCGGGTGCAGATGAGGGTGGTGAGGGCCGAGATGCAGACTAAGGCCTGTGAGCTTGCTCTGGGTGTTAAGGCCCTTTGTATAGTACTTTGTCGTTCTATCTTATGTAATATTGTGTTTTAAGTGACTTATAAGATCTGGGAATGTTTGCCCGTCTTTCCGCTCAAGGCTCCTTTGTTTCCCTTTGCGCCTATGTTTGTATTCCTAGTTTGGTCTTTTGTTTAAGGCGATCTCGATTGCCTTAAGTGGAAGAACAAGGAGTTGATTCTTAAACCCATGACACCGCAGCAAATCCTAGCTGAGCACTTGCAAAAGAGCTCCGAAGTGAGGAATGAGAGTGCAAAAGAAGGAAAGAAAAATAATTTGAGTGCCCTCCACAAATCAGTGAGTGAGAGCCACAAGCCAAACATGAGAGATGACAGAAAAAGATAGGGAGAGAACTTCGTGAAGATAGCCAGCAAATCTGAAATGAGAGATGTGAGGAAAAACCCAGATCAAGTACTATTTGTACTTGTGTGCAAGGACACATTACTTTCAGCTAATGACTTAACATCTGTCCCTAGTGTTGTTGTACGTGTTTTGCAGGACTATGACGATGTTTTTCCAAAGGAAACACCTGCTGGACTTCCTCCTTTGCGCGGTATTGAACATCAAATTGATCTCATCCCTGGAGCTGCACTTCCAAACCATCCGGCATACCACACCAATCCGGAAGAAACCAACGAGATTCAAAGGCAAGTACAAGAACTTTTAGATAAAGGATATGTGCGAGAAAGTTTAAGTCCTTGTGCTGTTCCTGTGATTTTGTTGCCAAAGAAAGATGGTTCTTGGAGGATGTGTGTAGATTGTAGAGCCATAAACAACATCACCGTTCGTTATCGTCATCCTATTCCTAGGCTAGATGATATGCTTCATGAATTGAGTGGTTCTATGATGTTTTCTAAAATTGATTTGAGAAGTGGTTACCATCAAATTAGAATGAAGATTGGAGATGAATGGAAAACTACTTTTAAAACAAAGTTTGGGCTGTATGAATGGTTAGTTATGCCTTTTGGTTTGACCAATGCCCCTAGTACGTTCATGAGATTGATGAACCATGTCTTGCGAGCATTCATTGGAAAGTTTGTTGTCGTTTACTTTGATGATATTCTAATTTACAGCAAGACATTGGAGGAACATGTTGATCATATTAAGCAAGTTTTGGATGTGCTAAGAAAAGAAAAATTATTTGCTAACCTTGAGAAGTGCACATTTTGTACAGATCAGGTTATGTTTCTTGGTTTTGTTGTTTCAGGTTCAGGAATTCAGGTTGATGAATCAAAGGTGAAAGCAATCAAGGATTGGCCAAATCCTGAAAATGTGAGTCAGGTGAGAAGTTTTCATGGACTTGCTGGTTTTTACAGGAGATTTGTGAGAGATTTCAGCACCATAGCTGCTCCGTTGAATGAGTTAACAAAGAAACGTGTTGCCTTCCAATGGGGTGAACCACTAGAGAGAGCATTCCAAGAATTGAAGAAGAACCTGAAGGAGTGGGAAGAGTGCTTGCCACATGTGGAATTCGCTTACAACAGGGCAGTACATTCTACAACTAATATGTGTCCTTTTAAAGTTGTGTATGGATTCAAACCCCTTGCTCCGATCGATTTGTTGCCTCTACCATTGCAGGAAAGGATTAACATAGAAGCATCCAAGCGTGCATCATATGTCAAGAAGATTCATGAGAAGACCAAAGAAGCAATCGAAAGAAGGTCCAAGTACTATGCTGATTGGGCAAACAAGCATCGCAAGAAGGTGATATTTGAGCCCAAAGATTTAGTGTGGGTACATCTTCGCAAAGACCGCTTTCCTGAGAAGCGTAAATCCAAGTTGATGCCATGGGGATATGGTCCATTCAGAGTACTGTCCAGGATCAATGATAATGCCTACAAGATTGAGCTTCCTGAAGATTATGGTGTTAGCACAACCTTCAATGTTGCTGACTTGACACCATTCTTTGGATTAGAAGAATCAGAGTCGAGGTCGACTCCTTTTCAAGAGAGGGAGGATGATGAGGACATCCCAACCAAGCATGCTCCCTCTAATTCCAGGCCAACCTCTACACCGACTACGCCGGCACCAGCCCAAGCCATTGATGGAGCAATTACACGTAGCCGAGCCAAGAAGCTACAACAAGAGGTGAACGCGCTACTTTGTGAGAGTTCTATTAATGTTAATGAGAATATTATACTACCTAAGTGTTCTACTTTGGTTGTGCTTAGGTATACACATGAGGAGGGAGGTGACTTGAACCGCAAGGATTGGAACAACACGGTGCAGAACGGAAAAGTTGAAAGAAGGGCAGATCGGACCAGTGCGGTGCAAAACAGACCAGTTGAAAGAAAAGATCATAACTTTCACTTCCGAGATGCTATGAAGGCCCATGAGCACTTGTTAGAAAGCTTGTCGAGTCTACTATCCAATAAATTTAGTGGCGACCAGTTTGGATACACCATATTGCCTACAGACCAGAATTAGTACAGACTGCTCAGAAGATCAACAGTCTATCATGACAGAATGTTGGTACAACTTGCCAAGTAAAACTGTACCAATCTACAATGTTTCGTGGTGCATGCCATACATTGCTTGAAAGGTCTTGGAGTCTAGTTTCACACCCAACAAACGGTTCATCATTTGGACTTCCCAATAAAAAGTTATGGTCAGTTTATTGAAAACTGCTCTAGAGGCCAACAGTCACGCGAAGCCACTTCGGGAATCCATTTCGAGGGGACCTTTCACATTGCCTTCCCTCAAAAACTCTATTTTGTTTTCATACCTATCTAGCAGGGCTGTTGCTAGTATAAATACCCCCTAAGACTCATTGTAATCTACAGACTTTGATAATTGAAATACAGAACCCCTTTGTTCAGCTGCGTGCTAACAAATTCAGAGAGTGATCTCTACCCCTTTGCTCTTGTGTTTTCCTTCGCGGAGATTACAGAAGTGGCCGCATCATCGGCACCCAATCCATGCTCCTGATCCTCGAGTTCAGGTTGCGTAGGTTGGTTCTTTGAGAGTGTGGTTGGACGAATCCTTGGTTCAGGCTGCCGTATAGAGACGGTGGTTGGCTCCTTGTGCGTGTCGTCAGGTTGCACTAGTTATCCTTGATGCTTGCAGCAAGTTATCGGCTGATCTTCAGCTAGTTATCCTTCATCGTGAAGATCGGGACAACGACCTCATTGCTCTCCCTCTCTCGTTCCTTCCCAGCACAAGCCGCTCACCAGCGACAGCCACAGCCCACAGCCCACCTGTCTTGCTTGAAGAGCATATTGCAATTGAAACTGATGTAATAATAGTTGCAGTGTATGTCTAGCAACTGAACATGAACTTGGACTTGGATCTGATCTTGATTTGGTAGATGTATGTCATGCAGTACATGTGCGATTCATTTCTGAGTTTTGTTGCAACGGTTCAGTCTTTATGCCCTGATTGATTGATTACTCCGTCTCAATCGAACCCAAACATTTTTCTAGCACTGCGATTTGCGCGCGATGTCTAATTGGTGCTTTATGTGTGAACCCAATCCATGTTGTGGAATTGAAACTGTCTCAACGTATGAGTACGAGGCTATTGCCTATTCGGTAGTTCCAAAAAAATCAATGTGGTTGTGCCTAAATGATGATAGAACATCGCTAAAAATATGACAAAATATCGCTAGTAAACATGACAGAACATCACTATTAAGATGATAGAACATCGCTACACACATGATAGAACATCGCTAAACACATGATAGAACATCGTTAGAAACATATTATAATATCACTAAACACAAGATAGAACATCGTCAAAGAACATATTAGAACATCGCCTAATATATGATAGAACATGATTAAATAAATAATAGAACATCGCTAAAAACATAACAAGAAAAAGAAACAAAATCATGTTTGAACAAATGACATAAAAGATAATAAGAAAAAGGAAAGGAAAGAAAAGAAAAGAAAAGAAAAAATAAATGAAAGAAACAGAATAAAATAAAAAGAGTAATAAAGTATAGCATAAAGCAAAAAGAAATATATAAATAAAAAATAAAAATAAAAAAGAAACAAAAAAAGAAAGATTACATACCTAGTACGTACGTGATAGGCTGCACGTGAGCTCGCTTGAGCAGCGTGAGAAAACTCCGGCCCTCCGCTCGGACGGCGTCTTCGGTCCGGCCGCTTGGATGGCAAGTTATTATCAACGTACTTGTTAATGAGGCAACAAATTTCTAAAGGCAACACCGATAGTCCGTTCTGGCTAGCACAGTGCTCGTCTGTTTTGTCTCAGCAGCATCTCTTAAAACCACTACATTTTCATACAGATCAACACATGTGTATTAAGGTCAACATAGAGTTACAATAAACATACTTATGAATAAGTCAACAGATTTCTAAAGGCAACACCGATAGTCCGTTCTAGCTGGCACACCGCTGGTCCATTTTGGCTCAGCAACATCTCTTAAAATGCTACAATTTTATACAGATCAACACATATGTAGTAAGGTCAACATAGAGGTACAATCAGCGTAGTTATGAATAAGTCAACAGATTTATAAAGGCAACACCGATAGTCCGTTCTATCTAGCAGCCTGGCACAGTGCTGGTCCTTTTTGGCTAGCACAGTGCTGGTCCATTTTGGCTCAGCAACATCTCTTAAAAATGCTACATTTTCATACAGATCAACACATGTGTATTAAGGTCAACACAAAGTTACAATCATCGTACTTGTTAATAAGTCAATAGATTTCTAAAGGCAACACCGATAGTCCGTTTTGGCTTGCACAGTGCTGGTCCGTTTTGTTTCAGCAACATCTCTTGAAAACGTTACATTTTCATATAGATCAACACATGTGTATTAAGGTCAACATAGAGTTAAAATAGTATGGAGTGTGCTCTTTTTCTTTCCCCGTCTCCTCTCTCGTGTAGTCGCGCTCGACAACGACTCGGGCGGCAGCGTCATGTGTTCCATTCTCTCACAAGGTAAGCCATGGTGGCTTGGGTTTTACCTCTACCCTAACCATACATGGGGAAAGATTTGTGAGCCCACAATACTATTATAAATTGAAGATGGCTGAAGATGCCGCTGCAGAAGTTGCTTATCTATATTTCATAGGAAGTAAGTTCTAGGTATCTGTAATAGCGAATGGCGATGTCATTTATGTTTAAATACTTTGTTCTTAATATCATTCAACATTACGCTCAGTGGCTGGCATGCAGAGAATACCTATGATTTTGACAATGAGGTCATGCTACATACCCCCAAAGAAGGGGAACCAGGGCAGGAAGAGAAAGGCTGGAGCACCTGCTGTTTTGGGGTGTCGGTCAAATAACTAGTGAACTTAGGTGGACAGACTAGAGGGGAACCAGGGCAGGAAGAGAAAGGCCAGAGCACCTGCTATTTTGGGGTAGCGGTTTGCATGCTGCTTAGTTACGTTACATTGTATGAGGAATTGAAACTGTCTCAAAGTATCAGAGTACGAGGCTATTGCCCATTCGGTAGTTCCAAAAAAAAGAAAAGAGAAAAGAAAATCAATGTGGTTGCGCCTAAATGATCTAATGTAATCTGAGTACGTAAACCGTTGCGTCAGCTCTGCGGTTGCGAAACAATATAAGTGCATAGAAACAGTCCGCCGCTTCATATTTTCTTTTGAACCATTGATGCAAACTAAGTCGGTGCCATTGCTGACTATATTCCACCATGAGTGATTCGGGAGAGCCTTCCAGTAAGCGTTTCAGGGAGGACGATGCTGGCAATGATTCTTCGATCTGCTGCTTGGCCACCAACACCAAGCAGGAGAATTCACTGGTGCATCCTACGGGGCATGAAAGCAGATTCGAGGAGTTGTCCCAAGATGCCACAAAGGAGAAGCAAATGATCATGGAGCACAGTGTTGTATGGAAAAACTTGCCTTTGGAGATGTCTGGTGTTGTCTTGGATCAAGGTGATCCCATCAGTGTGATTCGCTTCCGTTCCGTTTCTAAGGACTTGACGAATGGTGCCAAGATCAATTATCACAGTCGCCTTCCATCGGGGACTCCAGCATTGATTACGTCTGGTCTATGCCCGGAAAGAGTTGACATAGACAATGAAGACGATCATGGTGGTTCCGGCCTTCATGACATTGGTTGCCCAGAAAGAGACGTAGACAATGAAGACAAGCATGGTGATTTCGGCCTTCATGACGTAGTCAAGAATCTTACTACGGTGATTGCGATGGGCTGAAGAATCGGTCTAGGGTAGGCGGCAAAGATGATTGGTTGGTCACCACGGACTGAAGGTGCAATCTTGAACTTCTCAACCTAATTACTGGGAGTCGAATTACATTGCCATCATTTGCAACGATTCCCGGAAGACACGTCGTGCCTATGCATTCTCGACATCCTGGTGTGTGCTTGAGTAGCCTGTTTGAACTTGGACTTGGCGGCCAACCGCCATCCGATGATTGGTTGCCTGATGTTATGTTACAGAAGGTTGCATTATGCCAGACACCAAGACATGAATATGGCTACAAGGCCGTCGCTCTATTCTCAGCGTACCCGTTGCAGATGGTTGCTGTCATAGTGGTACCCGATGTGCGACTAACCCCAACAATATGAATTCGATTGAAGAATCCAAAAGAAAGTATACTATGTAGATACACTGATGTCTGTATAATCCATGGCAAGGTGATGGCTGTGACTGATGATGGTGATATCTGGTCTTGGAAATTGGAAGATGACGCTAATGCCGACCTCGTAGTGATAGATGGTCCGCTTGTGGTTATTGACCGATATATTGATGGTTCTGTATGTTACCTGGCCAAATGCAAACCCGACTTATATCTTCAAGTTGTTTGTATGTATGGCGAGAAAGATCATCCAGGATTCGAAGAAGAACGGTTGAATCGAGTTGTTCGGCCAGACTATAGTTTCATTCCACGTTGCTGCATCGTCTTCCAGCAGGACATTCTGACGAAGAGATGGGAAACAATGCAGAATCTGGGTGATGGTTGTTACTCGCTTTTTGTCGAAGCCAACTATCCTTACTACCTCGACGTTCATAAGTACTTGGAAGAAAAAGACAAAGACGATTATATTGATGAAAAAGAATGTCTTGAGGGCAATTGTGTTTATTTGTCGGACACGTTGTATGCTGACGTGACATTGTTCGAGGTAAAGAAGGGAATTTGTATGTGTGACTTCTACTATGACCCTTTCTGAATTCTGAGCTACGAAAAAATGAAAATTATTAGATAGCTTCCAATATGGTTTCGACCTACTTCTACTGAAGTTACATCTTAGGGAGAAGCAAATGCGTAGATAAGATTGAAACCTTATGTGTTGTATGTATTATAATATCAGTGTGTTAATTTGTACCTTAGGGACTTAGTGAGTTGGTTTGTGAGTAATAAATGCCAGGTACAAGGAGCTAGATACATGTATTATATATTTAGTTTGTCAATCTATATGTTAAAGACAAGGATAATTCAGAAACTACACTAAAAGGATGCTCCGTCATTGGTTTATACGCTGAATGTTGTGCTGTATATTGTTGTATATCTTTCTTAGAAGATGTCTTCACATTAGGTGCCAAGGGCTTGGCCGAAGGGCTCGCCGACGGCGAGATATCACCGGCGTCCTCTCCCTTCCTCTCTGACTCACTGACTGTGCACTACAATATCTGAGGCAATTCAAGTTAAACAAGCTAGAACTCTGCACTGCAAGAGCTCAGGTAGCTCAACTCAAACAAGAAGTAGCTCAACTCAAACAAGAACTTTGCACTGCAAGAACTGAGGTACGTGATATTCTCGAACACAACTCAGTTACATGATTAGTATGTAATCGATTTACTGGGGTGGGGGTGGGTGGGGGGGAGGGGGATGAAATGTAGTGATTTGTTTCTTTTTTTGCGGTTTGCTTCCTGAAGACTGCAATTTTAACTGATCTCTATACAAATATGTCCATTTGTTTTTCCAGAGTTTTGTTCCCTGACACATACAATTGTTTTATCTAGTAGACGGTGATAGTTTTATATAATTAGGTGCCTTAGTGTTTCCAACCAAATAGGTTCCCTTCAACCTTAGGGAACCTAATTAGGTTTACCGTGAACTGAATTAGAGTTTCCCTATCCTAATCTCTTTATGACAAATGTACAGATCATCTTTTATAAAATTGTACATGTCATCTATAAAACACATATACGATCTTAATAAATTGACAAAATTGGTTTGCCCATTGCCAAAAAAATAACCTCGCCAGCCCTGCCCGTAGTTCATGTCCAGTGCCCAATGCCCAGCCCAGAGGGCAGCTAATTCGGCCCTGTACACGTGGTTGAGTGGCTGACTAACTCTAGGTCCGCCACTACATGAACATGGACACGGTCTCTCCTCTGATCCAACCCACGAAGGACGCGGCCACCACAACTACAAGCGCAAGCCAACGGTGAACGACGAATCTTCCCTAGGATGAAACCCGGCCACGTGGCCCACTCGCCTTGCTATCCGGCTCCTCCGTCTCCTGTATCTCGTGCTCACTTCCCTCTATATAAAATAGGCCACCCAGCCATCGCTATCTATCCCACACCAACGCCACACCTAGCCATTGTGAGTTCTCCCTCTTCGTCTTCCTCACACACACTCGTTCCCATCAAATGCATGATAGACACAGTGCCACATACCGTCATCGCCGATCCAAAACCGAATTAGGCTTCTAGAACTTAATTCGGTTCCATTTGACCTAATTGCATTCATCGCAACTTAATCGGGTTACAAAGAAAGGAATTAGGTTTCACTGGTTTCGAACCAAATTAGGTTCCTGGAAACTGAATAAGGTGGCCTAGAGTGCCTTAGTGTTTCGAACCAAATTAGTTCCCTTCATCCTAATTAGTTTCGGCTAAAACAGAGCACCCATCTGGACATCGATCCCGCACCTCCGCACCACCACAACACTCGAGATCATGAGCTCTCCATCTACTCCTCTCCCTCTCTCGTTCCTTCCCAGCACAAGACACTCGCCAGCGACAGCCACAGCCCACAGCCCACCTGTCTTGCTTGAAGAGCATATTGCAATTGAAACTGATGTAATAATAGTTGCAGTGGATGTCTAGCAACTGAACATGAACTTGGACTTGGATCTGATATTGATTTGGTAGATGTATGTCATGCAGTACATGTGCGATTCATTTATGAGTTTTGTGGCAACGATTCAGTCCTTATGCCCTGATTGATTGATTACTCCGTCTCAATCGAACCCAAACATTTTTCTAGCACTGCGATTTACGCGCGACGTCTAATTGGTGCTCTACGTGTGAACCCAATCCCTGTCGTGGAATTGAAACTGCCTCAACATATGAGTTTGGCTATTGCCTATTCGGCAGTTCCAAAAAAAAATCAATGTGGTTGCTCCTAAATGATGATAGAACATCGCTAAACATATGATAGAACATCACTATTAACATGATAGAACATCGCTACACACATGATAGAACATTGCTAAATACATGATAGAACATCGTTAGAAACATATTATAATATCACTAAACACATGATAGAACATCGTCAAAAAACATATTAGAACATCGCCTAATATACGATAGAACATGATTAAATAAATAATAGAACATCGCTAAAAACATAACAAAAAAAAAGAAACAAAATCATGTTTGAAGAAAGGACATAAAAGATAATAAGAAAAAGGAAAGGAAAGAAAAGAAAAGAAAAGAAAAGAAAAGAAAAAAGAAATGAAAGAAATAGAATAAAATAAAACTAGTAATAAAGTATAGCATAAAACAAAAAGAAATATATAAATAAAAAATAAAAATAAAAAAGAAACAAAAAAAGAAAGAATACATACCTAGTACGTACGTGATAGGCTGCACGTGAGCTCGCTCGAGCAGCGTGAGAAAACTCCCGCCCTCCGCTCGGACGGCGTCTTCGGTCCGGCCGCTCGGATGGCAAGTTACAATCAATGTACTTGTTAATAAGGCAACCGATTTCTAAAGGCAACACCGATAGTTCGTTCTTGTTGGCACAGTGCTCGTTTGTTTTGTCTCAGCAACATATCTTAAAACCGCTACATTTTCATACAGATCAACACATGTGTATTAAGGTCAACATAGAGTTACAATAAACATAGTTATGAATAAGTCAACAGATTTCTAAAGGCAACACCGATAGTCCGTTCTAGCTGGCACACCGCTGGTCCGTTTTGGCTCAGCAACATCTCTTAAAAACGCTACATTTTCGTACAGATCAACACATGTGTTGTAAGGTCAACATAGAGTTACAATCAACGTACTTATGAATAAGTCATAGACTTCTAAAGGCAACACCAATAGTGTGTTGCTAGATTACCATTTTATACTTACGAATAAGTCAACAGATTTCTAAGGGCAACACAGATAGTCCATTATGGCTGGCACAGTGCTTGTCCGTTTTGGCTGGCACAGTGTTGGTCCGTTTTCACTCAGCAACATCTCTTAAAAATGCTATATTTTTATACAGATCAACACATAAGTAGTAAGGTCAACATAGAGGTATAATCAACGTACTTATGAATAAGTCTACAGATTTATAAAGGCAACACCGATAGTTCGTTCTAGCTGGCAGCCTGGCACAGTGCTTGTCTGTTTTGGCTAGCACAGTGCTGGTCCATTTTGGCTCAACAACATCTCTTAAAAATGCTATATTTTCATACAGATCAACACATGTGTATTAAGGTCAACACAGAGTAACCATCAACATACTTGTTAATAAGTCAATAGATTTCTAAAGGCAACACCGATAGTCCGTTTTGGCTTGCACAGTGCTGGTCCGTTTTGGCTTGCACAGTGCTGGTCCATTTTGTTTCAGCAACTTCTCTTGAAAATGTTTCATTTTCATACAGATCAACACATGTGTATTAAGGTCAACATAGAGTTAAAATAGTATGGAGTGTGCTCTTTTTCTTTCCCCGTCTCCTCTCTCGCGCAGTCGCGATCGATAACGACTCAGGCGGCGGCGCCGTGCGCTCAATTCTCTCGCAAGGTAAGCCATGGCGGCTTGGGTTTGACCTCTACCCTAACCATACATGGGGAAAGATTTGTGAGGCCACAATACTATTATAAATTGAAGATGCCACTGCAGAAGTTGCTTATCTATATTTCACAGGAAGTAAGTTCTAAGTTTCTATAATAGTGAATGATGATGTCGTTTATGTTTAAATACTTTGTTCTTAATATAGTTCAACATTATGCTTAGAGGCGCATGCAGAGAATACCTACGATTTTGACAATGAGGTCGTGTGCTACGTACCGTCGAAGAAGGGGAACCAAGGCAGGAAGAGAAAGGCTGGAGCACCTGCTGTTTTGGTGTAGCGGTCAAATAACTAGTGAACTTAGGTGGACAGACTAGAGGGGAACCAGGGTATGAAGAGAAAGGGCGGAGCACCTGCTGTTTTGGGTAGCAGTTTGCATGCTGCTTAGTTACGTTACATTGTACAAGAAATTGAAACTGTCTCAACATATCAGAGTACGAGGCTATAGCCCATTCGGAGTTCCAAAAAAAGAAAAAAGAAAAGAAAATCATTGTGGTTGTGCCTAAATGATCTTATGTAATCTGAATACATAAACCATCGCGTCAGTTCTACGGTTGTGAAACAATATAAGCGCATAGAAACAGTCCGCCGCTTCATATTTTCTTCGGAACCCTCGATGCAAACTAGGTCGGCGCCATTGCTAACTATATTCCACCATGAGTGATTCGGGAGAGCATTCCAGTAAGCATTTCAGGGAGGACAATGCCGGCAACGATTCTTTGATCTGCTGCTTGGCCACCAACGCCAAGTAGGAGAATTCATCGGTGCATCCTACGGGGCATGAAAGCAGATTCGAGGAGTTGTCCCATGATGCCACAAAGGAGAAGCAAACGATCGTGGAGCACAGTGTTGTATGGAAAAACTTGCCTTTGGAGATGTCTAGTGTTGTCTTCGATCATAGTGATCCCATCAGCGTGATTCGCTTTTGTTTGGTTTGTAAGGACTGGGCGAAGGGTGTCAAGAGAAATAATCGCAATCGCCTTCCATCGAGGACTCCGGCGTTGATTACGTCTAGTCTGCGCCCAAAAAGAGTTGACGTAGACAAAGAAGACGAGCATGGTGTTTTCGGCCTTCACGACATTTGTTGCCCGGACATAGACATAGACAATGAAGACGAGCATGGTGATTTTGGCCTCCACGACATAGTCAAATAATCTTACTATGATGATTGCGATGGGTTGAAGAATCGGGCTTGGGTAGGTGGCAAAGATGACTGGTTGGTCACCATAGACTTAAGGTGCAATCTTGAACTACTCAACCTGATTACTACAATGATTCCCGAAATACACATCGTGCCTGTGCATTCTCGACATCCTGCTGTGTGTGCTTGAGCCTATTTGAACTTGGACTTGGTGGCCAACTGTCATCCGATGATTGGTTGCCTGATGTTATGTTACGGAAGGTTGCATTATGCCAGACACCAAGACATGAATATGGCTGCAAGGCCATCGCTCTATTCTCGGCGTACAGGTTGTAGATGGTAGCTGTCATAGCGGTACCCGATGTGTGACTAACCCCAACAATATGGATTCGATTGAAGAATCTAGAAGAAAGTATACTACATAGATACACTGATGTCTGTATAATCCATGGCAAGGTGATGGCTGTGACTGATGATGGTGATATCTGGTCTTGGAAGTTGGAAGACGGCGCTGATGCCGACCCTGTAGTGATAGATGGTCCGCTTGTGGTTATTGACCGAGATATTGATGATTCTGTATTTTACCTGGCCACATGCAAACGCGACTTATATCTTCAAGTCGTTTTTATGAATGGCGTGAAAGATGATCCAGGATTCGAAGAAGAACGGTTGTATCAAGTTGTTCGGCCACACTACAGTTTCATTCCACGTCGCTGCATCGTCTTCCAGCAGGACATTCTGACGAAGAGATGGGAAACAATGCAGAACTGGGTGATGGTTGTTACTCGCTTTTCGTAGGAGCCAACTATCCTTGCTGCCTCGACGTTCGTAAGTACTTGGAAGAAAAATACGAAGACGATTATATTGATGAAAAAGAATGTCTTGAGGGCATTTGTGTTTATTTGTCGCACACGCTCGATGCTGACGTGACATTGTTCGAGGTAAAGAAGGGAATTTATATGTATGACTTCTACTATGACCCTTTTCGAAATCTGAGCTACGAAAAATCAAAAACTATTAGACAACTTTCAATGTGGTTTCGACCTACTTCTGCTGAAGTTACATTTTAGGGAGAAGCAGATTCGTAGATAAGATTGAAACCTTATGTGTTGTATGTACTATAAAATCAGTGTGTTAATTTGTACGTTAGAGACTCAGTGAGTTGGTTTGTAAGTAATAAATGCCAGGTACCAGGAGCTAGATACATGTATTATATATTCAGTTTGTCAATCTGTATGTTAAAGACAAGGATATTTCAGCAACTACACTGAAAGGTTGCTCTGTCATTGCTTTATATGCTGAATGTTGTGTTGTATATCTTTCTTAGAAGATGTGTACACATTAGGTGCGAAGGGCTTGGCTGGAGGGCTCGCCGATGGCGAGATATCGTCGGCGTCCTCTCCGACTCACTTTTTTGATGAAACAGGAGGGGTTTTAAAGCCCCTACTAGAATTTTATTAAATATAAGGTAAAGGCAAAATATGCCAATTACAATCAAGAGACAAAAAAGTACCCTCTCTGACTCACTGACTGTGCACTACAAGAGGTGAGGCAATTCAAGTCAAACAAGCTAGAACTCTGCACTACAAGAGCTCAGGTAGCTCAACTCAAACAAGAATTAGCTCAACTCAAACAAGAACTGTGCACTACAAGAGCTCAGGTACGTGATGTTCTTGTACACCACGGAGTTACATGATTAGTATGTACTCGATTTACCGGGTGGGGGTTGCGGGTGGGTGGGGGGAGGGGGATGAAATGTAGTGCTTTGTTTCTTTTTTGGCCGTTGGCTTCCTAAAGACTGCAATTTTATCTGATCTCCATATAAATATGTGCATTTGTTTTTCTGGAGTTTTATTCCCCAACACTTACAATTGTTTTATCTAGTAGACGGTGATAGTGTTAGATAATTTGGTGCCTTAGTGTTTCCAACCAAATAGGTTCCCTTCAACCTACAGGGAACCTAATTAGGTTTATTGTGAACGAATTAGAGTTTCCCTATCCTAATCTCTTTAGGACAAATGTACAGGTCATCTTTTATAAAACTGTACATGTTGTCTATAAAACACATATACGCTCTTAATAAATTGACAAAATTGGTTTGCCCTTTGCCAAAAAAATCACCTCGCCGGCTCTGCCCGTAGTTCATGTCCAGGGCCCAATGCCCAACTCAGGGGGGCAGCTAATTCGGCCCTGTACACGCGGTAGAGTGGTTCACTAACTCTAGGTCCAACCATATATGGACATGGACATGGTCTCCCCTCTAATCCAACCCACGACGGACGCGACCACCACACCTGCAAGCGCAAGCCAACGGCGAATGATGAATCTTCCCTGGGATGAAACCTGGCCACGTGGCCCACTCGCCTTGCTATCTAGCTCCTCCGTCTCCTGTATCCCGTGCCCATTTCCCTCTATATAAAACAGACCACCCGGCCATCGCTATCTATCCCGCACCACTGCCACACCCGGCCATCGTGAGTTCTCCCTCTTCGTCTTCCTCACACACACTCATTCCCATCAAACGCATGCTAGCCACAGAGCCACATGCCGTCGTCGCCGATCCAAAACTAAATTAGGCTTTAAGAACTTAATTCGGTTCCATATGATCTAATTGCTTTCATTGCAACTTAATTGGGTTACAAAGAAAGGAATTAGGCTTCACTGGTTTCGAACCTAATTAGGTTTCTAGAAATTGAATTAGGTAACCTGAAGTGCCTTAGTGTTTCGAACCAAATTAGGTTCCCTTCATCCTAACTAGTTTTGGCTAAAACAGAGCACCCATCTGGCCATCGATCCCGCACCTCTGCACCACCACAACACTCGAGATCACGAGCTCTCCATCTCCTCCTCTCCCTCTCTTGTTCCTTCCCAGCACACGTCGCTCGCCAGCGACAACCATAGCCTGCAGCCCACGTGTCTTGCTTGAAGAGCATATTGCAACTGAAACTGATGTAATAATAGTTGCAGTGGATGTCTAGCAACTGAACATGAACTTGGACTTGGATCTGATCTTGATTTGGTAGATGTATGTCATGCAGTACATGTGCGATTCATTTCTGAGTTTTGTTGCAACGGTTTAGTCCTTGTGCCCTGATTGATTGATTACTCCGTCTCAATCGAACCCAAACATTTCTCTAGCACTGCGATTTGCGCGCGGCTTCTAATTGGTGCTCTACGTGCAAACCAAATCCCCCTCCATACGTCCATTTCTTTTTTTCACGGGAATCCACTGGTCGATCATAGTTCATGCATGTTTAGCCTTATTTTTATGTAGAGTGAAGTTTTAGAAGTTCGCATCGTCATGCAGCTCGTAGAAGATGAAAATGAATTTTACTTGTCCACTTTTAGTTAGATTTAGATTTGGGAAATTTTCCCCTTAGTTTACATGAGACCGCATATCTTGGTTTGAGTCATATGATCACAATCGTAAAATGGTTTGAGTTGTCTTGTAAAAAAATGAACAATGTTCAGATGCCCCATAATGGGCCAATCTGGGCCCAATTCTGAAGGTTGCATTTGTTCCCCAATACCAGGCCTAGCCGTATGGGCTTTGCCCATAAAAGAAGAAATCCCAGTTCCCCAGTTGGCCGCTCTTGCGCCTGCGACTGCAGTCCGCAGTAGCGAGACGAACCCTAGCGGTGGGTTTGGCAATAGATGGCGAGGTCCCGCCGAGGTTTGTTGACGGCGGTGACGGGGCCGCGTTCACATAGGACGAGTGTGGGGGACGGAGGAGCTGCCATGGTGAGTCATCTCTCAGGTCCCTGCGCTACCTCCGGCAGTAGATAGTGAGTATCCCACTCGTGCGTGCTTCAGTTCCTATACATTCGTTTTCCTGACACCTCCCATTGCCCACAACCACATTCTCTTTTGGTAAGGTCAACACTGTACCGATAAGTCTTCTCTTCCTATGTTGTTCCTATAATTTCAGCTGACATGGGACCACTTTTGTTGATGTCATAGTGCTAGCTGAGATGGGACCACTTTTGGATCAACCTAGTGTAGATCTTCACTCTGATCCATGGCCCTGCAGTGGTTGCTCCATATTGTGGTACTTCTGTCCATTCAAATCCCTCAAATCCATCTTCTCAACAACTGGCTCAACAAGTGGCACTTCATTAGGCATGCCCTCGCCATCCATGTTAATTGCAGGAGGCATCTCATTCCTCTCCACTCGACTACCCACTATCATCATAAATTTTACCAATTGAGATGCCCTTAGCAAGCTGCGGAGCTGATCGTCTGAAATTAACTTGCATTGCCAATGCATCCCTTTCACAACCCAGAAATATGCCTACTTGTTGTTGTCCCTTGTAAAGTGCGAAGCAATATCCCTTTCTAGATTAATAATTGAATACTTTTCTGAATCAACAACCCAACCTACATCCCTACCCCTATTGTAGATCTTTTTACCCAGTATAGTACTAAAGTGTGAGTTGACAGTGACCTCTACTCTACAAGCATTCTTTGGATCAATCCTGTAATATGCAGCTCAAAAAAGATGGAACAGAGAAAAAAGGTCCAATTCACAAAAATACGAGCAAAATAGATACAAATAGGAAGAATAGAGTGTCAAAGGAGACTACCCTTCTAGAATTTCAGTAGCGCTCATCTTGTCTCAAATCAACAATCCCTTCTCATATCACTACAAAATCCCCAAAACCTCCTGGTTTAGACCACGGAAGAACAACACAAGAAGAACATAGAGGAGGGAGAAGGGCGCACCATGGAGAGTTGCCTCCGCTGCCATCGTCGCCGATGGAAGAGGAGCGTCACCACCGACGAGAGGAGCACCACAGGAGGTCGTGAGCTCGCGGTCAGGAGGTTGGTGCAAATATTTTTGCCTGCGTGCACGTACAGCCTGGACTGGAAGGCTTCCTTTTGAGTGCGTGGGCCTGGATGCCAGGAAACCTTCATGTTTGCCTTTGTTGGATCCATTTTTTTATTATGTTTTACCTCTTCAACTAACATTGTTAACGGCAATTTTAGAAACCCGTTGAAGTGAAACCTTTTAATGGTAGTTTTCAACAACTTGATCTTTCAATGGTATTTTTCTAAAGATGCAATCTTTTAATGGTAGTGAGCTAATTTTCTCCCCTCTACAAATGGTTGTTATCTAAAAATAAAATAAAAATCTCTGCAAATGGAGGAATTAGATGTGGTGTTCGTGGGCACATTGTTTTTGATTTAGACTCAGTTTAATTCCTGTTTATGTAGTGAGCAAGCGACGTCGGTTGGCTGGGTAGGGGCAGACCATTGATTCTGTTGTCCACAAATGCAAAGTACACTATGAGCAAATCAAGGACAGCTACATTGACAGGCCTGTCTGCTCCAATGTTTTCTCCGCTGGTGGCCGTACGTGGCAGATTAAGTTCTTTTGTGAGTCTGACCAGGCTAATTACCGCCAACTCATTGTCCTCCTTGAGCTGGTGAGTGCATCTGCTGAAAGCATCTATGCCAAGTTTGAGGCGTTCTTACTGCACCGGGATGGCCAGCCACGTGATATGGCTGCATGCAGGGGAGCATCTTATGCACCTTTTGACCTTCATCTGTTCCAAGATGGCTCTCGTGAATCCGCGATGCACAAAATTTTTTAGACTGATCTCGAGGAAAAGTTTGTTACAGATGGACATTTCACCTTTACATGTGTTGTCATGGTTTTTTGTGATAGATCTATTCCTGTGCCAGCTTCAGAAATGGGAAAACATTTTGGCTCACTGTTCGATAGTTTGGATGGGACAGATGTCTCATTCATCATTGGAACTGAGACAGTCCATGCACATCAAGTGGTGCTTGCTGCCCATTCGTCAGTTTTGAAAGCCCAACTCGTTGGCCATCTGGATGAGTCCACAATGTCGTCCATCCCCCTACGCGACATTACCCCTTCAATATTTAGAGCCATGCTTCGGTTTGTTGACACAGATGTCTTCCCACGAGCTGACTTGCTTGGCGACTCTCCTTTTGAGATGGTGCAGCATCTGCTAGCTGCGGCTGATCGGTACGCATTGGACCGGCTTAAGCTTATGTGTGCGTAGAAATTGTGGGAAGGGGCATCTGTAAACACGGTTGCTGGAATCTTACATTGTGCTGAAATGTACAGCTGCGTGGAGTTGAAGAACAAGTGCATTGACTTCTTTGCATTAGAGGATAATTTCAAGAAGGCTGTGTTGACCAAGGGTTTTGTCAAGTTGGGTCACGAGTTTCCTTCAATTATTGATGACCTACGACAGAGGATTGGGGTATGATGACCTATGATAGAGGAAGGTTTTATCACAGATCAGATTCAGGTGCCCAAGGCTAGAGGCATGAGGCGAGGTGTATGTTGTGATATGGTGATGAGGGTCAGGCCCGATCTTCTGAGAGGTAATTGGTAAATTCGATTGCGAATAACTCGACGTTGGCGATCCGGCTTCAAATCAGCATGATTCGAACCCTACAACCATTACACCACTCCTCAGTTGGTTATCAACCAAGCACAACTTGGTTGACCTTGCCAAGAAGGCTGTTCCTGCAAGTGAATCGAATAACAAAAGTAAGAAAGAATAAACACACAATCTAAAATTGCAGATATGAATGACGCAAATATTAAAATGAGGGTTCAAGAACTCATTTCCAAATGACTAATCGACATAGTGGAGGAGATCAAGAACGAGGGCACTAGATCATTGTAAAAGGATTTGTCACCACAGTTACAATGAACGATTCAGTTTCTCGATGGAAAACAAAACTCTAAACAAAACCCAAGTCTAAACAGCGGCGGCTGCATGGAATATAAAGGAGAAGCGACCTAGGGTTGGAGGCAACCAGGGGGAGGCGCCCACAACGTGGGCTTAAGGCCCAAATTCGATACATGACCAAGTTGGCCCAAAATAGGTGACACAACACCTTGTCGTGGACGTAAAGATTAATCCACGAATAATCTAGAGCTGGGACCAGATCCAAATCGACGGCGTCGTTGTCCCCTTTCCAACAGGTCCAAGATCACCCCGTTTCGATATCGTATGAAGAAGTTATGATCAAAACAATGACGACATATTTGCTGAATCCGAGAGTGACGTGGTAGCTGATTGGAAATGAATTGCATCTTGGGAAAGATGATGGTGTCAACGTATCCAGCGTGGCAATGTACTCATCATCCTCCTGCTCTTGAATTGGAGTCTTCCTCGACTCCATCTTGGCAATGTCCTCATCATCCCCTCCTTCTAGAATTGGAGTCGTCCTCGACTCTTCCCCATCAACAAACTGCTGCAAAAGGTTAGTGATAGCAGGCAATGCACAAGACATAATAGGTTGACAAAGCATAGTATAACATGGTGCATCTGGATTATCACATAACGCAGTAGTAATAGAAGTTGTAGCAAGTAAAGCACCTCCATGTAACTTATTTTCATTTTTTTATCAAGGTCTATGGAAGGTTTATTGTTTATCTCTTTAGCATGTTTAACAATATCCATTGGTGACAAAGGCAACAAAGTAATGTTCTTGTTCTTATGTATGAAAGTGTATGTATTAGATCTACCATGGTGTAAAGCATCATTATCAAATTTCCATGGACGTCCTAACAAAATTGAACAAGCTTTCATAGGCACAACATCAAAATCAGCAGTATCATGATAACAACCGGTAAAGAAACTAATGCGGGCTGATTTAGTTACCTTAGTCTTACCACTATTATTGAACCATTGAAGTTTATATGGATACGAATGTTGTCGTGTGGTTAAGCCAAGCTTCTCAACCAAATCTGAACTCACCAAGTTGTTGCAACTCTCGCTACCAATGATGGTGAGAACACGACAACCCTGTACAATAAGATATATGTGGAACAAATTGTGGTGCTGGATCTGCTTATCTTTGTCATGTACCACACGTGAACTCAACACACGCTGCACAAGAAGGCTAGGATAGCCCGCGGAGGCAGTAACGGAGTCAATGGCGATGGGCTCCATGTCTTGATAGCCCTCGAGGGGATCTACAGCAATATTAGCAGCAAGGGCTAAATCATCTTCAACATCACTAGCACTTACATATCCATCCTCGGTAGCAATGAAAGTGCGACGACTAGGGCAATCCTTCACGGCATATCCCATGCCTTTGCATCAATGGCAAATGATTTTAGCACTGGGCGAGGAGGAACTAGTGGAAACACCTAGAGTGGCACCTTTCTTCAGCTATGGGGGCTGCACATTAGACAATTTACTTACTCTAGAAGAAAATGCAGGTGTGAGCGTCTCTGGCTAGGAACGCTGCTAAAAATTTCTCCCATTATTAGACCTGAAAGTCTGGTGTTGCTTGCATCCCTGTACTTTATGTTCTGCCTTTATAGCACGATGATACAATTGGGAAAAATTATGCCATTCTTTGTAATCAAGAATGTTCTAGATATCATGATTTAAACCACCAAAGAATACAGCACTAGCATCAGCATCACCAATAAGCAATTCTTGATAGTATGCTTCTATGCTTTTATCTGCTTGCTTTAAAGTTTACAGTTTAAGACGTAAATCACGTTGATAATAAGGATGAACAAAACGAGATTTCATACGTTGTTTTAGAGCATTCCAGTTTTGAGGTACAGCAGCAGCATTATTAGTATTGCAAAGATGACTCCACCAAAACAAAGCAAAATTAGTAAACTCACTAGTAGCAAGTCTAATTCTATGCTCAGCAGGCACATTATGAGAAGCAAATTTTTGTTGAACAGCAAGCTCCCAATCTAAATATGCCTTAGGATCAACTACGACGACGAACACAATCAAAACCAGCAACTAGACTCAACCACGGACACAAACTCAATAAAGCAAATCTGAAAACGACATTGCAAGGCACAATGGGTGATAGGACAGTGGAAAATTAAATATTTTTGGGCTTTTATGGACTGTAGGTAATGAACAAATATGAATCTAGGGCAAACGAGATTATACCTCGCGGTAAACCTGAGAGCTCTAATACCAAATGATAAGGGTCAGGCCTGATCTTCCGAGAGGTAATTTGTAAATTTGATTGTGGAGAACTCGACGTTGGCGGTCTGGCGTCAAATCAGCACGATTCGAACCCTGCAACCGTTACACCACTGCTCCGTTGGTTATCAACCAAGCACAACTTGATTGACCTCGCCATGAAGGTTGTTTCTGCAAGCGAATCGAAGAACACAAGCAAGAAAGAATAAACACGCAATCTGAAATTGCAGATATGAATGACGCAAATATTCAAATGAGGGTTCAAGAACTCAGTTCCAAAGGACTAATCAACATAGTGGAGGAGATCAATAACGGGGGGCCTAGATGACTGTAAAAGGATTTGTCACCACACTTACAATGAACGATTCAGTTTCTCGATGGAAAACTAAACTCTAAACAAAACCCAAGTCTAAACAGTGGCAGCTGCGTGGAATATAAAGGAGAAGCAACCTAGGGTTGGAGGCGACCAGGGGGAGGCATGCACAACATGGGCTTAAGACCCGAATTGGATACATGACCAAGTTGACTCAAAATAGGTGATGCAGCACCTTGTTGTGGACATAAAGATTAATCCATGAAAGATCTGGAGTTGGGACCAGATCCAAAACGATAGCGTTGTTGTCCCCTTTCCAACGAGTCCAAGATCACCCCATTTTGATGTCGTATGAAGAAGTTATGATCAAAACACTGACAACATGTTTACTGAATTCGAGAGTGACGTGGTAGCTGAGTTGGAGATGAATTGCAACTTGGAAAAGACGATGGTGTCAACGTATCCAGCGTGGCAATGTCCTCATCACATGAATCAGGTCCAAAGTTATGGAGGACATGGTTCAGATCTGGTGTGAAGCTATGGAGATTATGAACACTAAGTAGCCTAGTTTTGTTCATGTTTCTTTATCATCTTAGGTCTTGTTTTGTCCTGAATCTTGTTATGCTTGAAGTTTTTAAGTTGTTCAGGCTTTTTCCTAAATCTTTTGTTTTTTTGGGAGCACTTAACAATGTATTCACATCAGTAATGTCTGGTCTTTTCAAGCCTGTTGTGCGTATCTAATCGTTTCACATAACTGGAATTACACCATATTTGTTTGGTAAGATGGTTGCAGGACGCAGAGCTGGTCTGTTTTGGCTTCGTATATAGCCTGGAAGTTCAATTTCAGTATACAACCAAATGTTGCTTATATTACTATGTTGACTTATTCAGAAATGTGGTTATTTTAATTCTATGTTGACTTTAAGGCTGATGTGTTAATTTCATAGATATGTTGATGTTAATACAGTTGTGTTGATTTTAGGAATATGTTGTTCTGTATGAAAAATGTAGCTTTTTTATGAGATGTTTCGCTATACAAATGAATGTTGCGTTTAGATCTACGTTGACGTTAATACATAGATCTATGTTGCTTTTAGATCTATGTTTTCAGATCTATGTTTTCAACATCCATGGCAAGTGTTGGTTGGGTTTGCAAACAAAAGCCAAATGAATATGATAAATCCAACAAAAGTAAGAATTGAATCGTCGCAACAAAACTCAAAAATGAATCGTACATGTAGGTTTTGGAATAAGTTTTCACTATACCACTGACTGTTGAATTAATAAATATGAATAATAAAAGAATCTAGACTTTATTTTGTTGTAGTTATTGTCAATATGTTTTTTATTGTGATTTCCTACACAGGTTGAATACTTTCTCCATTAGTAATGATATTATTTGTCTGATTTGTAGTTTTAGTTGTAACTATCCGAAACTTCTAAACTCAACATACATATCTTAGGACTTGGGTCACATTGGAGGGTGGGATCATAAATAGGGCACAAGTGCAGCGGGTGGTATGGCTTGAGAGAGACTATATATTAGCCAAGTTCATTCCAATGCTTACAACACATCTGCATTAAACTCAACAAAGATTTAAACGCAATATTTCCAAATTAGTCAACATATAAAAGCAACATTTGATTTTATAGTGAATCAACAAAAGTTCCGTAAAATCAACACATCTATGTTAATCTCGACATAGAGTTAAACGCAACACATTTATGTTGACCATATTACACATGTGTTGATCGTTATGAAAATGTAGCGTTTTTTAAGAGATGTTGTTGAGCTAAAACGTACCAGCACTGTCCTAGCTAGAACGGACTATCGGTGTTGCCTTTAGAAATCTGTTGCCTTATTCATAAGTACATTGATTGTAACTCTATGTTGACCTTACGGCACATGTGTTGATCTGTATGAAAATGTAGCGTTGTTAAGAGATGTTGCTGATGCAAAACAGACCAACATTTTGCTAGCCAAAATGGACAAGCACTGTGCTAGCCAGAACGGACTATCGGTGTTGCCTTTATTTGTTCTGTTGACTTATTCGTAAGTACGTTGATTGTAACTCTATGTTGACTTTACTACACATGTGTTGATCTGTATGGAAATGTAGCCTTTTTAATGGATGTTGCTGAGCTAAAACGGACAAGCGTTGTGCCAGCCAGAACCTAGTATCGGTGTTGCCTTTAGAAATCCATTTACTTTTTCATAAGTACGTTGATTGTAACTCTATGTTGACCTTACTACACATGTGTTGATTTGTATGAAAATGTAGCGTTTTTAAGAGATGTTGTTGAGCCAAAACGGACCAGCACTGTGCCAGCCAAAATGGACAAGCACTGTGCCAACAAGAACGGACTATCGGTGTTGCCTTTAGAAATCTGTTGACTTATTCATAATACATTCAGTTTAACTCCATGTTGACCTTAATACACATGTGTTGATCTGTATGAAATGTAGCGTTTTTAAGAGTGTTGCTAAGCCAAAACGGACTACCCTAAATCACCACCGGTGTCATTATTCCGCCTTGCCATCGCCCACTACCGCAGCTTCCACCGTGCCGGTAATCTGCAACCACTACGGTGCCGGCCACCTTTGATTTGTCGCCCCACGTTGCCGCAGCTCCACCGCGCTCGCCATACCGCCGCCACCACCGCCATTCTTCCGCTTTGACGTCCCCCGTTGCCACAGCTCCACCACACCGGCCATACCGCCGCCACCGCCGTCATTCTTGCGCCATGCCATCCCCCGTTGCCGCAGCTTCCACCATGCCGATAATCTGCAGCCTCTACGGCACCGGCAACCTCCGCTTTGCCGCCCCCTGTTGCCACAGCTCCACCGCGCCGGCCACCTTGCACAGGGCCCAGTTTGTACCAGCAAAATGCTGCACAAACCCAAATAGTATCTCGCAGAAGAAGTGCTATCATGGTCAGTTCATGATATCTTGATGCAGAACCCACCCCCCTTTAAGGTAATGAGGCTCTCCCAGCAGGCAAGATTCCTATTATGTACCTGATTATGACTGATTGTAAATATTGCTATGTTCTTATAGGTGGAGACGATCCCCATGGAATTCAAAACAGGAGTCGACTACTCAAAAGCATTCCATAACTTAATTCTATTGGAGATTTGGCATAACTTCTACTTAGCCATGGATGACATCTCCAGTGGCATGTATGTGGAGGTTAGTGAGAACAGGAGTGGGTACAAAATCAACCTCCATGTGGCAGAGGGTAAGGATTGTCCAAAGAAAGGCGATGTCTTGTTACTTTCATCAAGGGAGTCAAAATCTAGACCAAATTCTCAAGGATGGCAGCTCATGCACCATCGTAGTTGATTAGAATGAGTGGAGTGATAACTCTAAGAGAATGTTGATTGCCTCTTGTTCAAAGTTGCCACATGGTGGAAATCCTAGTCAGGAAGGCTTATATCAGGTTACTAAGATTGCCACTTGGACAATCTTAGTACTTATGAATGTTGTTTGAAAATCATGATGAATGGCTTCAAACTGCAGTTCTAAATTAATCAATCTCATATTGAGTAAAAATATTATTTGTGTAAGTACCAGCCTCTCTCTCTATAATTGAGTATCTTTTTGCATTCTTTTATTCTGTACTAAAGTGGAGTTTATGCTTGTTGACACTGTTTTTGGGCACGAGTCAGGATGGTCAGAAAAGATCGATCGGTAGTCAAGGAGATGTTGTGTCTAGCCGATAAGAGGATTGCCGATAGCCGATGATGCCGATGACAGGATGACAGGAGGAAGATGTTGCTAAGCCTGATGGTAGTCACTGATCATTGCCGATTGCCGATGTTGATGATTGCGGATGCCGACGAGGAAAGGTATGGGAGTTGTTAAGAGAGATACAGGGAGTATGCCGATGATGATGAAGGAAGGCGTGGGGGTTGGTAGGAAGACAACGGTGATATGCGGATCACTAGGATAAATAGGTGGTTATTTTCCATATTTGTTAGAGTTTGCCTTATGTAAGAGTCCTGTTTGGTTTAGAATTAAATCCTAGTCGTTTACAGTTGTAACTCTTCAGGACAGAGTATAAATTTAGGCCTAGCAGCAATGTAAGAGGAGAACGAATCAATAACATACACACGTTCTACATCTCCTTTTACATCCACTTTTCGACGACTTCGTCAACCTACATGTTTTCTTTTATTTACGAGTTCTTAAGGATTCATCAAGCAATACTCGGCGAATTCTTGAGTTCCGCGTGAATACCTCTTGGCCATGCCATCCGGGCGCATCGCTGTTGTCGGGACCAAAGTATTCGTGATTTATCACCTTTGTCGATTGTTAGGTCAAATCGGCTAGCACGCCTCAACGTTTGAATCGAGTATTAGCCCTTTGTGTTTGCAGATCTATTTTTGCACCAACAATGTTGCAGGCTGATGGGAAATGTGGACAATGCCAGTATAATGGATTTGACTATGAGGCTTCTGCTCGTGATTATTTTAGACTGAATAGCTCATAGGCTCATGCAGTGAATAGTTGCATTTCAGCATGTCAATGTCCTCATAGGTCTTCTAACAACTAATTTGGGACCCACCTAGGACAGGTAAAACTAAAACAGTTTCAGTAATTCTACATGGGCTCCAGCATTTTACGCACCGTGCCAGAATTCTTGTATGTGCTCCAACAAACACTGCCATCTTGCAATTGGCTTCATATCTTGTTCGTCTAGTTGAGGAGCATAATGGATATGAAAGCTTAATCAATGCCATATTAATTCTGTTTGGGAATATGGGCATGAAGAAGAAAACTGATAATACAAAATTGTTAAAACTATTAGAGAGCAAAGCATCAAAAACAGAAGATGCAAGACTTGTATTTTGCACTCTCTATAGGTCAAGTTGGTTGGAAAATCAGAAATTTGACATCTTGGTCATTGATGAGGCAGCAAACTTGAAAGAGTGTGAATCTATGATCCCTCTTGCAACTCACGGGATAAAAAAATGGTGCTTATTGGGGATCACAAACAACTACAATCAGTGGGGTAAAGAGCACGATATGTCTTCATTGTATGATCATTTGAGTGTATCCATGATTCCTTGTGTTACTAATGATTATTTCTCGACTGCTAATACATTCTCCTTGCTGGTAATTTCCTGACTATTAGATTGCTAGAGAGAACGAGTTTGGGCGAAGCCTCTTTGAGAGATTAAGTGGACTTGGTTTCCCGAAGCACATGCTAAATACTCAATATAGAATGCACCCTTTCATCAGCCAGTTTCCAAATCAAATGTTTTATGATGGAAAAATTATAGATGGTCCCAACGTTGAAGACTATAACAACACATATCTTGATGGCCATATGTATGGTACTTATTCATTCATCCATGTTGAAGATGGTTTCGAAGAAAACAGTAATCAGGGATCAAAAAATATTGTTGAAGCTGCTGTGGTAGCCAATATTGTTGGCAGACTTGTTGAAGGTATGTGTAGCATTTGAGCTTGTAAAGAACATTAAGTTTCATGTTTCATTATAGCTGATATGTTTCAGTGCCATCCATGTTTCTTTGGTCCAAAACCACTACAACATGCACCAAGAAGAAGAAGAAAACCAGTGTCGGTATAGTATCAGCATATGCAGCCCAAGTGATTGCTTTACAAGAAAGAGTTCAAAGTTATAAGCAGCATGACTTCCTTTCTGTTGAAGTATGCACTGTTGATTCATGTCAAGGAAGTGAGAAGGACATAATTATCCTTTCAACAGTTAGACACAATCGTGGTGGGAATATAGGCTTTCTCAATTGTGATAAGAGAACTAATGTGGCCTTAACAAGAGCTAAGTATGTTAACTTTTGTTTGCTTATTTTTCTGTTGGCAAAGGATCAGCCTTCAGATACTTAGTCAATTCAATATTCTAGTACATATTCATCTAAATAATTATTTTCTCACAGGAACTGCCTCTGGATCCTTGGGCATGCACCGACTCTCCTTGAGAGTAAATCAACATGGTCTGGTTTAGTCAAAGACGCGGAGGATTGTAATTGTTTCTTTAAAGCTAGTGATGATGATTCTCTTGCTAGAACAATGGATCAGTTTAGGCTTATGCAAAACTCATAGGTGACAGACAATGTTTTGCGATCTGCACATGGAGAGCAGGCGCCTGTGCAGGCAGGAGGGGGGCAGGTGCATCTTGATAAGCTATCGCCCATTCTTTCAAGGAAGAGGCCCCATTCTTTGCTTGAGGACCAGCCTGACAGTCAGTTTGCTCCAGGTGAAGAACTCACAGATGAAGAGGTTATAGAGTCTGCACATGCAGAGCAAGTGCATCTTCCTCAGCTCTCACCCAGTCCTTCAGGTAAGAGGGGCTGTCTCAGTCAGTTTACTCCAGGTGCTCAACTCACATATGAAGCAATTGTACTAGAGGAAGAAGATCGTCCTCTAATTGAGCTTCTGGGAGGTTTGCCCCATCTAGCTGAGGCTGTAGCCAGGACGCCTGTGAGCTACAAAAAATCAAAAAGGAAGAAGTCATCCGTTAAATGCGTAAATTTGTATCTACAGGGCAGATCTGCAAGCGAAGAGCATTTTTGGTCGAGCGAGCATATGAATCTATACAACAATATGTATTTCGAGAAGCAAGGCCGTGCCGGTGGGCGTGCAAGCTGTGCGCTTGTACAGGGCCTGTAGTTCCAAGGGTCCTCCTACATGCTCATGAAATCTATCTAGTTCTCTCCCATCATAAATGCCTCCAGCTTGCAGAATGCATGTATATTAATTTTCCTCAGCTATCCTGGCTTCCCCGTCTCTCCGACCAAGCAAACTATCGCTGGCTACTCTCTAATCAAGCAAGGTGGCTAGTGGAGCCCAACTGTGTCAGAATTATGTCGCAAGGTGCCTAATTCCTGATTCCTAGAGATCTGAAACTGCGGAAGGTAATTGTCTAATTTTATTTTCTATTTATTAGTGGAAATAATTTTTTGTGTTAATCAATAATTACTAATTGCTATAAGTTGGTGCAGAACTACTGTGCTGTGCAAAGAGCTCTGTGCTTTTTAGGCACCTCCAATAAAAATAAGAAATTACAACTTGCAAGTCAATAAGGTAATTTATTTGTCTTTAATTACAATTATGTTGAATAATTCGAAAAACAGTAAGAGAATGGTGTTGTCAATATACAACCAAAATGAATAGATACATTTTTGATTTATCGCATTTCTATATTTTATTTTTCAAGGGGTCTATTTTAGAATTCGAAACAAGGCCTCATATTTTGACGGCACGGCCCTCTCGAGAAGCAATGTGCTGACAATAAATGGATCGATTGGGAAAAGATCAGAGGACTCCCTGGGATGCCAGATGTTGAGAAAGCATGTCATGACGTTGGTCTTCATGAATTGATGGCTATAAAACAGTACTGGCATGAAGAAACAATCAAACAGTTCTACTCGACATTGTTTGTAAATGAAAGTAGGACCACACTGACATGGATGACAGGCAGAAATAGGAAGATTACTGTCACAAAGAAATTTTGTCAGATGGTTCTACATGTTCCATCCGAGGAGAGTATTAAGATTGAGCACAAATTGACTGATGCCCAACAAGAAGAAATCATCAAGAGTGCAAATGGTAACAAAGTGAATTCATTAAATCAGATTATTAGAAAGACTATCAATCCTGTTGTAGGAGATAGAACAAACATTCACGGATTAAGTCAGGTCCTAGTGTATCATATTTTGTTCAGGAAGCCTTTTGACACTGTAGACATGATGTTCATGGAGATGACAAACAACCATAGACACAATACAAAGAAAACGCCATATTCCCTATAAATCATGTTACTTATTAACTGTGCAATTAGAGAGAAATTTGTACCCAAGGGTGGAGGAAATGATTGTGTTCACAAAAAGTACAACATGGAGTTCAAGTTGCCTAAACAGACAAAGGATCATACAACTTCCAAGTCCAAATCGACGCTTGCACCATGGAAAAAGTCCAAAGTGATGCGTGCACCATTGATGGAACTATGAACACTTGATCTGTACAAGCCTTGAGGATGAATGGATGTCTTACGGATACCAGAGTGCATATTGGACTACATGCTTTGATGCAAGGCAATAAGTCTGGATTACCAGGTGATGTCTGATACTTGTAATTTAATATTTTTGTGTAACCTGAATCAGCTTCCGTGTTTAACTGAACATTTATTTGCTTTTTTAATATCTTTGGTTAAATGATATAAACTGGTGCTTGTAATTATACTAATCATATTTCTGAATTTATGAACAGGAATATGTAGGAGAAATGTTGGAAGAGGAAGCTGCTGAAGATGCTTGTCAAATGGCAAAGGATGGCGGAGATTTTTGGCAAAGATCCCCAGTCTAGGATGGCAAAGAATTTTTGGCAAAAGGAGACTTGGAAATTCATTGGTCCATTTGGCAGTCTGGGATCTACTACGCTAACAAATCGCATAGCGTCCTCATCCACCAGATATGTTCTCTAATTCCGAACAAGTAAATAGGAATTGGCTATATCGGACAAAGCTATAAAGCATATAGAGCAACACCATGGTAACAAATGCATTTTTAAACACTAGAACACAGATTTAAAATCAACACAGCGACCAAAAGGATAATAATGCCCTATTAAGCTGAAATTAGTATCATGCATTTTCAGCAGCTGTTTCAGCATGTATGTGCAAACAAAAGCGGGCATTTTGACCACTAGGGTGGCATTTATGTCCACCTAAGTTCACTAGTTAATTGACCGCTACCCCAAAACAGCAGGTGCTCTAGCCTTTCTCTTCCTGCCCTGGTTCCCCTCTAGTCTGTCCACCTAAGTTCACTAGTTATTTAACCGCTACCCCAAAACAGCAGGTGCTCTAGCCTTTCTCTTCCTGCCCTGGTTCCCCTTCTTTGGTAGTATGTAGCACACGACCTCATTGTCAAAATCGTAGGTTTCAATCATGGCTGCGTGCGTGTAGGAGATGGGGAACCACCTGTGGAAGCCGAATGATCAACTGGTGCTGCAGCACGAGATCAATGAGCTGAAGAGGTACCACGAGCTCATAGCGAACCTGTCCATGGAGCTGTCGGACCGGACCAAGAAGCTGAGGAAGACGTGCAACAACAGGCTGAGGAAGACGTGCAATAAGAGGAGGACGGCGGTAGCAAGCAACCATGGCTGCTGAGTCATGTTTCCATTTATGTTTTCATGAACGATTATATTCAAAGTAATATATAATTGTGTAGTACATTTGGATTAATTAAGTACTTTGTTAGTAGGTATTTTTATGACTACTGGAATTTTTAGGGGCAGACCCACAGGGTATGCCAGGTGGGCCACGGCGTACCCTGTGGGCTATGCCTTGTACTTGAAATTATATTAGAATGACTGATGTGCCTTGGTGGTCCAGTGGTGGGCATATTGCCTCTTCAGTAAGAGGTCGCTGGTTCAAACCGCAACCGCCTCATTTTTGTGTTTATTTTCTATTTTTTGTCCCTTTTAAAATAAACTATAGGTAATATAATCATTTCTTTAAGTCTTCCTATTTTCATCCCATCTTCTTGTGTCTCATGAAACCTTAGTTGGCGTTTTTTAAAATTAATTTCTATTTAATTTTGTCTTCTTTGAAAATAACTATATATAATGTACTTTATCCTTTAGTTTTCTGTTTTCATCCCCTCATCATTTGTCCCCCAAGACCTCACATGTTTTCTTTGTTTTTGTTTTCTCATTTTTTTATCCCCTATAGATATTATAACTACAAATAATATGTTTTGTCATTTATTTTGCATTTTTTTCATCACATCTTGTTGTGCCACGTGAGATACTCCATGAAATGAGATGGAAATCTGTAGCTATGTATAGTCTCTTGTTCCCTTTACAAAGTCTGAACTCCAACATTAGTTGTCTAGTCACATTCATTAAACGGGATATTTTTCTTCTAAGTGAATGAAGATGATATAATCGAGACATTCATGTCATGAGAAAGCAGTGGGTAAACAAGTCAGGCATGATTTAAAATCAACACAGCGACCAAAAGGATAATAATGCCCTGTTAAGCTGATATTAGTGTCATTCATTTTCAGCAGCTGTTTCAGCATGTATGTACAAACAAAAGCAGGCATTTTGACCACTAGGGTGGCATTTCTGTCCACCTAAGTTCACTAGTTAATTGACCGGTACCCCAAAACAGCAGCTGCTCCAGCCTTTCTCTTCCTGCCCTGGTTCCCCTCTAGTCTGTCCACCTAAGTTCACTAGTTATTTGACCTATACCCCAAAACAGCAGGTGCTCCAGCCTTTCTCTTCCTGCCCTGGTTCCCCTTCTTCGGCGGTATGTAGCACTCGACCTCATAGTCAAAATAGTAGGTATTCTCTGCATGCCTGCCTTCTGAGAAACTGCGGTTGTTGTCTTCTTTAATATTGTTCAAGTTATATTACAGTAGCAGCACACATATATGGTGCATTATTTTATAAATTGAACAGTTCTAGTATTGTACGTAGCAAAGTGCGTCAGATGGAGGTACACGCTCCATGTCGGTCATCGCTGGTTGTTGAAGATGTCAACCATTTTTGCAGCTGCAGCGTTCTAATCTGGTTAATTGTAGACGTGTAAATATAGGTTAATATATATAGGTTTTTGTATTCTGGTACCTTACCTAAATCGGCTGGATAGCAGAGGCAGTATTCGTTGTGATTGCAGGGCGAAGCAGTACCTGCAGAATAAAAGGCGTGGTCTTTTTGTTGTTTCAGGGTTTGTTACATATGGTTAATAAAAGAGGATGTGCAAAGGTAGTGAGTTTTACGTACTCGATGATCCAGGTGTCGCTGGACTGTCATGGTCTGAAGTGCCGACGTCTTTATCTAAAGTATCTGTTGCACAGCAATGGTAGCATCAGTATAGTAAAAGGGCTGTTCTCTTGTTTGTACAATGACATCGCCATTCGCTATTACAGAAGCTTAGAACTTACTTCCTATGAAATATAGATAAGCAACTTCTGCAGCGGCATCTTCAGCCATCTTCAATTTATAATAGTATTGTGGGCTCACAAATCTTTTCCCATGTATGGTTACTTCTGACTTGAATAGAGGCAAATGATCAGGACCTTCCTTACTGTGTTTATACGAAGGCAGCTGCATGCCTGCCTTCTGAGGATAATGCTGTAATTTGCTCTTGATCGAAATATTGGTGTCTAAATAAACATACAAGTGAATGAGATCAGTAAAGAAAGCGAACAAAAAGTAAAAAGGAAATGAAAGGTGAAAAAGCTTATTCTGCTTCCCCTAAAAAAATCTCCTACAACTAAAAAGAATAAAAGTAAGACGTCCCCATGGTGCGACATTTGTTTCGTTCCGTCAGTCAGCCCTCGTGCCGTCGTGCGTCCGCTCGTCCGCGCCTATTGTGTCCCTAAAAATGCCACTCCAGGTGTGCCGTCCTGGATGCCTCAAAACACCACTTTTTGTGGGCCCGCACAATGGATTATTGATTTTTTACCACCCAACAAATTTAGTAACAAACCGTGATTACCGACTCCCTCTCTCTCCCTTCCACGCCGTGAGACGCCCTCCCTCTCCCAGCCCCTTCGTTCTTCTTCGTCCATCCGCCCTTTACCTACGATGCCGCGAGCGGTGACTCCAGCCTCCTAGCCCATCTCCGTGGTAACAATGGAAAGAAAAATCTCCATACTAATTGTTTCACCTCACCTGCGACATTCCACCACTCGGCCTCGACTTCTCTCCCTTCTATAATCTCCTCCGCTCGCCCTCACCATTGTGGCAGTACCGCTCGCCCTCGCCTAGGCATGGGGCAGCCGCGCCGGCCTTCAGGGAGGCATCGTCGTCTTTGGCCACGGCAGCACGGGAGGCTACTACCGCCGCTGCTGCCTGGTCTTGGTGCCGCCCCACCGCACTCCACCGGCACCATGAGTCCTCGACGGCGCGCGCGTCCAACGAAACTGCGCATGGATCCATCGAGGAGGTAACTATCGTGCACTTTTGGTGGAGCCTGAAGACGACGACGCGTGGTTCCACTGCCCCAACTGACGACGAGCCCTCCATCAAGGTTCCACTCTAGCAAGGATTGGTTTGTCCGCAAGACCGCCCCAGACTTGGTTGTTTTTCGCTATCGATCTGTGGACGGCATCCTTGACCACAAGGCCTTTCAGGTATATCAAAAACCCATTACACCGAATAGCATGCCCATTCATTCGTGGCTCTGAACAGATTCTGCGAATTGGTGGTTATTTGCAGGCCGATGTGTTCGATCTGGTGGGATTTTTCATTACCGGAAACTAGCAGAATTACCTTTGTTAAACTAGCAGAATTCCACAGAGGAAAGATATCTTAAGAAATCTCTTTCAAGTCTTGGGTGTGTAAATCTGTAATACCCGATTTTAAGGATAAAACCAGATATGCACCATATGTGAGTCTTAGAAGTCAAATCTCACATATAGCTACAAATAAAAGGTAATATCAAAAGACAATGCATAAATATATAACGTACTTAGTACGAAAGAGATAACCTTTGATAGCAAACAACGGATAAATAACTCCTACTTCGGATATTAACTTCACTCTACAGGATCCAACTGACTGGTTGATCACAAGCCTACCACTCCTTCTGAAGTATGGGAAAAATAGCAAGAGTGAGTCCATGTCGAACTCCACAAGTATAGATAGTGAGCATATTTAACACACAAGAATCATCATCATCGATGCAAGAATCCCCAAGGCCGCTCTTAACCGTGAGCACGGCTAGTATACCAGTTTTAACACTCTACAGAGGTTGTACATCTTTACCCATGAGTCATGATTGACCCTTTCGCCCGAGGTGATCAGCCTCTTAACCCACTTTCAAGGAAGGTTGGCGGGGATCACTATGAAGCCTTTCAAAAGTTCGTCTAACATGTTAGGGCCGCAAAGTTTCCATTGCGCGCAGATATAGAGCCGTCCTTCCGATGGCACAATGACTCACAGCCTATACACATACAGACAGAGGCCACACTATACCCAAAACGGTTCAACCCCTCCGCCCTTTCGAGTAACCTCTAACAAGCTAGAAAAGGTCTTCATACTGAGCTAAAGCCAGAGCCATTATAGCCCTCATGGTTGCACTGTTGTCCCGCTTATCACTTACAGATAAATCATCAAGTGGCTAAAAAGTCATTTTTATCATTTATTACTTAACATTAATCTAGTCACACGATCATGGTCACAGAAATAAAATCCAAATGCTATACTTGCCTTAGTCCAAATGCTATACTTGATCCTGCTGGTCTTACTAGTTGTCCAAGGCTCTGATCTTGATCAGTGAAGCACTCTTGTTCATCAAAGATTGCTCACCGTCTAAACTCGATCATTGATCACCAACACATAACAATCGAAGACAAACATACACGAAGCAAACAAGACTACAATTAGAACAGTACACCAAACATATAAAAACAGTATGAAAAGTTTATAAAATGATTCTACGCATCGATACGATTTTATAGACGTAAAGATCACGAAAATCGGAGCTAAAACGGAGAAGTTATGAATTTTCTAAGATTTTATATAGAAAAGTAATTAATTAATTAGGGTCACAAAAATAAAAAGTTTCAAATTGAGAAAACAATGTTACTAACATGTAGAGCTCATTAAAACGAACCTAACGCAATTTGAATGTGTCACATCGGAGTTAAAATGAATATTTTATGGCCAAAAGAAAGTCAGTGGCAATTCTGTAAATAGTGAAAACGTATTTTTAATCTAATACCGAGCTGTTTGTATTTTCCAAACTGAAAGACAAAGTGACTGGGACTCACGTTGGTGGACAGGGAGCAGGTTCACCGGCAGTGACGCTTTCTTGGAGCTACAGCAACGCCAAAGCAACCGACCGTTCGTAGATGTCGTGTATAGGCAAGACGATGGCGATCACGTTGTAGAGAAGAAAATATAAATTTTATTTTACTACCTTAGGAATTCTCAAATTAGAGGCTTCCTATATAATAGTCTTTGATGTGCTTTGCCTAAGGAGTTGGTGCTTTGCCTAAGAGGTTGGTACATATATATACATATATATATATACATATATATACATATATATATATATATATATACATATATATATATATATAGAAAGAAAAAAACTCCCCACCTCCACATCAACTAGCGATATGGTACTAATTGATTTGCAACCTTCATCTTTACTATAGCCTAATTAATTATTAAAGTCCATTAGTAAATACATGGTCTTAGGGATTTATTAAGGGCTTTGACGTTGGAAAAATATGAGGAGGTTTATTATTTTCTGAATTAATTATTTTCATGGATAAAATAATTCTAGAAAAGTCCGGAATTAGTAGTTAAGCCATGAAAAATAATACAAAAGCTCCGAAAATTCGGGAAAATATCTCAGAGATATTATAGAACATGGGAAACCCGAATAAAGTTTTTGGAGCTCGTGAAAAGATTGTTTGGAGCATTTAAAAATTAGATCATGCTCAGAGAAAAGTGAGAACAGAAGATGGAAAAATTCCCGAAAAATTTGGAGAGATTGCTTGATGGATGGGAACTAAAAGAAGTGCTTTGAGTGACAAAGAAAAGATTTTACAAAGCTCCTAATAAAAACTTGAGCTTAGAAACAAGGAATTTGGTTGTAGATAAAGATAAAGATGTACGAAGATCGTTCTACTAAACGAAATTTTAAAAACTTTGCTTAGTCTCAACACACAAAGGAGCAACAAACAAACATCACATAAGACATATGTACCAGCATGTATGCACAACAACGTTGCTAAACCCTATGATGAATTTTATTTTAAGGAAAATTTTCATTTTACTATATTTTCATAAGCACAGAAATTCAAAATAAATTATGTTAGCTTTATTTTCAAAGAAGCAAAATTTAGGCAATTCTATCCCCTTAAGATGAATCTCATCCTCGAGATTCCGAAGACAGTGATCAAAGAGATATAGATTTTCAATCTTATTCACTTTCTTGAGTAGTTATATCTTCATAGCAATGATTCCACTCTCTTACTCCAAGTAGCCTCTCAAGTATTCCTAAAATATTGACGAGACACCTAGTGTAGTAGGTACGATCCTTCTTTAAACTTATTTCTCCTATCCTTTTTAGACGCTACACATCATATAGTCTTTTAAATTCGCTGTACCGAGTCTCTTGATCCAAGGTTAGTTTCATCACTAAGTTCCAATTATCGGTACCTTTATCACAGTTAAGTTGCTTCACTCTCACACTATACATACAACTCTGTAGACTTTGGTGTCATCTGATCCTCATACACAACTCTTAATCCATGAGTATCAGTAATGACATAAACCTCCATTGGTATTAGCACACTACAAATAGAATGATATCTTAAAACATACAAACATACCAAGCACTTGATGTCCTTGTAGATGTTCCAGTTATTAACCACTTCTTCTCCTTGTAGTTCTTTAATTGGGTTACCCCCCTTAAGAAAAGTCAACTAAGGGACCAAGAAAGGTAGCTTGCATACTTTCCAGACAAGTTAACATTGAGAACTTCTGACATCCCAAAGAACTTATGTGCAGTGGAGCAAACAGGTATCCTGAAATTTCCTCGCGATATGAAAAATACCAGCGTAGTAAAACAGGTATAACTCTTATTCTGTTAATCCAATAGAGTTGCAGATTATATCGTTAGAAATCTTATGAAATTCCCTACAACTTTCATGTAGAAGTCCTCCTTAGGTTCTGTCTTTAAGCATAGGTAAAATAACCAAACATAATATCCTTCCTGATAATGTCTCAGCAAAGGTGCAGTAAATTCCAGAAATTATATCTCGAGCTACTTAACTCATCTGGAGATGATCCTTATATTTTTGAAAAGCTTAGGAAATCCTCTACTACTTTTGTATACCATGTTTTCCCAGATTCTGTCTTTAACTTGGCCGAAAATAGGGAATACCAAAACTGTCCAGGCTTTGATACAGAACAGAAACATCCAATTGTAAATATCATATCTTAGGTTCTACTTAGCCAAATAAGTTCCAGCTTATACTGTTGGAAAGCTTAGCAAGTCGTCTATAACGTTTCTATAGAACACTTTTCCAAATTCTATAGTTATATTTGTCTCAAACAGAAAGTTCCCGAAACTGGTCCAGATTCTGGACAGCACATCTGTATCATCTTGTGATTTTTGTAACTTCCAAACCAGAATAGCTATGAGGGTGATTCTTGCGGTCAGAGAAAGATCTTGAAGTCTAGTTGTTCCCAGAAAAATTTGATAAACTTTGCACGATTGGACCTTTAGGTACACCAGTATCATTGCAAACTGCTCCAGAAATCAGCAAGGGATAGAAACAAGAGATAGCCAAACCCAACTACTTATTTCATTAATCCTTATGCCTTAGGTCTATAAACTAATGAAATTGTGAAGAAATCCCACAAGATCATTGCAATCATTACAAAGATCCAAATCAAGCATGAACATAATAACAAACCAATTAAGCATTGAAGGTTCACACTTCACTCAACTTGCGATACAATCGTTCTCTTCATAGAAAGGGCAAAGATAATAAAATTCTCTTTCAACTACGTAAGCAGGTGGTAAGAGAAGATTCTAAAAGTTTATCAAATCAAGGAGTGAAGATGAGAACAAGGACTTTTAAAATAAGCAACAAGGTAGAGACAAATAGCAAGGATAGAGATATAGTATGGATGAAAATACCAAGGTTTATAGAGCAAGGATTTTATGACAATTCCAAAACATTAAGACGACCAATTTCTAACTAGGCTTGCGTCCTACAGTCAGCATTGCTCTGATACCACTTTGTAATACCCGATTTTAAGGATAAAACCAGATATGCACCATATGTGAGTCTTAGAAGTCAAATCTCATATATAGCTACAAATAAGGGGTAATATCAAAAGACAATGCATAAATATATAACGTACTTAGTATGAAAGAGATAACCTTTGATAGCAAACAATGGATAAATAACTCCTACTTCGGGTATTAACTTCACTCTACAAGATCCAACTGACTGGTTGATCACAAGCCTACCACTCCTCCTAAAGTATGGGGGAAATAGCAAGAGTGAGTCCATGTCGAACTCCACAAGTATAGCAACTAGATTGTATAGATCCTACAATATCATGATCAATGTGACATAAATAATGTAGAGCATTAAATAATAAATAATGAGCATATTTAACACACAAGAATCATCATCGTCGATGCAAGAATCCCCAAGGCCGCTCTTGACCGTGAGCACGGCTAGTATACCAGTTTTAACACTCTGCAGAGGTTGTACATCTTTACCCATGAGTCATGATTTACCTTTTCGCCCGAGGTGATCAGCCTCTTAACCCACTTCTAAGGAAGGTCGGCGGGGATCACTATGAATCCTTTCAAAAGTTTGTCTGTTAGGGCCGCAAGGTTTCTTTTGCGCGCAGATATAGAGCCCCCCTTCCGATGGCACAATTACTCGCAGCCTATACACATACAGACAGAGGCCACACTATACCCAAAACGGTTCAGCCCCTCCGCCCTTTCGGGTAACCTCTAACAAGCTAGAAAAGGTCTTCATACTGAGCTAAAGCCAGAGCCATTATAGCCCTCATGGTAGCACTGTTGTCCCGGTTATCACTTACAGATAAATCATCAAGTGGCTAAAAAGTCATTTTTATCATTTATTACTTAACATTAATCTAGTCACACGATCATGGTCACAGAAATAAAATCCAAATGCTATACTTGCCTTAGTCCAAATGCTATACTTGATCCTGCTAGTCTTACTAGTTGTCCAAGGCTCTTATCTTGATCACTGAAGCACTCTTGTTCACCACAGATTGCTCACCGTCTAAACTCGATCATCGATCACCAACACATAACAATCGAAGACAAACATACACGAAGCAAACAAGACTACAATTAGAACAGTACACCAAACATGTAAAAACAGTATGAAAAGTTTATAAAATGATTCTACGCATCGCTACGATTTTATAGAGGTAAAGATCACGAAAATCGGAGCTAAAACGGAGAAGATATGAATGTTCTAAGATTTTATATAGAAAAGTAATTAATTAATTAGGGTCACGAAAATAAAAAGTTTCAAACTTAGAAAACAATGTTGCTAACATGTAGAGCTCATTAAAACGAACCTAACGCAATTTGAATGAGTCAAATCGGAGTTAAAATGAATATTTTATGGCCAAAAGAAAGTCAGTGGCAATTCTATAAATAGTGAAAACATATTTTTAATCTAAAACCGAGCTGTTTGTATTTTCCAAACTGAAAGACAAAGTGATTGGGACTCACGTTGGTGGACAGGGAGCAGGTTCACCGGCAGTGACGCTTTCTTAGAGCTACAGCAACGTAGATGTCGTGTATAGGCGAGACGATGGCGATCACGTTGTAGAGAAGAAAATATAAATTTTATTTTACTACCTTAGGAATTCTCTAATTAGAGGCTTCCTATATAATAGTCTTTGATGTGCTTTGCCTAAGGGGTTGGTATATATATATATATATATATATATATATATATATATATATATATATATATATATATATATATATATATATATATATATATATATATATATATATATATATATATGGAGAAAAACTCTCCACCTCCACATCAACTAGCGATATGGTACTAATTGATTTGCAACCTTCATCTTTACTATGGCCTAATTAATTATTAAAGTCCATTAGTAAATACATGGTCTTACCGATTTATTATGGGCTTTGACGTTGGAAAAATACGACGAGGTTCATTATTTTCGGAATTAATTATTTTCATGGATAAAATAATTCTAGAAAAGTCCGGAATTAGTTGTTAGGCCATGAAAAATACTCCAAAAGCTCCGAAAATTCGGGAAAAATTCTCAGAGATATTATAGAACATGGGAAACCCGAATAAAGTTTTTGGAGCTCATGAAAAGATTGTTTGGAGCATCTAAAAATTAGATCATGCTCAGAGAAAAGTGAGAACAGAAGATGGAAAAATTCCCGAAAAGTTTGTAGAGATTGCTTGATGGATGAGGAACCAAAAGGAGTGCTTTGAGTGACAAAGAAAAGATTTTAGGAAGCTCCTAATAAAAACTTGAGCTTAGAAACAAGGAATTTGGTTGTAGATAAAGATAAAGATGTATGAAGATCGTTCTACTAAACGAAATTTTAAAAACTTCGCTTAGTCTCAACACACAAAGGAGCAACAAACAAACATCACATAAAACATATGTACCAGCATGTATGCACAACAACGTTGCTAAACCCTATGATGAATTTTAATTTAAGGAAAATTTTCATTTTACTATATTTTCATAAGCACAGAAATACAAAATAAATTATGTTAGCTTTATTTTCAAAGAAGCAAAATTTAGGGTGTTACAAAATCTGAAATTGCTTCTTTGATATTGAACTTAATTCAGTTATGTCAATAGTCCAAGATCACTGTTCATCATTTATTTTTATTTTTTTTGTGAATAATGGTTCTCATCTTATGACTTAGGCATGGGTTCGGCCATGAACTTACCAATCGTATGTACTGCACAGGAGATCCAAATGAAGCAAGAGGAAGGAAGGGACTCAGAATTGGAAAAGACTAAAATTACGGTGAGCTATTCCTTTCATCCATTTTTGGATCATTAATTTAAGGGTTATATGTGACATGTGTTCTGGTGACATTCAGATAGCTTCTACGATTATTTGGGTTCTTCGCCGCCACCGCGCGAGTGTGGGCACGAGCTCTGCCTAGGCCTTGTCCTCTCCTTCCTGGCTGCTGGCGAGCCCCAGGACAGAGGATGACCTGCTGCGAGAGGAAGAAGAAGAAGGCCATGATGCTAGGAGGCAAGCACGTGAACATGGGTAAACTAAATTGCCAATGTCTCTTCACCACAACCTTTTTATTCCTAGCCATTTTGAAAATTCATGTGCATCTCTTAAATTTCATTATGAAACCCAAACTCTAACTACATTTTTTCACTGCTTTTACCTAGGAGTAAGCTTGCATAGTCTATGGAGCATGCTTGTTTTTTTTAAACACATGGATCATGGTTGTTATTGGATATATTTTGTTGTACACTCACTTTAATTGTATGATTTTGTATATGAGAATACGTGCTTGTATGCTTTGTATGATTTTGTATATGAGAATACAGATTTAGAATACCTCACCCATTCTACTAAAGAGATTGGGTTTTAACACTAAACTTAGAGTGAATTCTGATGATTGAATGCTCACCATTCATATGTCATTCTGAAGATATGGTTCCAGTTTGCAGATTTTGCATTTCTGGAGGAACAATGGTCCAGGAGTCTTTAAGATGAAAGTAGAAAACTACATGCTAGATAGGCATCGGAAAATATGTTTTCACTACTTGTTTTAGTGTTAGTTTTTTTACTCATTTAATTTTAAATTTGCAGTTGTGGAAAAGATCAAGCATCTTGTTATTGAAGGCAGATCAAACATCTTGTTGTCAAGCTAAAATCATTCTACGATCATACCTTTGAGGACTTGCAGCAAATAGCTTGTCTATCTGCCTCCTTATGCTGACCTCACCTCTGCAAGGCCAAAGGGACTTGAAGTGCTGAAACAGCCAGACACGGTGAGGTCTAGCGTGATACCCATTATGCTAACTGCAGTAAATGTTAGTTCTCTGTAATTTAAGGGCACGTTGCAGCTCTCCTGCATTTATCAAGGTAAGTGCCAAAGTTGGATCATGGAATTAAAGTAAGCTCTAATTCTCCTTATGGATTTTCTCATCAACATATTTGTTATATCCATTGGTGTCTGCAGTTTAGGTAATCCGAATAATCCAAACCTATCCTATAGGCGAACTGCAGATGTCTGGATGTTCTGTATGGTTAAAACAATGTTTGCTTCATTCTTTTAAAGGAGGTCAAGGAATTTCAGTCTTCAAGATCATTTTCAATCATAAATGAGAAATACTAGATATATTGTTTCCATAGAACTTCTGATTATTTCTCTGATTTTTTTTGTGGGCATAGTGAATCAAGAACCTACTTGATAATGATTCATGAGTTACTTTGTGTCTTATCTCGTGTGATCTTCATGAAATTTAGCTAACTTGAGCTTTCAATTTCAATTTCAAACACATAACACTATTAGTATTGTGTATTTCTTTCTTTTTAATGCGGCCGCATTGCTTGATGGTGTGATCGGGTAGGTTGCACTACTACTTGGTCTTTAGTTTCCATTTTTTATTGTCAGTTTTCCATAACATTCCAAGTCCCTTATGAATTTTGATGGGATAATCTTGTTGGGTATTGGGGGATGTCAACCTAAATCAGTGCCATGGTTGGAGTGTGATATCAATGAAATTAGTTTTGTTGCTCCAAAGTTTTGAGTAGGTTTTAGAAATTATTTTCAAAATGTTCTCATTGATTTTATCAAAATAGTACTTATGATGAAGTGGTGTGTAATTTTATTACTGGATATGTATTTTCATTACTTGAGTCTTCATGGCATTACTGCTTCTGTCAATCACTCCCCAGATTGCAGCAAGTAAATCTGAAGGGAACCTATGGCTTTGTTGTAAGTATTCTCAATTCTTTGATTCACAAGATGTCAACCCGTGATCTTTGGAATTAGTAATGGGTACTTCATAATGTTGTTCACGTTTAAGACCCACCTCTGTGTTTTCGTTTGCTGAATCATATTTGCACGCGTATGGTCATCCTTTGTCCTATTTGCATCACTCAAAGTTTAAAATTCGTTGCTTTTATCTTTCTGAGAAATTAGTTCATGTGCATCTCCTAATTTAGTGTTGTCCATTTTCAGGCTAAGCTAGGATAAAAAGTTCATTACCTGTCCAGTATTGGAGCTTCTTAGCTGATGTGAACAGAGCAGTGTCAGCAGAAGCCACGTTATTAATTGTAAGTTCCGCGTCTTGCTGCTTTGATACATCTGGTTCATGCATATTGTCATTGAAAAATTGTTTCCCCCCTCACAGCCTCTGGTACAGTCATCCAGTCAATTGCAGAGGCTAGGACATGTGCTAAGAGCCCAATTCTGCCTAGGTACAACATCTTCCAACTTGCTCAATTGCTCTAATTACGTACAACATGTGATGTGGGATCAAGTTGTTCAGTCAATGTTATGCATGCTCTTGTAGTTATTGGTTCAGCCTTGCTCTGTTTTTTTCCTAGCTGACTGCCTATTTCCACTCCGATTTGTGCAACCATTCTTTCGCTTCTAATAGATTGTTGCTTTTCTTTAATATTGTCGTTTATTGTATATGCATAGTTAGATTTGTATGTACATAAATATAGGTCTGAATTCCTCCACAATGATGTGTATAATTTTTTGTGTCAAAAATGTTATTTTTTGGCATACTATGAATATGATTTAATGACTAAAAGGCATTAAAAAAGAAAGAACATTATTGTTACTATTATTGTTACTATTTGGACAGCTATAGAACTCATTGAGTGACTACCCTGCCTAAATAGCTTTACTTTTAGAGATTAGAAATGTACTTAAATCCTTGCGAAGCTACTACTGACAATGAAACCCCCTCTCCCCCCTACTGCACGCGCACATGGAAATGTGGTTAGAGTGCATTGTGATTTCTGACCAAAACCTTTTTGAACTGATGATCCAAAACATGTCTTTTTCTTATGTTGGTATTAAGTAACCCTGGGGATTGGATCATTATTAGGAACACATTTTAGCGCTACTACCCTGAAGGATTTAGATCTTGTCTTCATTACAGTTGTGTGGAGTGAAATGACTGAATGCATATACTCTGAACTACCTTTAGTTATCTCATGTTCCCACATCACTATAGGCACATTTCAGAACAAGTATCTTCTGTTTTTACCATTCAAATTCTTGTGTCCCTGTGCTATCTTAGGAGGAATAATAGCCTGTATATATGTTGGCTTATTGAAAATTGTCTCTTGTAACATGTCATGTTTATTTCAACCTATTACATATCAATGTAACATGTTATCAAATATATGTCTTTGAGTCATACTAATCTCTGTCATATGTATATTGAGATTATTCTATTTATCAAATAGAGTAGTAAAAATATCATGTGCGGATGGTGCTACTTGTGTACTGCATATTAGCATATTTTTTAGTGCTACTTGTATACAAAAGTGTAGAAGTAAAATACTTTCTCATTCTGTATCTATCTATTTTGGTTCTATAGGTGCTCTTCCTATCCATGTACCGGGTCCGTGGCTTCTATAGTTGCACATTTCAAAATGAGTAGGACACTTCAATATAGTATCCAGTGATTTCAGTTGGCACATGAGGATGGGTTATCTACTCAACACTTCAGTACTTAGAATCATCTATAGAATCTGCTGACACGCATCTGTAGTTGAAGATGAAGGAAAGGGAGGCTCTGTGAACTGTTCAACCTGGCAAAAGAGGCATCAAAACTGATGATCATCTGGTGTACAACAAGAAGGTCCTACCTTGGATGAGGGGCAGTACGTTTCGGCTTCGCTCGTAACCGAGAGAGACTGACATCAGTTTTTACAGAAGTCATAGTTCCTTAACCAAACGCACACAAAGGTAGAGCTGATCGTGCAGTGAAATTTGAACTAAAAGCTGCTTTTGTTTATCAATATTTTAGAGAATATTTTTTATATATAAAATTTCACTCTCATTCTACATTATATGTCTATGTGGAATAGATCTAAAGAAACACGTATTTATATTTGTACAGTAAGGATAACATACTTTGTTTTAAGGTTTTATGAGAGATTTTTTAAGACATGTAGTATTACCCATATGAGAGGCACTAATATTTACATATACACTTGAACTTGATATAAAATATTATTTTAGCCGCATCATAGAAATATCTATACAGGAGACAGTAGAGTTCGAGAGCATGTGATGCCACATTCTTTATGACTATTAATTTTACGAACTTTGATTTGTTTTTTTATTAAATGTCACTTTAGGCTACATGCGCGCAGTGTTCAATTTCATCGTTTGACTTTTGACAAGTTTAGCCGTGAAAAATGACTTACATGCAGTTTAGACGTTATGGCGGCGCCGAATATCTAGAAAGCAACCAAAAAGCAGCTGAAAGTGTTGTGTTAGAGGTGCTGCAAAATCTAGCAAAGTGTGAGAACCAACTAAACATGTTCTTAATTTCTTAGTATTATTATATTATCATGTGATCCTTGTATTGTTAGTACAAACGTTTAGTTGTCCCGTTGCAACGCATATGCATCGAGTTTTATCACGACAATAACATAGGGTACACAGTAATATAGATCTAAATCAACACCTGCGCTAGCCAGAGCCAGCTTCAGCCCAAAAATTCGTACGCAGCCATGAACTCAGGCACTCACCAGAGAGCTGCTGCATGGGTGGAATCGCTAGGAGGACCTAAAATGCATCCTTGGCGGCTTGATTTTGCGCATCCATTTTCGTGGACTCGCCCGAGGAGTAGAACTTCTAGCCTGCGACGTCGACGGTGGCTATGAAGACAGGAGCGTGGTCGGGGCCCATGCGGGTCACTGAGTACTCCGGTAGACTCCAGTGCTGCTTCAAGCAAATCTCCTGCAGCTGAGACTTGTACATTCTGCCGCTCCCACCTCCGCGTTCACCTCCGCCGGGTGTTCTCCTGGGAAGCTCCGCTATCGTTTTGACGAGGGGAAGGGTAAAACACTGTTGTCTCGTGAAACTGATAAGGATGGCAACGGGTCGGGTTCGTATCGGGTGAAGTCTATGTACACCCGAACCCGAAATCAAAACCCGAAACCGAACCGAACACCAATTCGGTAATAACCCCTCCCCAAAACCAAACCCGTGGATACCTGAAACCCGCTTTCTATGTCAACATAATTGTTGGATTTATTATGGGTTAGACCCATTTAGATTTAATAAATCAATAAACTCTATGGTGTGTAATTATGGACAATATATATATTGTACCAAATAGAAGCAAGTCCAAGGGTTGGAGTGACTGGCTGATGGTACGGGAGTTTCAACTCAATTATGTGGGAGTTTCAACTCATTATCTGCGGGTGTTTCGATAATTAATTGAGGGAGTTTCAACTCCGCGTGAAAACCCTTCAGATGCGCGTCTCCTCAGCCGCCAGCAGGGGAGTCCCTTCCCCTCCTCTCCTCTCTAGCCACAAGGATAAATAGGAGACTCATCTCCTTGGTACAATGAGAGAGAACATACAGATCACAGTTCCGTTGCAAAGTAGGAATCCTCATCTCGTAACTTCGCGCGCACGGAAGAGCGAGAGGGCAGGTGCCTCCGGAGCCTTTGCCGTTCGAGACCTTGCACGGGGGATCGGCAATTAGGTTTTTGGGGAGCGTCTACGCGACTGACCAACTCCATTGCTACTGTTCATCTTCTACCCGGAGGTCTCTTGGTGTTGTCGGTCGCCGTCTTCTCCTTCCCGGTGATTGGTTCGTTGTCTTCACCTTCGTCTCTACTCCATGGCGATCGAGGAAGGACAAAGTTTTGGAAATCTGAATGCGCGAGTCTCAGGGTATGATCTGTTCGTCTTCCCTCAGTTTTACGTCGCTCTGTCTCTGTTTGTTTCAGTAGCTCTGCCGTGCAGTTTCAGTAGTTGTGTCATATCTGTTTCAGTAGGTTTGTTTCATCATTTCGCAAAATATCTGTTGTCTGTTCCTACTATGTTTAAGTTCTGGCATGTATTGTTTTGCTAGTATCTGCTTGTCTGTTTCCGTACATCTGTTTATCTGTTTCGATAGCTATATTATGTTTGGTACTGTTACAGAAAGTTATATACTATGCCATGTTTTGATGTTTGATATGCTTTATGGATCATATTTACATGTCGTAATTATGATTCATGCTATGTTTATATTTATCAATAATATCATATATGTCATCATCATACTGTTAATTTATGGAATTAAAATGACATGGAAATTGCCTAATATCCTAACAATCCAAAAACCTAACTATAGGCATTTTTCTGTCAGAGGTTTTGCTGCTGTGTTGAAACCTGATACTTTTGATGGTAAAAACTTCTTGATCTGGAAAGCTAAGATGGAATTGTGGCTAACTACTATGTCATGTTATCATGCCGCTGAGGGCAAGCCTGCTAACTTGTCTCCTGAGGATGAGGCTAAATTTAAGGCTGATGACAACCTCTTTTGAGGTGCAGTGATTAGCGCACTTGATCCAAAATTCCAAAAAAGCTACATAATTCTTCCAAGCGGGAAAGAGTTATGGGATGCTCTTGTGGCTAAGTTTGGAGTTACTGACGCTGGTACTGAGCTGTATCTTATGGAGCAGTTGTATGACTACAAGATTGTTGAGAACCGTTCTGTAGTGGAACAAGCTCATGATATTCAAGCACTGGCTAAGGAACTTGAACTTTTTCCTTGTCCCCTGCCTGACAAGTTTGTGGCTGGCGGTATTCTCACCAAGTTACCACCTTCTTGGAAGGAATTTGCTACTTCTCTCAAACACAAGAGGCAAGAGTTCAATGTTGAGGAACTCATTGGTACTCTTGATGTTGAGGAGAGGGCGAGAGCAAAGGATAATGGGAAAGGTGTTGAGCCTTCTACTGCCAATGTGGTGCAGAAGAACTTCCACAAGTTTAACAAGAAGAAAAACCAGAAAAAGAAAGAGAACAACCATAAGCCCAATCAGTTCACTCAATTCAAGAAAACTACCAACAATAACAAGAAGAAGGGAGGCTTCTTTGTTTGTGGCAGTGAGGAACACTGGGCAAGTGAGTGCCCAGATCACAAGTTCTTCCAAGGGAAGAAATCAGCTAATGTTGTAACCACTGAGACTGTAGGAACATCTGGGTATGGTAATTCTTTGCCATATGTTCTTTCAGTTTGTAATTCACCTGAGTGGTGGATGGTTAGTGGTGCAAATATACATGTGTGTGCTGATGTTTCCTTGTTTGCCACTTACCAGGTCGGGATGTCTGGCGCCTTGTTGATGGGAAATGGGTCGCGTGCTCATGTTCTTGGTATTGGTACGGTCATTCTGAAGTTTACTTCGGGGATGACAGTGCAATTGAAGAGCGTGCAGGATGTGCCCTCTATCAAGAAAAATCTTGTTAGTGCTTCTATGCTATGTCGAGATGGTTATAGAGTTGTCCTTGAATCGAACAAATGTGTTGTGTCGAAACATGGATCCTTTGTTGGTAAAGGATATGATTGCGGAGGTTTGTTCGGCTTATCTCTACATGATGTGTGTAATAAACTAGTGAATTCTGTTGATATTTCTGATGAGTCAGATTTATGGCATTCACGGTTTTGTCACGCAAGTTATGGCTGTCTTATGCGGTTAGCAAATCTGAATTTAATTCCTAAATTTAACTTGGTCAATAAATCTAAGTGCCATGTATGCGTTGAATCAAAACAACCCCGCAAGCCTCATAAGGCTGCTGAGGCGAGGAACTTGGCACCTCTAGAACTTATTCATTCCGATTTGTGCGAAATGAATCGTATTTTGACTAAAGGCGGTAAAAGATACTTTATCACATTTATAGATGACTCCACTAGATTTTGCTATGTGTATCTCTTAAAAACAAAGGATGAAGCGCTCCATTATTTTAATACCTATAAAGCTGAAGTTGAAAACCAACTAGAGAGGAAAATAAAACATTTAAGGTCTGATAGAGGTGGAGAATATTTCTCAAATGATTTCGATAAATTTTGTGTGGAACACGGTATTATTCATGAGAGGATATTGCCATTCTCACCACAATCCAATGGGATTGCTGAAAGGAAAAACCACACTTTAACAGACTTGGTGAATGCCATGTTAAATACAGCGGGATTATCCAAGGAATGGTGGGGTGAGGCAATTTTGACCGCGTGTCATGTCCTAAACAGAGTTCCTACTAAAAACAAAGAGATCACTCCATTCGAGGAATGGGAAAAGAAGAGAATAAATCTATCATATTTAAGCACTTGGGGTTGTTTGGAAAAGGTGAGTGTGCCAATCAACAAGAAGCGTAAATTAGGACCTAAAACTGTTGATTGTATTTTCCTTGGTTATGCTTTCCACAGCGTTGGATATAGGTTCTTAATTATAAAATCTGATGTGCCTGATATGTATGTTGATACTATCATGGAATCGAGAGATGCTACATTTTTTGAGAATGAGTTTCCCATGAAAAATACACCTAGTAAAATAAGTCATGAGACTATAATACCCCATGAGCAAGAATTGTCTATTCCTATAGATCATGCTGAGGAGACTCACATGCACATCCCTAAGGAGGATGACACTATAGTCACTCGATAGAGCAAGAGACAAAGGATTGAAAAATCCTTTGGTGATGACTTTATAGTGTACCTTGTGGAAGACACGCCAACTACTATTGTTGAGGCATATTCCTGTCCTGATGCCGACTTATGGAAGGAGGCAGTAAGGAGTGAGATGGAATCTATTATGTCCAACATAACATGGGAGGTCGTTGACTGTCCCTATGGCTGTCAACCTATAGGCTGCAAATGGATCTTTAAGAAAAAGCTTAGGCCTGATGGTACAATTGAGAGGTACAAGGCAAGGCTGGTGGCCAAAGGATATACCCAGAAAGAGGGGGAAGATTTCTTTGACACCTATTCACCGGTCGCTCGATTGACTACAATTCGCACTTTGATTGCCATGGCAGCTTCATACGCTGTTATCATTCATCAGATGGATGTTAAGACGGCTTTCCTTAATGGAGAGTTAGATGAGGAGACCTATATGGATCAGCCAGAAGGTTTCATTGCGGATGGTCAAGAAAGTAAGGTGTGTAGGCTGTTAAAGTCATTATATGGCATAAAGCAAGCACCTAAGCAATGACATGAAAAGTTTGATAGTACACTTATAGCTGCTAGCTTTGTTGTGAATGAAGCTGACACTTGTGTGTATTATCGATATGGTGGGGGTAAGGCTGTTATGCTATGCCTTTATGTTGACATTTTGATCTTTGGATCTAATCTCAACGTGATTGAGGAAGTAAAGAAACTTCTATCGAGTAATTTTGATATGAAAGATTTGGGAGAAGCTGATGTCATTCTTAACATCAAGCTTATCAGAGAATGTAATGGTGGGGTAACTTTGTTACAATCCCATTATGTGGAAAAGGTATTAAGTCGCTTTGTGTTTAGTGACTGTGATCCTGCTCCCACGCCTTATGACCCTAGTGTGCTATTGAGGAAAAATCGAAGAATAGCAAGGGATCAATTAACATACTCCCATATCATTGACTCGCTTATGTACCTTGCGAGTGCAACGAGACCTGATATTTCATATGTTGTGAGCAAGCTGAGTCGGTTTGTGTCGAAACCGGGTGATGATCACTGGCGTGCTCTTGAGAGAGTGTTGCGCTACCTGAAAGGGACTATGTCCTACGGTATTCACTATACCGGAAACCCTAGAGCGTTGGAAGGCTATTGTGATGCCAACTGGATCTGTGATGCTAATGAGCTTTATGCCACGAGCGGATATGTGTTCCTGCTTGGAGGTGGTGCTGTTTCCAAGAAGTCTTGCAAGCAGACTATCTTAACGAAGTCTACAATGGAAGCAGAACTCACAGCGTTAGACACTGCTGGGGCTGAGGCCGAGTGGCTTCGTGAACTCCTGATGGATTTACCAGTAGTTGAAAAACCAATACCGGCTATATCCATGAACTGTGACAACCAAACTGTGATTACTAAAGTCAACAGTTCTAGGAATAACATGAAGTCTACAAGGCAAGTTAAGAGACGATTAAAATCTGTCAGAAAGTTGAAAACCTCCGGAGGTATAACGGTGGACTATGTCCATACGTCGAATAATTTGGCAGATCAATTCACTAAGGGCCTGTCACGTAATGTGATAGAAAGTGCATCGAGAGAGATGAGTATGAGACCCACAAGTTAATCTACTGTAGTGGTAACCTGCTCTGTGATCGGAGATCCCGTGAAGTAGAGTGGTGAAACAAGCTATGAGTAGATTGAGAGGAAAGTTCCCTTTTGAACCTATCTCTGATGTACAACTTTCCTTCTGTAAGGTAGGTTGGTATTTACCTTAATGTATTCCAAGAGTCTAATACAGATGAGATGTTGGCCTACAGGACATCTTTTGAGGAAAACACCTATATGAGTTAGACTGCTGGTCACAGTCTATGGGACTTGGGTAATCCCTGAATACTCATGAAAGGCACTGAAGTGTGACTTATATGCTTCAAACAGCGGGGATGCCTTGTGCAGCCAAGTATCAGCAAAGGGCTTGAGTGGACCTCATCTCGCACAAAACTGTCAATTCAAGGCATAGTCCATTGTTCAGTTGTGAGTGGGTAAAACTCTTGCTCTAGATGGATGTTCAACTTAACAGTCTCCATCGAAACACTGATATATCAAAGAACTGTGGTTCTGATGCTTCATCATTACAAACCCTAGAGTTTGGTGGGGATTGTTGGATTTATTATGGGTTAAACCCATTTAGATTTAATAAATCAATAAACTCTATGGTGTGTATTTATGGACAATATATATATTGTACCAAATAGGAGCAAGTCCAAGGGTTGGAGTGACTGGCTGATGGTACGGGAATTTCAACTCAATTATGTGGGAGTTTCAACTCATTATCTGCGGATGTTTCGATAATTAATTGAGGGAGTTTCAACTCCGCGTGAAAACCCTTCAGATGCCCGTCTCCTCAGCCGCCAGCAGGGGAGTCCCTTCCCCTCCTCTCCTCTCAAGCCACAAGGATAAATAGGAGACTCATCTCCTTGGTACAGTGAGAGAGAACATACAGATCACAGTTCTATTGCAAAGTAGGAATCCTCATCTCGTAACTTCGCGCGCACGGAGGAGCGAGAGGGCAGGTGCCTCCGGAGCCTTTGCCGTTCGAGACCTTGCACGGGGGATCGGCAATTAGGTTTTTGGGGAGCGTCTACGCGACTGCCCAACTCCATTGCTACTGTTCATCTTCTTCCCGGAGGTCTCTTGGTGTTGTCGGTCGCCGTCTTCTCCTTCCCGGTGATTGGTTCGTCGTCTTCACCTTCGTCTCTACTCCATGGCGATCGAGGAAGGACAAAGTTCTAAAAATCTGAATGCGCGAGTCTCAGGGTATGATGTGTTCGTGTTCCCTCAGTTTTACGTCGCTCTGTCTCTGTTTGTTTCAGTAGCTCTGTCGTGCAGTTTCAGTAGTTGGGTCATATCTGTTTCAGTAGGTTTGTTTCATCGTTTCGCAAAATATCTGTTGTCTGTTCCTGCTATGTTTAAGTTCTGCATTTATGCCTCTGTTCTATAGTTCTATTGTTTCGCTACTATCTGCTTGTCTGTTTCAGTACATCTGTTTATCTGTTTCGATAGCTATATTATGTTTGGTACTGTTACAGAAAGTTATATATCATGCCATGTTTTGATGTTTGATATGCTTTATGGGTCATATTTACATGTCCTAATTATGATTCATGCCATGTTTATATTTATCAATAATATCATATATGTCATCATCATACTGTTAATTTATGGAATTAAAATGACATGGAAATTGCCTAATATCCTAACAATAATAATAGCAATAAGGACTTTCTATAAATATATACATGACATATATACACATATTTACATGTATAAACAACAGGCAATAAAACATAAATATTTTCTTGAGTTAGCTTAAAATAAATTTCATAATCTAAGTAAAAAGTTATTATTATCATATTATAAAATATAAAAATTAATTCTAATGACTTATTTTGGATATCCATTGGATATCCACATCCATAACAGCGTTGAACATGCCATCATCCACTCTCTGAGTTTGTTAAAGTCCCACAATCGCACCATCCAGATGGAGAGGATTGGCTCAGGACACGCGAAGGGAGCCAGAGACCGGATGGCAGAGTTGGAGAAGGACTCGAAGAAGGCAGCTAAGAAGATCGTTGCCACATGATAAATTTATTTGGTAGCCCGTAATCTCGTCTTAGCTTTATTGTCTTGTCCGTGTAAAAAATGGAGGTAGAAAACACGAAGTAGTAATATTTGTGCTGTAGAGAGCTGCGGCTCGTGCACGTGTGGGGATTGCTGGCGTTGCCAAGGGGGGCACTGCCGCACATGTCCTGTTTTGCTGTGCTTAGGCATGGGTATTGCATTGTTGCGTGTCGAGTTGATGAACTCTGTACTGGAGACGAGAATGTTAAGCATAAATAATGGCTGAGATACAATAATGTTAAGCATATATGAATTATTCGAATTAATTACAGAAAAACATAGATTTAAATCTACAGCAAAAACTTTGTATTAAAGTTTCACTTTGAATAATATCACAAACATATATTTTATAAGAATATAAAACATCACGAGTACATATTATTGCTAAAGTCAATGACTAAAAATAATCATACAGCAACATCTTGTACTTTTAAATTTACAACATAAAATTACTAGGGACTAAACAGAGTCTCATGCGAATTTATACTAAAAATAAATAAAAACAGAAAATGTAACAAGCTAGCCAGCCATAGGAAATGGAAATTGATCCAAGTTGATCCACCTCACCACTCCACTACGCCAGCGCCACCGCTGCTCACCATCTTCAAGTCGACGAGAACTCCCCCTCCTCGTCGGAGAGGAAGCCGCCGCCGTGCACTGACATGTTGAAGACCTCCGCGGATGGGAGACCGAGCGCTGCCGGGCTCCAGGTTCCCCTGCGGATGCCTGGGCGCCTATCCACCGCGGCCACCCTACGACCGCGGAGACGCCGAATGGTTGGGGCGTGGTGGCAGTGCCCTCCGTTGAACTTGGAGGCACCGCCGGGAGGGCCTGCTCCTTCATGTGTGCTGCAGCCTCTTCATGCGTCGCTGGCGGAGGAGGAGCTGAGGGACCCGCGCTTGCAGGAGGTGGAGCCGAGGGCCCGGCCCTATCGAGGAAGAAGTACGGTGAGATGTCGGTCCTCGCAGCGGTGTTGAAGATGTCGCCGAGATTGAAGAGGTTGCCGACGCCGGGCGCAGCCACCACGTCAACCTCGTCTTCGACTTCACTGCATCGAGCGCTGGAGCAGCCTTTGTGTTCAGGAACCAAGGATCGAGTGGGGGGTGCAGTTGCCTTTCTCCACTGGAGTCGGAGAGGCTGGTGTGGGCGTCGGCAGCGGGATCAACGTGTACTGCTTGCAGAAGTCGCACCAGTGGCGATTCGGTGCCGGTGCCGGCGACATCGGCTCCATGTAACGTTGGAAGTGAATGTAAATGAACACTGATTTGGGAACAACTGTTGTCTTTATTCATTGATCTCATAGAATATATACATGTCTAGGGATGTCTCCAAGAAGCACAACTGTTCACAAAAGGACATGCCCTTTAGTGACATGATTATTGACATGATTAACTAATATTTAACACTAATCCCAACTACTCATACGGACATCGTACGGATCTATACGGACGGATGAGCTTAACTGTGAATGGATGCCTATTGGGAAAAGGCGTCATTTCACAACAATAATATGACATACCATTTCCCATTGCAAGAGAATGTTCTTAGGAGCAAGAATTACATGCATACCAAAAGGCCAACACAGACTCAGGATACTTTCATGAGCTTTGGTTCTTTCAAAGTGAAAGACGGCTCACAAACCTGTTTTTTGGACGGACACTTGGTTGGGGAACCAACCACTGAAGGATAAATTCCCCTTGTTGTTTAACATTGTGGGGCGAAAGCAAGACTCAGTGGCAAGAGTACTCGCATCCGTTCCCCTAAATATTTCCTTTCGCCGCAACTTAGTGGGTAGGAAATTAAGGGATTGGCATAGCCTTGAACGGTCAAGGGCTATTTGGTTAGATAGCCGTGACTGGCCAAGGGTGTAGTAATTGACCGGTCAAGTGTATAGTATGTGACCGATCAAGGGCTATTTGGCTAGATAGCACTTGACTGGAATGGATCTTGGCCAGAGCTGCCTCTCTCCCAGATCTCGCTCGGCCAACGACAACGACGAGAAGTAGGCAGGGGCGACGGTCGACGAAGAAGAGGCGGTGGAGGGGGCAAAGACTAGACGACAGTTTACCTATGAATCCTGAGATGAATCTTTTAAGGATAGTTAGTCTATGATTGGATAATAATAATAATTGCTAAATAGAAACGAAAGTACTACTGTACCCCCAAAAAATCAGAACTAAACAAGGCCTGAGCTAGCATATATGCATGTCAAGAGAGGGCACACGCCTGTTGCCTCCTAATACCACCACTATCTCTTCAATTGTGCAGCCCGTCAAACATAAAGGATGTAGACATGTCTTTTCATATGGTTTTGACCTCAGCGTCGAGATGGTTCCAAGCTCGGTGTCAAGATATGTGGCTCCGAGGTACCGACCACGTCAGCACCACCTAGGAGCCAAGATTTGTGGAGCCGAGATGTGTTACCTCAGAGCCATGAGTTCTGGCGCCGACCACTAGAGTTCAAAGATGAGTTTATGTCATTTAAGGGGCCAAATAAAAATTTGTTTTAGAAAAAGGGCCAAAATGTAAAAAAATTGGGAGACCCTGATCGGTGGGGACCCCTAGGAAACCCCACCTCTCAGCGTCAAGCCTGCTTACTAAAGTGTCGGAAGTAACGACCGCACATCTGCTGATGGTCTCTCTATGTTGACTTATTCAGAAATGTGGTTATTTTAACTCTATGTTGACTTTAAGGCTGATGTGTTGATTTCATAGATATGTAGACGTTAATACAACTATGTTGCTTTTAGGAATATGTTGTTTTGTATGAAAAATGTAGCTTTTTTATGAGATGTTTCGCTATACAAACGAATGTTGCTTTTAGATCTACGTTGATGTTAATACATAGATCTATGTTTTCAGATCCATGTTTCCAACATCCATAGCAAGTGTTGGTTAGGTTTGGCAACAAAAGCCAAATGAATATGATAAATCCAACAAAACTAAGAACTGAATTGTCGCAACAAAACTCAGAAATGAATCGTACATGTAGGTATGCAAATGAGAACTGAATCGCTCGACAAAGATTCCCTATCGTGACCGTCGTTCGGTCCATGGATGGTGCACGTATCATGCCATGCCATGACATCCACCTTGCGCCATGCCGAGGTCGTCTCTGACCAACATGACTCGAAGCCATGCCTCGTCGTAGGCGCCCTCGCCGAGCACATGCTTGTCTCCCCACCCTTGAAGCAAACCAAGACCCAAGCATTCAAGCAAATCATGTGTAGTCATTCTCGCATATAGAGACCAATCAAGTAAATGTAGAAGCAAAGTTAACAACAAGCCAACAAGATGAACTGGTGGGTGCGGGGCCTGGAAGATGAACTGGTGGTTAATTTAATCATTTGTCTTATTTGTGCAGTATTTGTGAAGGTTAAGTTGAGCAAAGGAGGACCTCGTGATATGTGTAGACAACCTTGGTATGCATGATATATTCTAACCCATATATTTTAGCAGGAAATATATTTTCATTTATCTTATATGAAAGCTTTACATAACCAACAAGGACACATTTGTATAGCTCACACTTATATTGTGGCAAATGTAACATTGGTATGCACGACCCATACACTGTACATAACGTCACATAGGTATAGGGCACCTGGACAAGAAGTGGAACATAACATAACCAAGCACTTGCTTCACTCCTCACTATCGTCCTCGTCATCGTGCTCCTATGATGGAGATTGGTGGTGGCGGGGCCTCATCCTACGGCTCAATCCCGGTGGGTAGGACTCCTCGTCCTCGTCCTCCTCATCATTGTCTTCATCCTCCTCCTGGTCATAGTCCTCATCTGAGTCCTCATTAGGCTGGTATGGCGCTGGTTGAGACAGACCCACCAAAGTGGGTCATCGACATCCTCCTCCTCGTCAGCCTTTGTGGTGGCCTCCTCGTCGTTGCCACTCTCTAATGGTAGCGGCTGGTTCACCTCCTCCCCCCTCCTCATCGAAGCCATCAGTGGAGTACTTGCCCAACGGCCCATGTCCCATTGTTGCTGTCGTGCTTGCTCTGTCTTGCTCACTAGTGAGTATGGCAAGGAGAGGTGCCTCTATTTGTAGGATATGGGGCCTAATACGAGGATGATATGTGTCCCCTCAAGAAAGTTTGAAGAGAAGTATCTATGTTGTACATTATTCTATTTTTCCATTGTGATAATATTTAGTAGCTTTATGTTAAATAGCATCAAGAGTTGTGTAGAAACTTCTAAAAGTTTGCATTATAGTCTTCACCCAAATTTTATGTTAAAAATCAAGCATCAAGGGTTGTGTAGCATCATCCAAATTTTATGTTAAATATCTAGCATCAAGGGTTGTGTAGAAACTTCTAAAAGTTTGCACTTCACCCAAATTTTATGTTAAATATCTAGCAACAAGGGTTGTGTAGAAACTTCTAAAAGTTTGCACTTCACCCAAATTTTATGTTAAATACCTAGCATCAAGGGTTGTGTAGGAACTTCTAAAAGTTTGCATTATAGTCTTCACCCAAATTTTATGTTAAATATTTAGCATCAAGCATTGTGTGGAATTCAATTCCGACCACTCTAGTTAGGTCTCTGTGAATCGGATCTGATTCTGTGAAATGGTATTAGATTTTGTTGGGTGACTTAGGTCAGGAAACCCAATTCGGTTCTGGCATTTGGCAGCACTAAATCTTTACCTATCGAATCCAGAGCTCAAGCTCCGGCACCACATCGTGATTCTGACCACTCTAGTTAGGTCTCCGTGAATCGGATATGATTCTGTGAAATGGTATTAAATTTTGTAGGGTTACTTAGCCCAGGAAACCCAATTCTGTTTTGTCAATAAGAATAGCACCTCCAATACTTTCTACAATATCACTAGAACTTGTGTGAAAGAAGACAAAGTGAAATATCATGTTCTAGATAAAAACAATGTTCAACCAAGGTTTTATAAATTGTGCTTCAACTTGGGTGGCCAAAAATAGGGATTACTGCATGGTGTCCCTGCCAATCACAATTTGCATTTTTATTTTCAAGATTTCAACAGTTGACAATTTCAAACTACATAAAAAAGCAAGCAGAATTGGATATACTTCATAGTTTCTACCATAGAAGTCCAACAAGCTGTAAATGATGTTAACAAATAGTGCCATTATATGCTACTCATAAAACAAAGCACATGTCACTCATGGGATCAGGAATCTCACATGCATTGGCATACAAAGTGGAAGAGAAAACATACTTTTGCCCCCCTAGACAGTCCACTAGATAAAAGGCTGGTTCTTTCCATGGATGACTTTCCAGACTACTCACATATTCAGTGATTTGATCTTGTAGGAACCCAGAAGAATGTTGTAGAAACTGATGGAGATTGTGTTTTACCGCAACTTGTGCAAAATTATCATTATTTACTAATGCAGACCGTAAATCTATCACACGCCTTGACTATAATTATAGATTTGTCATCAATCTCATGAATATCCTCAGTTACAACCTCAGATTTTACTAGCCATTCACAAGGACAGGGACGGCTGGACAGCTGTCCAGGAGCAAGCCTTCGACAAGGATCAAATGCAGCATTGCGTATGTAACCCTATGGTTGACATTACACCAATAACAAAGTTGATTAAAATAGTATGATAGCTCATTTTTTGAAGCAAAATGTAGCTTTTTGTCCATATTGCCAATGATGAGATGTAAATTACATGTATTCTGTGTTCAATACCAAGCCTATAATGTGTGGCATTACATATCATTTCTTGCCTTCTAGATGATAACTGCCCCACATGCTTATTACAAATGCCATGAAAAGATGGGCACTCACTGCATACTTAAGTACAGTGCCCCCCAATAACTCTAAACGCTCCATAGAGAAGTCATCACGACATCTAAGTGTTGTAGTAGCTTCCAAAATCCAAGGAAGCGTATGAATTGGATTGTAACATTACATTTTAAGGAATAACATAATACTATGCATAGAAATATAAGTATCATACCGCGAATCTTGATATATCAGAATTTGTGTACGCAATTTCACTTCTTAGTTGGCTGGCTAGCATTAGTGACTCAAGATCAGAGATGGAAACAAATAGAATGCTCTCAAAACATCAACAGGTAGGTAAATCAAAGGGAATCAGCAACTCTGAGGCATGAGAACTGTAGGCTGTTTGCCCTACTTTTATTCTCCACACAATTCCTACAAAAAAACAGTAAAGCATAATCAATTTGTATCATTATACAAAATTATCAACTTAGCTATAGTTACAAAGTAAAACAAGTTCAAGTAATTTATACCTTGATCTCTATTCTTTGAGGAAAGAAGATCGTGAGGATTATGGGTGGGTTTTAACACTAGCAATGGTTGTAAAGGATGGCAAAGAAATATATTGTACCTTTAAATGAAGTGTGCTAGTTTCGTGTTTGTTAGATACATATTCTAGAATAAACATATGAATATGTAAAATATTTAGCATACTTTTTCTCAAAATATTCTGCAAATGTCTGGAATTTTGCTTTTGTACCATCAAATTTACTATTGGCATGTAAGTCAGATACACGAAGAACGGTATATATCTTCCCGGTGTGAATTGCAAGAACGACTATATTTGTAAGATCATCAGTCTTGCATGACTAGTTGGCCAAATGAATAAGATCTTCGCTGTTTTTTCATGATTAAGTTTATCAATTAGATTGTGTTTGCCATCTGTGTAAATGCTTCTCATAAGTCGAACTGTTGTAGCCACTGCATCAATTACGCTCTAGTTGATGCAAACACTTCTATTTGAATCCAGAATAGGTAAAAGCAAATACATATTTTCTTTGTTCCAAAGGAATAAATCATCTTTCTTGAGAATAAACTCTCTTTGGGTTTCTGATGCTTTAGATCAAATAAACAGTTTTCCAAACAAACTGTTAAAAAGAAGTGCTTGAAATAGTTTAGTCTGTTCCATCTAAAAGAGAAAAAAGTTCAGATAACAAAAATATTGTTTAAAACAAAATAGACGAACAATGTACTTGACAAAACCTGGTGAGCATCAAACTCAAAAGGTCCACAAGGGGAAACTGAAGCTTTTACCATCTTGTCATGCAAATATAGATCAATATCTAAAGTAGCAGCTTCTTTCACTATATTTGCATCGATTAATAAGACAAAGTCTGAGTAATTTTGACCAACTTGATCACAAACAAAATTTAACTTGTAGCCTTGAAGCTTAGTCACAATTATATCTGTACCCCAAGAACCAAACATGGAAAGAACTTTGGTTGTACCATGCAGCTATTTACGTTTGGTTGTACCTTTGAGAATCAAACAAGATATTGTCATTAGAGATACTATTTTTATTATTTAAATACTACAAATTAGATTGTTTTGTCAAGTTGGGTCAGGAGTTCCCTTCAATTATTGATGACCTACGATAGAGGATTAGGGTATGATGACCTACGATAGAGGAAGGTTTTATCACACATCAGATTCGGGTGCCCAAGGCTAAAGGCGTGAGGCAAGGTGTATGTTGTCACATGGATCAGGTCCAAAGTTATGGAGGACATGGTTCCGATCTGGTGTGAAGCTATGGAGATTATGAACACTAAGTAGCCTAGTTTTGTTCATGTTTCTCTATCATCTTAGGTCTCGTTCTGTCCTGAATCTGGTTATGCTTTAAGTTTTTAAGGTGTTCAGGTTTACTATGCTAGAAGAATGAACTACATCTAGTTAACTATGTATTCTCAACATCAGTAATGTCTGGTATTTTCAAGCCTGCTGGTACCTGCGTATGTCACTCATTACGACCTAGCCACCACCAACATAATCATCGTATTTCTCAATAGTGTTATGATTTATAATTTAGTAATCATCGCTCATTTACATTTTGTGAATAACCTTTCCTGACAATGTAGCTCAATGTTCAGCACCTTTCGCTAACTCCATCCCTGAAGACGATGATGACTTGGTTAGACTTTCTCTTCTTGGAGCTGGTCGATTGACGTCTACACCAGCTCCTAGAAGACAGCCAAATAATCCTTCACACAAGTACACAAGTACCAGAGTAAGCAATAGATACAGATGGACAATTAACAATAATCTGTTTTAGGTAACATTACAGCAGCACCAATAGACCTACATTAGTTATACCAAGGAGATGAAGACTCAGGACAGAAGACATCACACTACATAAAACTACTTCAGACCATGACCATCATTCAGCTGCTTGTAGTTGCGGTGCCACAACCAGCTTGTGGCTTACTTTGTTTCAGCCTACAAAGATAAAGAAAATGTTAATATCAGGAAATGGTATAAGTCAATGTAATTCAGGAGTGCTTTCCAAACAGGCCTTTACTACATTTCTAGCAGTGAAATAATGATATAGCACAGGTTCAATGAACCATGATATAACAACATATATAGCAGTGAAATAATGATATAGCACAGGTTTAAGAACTAGACCTTCACTGCACGCTCAAGTTGTTCACCAAATCCGCCAAAGTGTCCTGAAGTTCTTGTTTCTTCCCATTGTATTCAGCAACCTCTTCTTCTAAGGCCTGCACTCTTGCTCGCAATTCCAGCACATGATCTCGCAAGTCACCGAACAAATTTGTGACATACTGAGAAAAGGGAGGATCATACCATTCCGCTAATCCACGACCAGCCTAAATAAATGCAAACAAAAAGACTTAGCAGATTAGACCCAAAATAAAAGAAGAAAATCATAAAAAATAAATGGAATTGCTGTCATGAAAACTTACCTGGCACCTGTAGAACCTCCTCCCCGGGAAACAACCCCACGAAATGAATCTTGCCATCCTCTGTCCGCACTCGCAGAAAACGCCACCCTCGTACCCCAAAACACCCTCGCGGTACCACACTGGCGAGTCCCCAAAAGGCCGCTGAACAATATGTTCCGGCCGCGGCTGGAAAGGCCCACCTGGGAGGTGCACAGCCGGCTCCAGCATCATCACCCAGTTCGCGTGCGACTGGGAGGCCCCGGCGACCGAGGCTGGGAGGTCCCCGGCGACCGAGGCTGGGAGGTCCGCGGCGAGCGCCACTGCTGCGGAGACTGGTACTTGAAGGACCCTCTCCGTTCCATCGGCGACCCGCCCCCTCCCATCCCGCTTCTCTGCATCTAACCCTAGCGCTGGCGGCAGCCTGAGTGGATTCTTTTGTTTTCGCCTGCGTGGGGTGGACCTTCCTGCAAAAATGTTCGCTCCTGAGTTTAGAGTTTAAATTCTATCATATATATGAAGAGACACCACGGATTAGTTCTATCATATATAATACATATATGTTAAGCAAGCATTTGCATGACAGGGACAGTGCCCTAATAGGATACACAACCTAGGTGGGCTTGGCCGGCCGACCTTTGTAATAGACACCAGCAGGACACAGGTGCATCATACAAGCTGGAGGAGTGCTTATATTAAAAGAAAATATGATTCTTTGTCTCTCTATGGGTGCCCAGTGCCGTCCTGTTTTGGAGTGGTCTAGAGACAGTGATGATGGTTAGGAGGGAATCAGTGTCCCCGATCGGATTTTAGTTCTAGCTGCCTCTCATGCTCATGCCGATAAAGAGCTACAGCAGGTATAGCCATGTATTCAAGCACAAGGCAAACACCCATCGCTGCCCATCTATGCAATACAGCTGTATTCGTAGATCCTAGGTTAACAGGCAATTTTCGATGAAGAAATATATGCATACAATATAGGGCTAAGGTAGGCATTGCAATTTGCTCGCAAACTCAAATACTGCAAAATTAAGGAATCTGAATCCAAAATTGGTTATCATGGAAATAGTTTTCTCAAGGAATACACTGTGTTGTTTTTCTCTCAACCCAAAACAAGAACTAGATCACATGTTGCAGTACTAATTTTGCAAGCATGAGTGAACTAATAGCAGAGGCATACCTAGATAGGCACTGCAGTTTGCAAAGCAAACAACAAATACTGCAAAATTAAAGATTCTGAATCCAGTGTGTCTACATAAAAAATATTCACATATACAGAGAGTAAAAAATTAAGAATTCACAAGTGGTGTGCCAAACATGCTCCATTGGAAAGAAATCATAAAGCACTGGTTGCATAAGACCACCACACCCAGCAGATCTAAAAGAAACATAGAACACACTACTACAGAAATATTTAACCGTGGCAGGCAAAACAGGTTAACCGTGGCGGGCAATGCAACCGCCACGGATGAAAGGCCACGGTTAATTGTTGCCTTAACCGTGGCGGTTGTCCAACCGCCACGGTTAATATGTTTTGCCATGTTGCTATGTTGGTTGTCCTTACCTTTGAGACATGCTCAATTTGTTAAATACTAATCACACTACTTCATCTCCACTTGAGTAGATCTCTATAAAAGCCATCACGCTACCTTTGTTTATCCTAGTAAGTGTTAGTTTGGAAGTACTGCACATACTTCTATTGGATTTTATATTAAGCATGGTGCTTAGGTTAAATAGCCATCCTTAATCAGATTAGACATGGAGTCTAGTTCGGTTATTGAACTAAAAACTACTTGTGTAGACATTGGTATATTTTTTTGGACTAACCCCTGCAGAAAAAACTTTCAATATCGATTTGGGAAGTCCCGAGATAAACTCACAACAGAGATGAAGAGAGAGACACATGAAGTTTAACAATTTGCACAAGAAGGACATAGCTCATTCATCATAGAGAGATGATCCATGGAAGGAGACTAAGTACATAAACAAGATACACAACCACTATGAATGGGAAGCTTCCACAAGGTGAGATGGTACCATCACTCTTCAATTAAGGTAACATCTTAAGATATGTGACTATCACTTTTATAAGCTTCTCCTTGGTTCTGGCGTTCACATAAATAAAGAGACAAACATGTATGATTTATAACTCCAATTTAACCAACCCAACTGATTCAGCATGTTTAGTCCTTTAATCTTTGTTCCTAGTAGTACCTCCATGATCCCACACTCCTAATCATATGAGCTAAAATGTTACACATTCAATCTTTGAGCGATATAAAGAAAAAGACATATACATCGATAGATTATCTTTCCATTATGTTGAGTGATCTGATCTGACAAATGCTTTAAATACTACACTCATGATCTTATTATCCATCAAATTTGTCTTGCTCACTATGCTTAAGGTTAGAAAAGAACAAATACACTTTTGGTTCTATTGGTGTTTTCCACCAACAGGGCCCATGCACTTGATCTCTGCCTTGTCTCTATGAGCAGGAACACTTGGAGCAAAACATGGTGGAGTTTTACAACTCTCAGATTCCACCAAGTGAAGGACCTGGATCTACGAGCACAAACACACTGAGCAAGATACTGCCAACGCCGTACTTCGAACTACTGGGCAAACGAAGAACATGGGTGACACAGTATCAAGAGGTGCAGACGTCAAGGTCCACACCCGAATCAAATGACACATCTGAAGAATGAACACGGTGAGAAGTCTTGTTCAGAAGACTTAAAAATTGAACCCTTGCCGAAAGGTAAAATCGGTAGTTATCCATATTTATCCTTTCTGCATTCTCTTTTTCCCTTAAATTGTTTACTTTCTTTAAAATAGCTTGTTAGTTAACCATGCTATCTTGAAAATAAATTAAAAATAGTAAGCCCCATGTGAGTATGCGCGTGGCATAAAACCCATAAATACATTCACTGTGGTGGCGTAAAAATAAAATAAATATTCCTGTCCTATAAAAATGAAAATATAAAAATAAATTTATGATCCTACTAAAGAGAGTAACATTTATTGAGGAGGCTCAACATGATAAAGGCTAGATATTTATGCTAACACTTAACCAGTTCCACAAAGCTTTGTTGTCTATTTGAGCTCCACATAATTCAAGGATCAAAGAAGACTAGCAGACGGAGGACGTCCTAATCGCTATCAGAGTGCTGCCGACATTCAAATATACCTCCGCTACCTGCTAGCTACATCAGAAGAAATTACGTGAAAATCCAGCTTGGGAGAGAGCACCCCCATTTATCCAGCTAAGTGTTTTTACTCATGTTTATACATTACTTAAATAATAAAAAGATGTATAATAAAAAAACCCAAATAAAGATTTTATTCTTATATATATATATATATCTATGCTTAGTTTGCTAAATAAATAAATAAATAAAGTTTGCTATGAACCCTCATGATAAGCTCTCACATGGAAATGATGAATAGTTGCTCTGCCATGACTAGTTCTCAAAATTGAATTCTCTCTCAAGTTTAGGCATGACTGTTATGAATTAAGATTTGCTCTAAACCTGAACTTGTGGGAAGAGTACTTGATCTAAAGTCTAAGTTGTTAACGGATATGATATGTGAAGGTTGAGCTGCTGTTTATCTGTTCCTAGAGATGCTAGAATCCTGAAGAATTTTATCTTTGAAAATCTTTAAAATGTTACATGATGAGTTCCTGTATGATGAGAGTTTAAAATCCTACCACAGCCATATATACATGCTTATTAGACTATGAACCATACATTTACTTTTTACTGCTTATGAGCATTGAGTGTGGTCAAGCTGTGTAGACCCTTAGGAGCTTGTCATGTGGTTAAAATCAAGATTCACTTGCACGTTCACTCATACATGCTGCTTCTACTCCGGAAGTACGCATCCACATACATCCACTCATTTCCATCTCCAGATTTACCCAAAATTATTCTACTCCCATCCAGGAGAGAATAGCCAAAAATATTATCCTATCCCTGTTATTCCCTGTGAAATAAATGCTCGAGATATTTTGGTTACTACCACTTGCTACATTATTCCAGGAGAGTGAGTGCTCTAAAAAAAAGTGAATACGAGGAAATAAAAAGGGGCAAGTACCCGAACCCTTGAAAAAAAAGAAAAAAAAGTGAGACGAGAGGTAAAAATGGACAAGTGTCCGACAGTAGAATTAGGGGTACAAGATACCCACCTGAGAGAAAAGAAAAAAAAAATATAGAGCATCTCATTCCCCCTCAAAAAGCTTCAAAGTGCAAGAAAGGTATGTATCCCCTCAAAAGAGCAAAAGTAGAATTAGACTTTCACCATTGTTTTCACCATTATCACCATACACCATTCTTTCACCACACATGCACATCTTGATTTGACTTATTGACTTGTTTCTCTGGATCCATGGTTTGACTATGCAATAAATGTATTGTAAGTATGTATTAGCTGTCTCCCACCTATGAGCTCCAGATATCAAAACCTTGTCTCCCACCTATGAGCTCCAGATATCAAAACCTTGTTAGAGTAGGATGAGAGAGAAGGCAATATCACTATGCCTCATACCACAAATACCACATACTTTGAGAGAAGGCATATACCATCACTGCCTTGGTAAGGATCCAGAAATACCACAAAAGAGAGAATTGAGAGAGTCATACAAGGAATCTCTGAGTTTTATTTTGAAAATCTGCAAAAACTCCAGAGCTATAGTTGATCAAAGAACAAGAGCCATGGCGCTTGACTTGACCGTTCTATCTTTTAACTGCTCAAGACACAAGTGACGGTTGCAAGCCCCATGGTGGAAGGTAATATGAGTAAGTTTAAATCTTAATAGTTTACCCTGTTTACCCTAAACCCTAAACCCTAAACCTTTAAGGCATGAAACCACTGCAGAAACTCTTGAGTCCATCCTTGCTCAGGGACGAGCAAGAGGTAAGCTTGGGGGAGTTGTTGACGGTCCTTAAGTACCAAATTTAATTATCAAATAAACAAAGAAAAGGATCCAAATGCAATCAACACCCAGACTTAGGGTTTTATCTGACAGAATTCCACGAGTTTTGGTGTTTGTCTATTTCTGCAGGGGGTTATCAGGAATTATGGAAGAAAGGCCCACATGTCGGGTTTACATAGAGATATTAATGTACCGCGCAATTTTCTATCATCTAGAAGACTCCAGAAGCCACGAGAACGAACGGGAGGCCGAGCGTGCTCGGGGGCAGGTCGCCCGCCCTCCCCCCTTGGGCGCCCGCCCTGCTACAGTGGCCAATCACGTTCAACCTCGCAGATTATGCTCCACCGACCTAAAGGATCAAGGATAACCGTTCAATCAATGTCGGTTTGATCCGATGGCCCAAATTCACTTGAGGGGACTATATAAGCAGACCCCCTGGCCCCTGGAGGAGGCCCCCCTTGATCCCTATTCATTATTCATAGACAAGAGCAAAAGCTAGGGTTTGGAGATGAGAGCTCTCCTCTCATCTCTAAACTAGAGTAGATCTAGATAGTAGTGAGATGGAGAGCGAGGGAGGATTGGAGGAGAGGCTGGCGTGTCGGTTCTTCCTCCGATTGTACTTCGTCATGATCAAGCTCTAATCAAGCTTGCTCATGGGATGACTCTGGTAATCTACTTCTAATTCATTATGCAATTACTAATCATGTGTGTTCTGGTTCACAACTCTTTTGAGTACTTTAATCTATAGAACGCTATAGGTGAGAGTTGTAGTATAGGTGTAAGCGTGGTGCTTAGACCTAGATTACTTGTGGATATCCCCTGTCTAGCCGGATCGTGTGGTAGGCCACGTAGGTGATAGTTACGTTGGTCCCCTGTAGTCCACCTCTTGTTAGCAGGACGGGTAGGGTTTATCGGCCTATGGATAAGCATCCTTTGTGGTGTATTCTTATCACGTGGTTCGTCCCAGACTTAGACATACCCCTTTGATGTAGAGAAACCATAGTTCTCCTCTCTATTCTGCTACTATCGCCCATATATTAGATTGCTCTACTCTCTATTCCCCTATTATCACCCATCGTTATCTTACCTTTAATACTGTTCTTATTCAATTCTACCATCTTTCCTATTTACACCTATCTATTTATCTTGGTTAAGTTAGAGTGTAGTTGGTTCGCCCGTTTCCCTGTGGATACGATAAAACCTTTAACCGGGTAAAAGCTACAACGGTATACGTGCGCTTGCGGATTTATCTGTGTGCGTATAAATACCATAGTACACTCTAGTGCCATGCTGGGGATGACAACCTAGTATTCAAGTGGTGTTAGCAAGTGTCAACACCCGCAAGCCCTGAGGTACTCACAAGCACAGTACCCACACAGAACTGAGCCTTCAGGTTGCTTAGCGCACTGCATGCATGCATGATGAAGGTAACACATGAGAATTATGACTGGTAGTAGTATCCCTACAAGACAACCATCAGTAGTAGTAGAAGTAGAGGCAGGCGGAGTAAGTACTGGGAAGTCTCGCTTCACCACCAGTTTGTGGCCATACTTTTGCTTGTCTTTCTCAGACCTCCAATCATAGCAGTTGTGGTCTTCCACGTACTTTCGGTAAGCACTGTATGAAAACTAATGTCAACAACAAATTTCGTACGTACTTTGAGTGCATGAGGTGTGTCGTCACTTACTATCGCAGGACACTTTCGAAATGCTTGTATCCTTCTTTGTTCGAGTGTCGCGAGGAGTCGAATACGACAGCCTTTCCATCCTGAGGATAGATCATAAATACAATCCAGTGGCCCATGACGCCCAAGCTGTACCATTGAAATAATATTCATCTCAAATTTTCAAATATAACAAGTGACAAACCTAGTAGCTATTGTAAGTATCGTTTTGACTTACCCAAACTGGTGGGCGGCAAGAATGCAGCCATTTCCCCTGATCTTCTTCATGGCTTCTAAGACATATTGTCCCTTTCTAAATTTGATCACTCCTTGAATCAAGTTCTGAGCTAGCACTCGCTCCATCCCCTTAAGCTTCACCAGCCTAGGATTCGTGTCTGGTATATCAAAACCAATGATAGCTCTTTGAGAAATATGCATAGGAGATAGGTAGATAATATCTTTATCTAGTTCCTTGCACACATATGATTGCATCCTGCAAACACAAGTTGTCGTACAAGATTTTTAGCTTGATCGTAATGAATTTTCATACGTACAGCAATGCAGGGTTATAAAACTTACAGGGCAAAAAGAGTGACTTGGGCGACATCTAGATCCTTGCGCCGTAGTAGCCTACACATGTCGTGAAAGACAATAGGGCAATAAGCATCCTCGTCTAAGCAGAAGTACTCCTTGGGGACCCTCACATTGAACTCCTTCATGCCTAATTTTGCTGCTTGCATGTACCAGAGATGGAACCTCCGAACCGCCCATGGCTCCTCCTGAACGAGCTGGCCCAACGACAACATGAACTTGCCATTCTCAAAGTTATCTGGGCAATCTGAAGAAAGAGGCCAAATTGACGGCGGGGTTCGCTCCCTATAATTGAGACAAGAAGTCTATTAGCATTATCGAACGTCACATAATCTATTGGCTAGATTTAGTTGCCATTAGCGCATATACCTTTGGAATGTTGTTGTGTACTGATACTCTTGTGCTATTCTGTACACCGCCCATTCCATCTCTGTTAGTTTAGCAGGTTTGTCCCCCTCTTCTTCTACAACCTTCTTTGGCGCAGGTGGACATTGTCGTTTGCTTTGGCTTGGAGGCTGTGTGTCGTTGCCCGGTGCACCCCCTGAACCACCTTGTGATGGGTTGCTAGGGATGGGACACGGGGTACGTCCAGGACTACTGTCTGGTCCACCAACATTGTTGTTACCCTCGCCACCATTGTCATCATGGTCGTCATCACTTGGGCCACCTAGGGGAGACGATGATGGTCGCGAGGGCTGAGATGCTGGTGTCGGCATTTCTAACAAAACGCCTGCCTTGTTCCAAAGCACGCGCGAGCCTATAGTTCCGCCAATCAACCTAACTCCATCTTCAGTCGGAAAGTCAAGTTCATCCTCCTCATAGTCATTGTGTGTCCACGCCACATCCACCAAGGCATAGTCGGGTGGGATGGGCTTGACATTGTACATGGCTTTAGGGTTATGCGGTTGTACCATTCCCTGTGCCACATCCTTCTTCCTCCCCGACCTACCCCAGGGCACCTGAAGCGTACAGAGTGTTTGCACCATGATCTCATCGACCGGGTTCTTTTGGAATTCTGAGGTACGCATCACCATTTGTCCTTGTACGAAGGCTTCACCCTGTCGTGGTAGCACACCTGCCTGTCGGAACATCTGTGCCCTCAACTCTACCATCTTTAGGTCAGTGCTGGTGAAAGCATCTTGTATCGTCCCCATGACTATTTCTCTCATGGCCTCTTCTTTGCCTTTTTGGAATATCTCCTCCTTGTATCTCTGCCTAGTGTGGTAAGAGGCAGCGTCGGACTGCCATGATTCTACATTCTTCCAGCTCTGCCTCGAGGATACTCCCCGAACGCGGCCACGGTGCTCGGGGTTTCCCAGCGCCTCGGTCAGTTCGTCGTGATCCCTGCGAGGTTGGAACTCCCCTCATTCCTTGGCCGCCTTGATCGTGAGCAATGCCTTCTCTGCCTCCTCGGTCTGTGGCTCATTGTACTTGTTCCTTCCTTCCTTTAGCTTCTTCAGCCGACGGGCATAGAAGAAGTCACGTGCTCGCTCGTCAACTCCTTCGAACGGATTATCCAGCCCGGCCTCAGCTGCCTCCCTTTCCTCCTGTTACCACTTCGGCCTCTTAGCGGCGTATCCTGTCATGCCCACATGGTGGTGGAGCGTACTCCGCTTTGCAAGGTTAGTGAACTTCTCACTCTTGGCCTTTGCTTCTTTGGTACTCATTTTTTCGACGAACTCCTCCCAGACATCATGCTTGATGAAGTTGTAGTCCTCAAAAGGTGTCTTCCCTTTCTGCACATAGTTCTTATTGAGTTTTGACCTCAAGCTGCGAAGTGCTTTGCCCGCAATAACCATAGCATGCCTCTTGCAAAGATCTTCATTGAATTGGTCCCGTGGATATTCAAACCACTTCTTCACATCGCTCCACACTTTATCCTTGAGGTCCTCCAGGACTTTTCTCCAATCCATACAAGTGATCGGCACATGCTCTCTGACTAGACAGGAGCATTGGTTGCTGAAGACGCTGATCACAGTTAGTGGCTCCAAGGGCTCTCCATGTGGCCCTATCTTGGTTATGACATGCACCTTCTCGCTCACATTGTGCCGCCCGTGTTGGCCCCTTTTTAGGCCAGACATCTTGTCACTGGCGGTGTTGGTTGAAGTGCTCGGGGTGGGAACGGAGGCATGCCCCTCCTCTGCTGCCTTTTCTTCCCAGGGAGCTCCAAAGCCATTGGAACCACTGGTAGCTAGATAGGAGAAGAACGCACATTAGTTTCCTTCTTTAAACAAGATCCCCTGACATTGTATTACTTGATTACTTACGCGGCCCTCTTCACTCTGTGCTGTGGTGCGTGAATTCCGTGATGAAGGCCCCGTCTTTTCTGGCGTATAGGTCGGATCCTGTTCTTCCTCCGTTCTACCTTTCTTCTCTGGCCTTGGTGTTAGCACCTCCTCCTCGTACGAGGTGCTGTTGTCTGATGACGACGAGCCTTCCTTATAACTCGATGCCGGGCTTGGCTCGCGCCATTCTCTAGCACGCTCGACCGACATTGGAAGCTATGACGAAGATATAGTTATAGGGACATTTCGCAATTATATGAAGATGATATTATGTACATTCATCTAAAAACATATGTAATGGAATCATGACTTATATATATTCATCTGAAAACAAGATTACATCATTCTTCATGCTAGTATGGTACACATTAAGAAAATTACAAAAGTGTTTAAGAAAATTACAAAAGAGTTTAAGAAAATTACAAAAGAGTATAAGAAAAATACAGAAATGTAGAATAGAAAAAAAATCATTTACATATTTGGCTCAGATTTGCCCCTTGTGATCACATCGCTTCTAAACTGGTTGCTTGTATTTGGTATACAAGCCATCCTAGTTTAGCGGCTCACAAGTAGGGGGGCAATTTACTCATCATAGCCGCTGACTCAGCATAAAAAGTATCACATCATTGCATATGCCACTGCCTCAGCACATTTTTAAATTTTTGAATAGTTCATCATTGCATATGCCACTTCCTACTACTGCGTGGTCAGTTGGAGAGAGTAGAGAGTAGTAGGAGTAGAGGAGCACCAATAGCAGTAGTAGTAGTAGTAGTAGTAAGTAGAGAGTACTAGTAGTACAAAGTTAAGTAGAGAGTACTAGTAGAGCAGTAGTAAGAGGAGTTGTAGAGCAGTAGTAGGAAGAAGTAGTAAGAGGAGGGAGTAGTAGAGCAGTAGTAAGAGGAGGGAGTAGGAGCAGTAGTATGAGGGAGAAGTAGAGTAGTAGTAAGAGGAGAAGGGAGTAGAAGCAGTAGTAATAGGGAGTAGATAGTAGAGTAGTAGTGCTAGGTCCTTCAATGTAACAATAGTAGATAAGTAGTAGACAGTATAGTAGATGAGTGAAAATTGACAGTGTTGCATATGTATAGGACAGAAATGTACTACCAATTAATCTAAAATTCATCTTAATTTTGCCTAATTCATCTCAAATGGTGAGTAGTAGGAGAACAAAGTAGTAGAAGTAGTTGAGTAGGCGTAGTAGTAGCTAGCAGTAGTAGTAGTTTAGTAGTATTAGCTAGTAGCTAACACACCAGTAGTAGGAGTACCAGTAGGTGAAATTTGCATGTTTGTTCTGATAAGATGGTTTCAAAATAAGCTCAAAATCAATGGCAATGCATGATAGGCAACTAATTATGAAAATCATTGGCATGTGGCATATGCTCAGTGTAAATTGACAGTACAATTACATCACAGGCAGCATAACATTCAAATTCAACCAAAACTTACATCACAGACAACATAGGCGAGGAACAGGGCAGCAGCTAGGGTTCACCAGAGTGTAGCGAGAGATGAAGATGCAGGGTCACTCCTCTGTGCCCGAGATAGGCAGGACGACCATGAACACGGAGACGGCACTAGATCTCCTCAGAGCTCGAGAAAGAGGTGGAGACGGAGACGGAGATGGAGCCGCCAGAGACGGAGCCGGTGACGGAGACGGAGACGGAGCCGGGGACGGAGACGGAGCCGGGGACGGAGAGCACGCACCCAAGATGGGGAAGCGCGCACCCAAAACTTTGGCAGTGCTAGGGTTAGGGCGGAGCGCGCACCCAAAACTTTGGCGGCGCAGGGTTAGGGCAGAGCGCGCGCACGGGAAATTTTGGCAGTCCTTTGGTGTGGGAAAGTGCGTAGCCGAATGGGGAAGAAGAGCAGGCTGACCGCAGCCTTATATAGGCATATATTAACTGAGGCGGGCAAGTTAGGCCAACCGCCACGGTTAATGTTAACTGTGGCGGGCGGGTAAGGGCGCCCGCCACGGTTAATCTATTAACTATGGCGGGCAGAATAGAGTGCCCACCACGGTTAAGATTTTCCCTTTTTTATGACACTATCAAATATTTTGGTAGTAGTAGTAGTAATAGTAGTAGTACGATTACATTTGGTTCCATTACATAAAAATTAGTAACACAAACAGTTATTGCTAATCGATAAGTTTGTACATTATTACAAATAAAGTAGTACTAGTACGATTACATTTGGCATACATCTCATTTTGGGAGTGATCCTATGACACACTTCTTTTGACCGTCGGAGCGGAACCAAGGCTTCATGCCAGTCTTGGTTAAACGGTTCTCGACTTGCTTGATCTTGCGCGGATGGTCGGTAAAGAGCGAGAACTCTACGTAGTGGTTGTGTTCTTCAAGACTCTAGACTCCATCTGCTCCCACGATCCTCTGCTTTACAGACACAACCACATGCCTCTTCGGGTCTTTGGGCTTTGCATAGTAGGCTACCTCGTTTGCTAGTAACCACTGATCATCTTTATAGCCGACACTTTGGAGCTCCACGATGGTTAGCCCATACTCGTCCACGACAATTGCCTTTGGCTTGACCCATTGGCACCGAAAGATTAGTATCTGTAGTTCACCACCGTAGTCAAGTTCCCATATCTCTTCAATCTGCCCATAGTATGTCTTGGTCTCCCATGTGGCCTCGTCGATGCCCTCATATCGAACACCGCTATTCTGTGCTGCGCTCTTCCCGTCCTTCTGTGTTTGTGTGAAACCTGTATCCATTGATATCGTATCCATGCCATGACGTTATCTAGGAGGATGGACCGGATGCAAGCCTCGCTTCATCAGTTTCACCAAAGGGAGGTATGCCCTGCTGTTGGATCCACATTGTGAAATTCATCTTGTGCTGTCTCTGTACCCATGCCTTTGTGCGTCCGTTTTAACCATGGTGAATCTCCTCTAGGTGCATCTCAACCCAAGTGTCCATGACCACTAACTGATCAAGGGTGCTGTGATGAGCCTCTTGCAACTGTTCTTCTAGTACATCCGTGCGTACTTTCCTCCCCGTGCACCCCATACCCATGGTTCTGCTTTCATGCACAGGGACGGGCAGCCCAATTGCATTTCCATCCTGGATGTATTTCATGCAGTAGTTAATGGCCTCCTCTGTTGTGTATGCCTCAATCATAGAGCCCTCCGGGTAAGCACGGTTATGGACATATCTATTCAGGGTCGACATGAACCTCTCATACATCCACATCTCATGCAGGTAGACGGGCCCAAGTTCTTGTATCTAATCAACCATGTGCATCATCAAGTGTGGCATAATATCGAAGAAAGATGGCGGGAAGCACATCTTGAGTTGGCAAAGTGTCTCTGCAATGAACTGTTTAAGTGCTAGCAGCTCAGCTTCATTGATGACCTTTTGTGTGATAAAGTTGAAGAAGTGACCTAGGCGTGTGATTACCATCTTCACGTACTCGGGTTCGATAGCCTTGATCACAATTGGGAGGAAAACTGTGAGCATGACATGACAGTCATGTGCATTGAAGCTAGTGAGTGTGAGGTCCTTCATTGAGACTAGGCTCTTGATGTTGGAACAGAAACCGGTTGACACCTTGGCACCTCTAAGCCACTGGCAAATGTCTCGCTTCTCATCTGTCGTGAGGTTGTAGTTTGCACCCGGAAGGTCCACTTTCCCGCTTTGTGCGGCCAGTGTTGGATGAATTTCAGTCCTAATGTCTAGGTTCACAAGATCCAGACGTGACTTCAGACCATCCTTCGTCTTAGTCTTGATGTCTAGCAGGACCCCGATCATGCTCTCAAACACATTCTTCTCTAGGTGCAAGCAGTCGATGGCATGAGGCGTATCTAGCTCCTTCTAGTACGACAGGTACTTGAAGAAACACGACTGCTTCTTAAAAGGAACGGCAGGGGTAGGCTTTCCTTCTTCCTCCATTGTACCCCGCTTCCTCTTCTTCGTTGTTATGGTCTCACCTTGCTCAACTTTATTCTTCTTCCCAAACTCAAAGTTTATGCCCTTGACAATGTCAAACACCTTTTGCCCATAACCCATCTTCTTGGGCTCAACAGTTTGAGGTTCCGCCTGGTTATCAAATAATTGATTCATTGAAGGGTGTCGGTACCTGTGCTTTTTGTCAAGGAATCGCATGTGCCTCATGTACACCAACTTTTTTGATGCACTAAGGTAAGTATAGCATGTACAGTCAATGCAGACTACACAACCTGACTTACCTTTGATCTGCCTCGATAGTGAAAAAAGGCAAGGGTAATTGGTGATGGTGACAAAGATGATGGCTTTAAGAGTGAAGTACTCCTTTCGTGATGCATCCATCATATTGACCCCTTTTTCCCATAGTATCTTCATGTCCTCCATGAGCGGCTCTAGGAACACATCTATATCATTGCCTGGCTGTCATGGTCCAGAAATAATCATGGTTAGTAAAAGATACTTGCACTTCTGACATAGATATGGAGGTAGGTTGTAGATGGTTAGGATGACTGGCCATGTGCTGTGGGAGCTACTGAGGTCACCAAACGGATTCATCCCATCGGTACTTAGTGCGAACCTGACATTCCTCGCCTCATCACCGAACTCTTTCGGAAAATTGGCGTCAAACTGCTTCCACTGGTTGCCATCAGAGGGGTGTTGCAACTTGCCATCATCCTTCATTCGTTCTGCTAATGCATGCCACGACATCAGTTGGGCATCCTCTGGGTTCCCGAATAGCGCACGTAGGCGATCGATCACTGGTAGATACCACACTGAGAGTGCAGGGCTTTTCCTCTTCATGTAACCCCCTTCTTCCTCATCCTCAGGAGATGGGATCTGCTTCTTGGCCGTCTAGATCTTCGCCTTCTTGTTCCCTCTCTTTTTTGGTCCCTCAACATCCACGTCTGCACGACAACCGGCATTCCTCTTACAATGGCTCGTGCCGCAGTGCCGACAGCTCTGCAAGTTCTCATACTTACCCCGATATAGAATACAGTGGTTAGGGCATGCATGAAACTTTTTAAGCGTCATCGCCACTGGACGGATCATCTTCTTCGCTCGGTAGGTATTGGCAGGCACCTTGTTACCCTCTGGGTATGAGTTAGCAAGCCTCTCTAACAGGTCATTAAAGCTTGTGTCGGACCACCCATGGCGAGCCTTCAGCATGAGCATCTGGAGGTTAAAACGCAACACCGTCAAATGCTTTGGACAACCCTCATACAGGGGATCAATTGCTACCTGTTTCATGTCTTTGAATGAAATTCTCCAACCACTTCGGATTTCCAAACAGAACATCATCTTGATCCATACGGTTAGCAACATTTAAAAAACATCTCTACATCTTCGGGCCCCAAGACAACATCACCTTGCTGATCATCATCATCGCCACCGTCTCCAATCAGATCATGGAGGCCCGCCGAGGCAGATGGTTGTCATCTCCCATCATTCACCGTTGACGAGTTACCTCCGCCAGATGCACCTGTCACACTTGGATCTGCTTCTTCACCGTGATACTTCCAGATGGTGTAGTCCTTGATGAAGCCATGCCGGATCAAGTGAGACTGCACCACATTATCTTCTTGTACAAGGTTGTTCTTACAGCTATTGCATGGACAAATGATGCGCTCTTGACCCAAAGACACACGGTGCTTTTTCGCAGCGGCAACAAACTTTCTCACATGTCCCAGAAAAGCTAAATCGTTACTGACCCTTGGTATCATATACATCCACTCTTCCCTATCCATAGCTGCGACCACCTAGCACACACAAAGGGAGGAAAACAAATAAAGATATATGAAAACATATGAGTAGCCCTAAATCTAGTTTTATTTCTCTCCTCCATTTGGATCTAGATCTAGATCTAGCAAACGACCTAAATAATGCAAAGGGAGAAATGAGAGTTAGAGAGTAATAAATCCACCTCTTGCAATGCCCCCCTTCACCAAATAAAAGGCAAAAAGTTTCCCCTCTAAGATATTAAATATTAGGGTTTTGAGGTCAAAACCCTAATAAATGAAGAAGGAGCCACGGGGAAGAAGAAGGAGTCGGGCTGTTGCTTTTATAGGCACAGCCTTAACTGTGGCAAGCAATTTAAAGAAACCGCCACGGTTAATGAACCATTAATCGTGGCGGTCGCAGTGAAAGCAACCGCATCGGTTAATGCATTAACCGTGACGGTTCGCTTAAGTGGCCCACCATGGTTAAAAGATTAACCGAGGCGGTTTCCCTAAAGCAACCACCATGGTTTATACATTAAATGAGGTGGTTTACTTACGACAACCATCACGGTTAACGTAAGATTAACCGTGGCGGTTTGCTTACAGTGACCGCCACAGTTAAAGAATTATCCGTAATGGTCGCCCGGCTGGCAGCCTAGCCCAGGTTAACCAAGGCGGGCCGCCAGCCGGCCGCCTCGGTGGCCCAAAACAAAATGTCTCCTAAATTTTTTTTGTAGTAGTGACAACAGAAGGACAAGGCATCCAACCTGTGGCTAGGAGACCACGAACGGGAAGGCTGGCCGGGGATGTAGAAGGTGCAGGCAGCGGCTCGACGAGGGTGGAGCTGGTGGATGTGGGACGGAGCAGCGACTGACAACGCTCAAACCCTAGGCTCCAAAGCGGCGCTCTGCGAGGAAGACAAAAAGCATAGATGGCCTTCGAACGAAGGGAGCAGAGATGTGCAAAGCACGAGGAGGAGAAGGTAGAGGTCAAACCCAAGCTGCCATGGCTTACCTTGCGAGAGAATGGAGCGCACGGCGGTGCCGCTCGAGTCGTTGTCGAGCGCGAGCGCACGAGAGAAGAGACGGGGAAAGAAAAAGAGCACACTCCATACTATTTTAACTCTAAGTTGACCTTAATACACATGTGTTGATCTGTATGAAAATGTAATGTTTTTAAGAGATGTTGCTGAAACAAAACGGACTAGAACTGTGCAAGCCAAACGGACGAGCCAGAATGGATTATCCGTGTTGCCTTTAGAAATCTGTTGACTTATTAACAAGTACGTTGATTGTAACTCTGTGTTTATCTTAATAGACATGTGTTGATCTGTATAAAAATGTAGCATTTTTAAGAGATGTTGCTGAGCCAAAACAGACCAGCGCTGTGCCAGCTAGAACGGACTATCAGTGTTGCCTTTAGAAATTTGTTGACTTATTCATGAGTACGTTAATTGCAATTCTATGTTGACCTTAATACACATTTGTTGATCTGTATGAAAATGTAGCGGTTTTAAGAGATGTTGCTGAGACAAAACAGACGAGCACAGTGCCAGCCAGAACGAACTATCGGTGTTGCCTTTAGAAATCTGTTGCCTTATTAACAAGTACGTTGATTGTAACTCTATGCTGACCTTAATACACATGTGTTGATCTGTATGAAAATATAGCATTTTTAAGAGATGTTGCTGAGCCAAAACGGACCAACACTGTGCCAGCCAAAATAGATAAGCACCATGCCAGCCACAATGGACAATTGGTGTTGCCTTTAGAAATCTGTTGGCTTATTCATAAGTATGAAACGGTAATCTGGCTACACGCAGGCATGATACTATATAAATATAAAAATGCACAAGGGGAACAAGTATGATGGCAGCTGAGACCAACACAAATAAAATCTGGAAGAGTGAAGCAAACAAGGAAAGCTCAGGCTAAACACGTTTTTCATTAAGGAGAAAAGAGTTTTACATTATATAAAATGTAAAATAACAAAGGAAGGGAACGGTAACCCGAGGTTACCGAGACCCTCCCGACTCCCAACCCACAGATATTGTGATACTAGACAGGTTTTTTCATAGAAATAGATTATAGTTGATAACTGATAAGTTCAACTTTTCAAGCACAGCTCGCAGGTTACATATTTCCCACTTGCTGGCGAAGGGGGCAGAGGAAACAACACGAGGAACACAGCAGAGCCGACCAGTAAGTAGCTCCAAATAAAAATGTATGTACTGTCCATACCCCATCAGAATTTACATTGCATATGCTTAACATTATTGTCTCTCAGCCATTACTTATGCTTAACATTCTCGTCTCCAGTACAGAGTTCATCAACTCGACACGTAGCAACGCAATACCCATGCCTAAGCACAGCAAAACAGGATATGTGCGGCAGTGGCCCCCATGGCAATCGGAGTTCCTGCCATGGCCGCCCACAGAGGAGCCACTGTGTCGAGGATGTAGCCGACGAGACAGGCTCACGTGGCCACCGCACCTGCAAGCACAAGCTAACGGCGAACGATGAATCATCCCTGGGACGAAAGCCGGTTACGTGGCCCACTCGCCTTGCTATCCAGCTCCTCTGTGCCTCTGTATCCCGTGCCCACTTCACTCTATAAAACAGAGCACCCGACCATCGCTGTCTATCCCGCACCACAGCGTGCGGTGGGCAAGAACTACGGGCTGGGCCGGCGAGGTGATTTTTTTGGCAAAGGGCAAACCAATTTTGTCAAATTATTAAGAGCGTATATGTGTTTTATAGATGACATGTACAGTTTTGTAAAAGATGACCTGTACATTTGTCCTAAAGAGATTAGGATTAGGGAAACACTAATTCCGTTCACGGTTAACCTAATAAGGTTCCCTGTAGATCTAATGAAACCTATTTGGTTGGAAACACTAAGGCACCTAATTCGGTGGATAGCAACCTAATTTAGTTTGTAACAATGAGGCACACTGAAACTTAATTCGGTTACCCCCGACCGAATTGCGTTCGGCTGAACCTAATTAGGTTACAAGGAACCGAATTCAATACTTAAAGTTCAGTTCCTTGGAACCCAATTCGGTTACTTTCTGGCGGGCGGTGGTGATGGAGGAAGACAGGGGCCGGCGGCGATGGGGCTAACAGAGAGGCACGCCATTGTGCGTGAGGGGAGCCACGGCTGTGCCGTCCGGCCGAATGAGGTGGGGATGAGACGGAGTGCACCGGGGAGGAAGACTGGGCGATCACAGCAACTAGTCAACTACGGTGCCGATTTCGTGAACAGGGGCCATTCTAAATGGCTATGGCGGACCCAGAGAGGCTCCGCCGCCACATCAGCAATGCCACAGGCAAGAGCGTCGACATCGTCTTCCCCAAGCCTGCCAAGCCCACAGCTGCAGCGGCTGATGCCATGGCCGCCGCCGACCTTGCCACCTCGCTCGTCGGTCTGCAACTCTAGCAACAGTAGCAGCCAGTCGGGATCGGCAGCGGCCTAGGTGTCTGGTGGGCTGTGGCTGTCGCTGGCGAGCGGCGTGTGCTAGGAAGGAACGAGAGAGGGAGTGGAGGAGATGGAGAGCTCATGATCTCGAGTGTTGTGGTGGTGCGGAGGTGCGGGATCGATGGCCAGGTGGGTGCTCTGTTTTAGCCCAAACTAATTAGGATGAAGGCAACCTAATTTGGTTCGAAACACAAAGACACTCTTGGTTACCTAATTTAGTTTCCAAAAACCTAATTAGGTTTGAAACTAGTGAAACCTAATTCCTTTCTTTGTAACCCAAAGTTGCGATGAATGAAATTAGGTCATATGGAACCAAATTAAGTTCTGGAAGCCTAATTCGGTTTTGATCGGCGACGATGGTATGTGGCTCTGTGGCTGGTGTGCATTTGATGGGAATGAGTGTGTGTGAGGAAGACGAAGAGGGAGAACTCACGATGGCCGGGTGCGGTGCCGGTGCGGGATAGATAGCGACGGCCGGGTGGTCTATTTTATAGAGCGGGAAGTGGGCATGGGACAGGAGATGGAGGAGCTGGATAGCAAGGCGAGTGGGCCACGTGGCTGGGTTTCATCCCGGGGAAGATTCGTCGTTCGCCGTTGGCTTGCGCTTGCAGGTGTGGTGGCCATGTCTGTCGTGGATTGGATCAGAGGAGAGACCATGTCCATGTCCGTGTAGGGGTGGACCTAGAGTTAGTCAGCCACTCAACCACGCATACAGGGCCAAATTAGCTGCCCCCCGGGCTGGGCATTGGGCACTAGACATGAACCATGGGCAGGGCCGGCGAGGTGATTTTTCTGGCAAAGGGCAAACCAATTTTGTCAATTTATTAAGAGCATATATGTTTTTTTATAGATGACATGTACAGTTTTATAAAAGATGACATGTACATTTGTCCTAAAGAGATTAGGATAGGGAAATTCTAATTCTGTTCACGGTAAACCTGATTAGGTTCCCTGTAGGTTGAAGGGAACATATTTGGTTGGAAACACTAGGGCACCTAATTATCTAAAACTATCACCGTCTACTAGATAAAACAATTGTAAGTGTTGGAGAACAAAACTCCGAAAAAACAAATGCACATATTTATATAGATCTACATAAAATTGCAATCTTCAGGAAGCCAAAGGCCAAAAAAAGAAACAAAGCACTACATTTCACCCCCTCCCCCCCACCCACCCCCACCCCAGTAAATCGATTACATACTAATCATGTAACTGAGTGGTGTTCGAGAACATCACGTACCTGAGCTCTTGCAGTGCATAGTTCTTGTTTGAGCTGAGCTACATCTTGTTTGAGTTGTCCTACCGGAGCTCTTGCAGTGCAGACTTCTAGCTTGTTTAACTTGAATTGCCTCAGATCTTGTAGTGCACAGTAAGTGAGTCAAAGACGGAGGGAGAGGATGCCGGCGATATCTCGCCGTCGGCGAGCCCTCCGACCAAGCCCTTGGCACCTAATGTGTACACATCTTCTAAGAAAGATATACAACAATATACAGCACAACATTCAGCATATAAAGCAATGACGGAGCAACCTTTCAGTGTAGTTGCTGAATTAACCTTGTCTTTAACATACAGATTGACAAAGTGAATATTGTAATACATGTATCTAGCTCCTTGTACCTGGCATTTATTACTTACAAACCAACTCACTGAGTCTCTAACGTACAAATTAACACATTGATATTATAATACATACAACACATAAGGTTTCAATCTTATCTAAGCATCTGCTTCTCCCTAAGATGTAACTTCAGCAGAAGTAGGCCGAAACCACATTGGAAGTTGTCTAATAATTTTCGATTTTTCATAGCTCAAATTTTGGAAAGGGTCATAGTAGAAGTCATACATATAAATTCCCTTCTTTACCTCAAACAATGTCACGTCAGCATCCAGCGTGTCCGACAAATAAACACAATTGCCCTCAAGACATTCTTTTTCATCAATATAATCATCTTCGTCTTTTTCTTCCAAGTACTTACCAATGTCGAGGCAGTAAGGATAGTTGGCTCCTACGAAAAGCAAGTAACAACCATCGCCCAGATTCTGCATTGTTTCCCATCTCTTCGTCAGAATGTCCTGCTGGAAGACGATGCAGCGACGTGGAATGAAACTGTAGTGTGGCCGAACAATTCAATTCAACCGTTCTTCTTTGAATCCTGGATGATCTTTCTCGCCATACATACAAACGACTTGAAGATAGAAGTCATGTTTGCATTTGGCCAGGTGAAATAAAGAATCATCAATATCTCAGTCAATAACCACAAGCGGACCATCTATCACTATAGGGTCAGCATCAGCGCCGTCTTCCAACTTCTAAGACCAGATATCACCATTATCAGTCATAGCCATCACCTTGCCATGGATTATACAGACATCAGTGTATCTACATAGTATACTTTCTTCTGGATTCTTCAATCGAATCTATATTGTTGGGGTTAGTCGCACATCGGGTACTGCTGTGACAGCAACCATCTGCAACGGGTACGCCGAGAATAGAGCGACGGCCCTGCAGCCATATTCATAATGCAATCTTCCGTAACATAACATCAGGCAACCAATGATCGGATGGTGGTTGGCCGCCAAGTCCAAGTTCGAACAGGCTATTCAAGCACACAATAGGATGTCGAGAATGGACAGGCACGACGTGTATTCTGGGAATCATTGCAAATGACGGCAATGCAATTCGACTACCAGTAATCAGGTTGAGAAGTTCAAGATTGCACCTTAAGTCCGTGGTGACCAACGAGTCATCTTTGCCGCCCCACCCAAGCCTGATTCGTCAACCCATCGCAATCACCGTTGTAAGATTTGTTGACTACATCATGAAGGCCGAAATCACCATGCTCGTCTTCATTGTCTACGTCTCTTTTCGGGCAACCAATGTCGTGAATGCCGAAACCACCATGCTCCTCTTCGTTGTCTATGTCAACTCTTTCCGGGCGCAGACCAGACGTAATCAATGTCGGAGTCCCCGATGGAAGGCGATTGTGATTATTGATCTTGGCACCCTTCGCCCAGTCCTTACAAACCGAACGGAAGCGAATCACGTTGATGGGATCACCGTGATCCAAGACAACACCAGACATCTCCAAAGGCAAGTTTTTCTATACAACATTGTGCTCCACGATCGTTTGCTTCTCCTTTGTGGCATCTTGGGACAACTCCTCGAATATGCTTTCATACCCCGTAGGATGCACCGATGAATTCTCCTGCTTGGTGTTGGTGGCCAAGCAGCAGATCGAAGAATCATTGCCGGCATCGTCCTCCCTGAAACGCTTACTGGAAGGATCTCCCGAAACACTCATGGTGGAATAAAGTCAGCAATGGTGCCGACTTAGTTTGCATGGAGGGTTCCGAAGAAAATATGAAGCGGTGGACTGTTTCTATGCGGTTATATTGTTTCGCAACCGCAGAACTGACGCGACGGTTTACGTACTCAGATTACATAAGATCATTTAGGCGCAACCACATTGATTTTCTTTTCTTTTTTCTTTTTTTTTGGAACTGCCGAATGGGCAATAGCCTTGTACTCTCATACGTTGAGACAGTTTCAATTCCTCGTACAATGTAACGTAACCAAGCAGCATGCAAACCGCTACCCCAAAACAGCAGGTGCTCCAGCCTTTCTCTTCGTGCCCTGGTTCCCCTCTAGTTTGTCCACCTAAGTTCACTCGTTATTTGACCGCTACCCCAAAATAGCAGGTGCTCCAGCCTTTCTCTTCCTGGCCTGGTTCCCGTTCTTCAGCTTTATGTAGCACACAACCTCATTGTCAAAATCGTAGGTATTCTGTGCATGCATGCCTCTGAGCATAATGTTGAACTATATTAAGAACAAAGTATTTAAACATAAATGACATCGCCATTCGCTATTACAAAAACTTAGAACTTACTTCCTATGAAATATAGATAAGAAACTTCTAGAGCGGGATCATCAGCCATCTTCAATTTATAATAGTATTATGGGCTTACAAATCTTTCCCCATGAATGGTTAGGGTAGAGGTCAAACCCAAGCCGCCATGGCTTACCTTGCGAGAGAATTGAGCACACGGCGCCGCCGCCCGAGTCGTTGTCGAGCACGACTGCGCGAGAGAGGAGATGGGGAAAGAAAAGAGCACACTCCATACTATTTTAACTCTATGTTGACCTTAATACACATGTGTTGATACATATGAAAATGTAACGTTTTAAAGAGATGTTGCTGAAATAAAACGGACCAACACTATGCAAGCCAAAACGGGCCAGCACTGTGCAAGTCAAAACGGACTGTCGGTGTTGCCTTTAGAAATCTGTTAACAAGTACATTGATTGTAACTCTGTGTTGACCTTAATAACATGTGTTGATCCGTATGAAAATGTAGCGGTTTTAAGAGATGTGTGGCGCCCGTAGCCCCGAGCACGAGGTTGAGCACTGCGCAGGTGCCGAGCACGGCGCGCGCCGAGACGGCGGTGGCCGCCCCGAGGAGGTGGAGGTGGTCGTCCCGCTCGACGAACACCGGTGGTAGACTCTGCAACTGCACTCACCCGTACAACTTCGCGTGGTAAATCTTGTTATTTTGTAATCTCTAAAGTTTGACTAGCGAAAATTCCCGTGCGTTACGACAGAAAAATACTATCAAAATTTTTTCTATACCCCTAATAATAAAAAGCAAAAAATTCTCCCCATTAGTTTTGGTCTGGCCCATTCTATTGAGGCCCAACCCTTAGCCCACTCACTCCTGTGCTCACACGTACGTTACTCCATTACTAAAAAAAATTATGTCGCTGCCAGGTGCTAGCCCACGCCTGACTCTTCTCCAGTTCAATTTTAATAATCCTAAGAAAGGTGTTTGAATAGGACAACAACTCATTTTCCAATCAAACATTAATATAGATCAAACGACCGTTTTAAAAAAAAGACAGAAAACATATGAAACAAAGGTTGTTTACATCGGGAGTCCTCATAGGATAACTCTTCTTTTGCATACACATCGACACTTCCTGGATAGAATGCAACTCAGACAAAAGTTCTGTTGAACAAATACTATTTTAATCTATATATCTATATCTATTATCTATTACCTAATACTAAAGAGACAAAATTTCAACCTATTTTTTGTCTGGATTTCTTTTTCTAACCTACTTATAACGACAGTACTATTGAGAAAAAGAGAGGGAGGGGAAAGCAGCAGTAGCTGGTCGTAGTAATAAACTTGCTACTGAGGTTCAAGACCATGAGCCTGATGTGCATAATTCTGCTCAGGTTGAAGTATCAGCTAGGATTACAAGATCTCGCTCAAAGCCTCAATGTACCGCAGGGCAGTGCAGTCATCGTTAGCCGCACCGGTGTTAGACTTGTATAGTGTAAGGGCGTGAACGTACCAGTTTGAATTTGATGCTAAAAGATTTTCAGGGTAATGTGTCTCTAGCTAAAGGAGCCGTGTGCGTTGAGTTGACTATCGGTAGCAAGACCTTGCCGACGACTTTCTTTGTCATCAATGGTAAGGGCGCATACAACCTACTATTGGGGAGAGACTGGACTCATGCCAACTGCTGTGTCCCTTCTACAATGTATCAATGCCTTGTTCAATGGGTTGGCGATAAAATTGAAGTTGTCCCTGGAGATTCTTCCTATATCATTACATCGGCAGAATCAGATACTTACGAGCGAACCAGGTGCATGTCAGGGGAAGCCTGGGAGAAAGATTTCCTCGATGTTGCCGATTATGAGATTTCACCGATCCAAGCAGTCAGTTTTGATGAAGAATTTTAATGGATAGATTCACCGATGATGGGAAATTAGGACAAAGATTTACATCAGCTGATGATTTAGTAGAAGTAGACATAGGTAGTGGTGATAGGCCGAGGCCTACTGCATCCGCAGAATTAGATACTTACGAGCGGACCAGGTGCATGTCAGGGGAAGCCTGGGAGAAAGATTTCCTCAAAGTTGCCGATTATGTGATTTCACCGATCCAAGCAGTTAGTTCTGATGAAGAATTTTAATGGATATATTCACCGATGATGGGAAATTAGGACAAGAGTTTACATCGGCTGATGATTTAGTAAAAGTAGACATAGGTAGTGGTGATAGGCTGAGGCCTACTTTTATTAGTGCTAAGTTAGATTCCGAGTGTAAGCAACAATTAACCGATTTGCTATAAGAATATAAACATTATTTTGCTTGGGATTATACCGAGATGCTTGGATTAGACCGATCAATTGTTAAACATCAGTTACCTATTAAATCTGGGTTTCGGCCACATCAGCGGCCTGCGCGCCGATGTAACCCTAATATTCTTCCCGATATTAAGGCTGAAATAACCAAACTAATTGAAGCAAAGTTTATTCAGTAGTGTCGGTATGCGGAGTGGATTTCAAATGTTGTTCCTATCTATAAGAAAAATGGAAAGCTTCGCGTATGCATTGACTTTAGGAATCTCAATAAAGCTACACTGATGGATGGCTACCAAATGCCGATAGCCGATTTACTAGTTGATGCTGCAGCTGGACATCAGACTATTAGCTTTATGGATGGCAATGCAGGGTACAATCAAATATTCATGGCTGAAGAAGATATTCCGAAGACTGCTTTTAGATGTCCTGGCCATGTCGGTTTGTTTGAATTGATAGTTATGACTTTTGGTTTGAAAATGCTGGTGCTACTTATCAAAGGGCTATGAGTTTTATTTTTCATGAGTTCATCGACACATTGGTGGAAATCTACATCGATGATGTAGGGGTTAAGTATGGAGATTTTATAAAACATCTAGCCGATCTAGAGAAAATACTTGAGTGCACAAGGAAGCATCGTTTGAAGATGAATCCTAATAAGTGTGCATTTGGTGTATTGGCGGGACAGTTCTTGGGTTTCATGGTGCATCAGAGGGGGATTGAAATTAGTAGGAGATCCATTGGTGCAATCAACAAGGTAATTGCTCGTGCCAATAAAACTGAACTTCAGTCCTTGTTCGACAAGATTAATTTCATCAAGAGGTTCATATCCAATCTGTCGGGCAAGATCAAGGCTTTCAGTCCTTTGCTCAAATTAAAAGCTGACCAGGAATTTGTGTGGGGGATTGAACAATAGTTGGCCCTAGATGAAATTAAGAATTATTTGATGAATCCTCCAGTACTGGTTCCACCTCAACATGGAAAACCCTTCAGATTTCACTTGTCGACCGATGACACTGTTATCGGTTCAGCCCTTATCTAGGAATTTGATGGAAAAGAGCGTGTAATTTATTATTTAAGTAGAAGATTGGTGGATGCTGAGACAAGGTATTCGGCTATTAAGAAATTGTTTTTATGTCTGTACTTTTCTTGTGCTAAATTGAGGCATTATTTGCTATTGGCCAAATGTACTGTCGTATGCAAAGATGATGTAGTCAAATACATGTTGTCGATGCCGATTTCGAGTGGTAGGATCGGCAAATGGATTCTAGTATTGTCAGAATTTGACTTACGTTACGAATCGGCCAAGGCAGTCAAAGGGCAGGTTTGGCCGATCTTGTCACCCAACATTGCAGTTTAATGAGTTCTTTGGGAATTGCTCCCTGGATGCTTTTATTTGATGGATCTACATGTGATCAAGGAGCACGTATGAGCATAGTGTTAATTTCTCCCTGAGGAAAAAATATGAATTTTCATTGCCGATTGTTGCTACGTCGACAAACAATCAGGCTGAATACCAAGATTTAGTGAAGGGGTTAGAATTACTGAGAGAAATTCGTGCCGATGCCGTTGAAATCTTCAGTGATTCTATGCTTATTATAAATCAGTTGGTTGGGGTTTATGAATGCCGAAGTGAGGTTTTAATCTCATATTGTGAAAGATGTTTGCAATTGTTGAAGGAGTTTAAAGATTCTTGTCTCGAACATATTCCCCGACTACATAATGAAGAATCCGATCGGTTAGCTCAACACGCTTCGGGATATCAACCTATCCTGGAGGTGTTCACATTGGCAATCAGTGCCGTTGATTGGAGAACAGAGATCATTGATTACTTAAAGGAACCATCTAGGAAAGCTGAAAGATGCATCAGATTTCAAGCCACCAAGTATTTACTACTCGATGATGAGCTATATTATCATACTCTAGATGGAGTTTTACTCAGGTGTCTTGGTGATGATGAATCAAGAAGTCTGATGGGTGAAATTCATGAGGGGGCATGTGGAGCACATCAATCGGCTTTTAAGATGAAATGGATGATTAGAAGAAATGGATATTATTGGTCAACTATTCTTGAGGATTGTTTTAAAAACTTCAAAGGGTGTCAAGGGTGTCAAAATTTTGGTAATATTCAAAGAGCACCTACATCGGCTATGAATCCTATTATCAACCCTTGGCCATTCTGGGGATGGGCTATTGATCTTAACGGTCAGATTTATCTGCCATCGAGCAAAGGGCATAAATTTATTCTTGTTGCTACTGATTATTTCACTAAGTGAATTTAAGCTATTCATTTGAAGAAGGTGACATCGGCCAATATGATTGATTTTCTAAAAGAGCATATTGTTTACCGATTTGGTATTCCTCAGACAATCACTACCGATCAAGGTACTATGTTTACATCGGAGGAGTTTGATGAATTTGCAATCAGTATGGGGATTAAGGTTTTGAATTCATCTCCTTATTATTCTCAAGCCAATGGGTAGGCCGAGGCTTCTAACAAGGGGATGATCAAACTTATTAAGTGTAAAATTGAGGAAAATCCTAAGCGGTGGCATACGGTGTTAAATGAAGCCCTATGGTCGTATCGGATGGCGTGTCATGGTGCAACTAGAGTGTCGCCTTAACAGTTGGTATATGGGCATGATGGAGTATTGCCTTGGGAAATTAAGACTTGCTCTATGTGGATATTCTCTCAGGATCACTTTGATGAGGGCATCGCCAAGATGGAGTCGAGGACGACTCCAATTCAAGAAGGGGAGGATGATGAGGACATCGCCACACTGGATACGTTGACACCATTGTCTTTTTCAAGTTGCAGTTCATCTCCAACTTAGCTACCATGTCACTCTCGGATTTAGCAAACATGTCGTCAGTATTTTGGTCATAACCTCTTCATACGACATCGAAACGAGGTGATCTTGGACTCGTTGGAAAGGGTATGATGACGCCATTGTTTTGGATCTGGTCCCAGCTCCAGATCTCTTGTGGATTAATCTTTATATCCACGAAAAGGTGCTGTGTCACCTATTTTAGGCCAACTTGGTCACGTATCGAATTTGGGCCTTAAGACCATGTTGTGGGCTCCTACCCCTGGTCGCCGCCAACCCTAGGTCGTTTCTCCTTTATATTCCATGCAACTGCCACTGTTTAGACTTGGGTTTTGTTTAGAGTTTAGTTTTCCATCGATAAACTGAATAGTTTATTGTAACTGTGGTGACAAATCCCTTTACAGTGATCCAGGGCCCCCGTTCTTGATCTCCTCCATTGTGTCTATTAGTCCTTTGGAACCGAGTTCTTGAACCCTGATTTGTATATTCACGTCATTCATATCTGCAATTCCAGATTACGTGTTCTTCGATTCACTTGTAGGAAAAGCCTTCTTGGTGAGGTCAATCAAGTTGTGCTTGGTTGATAAACAACAGAGCAATGGTGTAACGGTTGCAGGGTTCGAATCGTGCTGATTTGAAGCCGGATCACCAACGTCGAGTTCTCCACAATTGAATTTACCAATTACCTCTCGGAAGATCAGGCCTGAACCTTCATCAATTAGTATTAGATATCTCAGGTTTACCGCAAGGTATAATCTTGTTTGCCCTAGATTCATATTTGTTCATTACCTACAGTCCACAAAAAGCACCAAAAACTGTTTAATTTTCCGCTTCTGATTTTGTATTCCACTTTTACCACCACCACCACCACTTGGTTCATTTTAGTAGATAAGGATAATTCTTTGCTGTTGTTTTTCCCTATTTTCTAACCATGGCACGATCTCCAATGGATTTCAATGATTGTGTGTCCAAGGGTGAACTTACAACGCTCATCACTGAACAACGCAATCTTATGAATGAACTGACGCGCAATGTGAACAATCTAGTCACCCACATTGAACAGATTGAGCAACACCCTCAATGTGATCATGGTGATGATGAAGATGCTGATGGAGATTTCTCTAATCATGAAGATGCGGATGATGATGGTGATGCACGCAACCGTCACCGCTACTGTAACACCCCAGGTGTTTGCCACTAGTTAGACCCTAGGTCTTGAGCTCAAACATGTCATGATAAGTGGTAATGATCATGATAGAGTCAATCTAGGAAAGTGAGCCTCAAGTTAAACTTGGAGAATGCACCCTTGCTTACATATATGACCTTTTCAAAGTGCATGCTTGGGTGACATTAATAGAACCTCTCTCATGTGTTCCACATCCATCACTGCCTATAGTGATCACTCAAAAAGTTTCATGGACTTTGGAATCAAAAGGTCACAAGAAATGATAAGTTACATGCTTGTTGGAATGACCCCATTAAGTGAATAGAATCATAGGTCATCAACCAATCCTTGCAACCTTTCCCAAATAACTCTAGATGAACTCTACAACAAAAGTCATGAAGGGTACATGTTGAGCTTGTGCCTAGAAAGTGCTTCAATTAGCCTAAAACCTTAGTTTGAGCTTTATCAAGTTGCTAGTTTGACCAAAGTGAAAGTTTGACTTCTGTACTAGTTATGAGGTTTGACCTTAAATGAAAGTTGTAGTTTAGATTCTGTAGAACAAACTTTGTTTAATGGTCAAGAGCTAGTTTTGCCCCTAACCTAATCATGTTGAGCTTATAAGATTCAATACAGTGCTATTTTGGGAACTCCAGAATTTTGGCCAAGTCCTGAGGTGCTCAGTTTCGGGTACCCTAGTTTGGAGCATTGTATCTTCCAAATAATACTGAACCAGTACAAGGTCCTTTTGTAAAAGTTGTAGTATAGTTTGCATACTATAATCTTTGTTAAAGTTACTAAGTCTGAATCATCTTCTAAGTATGTCAAATAATAGTCACAAGATTGAATCTGCTATAATTTCCAGCACTTAGAGTTTCTAAGTCTAGGTTTGCAGTTCATCACGTTGGCATCCCGCATTCTCCTAATTCTTATGAACAACTTGCTTGGGTCCCAATATAAAAGTTGGAGTACATATTGTGGGCTACAGCATGCCAAAAGATGACACCAGTTTGACTTTGTTTTGGTCATCAATTTTGAGTTTTGCTAATCACTATCAATTCATTAACACTCAAAGGTTGGCATCAAATTATCTATTAATCGGTAATCCTAATGACCATGACACTTAAACGAAAAATGTAGAGCAGCACGAGTTTGACAAACTTCATATTTGGCCCATCTCTAAATTCGGCCCGTAGCTAGCCCATATTTGGATCCCACGTTGACCACTCTGTTGCCCGCCACTTGTTCGGCAGAATGCGTCAAAGGCCAGCACGTGTTCTGGACGTGGCGACCATGCACGAGTTCAACCTCTCCATTGCTGCCACCTCCACCTTGCCCTGTCCTCTCTCTGCGCCATTGTGGACGAGCGCCAGAGAGCTCTCCCTATCCTCCTCCACTCCCTCAACGCTCTCCCATCCTCCACTCGCCATCCTCCCTCTCCACTCTCTCCCTCTGTCCGCCATGGACAGGCAGCCTCCATGGGCACCGGTGCTGCTGCACTGCAGCTTCCTGTAGCGGCCAAGCCGTGCATGTGGGAGTGCGTGTGCGCAGGCCCATTCTCGTCGTGGCCACGCCCTCCCTTGCAGCAACCATCGGCCGGCCGGAGCCCAGACTTCTCCGTCTCCCGTTTCGTTTCGTCTCTGTTTAAAGAGGATGAAGAAAGGGACCTTGGTTTAGAATAAGAAGCAACCCAAGGTTCCACATGCGAAGCCAAGACTCATATGAATAGTGTTTGTGGGCTGTTGCGTGATTCATGGAAAGTCCAGGGTTCCCTGCGAAAGATCTGTTTTCTTTTTCCTTTGTTTTTGCAGATTTATGGGTGAAATTTGGAAATCCATAGTAATTCACAGAAAAGTCGTAAAATAGCAAATGTGGACTTTTTGGAATCCTTGTGAAATTCTCTATGCAGTAGATCTATAGTATGACATGGTTTAGTTTGTAGTTTTAGCGGTAAAAATAGATTTGTGCAGTTCGGTTTTAATTGCTTGTTATATTTGTCTTTTTCATAACCAATGTATTATTGTTCAAATAAATGTGAAAATATTGTGGCATGCTTTAAATATAATATTTGATGTCTGGTAAAAGTTTTCTGAATTTAGGAATGACAGATTAAGAGTTATAAAAATAACAAATTCCCTGTGTTGCTTTGCTCATATTCTGAGTGGATCTGCATGTTTATATTGTTTGGCTCAGTTAGGTTGTGAATCATGCCTGGATGAAAATATATGAGTTGTATCACTTTTCATAAGCTTTCCATCAAGCTAAATAGCATAATTTTTGGTTAAGCATATCTTTAGTTATAGTGGTTTAAAGTACTATTTCAGTTTCTGTCTAAACCCAGACAGCAATGCATTGTTTGTTATGTAAGACCTTGTTAGTTGTAGATTTAGCTCTAGATGTTTATAACAAAGTTGTTCACAATTTAGTAAGCTTTCGAGAAAGTACATAAGCATAATTTATGGGCATGTAAAACTCAAGTTATGGCTGTTTAATGTGACATGATAGATTCTGTCCATGTTTTGGACAGAGATGTCTTTATGGATCTTGATAAATGGTTTATATTTATAAATCAAAATGTAAAAATGGAAAATGTTGTTCCAATACAATCCTATGATATTGTTGTATCGTGTTTATGTATGATATGGCCATGTGTTTGAAGAAAATATGATTTGTGCATTTATCTTATTCTCACATGGTTAATTGCAATAGCAATTTGTCTTTTTCATAGATGTTGCTATGCTTACTCAAATGCAGTGAAATTTATACAGTAGACTATGGATAGTATGTAGAATCTACTGTAATTGTTGTAGAATTTACTGTGCATGTTTGGTATATGTTCTTTAATTCACCTTATAATCCAAATAAATTAAGAAATGCATTAAATAAATTTGTGTGGTAATGACCACTGTGATTTCTGGTGTTCTTTAGAGATGTGAAAACTGTTGGTAACTATGGTTTTGCTCAAATGCATGTTTGAAATATAAGTTAATAATTAATTGTTTGCAATTGTGGTTTCTGGACAGTTTGTGGAACTGTTTTGATTAAAATATGTAAATGATGTTTTCTGGGAATCTTGTTTATAGAAAAGTTGTAGATAATTCACCTATCTAGCTGCTGTTAAAATTTCGTAGTATTTGGCGTTATGGTTTGTACGTTATGTCTGTTCAAAGTTGAGTTTCAGAAATGGTTGCTCTCTGTCTTGTTAGGACCTAATTCTGTAATTCTAATATTTCGACCTGCCAAACTTATGAATCATGCTTTGATGTCTGAATATGAAATGTAGATAATTTCGTAAGCTTTCCAGAATGTCTTAATTCATGTCTTTTGGAGTTGTGTAACTCCAGTAATGATTTATTTTCTCAGCTGCTGTTAACAGTCCTAAAAATAACAGATTCCTTGTATTGCTGTTGCTTGGTATATTTCTAGGTGTGACTCATGTCTTTGATAATGGCCAAGTTAAGACACCTGAAATCTTGTGAAACATGTGTGCCATGCTTGATATGCTTGGTTTTGCATTGTTTTCTATCTTAGTATGTTGGTTATGTTATTTAAGCGACATATGTATGTGTTGAGTAACATGATGCTTATCTTGCTTGCTATATGTGCTGCATTATCTATTGCACTTCTATGTGTTCATACACTTGCATCTTGCATCTTATTTAGGTACGATAGATGAACCACGTGAAGGACATGATGGTGGACCTATCGGGATGATGGAAGAACTACACAAGTGTTGTGAACTTAGATGCCGTCAAGATGAAGCAAGCTAACTTACTGACTTGTGTCGGATTCCAGGCAAGCCCCGGAGCATTCTAAGTCTCCTACCCTCTCTTTTTATAAAAGCACAAGAGTATAACTTTATATGATGCAATAGGTGATAGGAGTTGAATGAAACCGTTGGTGCATATTTCCTACCTTGTCCACTACATGAAACTACCTGAACCCTTACTAGTATAAGGAAGACGTTCTATGCTTAGCTATGCTTAGCTCGGTAGAAGCCAGGTGATTTTCTGTCACCTGCGAGAGATAGGTGGATACATGATCACGGTTGGCTATATTTGCTATCGTGGAAATAACCATGTGCTAATAATGAATTTGGGACCGGGCGGGATGACGATAGTGCAGCAACGAGGCATGGAGGTCTTGGGTGTGAATCTATCGCCGTCTGTGTCGGTTAAGGACCGATTCGCTGTACATCCTCGTGTCATGTTGAACGCATGCCTACCACTTAGCTGGCCGGATAAGTCGTTCCGACCGCAAAGCCTATGAGTGCATCTCCGGCCGGATACCCCGTTCGGTTTAAGTGCGCACCCCGGTTGGTAGCAAGGATGTGCGGGGAGTCAATGGCGTAAGACCGAGGAGTCAGGTTAGAGTCCTGACCCTGGCAGATTGGCGGTCCCTGGGGGTGCGGCGCCGTACGGACCCGAGAATTGGTCCGGAGTTGTGCTAAAGGTGATCCAAGCTACTCTAGCTAAGTATGCCTGGGTGAGTGCTAGGAATACCCCTCCAGCTGGATAGGAATCGATTCGAATCGCCGTCTCTCCCGGATAGTGAGAACTTGACTCGGGCAGCGGCAACGTAGATAAACTAAATGAAACTTAATAGTTATGATGATGATGATGGCTACATGATAAACCGGATATGGTTATTAATGTGATGCTTATTAATCAAGTGATTGCTATAGAATAGGTGCAAAACTAGCTATGGTAGCTTAACTGAATTTGATGCTAAAATATTGACTAAAAGGTTGAAAGTAAGGACTCATGATAGTAATGCTCTTTTTGGCAAAGCTATGCTATCCAACCAACTCCACCAAAAAGCCTTGCATATCCTTGAGAGTCTTTTATTTTCTCTCCTGTCGGGTAAGTCTAGCTGAGTACATTCGAGTACTCAGGGTTTATCCCACCCTGTTGCAGGTGATGTCTTCAGTCTGCTAAGGATGGTGGCTAACCGCCGGTGGGCTCGGTGATTCTATATAGAGTTCTCATCTACATGCTTTTGTCGGAGAATGTCACTTATGCTAGCAATGTATTTGGAACTTATGTTATTGTAATCATTTGAAAGCTATGTTGTTTTCTAATCGATTTGGAAAATCCAAACTTGTATTATTATTTGTGAACTCCTTTGTAATATTATTTCCGCTACAAATCTCCGTGTATGTGATGTGTATTTGCTTAATCATGCGATCTTGGTGTAAAGTTGATTTACCGAGGTCCTTCGTGACACTCGGCAGACTACCGGGTTTATATAAGTGAGAGTATGCGCGTGTCAACGTGTTAAACAGGGACAGTCGTACTTAAGCTTGTATAAATTGGGCGGTTCTGTCACAGCTACAACCTCAATCATCGCGGTATGAGACGTAATAACCATGGTAATAATGATCCTTTTGCTAAAATTAAATTTAGCCTACCTCCTTTTGGTGGTAATGTTGATCCTAAGGCATATTTAGATTGGGAGCTTGTTGTTCAACAAAAATTTGATTCTCATAATGTGCCTGCTGAGCATAGAGTTAGACTTGGTACTAGTGAGTTTACTAATTTTGCTTTGTTTTGGGGGAGTGATCTGTGCAATACTAATAATGCTGCTGTTGTGCCTCAAACTTGGAATGCTTTAAAACAACATATGAAATCTTGTTTTGTTCCTCCTTATTATCAACGTGATTTACGTCTTAAACTGCAAATTTTAAAACAAGGAGATAAAAGCGTAGAAGCGTACTATCAAGAATTGCTTATTGGTTTAGCATGTTGTGGTGTAAATGAAGATGATGCTGATGCTAGTGCTAGATTCTTTGGTGGTTTAAATCATGATATCCAGAACATTCTTGATTACAAAGAATGATGTAATTTTTCCCATTTGTATCATCTTGCTATAAAGGCAGAACGTGAAGTACAGGGACGCAAGCAACACCAGACTTTCGGGCCTAATCTTGGATTCGTTGGAAAGGGTACGACGTCGCCGTCGTTTTGGACCTGGTACGAGCTCCAAATATTCTATGGATTAATCTTTATGTCCATGACAAGGTGCTGCGTCACCTATTTGGGCCAACTTGGTCATGTATCAAATTCGGGCCTTAAGCCCATGTTGTGGGCACCTCCCCCTGGTCGCCTCCAACCCTAGGTTGTTTCTCTTTTATATTCCATGCAGCCGCCACTGTATAGACTCGAGTTTTGTTTAGAGTTTAGTTTTCCATCGAGAAACTGAATCGTTCATTGTAACTGTGGTGACAAATCCTTTTACAGTGATCCAGGGGCCTCGTTCTTGATCTCCACTATGTCGATTCGTCCTTTGGAACCAATTTCTTGAACTCTCATCTGAATATTCATGTCATTCATATCTGCAATTTTAGATTGTGTGTTTATACTTTCTTGCTTGTGTTCTTCGATTCGCTTCCAGGAAAAGCCTTCTCTGCGAGGTCAATCAAGTTGTGCTTGGTTGATAACCAATGGAGTAGTGGTGTAGCGGTTGCAGAGTTTGAATCATGTTGATTTGAAGTCAGATCACCAAGGTTGAGTTCTCCACAAGCCTAAACCTTCATCATAGTTGACTACCGATGATTATACTACTCTAATAGTCTAATGAAAGATTATTTGCAGGTCATCGGCTGAGAGCTCTGATTAGTATTGAAGACAATAAGAGGAGAATAGCTAGATGGTATGATAAAAGAGTAAAAGCTAAGAAGTTTGCCGATGGAGATTTAGTTTGGAAAATAATTCTACCGATTGGAACTAAGAGTTTGAAGTTTGGCAAATGGTCCCCTAATTGGGAAGGCCCTTATCGGATAAGTCGATCTGCTCCTGGAAACGTATACTTCATGGAAACCCTCGAAGGGGTTGAATTTCCCAGAGCATTAAATGGAAAGTATTTGAAAAAGTACTACCCCAGTATCTGGGTCGATGCATAAGAAGTTTAAAGTGCCAATAACAATCCTATCGGCTGGACAAAATATTATTATTTATGAAGGAACTGATGCGACATATTGCCGATGAAGAAATTTATGGATTTAGTAGAGTTTGGATAGCTGATATTGCACGTAGCTGAATCTGGTTGGCCTCCTTTATCTCCTTGGTGTCTTCATCGGCTGAGCCTTCCACTGGCTTGAGTTTCTTCTTCAATTGCAAGGCTTTGTGGGCTTGAGAATCCCTTTCTTGCTAAAGACCCTTGATCATATCGGGCAGTTGGCTTTCTTCTTGCTTAGCTTGAGTCAGTGCTTCTTCAACTTGTCTAAGTTCAGCAAGCAAAGCTTCTCTTTTTGCTAATAAATTTGAAATCTTTTGCTTCAATTCAGCACCTGAAGCTGGCAAATCGCTGATGCTTTTGTGCTTCTCATCGGCAACATGCTTCACTTGTAGCATTTCTTCTTTGAGCTGGGCTTGGGTAGCTCTATTGGCAAGGCGCTGAATGGCCTTTTGATACTGAAGCTAGCGACTCTCCAGATGAGCAGCCTGGAAAAGCACTTCTTCAATGTCAGCAGGGACCTGACCATTGAGTGTCTGGAAGATAGCCTTTGCTGGGTCAGAATCATCCACTAGCTGAGTTGTATCTTGCTGCAGTAAACCCAACAAATCCTCCAGCTTGGATTTGACTTCCGCCGATACGGCTTTGAGCGCCAGGGAGGAACTATCTTCTTCCCCTTCATCACCAAAAATGTTGATGGTGAAAGAGAATAGGCTATCAGGGGAGTCTTGTTCCTAAAGGACAGAAAAAAATAAGTTAGCCAAGGTGAAGTACGAATAGTGCAAAATTGGTCAGGTTCAATGGTTTACTTGTTTCAAGGCAATCTCTTACCTTTGGCTAGGAGATACCACTTGCATTGTGCTCTGATCGGCTGGATTCCTCGATGGGACGTCTTCAACTGCAAAGTCAGTTAAATACTAAGAGTGATGATGATTTCTTTATAGAGTTCATCACTAATGACTTCATGATCAATATTTTACCTTGAGAAGGAGTAACAGTCGTTTGCTCGAGAATGATGGCCGATGACGTGCCTTGGTCAGATGGGTCAATTGTCTGTTCAGGTGCATCGGCCGGTTCGGCTTGACTTTGGGGTGCTGGTTGAGGTGGAGAGGATGGTGCTGATTTTTGCCGTTTTGGCTGAGTCTTGGTGCTTGTCGGAGCTTTCTGCTTGGATTGAGCTTTGCTGATGTTGACGCAAAAGTTGATCTGCAAACACAAAGGGCTAATACCCGATTTAAACGTTAAGGCGTGCCAGCCGATTTGACCTTACTATCGGCAAAGGTGATATCTCGAATACTTTGGTCCCGACAACAGCGATGCGCCCGGATGCCACGGCCAAGAGGTATTCACGTGGAACATGAAATCGACCAGGGCCTGAGACTTGACCGTGGTGCGGCTCTGGAAATCCAGGGAGAATGGGCATAATTCCATTGCCCATTTTACAATTCTGCCGTTGGCATCTTTATTGCGCAGAATGTCCCGCAGAGGGAAGCTGGTGGTTACCAAGACCCGATGGCCGTCGAAGTAGTGCTTTAGCTTCCTCAACATTATTAGGATGGCGTATATGAGCTTCTGTATTTGTGGGTATCTGGCCTTAGACTCGTTTAAGATTTCGCTTATGAAATAAACGGGTCTCTGGACCTTGTAGACGTGACCTGGCTCGTCTCGCTCGACCACAATTACCGTGGCGACAACCCTATCGGTTGCTGCAATGTAAAGGAGTAGGTCTTCATTGGGCTGAGGTGCTGTGACAACAGGCGGTGAGGTGAGGAAAGTCTTGAGCTGGGTAAACGCAGCGTCAGCTTCCTCTGTCCAGGAGAATTTTTCCGACGCCTTCAAGAGTTTGAAGAAAGGGAGGCCTTTTTCTCCTAGTCTTGAGATAAAGCGGCTGAGAGCGGCCATACATCCGGTGAGCTTCTGAATATCCTTGACATTCTTAGGTGGTCACATGTCGAGCACTGCTTTTACTTTTGAAGGATTCGGTCGTATGCCGTCGCGGCTAACGCGTTGCCGAGTAGTAGACCAGAAGGGACCCCAAAGATGCACTTTTTGGGGTTAAGCTTCCACTTGTATTTGTTTAGTGCCTTAAAGGTTTGGTCTAAGTTGTCGATTAGGGTGCTTGCATCCCTTGTTTTGACGACGACGTCGTCTACATAAGCCTCGACGAGGTCATCACGAATCTCGTCGTGGAGGCATTGCTGGATGGCCCGTTGATAGGTGGCTCTGGCGTTTTTTAGTCCAAAGGACATGGTCGTGTAGCAGTATGCGCCGAAAGGAGTAATGAAAGACGTTTTGATCTGATCATCTTCCTTTAGCGAGATCTGGTGATAACCAGAGTAGCAGTCTAGAAAAGAGAGGAGTTCGCATCCAGCCGTTGAGTCGACCACCTCGTCGATGCGAGGGAGACCAAAAGGATCTTTAGGACAGTGTTTATTGAGATCAGTGTAATCAACGCACATTCTCCATTCATTATTCTTTTTGCGTACAAGAACCAGATTGGCGAGCCAATTGTTGGGTATTCTTAACATCATTACCAAAAGTAGACTAAGTTCTAAATCTAGCAACGGTGCCAAAAATGCCAAACCTATCCCTCACACCACTTAAGCCAAGTTGTCATCCCCAGCATGATATAAGAGACGCGGTATTGAAATATGCAATTGCTCTTCTAAATAAATAATGAATGGGATCTGCAAGCGCACCGATTAATACCGATGCAGCATTTTAACCGGGAAGTATTCCAGGTATCGTTATTTATATTTTTACCACTGGGAAGGGATTAGCAATCATCACTATTGATTACAGAATAGAATATGAGATTGAGTATCTATCATTGCATGTATAATTGAGAACATTATATCTAACTCTTCATACAGGGATAAGTGTCACATAAAAGATATATGAAATGATAATAGTGACAAGGATAACTAATCTGATCTAGCCACATAATAAATATGATAAGCACCTCAATTAGATACTCTAGAAAGTCATTAGCATGGTATTAGAACGAACTACAAGAATATTCCCTAAGTTATTCTTAACTATATAGTCTAGCATATCATAGTTAGTGCAAGCATACTTAGCAATCATTGCGAGACAAGACTACGCCCATGCATAGTGATATTAGCAAGGAATATGAGAAACATAGCAATCACTCCCCTGTAATAATGTTGCTCTGCCAGCCCAATACACGAGAGGGGGACTATATAAGAATCAATGAAGCTGTCACTATCACGAACTACCCCACGATCTGGCATATTGGGTACAATCGCAGATAAATACGGTATAAGCACCACGCCTACACAATATCTATCATCTACCCATGAATCTGATGGATAAACGCTATACGATCCTAAGCATGTATATAGATCGTATCTAACTAAGCCAAGTACATAACTATGATAAACTAAGAACAATATAATCTTGAATATAAGCAAGTAGAGCAAAATCATAAGCAATATATTGAAGTAGAACAAAGTCATATTCATAATATTGAAGAACAAAGATAATTAGAAAGCAATTAGAAGCACAATTAGAGAATTACCAAGAATCCTCCTGACAGATCCGGAAACCAATCGAAGATTGACTCCTTCTAGTTCTAATCCTATGTAGCTATGCTAATCTAGATATCTAATTGATGTGGTGGCTCTAATCTTGATCAGAGGCTTCTTCTCCCTTGATGGAACAATGAATTAGGGTTGAGAGGCTCTCTCCTCCAGGGGCCAAGGGGTCTGGTTTTATAGTCCCTTCAAGTGAATATGGGCCCTTGGATCAAACCGACATAGATTGTATGGTTTAGATTCATCCTTTAGGTCGGTGGAGACTTCCCGCAAAGCAGAGTCCTGATTGGACTCCAGAGGTGGGCGGGCGCCCTGACCAACTGGGCGGCCGCCCAGGGTCTGGCCCCGTTTTGCCTCCGCTTCGGTCTCGTGGCTTCTGGAGTCTTCTAGATGTAAGATAATTGCGCAGCACGTTAATATCTTTACGTAATCCTGACATGTAGGCCTTTCTTCCATATTTCCTGATAACCCCCTGCAGAAATAGACAAACACCAAAACTCGTGGAATTCTGTCAGATAAAACCCTAAGTCTAGATCTTTATTTCATTTGGATCCTTTTCTTTGTTTATTTGTTAATTAAATTTGATACTTAAGGACCGTCAACAAACTCCCCCAAGCTTACCTCTTGCTCGTCCCTGAGCAAGGATAGACTCAGCTATGGATCAGAAGTTGCTGCAATATCTTTAAAAATTTGACGGTACACATGCTCTTAAATAAGATCTCATCTCTGAGTTAGAGTAAACTGTCAAGACTTAAAACTTACTTACTTTACCTACACCATGGGACTTGTAACTGTCACTTCTGTCTTGAGTGGTTAAAAGATAGAACAGTCTAGCCAAGTGCTATGTCTCTTATTCTTGATCAGCTATAGCTCTGGGGTTTTTGCAGATTTTCAAATAAAACTCAGAATTCCTTGTATGATTCTCTCAGGTCTCTCTTTTGTGGTATTTTTGGATCCTTACCAAGGCATTGATAGTATATGCGTTCTCTCAAGATATGTGGTATTTGTGGTATGAGGCATAGTAACATTGCCTTCTCTCTCATCCTACTCTAATAAGGCTTTAATATCTGGAGCTCATAGGTGGGAGATAAAATATACATACTTACAAGACATGTATTGCATAGTCAAACCATGGATCCAAAGTAACAAGTCAATAAGTTTAATCAAGATGTGCATGTGTGGCGAATGAATGGTATATGGTGATGATGGTGATAACAATGGTGAAAACAATGGTGAAAACAATGGTGGTGAAAGTCTAATTCTACTTTGCTCTTCTGAGGGGATACATACCTTCCTTGCTTTTGAAACTTTATGAGGAGAATGAGATGCTCTTCTTTTTCTTTTCTCTCAGGTGGGTATCTTGTACCCCTAATTCTACTGTCGGACACTTGTCCATTTTTACCTCTCGTCTCACTTTTTCTTTTCTTTCGAGGTTCCGAGCACTTGCTCCTTTTTATTTCCTCGTATTATTCTTCTCTCTCTTTCTTCTTTTTTTTAGAGCATTCATCTCTTGAGATAATATAGCAAGTGGTAGTAACAAGATAACTTGAGCATTTATTTCACAAACAGAAAATATTTTTGGTTATTCTCTCCCGGATTAGGAGTAGAATATTTTCAGGTGGTTCTGGAGATGGAATGGGTGGATATATGTGGATGGTACTTCCGGAGTAGAAGTAGCATATATGAGTGAACGTGCAAGTGAAATCTTGATTTAACCACATGACAAGCTCCTAAGGGTCTACACAGCTTGACCACACTCAATGCTTATAAACAGTAAATAATAAATGTGTGGCTCAAGGTCTAGCAAGCATGTATATATGGCTGTGGTAGGAATTTAAGCTCTCATCATACAGGAACTCATCATGCAACATTTTAAAGATTTTCAAAGATAAATTCTCCAGAATTCTAGCATCTCTAGGAACAGATAAACAGCAGCTCAACCTTCCTATATCGTATCCGTTAACAACTTAGACTTCAGATCAAGTTTTCATCCCACAAGTTTAGGTCTAGGGCAAGCTTTAAATTATAACAGTTATGTCTAAACTTGAGAGAGAACTTAAAATGTGCAAATTAGGCAGAGCAACTATTCATCATATCCATGCTTAAGTTTTATTAGATACAGATTAGCATAGCCACTTTATTTATTAATTAAACACACTAAGTAATATATATATATAAGCATAAAATCTTTATTTGGTTTTCCCATAGTTTATGTGTATTAATATTCTAAAATAATATAAATATAAAGATAGATAGATAGAAATACTTATCGAGATAAGTGGGGGTGCTCTCCCCCAAGCTGAATTTTGACGTAATTTCTCTTGATGTAGCTAGCAGGTGGCAGAGGTGTATTTGAAAGCAGCATTCTGACAGTGATTAGAATGTCCTCTGTCTGCTAGTCTTCTTGATTCTTAAATTCTGTGGAGCTCAAATAGACAACAAAGCTTGTGGAACTGATTAAGTGTTAGCATAAATATCTAGCCTTTATCATCTTGAGACTCCTTAATAATTATTACTCCCTGTTTTTATATTTTTATTTTTATTTTTATAAAGCAGAAAAATATTTATTTTATTTTTATGCCACCACAGTGAATGTACTTATGGTTTTTATGCCACTCGTCTACTCACATGGGGCTTACTGTTTTTCACATTTTTATTTTCTTTTATTTTTTTTAGATAGTATGAATATGATTAACTAAGTAAACTATTTAAAATAATTGAAAGGGAAAGGATAACTACCAAGTTTACCTCTTGGCAAGGCGTTCGGTGTTTTTAAGTCCTCCGAACGGGACTCTCCAATTTCTTAATCGTCCTGAGGTTCGTTGGGTGGCGTAGTCGGTACTTCCGGCAGCGCCTCCTCTTCTTGTATAGTTATCTTCATTTTCCACACCTGACTCGGTGCTTCAATCTCCTCTGGATAATTCTGTTTAAACTCTACGTCTTCTGACCTTACAACTTCTCCTTCATAGTCTGCCCATCCGTCCTTGATGATCTGCCTCCTCTGGTTGCGGTTGCGTCGTTTTCTTGCCTGCTTAGATTCTTCAATGATATAGTTAGGGTCCGTAAAATAACAGCGTACCTTCTCTGAGGGGAAGTGCATATGGACTTCTCCGGTTCCAATGTAGATAATGGCTTTAACGGTGCTAAGGAACGGTCTTCCAAGGATGATGGGTGGATCATACTCGTCTTCTCCCATGTCAACAACTTGAAAGTCTGTGTAGACAAAATGATCGTCTATTTTGACTGGGACATCAGATACTATTCCTTGAACTTCTCGAAATGTCTGATCTGCCATCTGGAGCTGAATGTATGTTGGTCTTAGTGGCATGGTCCCGAACAAGAGCCGATAGGTGACTGCGGCCATTATGTTGACGCCTGATCCGGTGTCGCAAATCGTCTTGTAGAAGTTGTATCCATTTATGGAGCAGTAAATGCTTGGCATTCCTGGGTCGTCCTTCTTGTTCAAAATCGGTGACTTCAGTTGGTGATCTTGGTCTCCATGGACTACAGTGACCATCTTAGCTGACTCGGTCCACACTTGCTTGTTCCTGTTCCTCCTGTTGGTCCTCTTCCTTGATTGACGTCTGGATTGATTTGGAATTTGTGTAGTCTTTTTTTTGAAGAAAAATGTCTCCTTCTTCCCTTTGACGTAGAAACTGATCTTGGCAGCACTGGCGTAGATGATAGCTCCCATGGTGTTCAAAAATGGCCTCCCTAGGATGATAGGTGCTCTCTCATCATTTCCGGTCTCTACCACTACGAAGTCTGCTGGTGCATACAAGGTACCAACTCGGACACAAAGGTTCCTCACTATTCCTTTTGGAAAAGTTATCGTCTGATCTGCAAACTGCAAACACATGGTTGTCTCTAATAAAGGATATGTAAAGAATTTTTCATAGAGTACCCTGGGTATAATGTTGACACTGGAGCCAAAGTCACAGAGTGCTTCTGGGACATCCACCATGCCGATAGAGATCGGGATGACGGGGCGTCCTGGATCACCTCTCTTGACCGGCAGATGGTCAGTAGAAAATTCATTGACGGGGTTACTCCAATTACCTGCATCAAACACGTCTACAAGATTTGCAGATTATAATCCTTCCGGTTGTGATGGTATACCGGGGTTAGTAGTAGGAACAGCAGCAGCTATTTGATTTAACTGAGATTCAATCATTTTATTAAAGCTAATTTGATTCTTGATGGCAGTAGAAAAATTATCCATTCTATTATTTATATTTTCTAGCATTTTATGATTAGATGCCAATTTCTTAGATAGGTTATCCATTAGCTTACCTTGATTAGACACTAACTCTCTCAAAGGTGGAAAATTATTATTATTGTTGTAAGAATTGTTACCTTGATAATTACCTGAGTAGTTAGGCCTCTGTTGATTCCAACCTTGATTTTGTTGAGGACAGTTGTAGTAGTTGTTGTTGTTGTTGATGTAGTTCACATCCTCAAGTATCTCAGGGCAGTGGTTGCCTGAGTGTCCACTGTCTCCACACTCCTCACAAGTCATGTGAGAGTCGTAGATGTGCATAACTTCTTTCTTGTCTCCAGCTTTATCATCGAGCTTCTTCATGAGCAGGTCTAGCTTTGCAGACAGCATGTCTACCTCCTTCAGCTGATGCATACCTCCACCTCTCTTGCGTGTCTGGGTCCTCTCTTCATTCCAGCTTTGATTGGACGCCATCTTCTCCACAAGAGCTGTGGCTTGTGGTATAGTAAGTGATAAGAATGCTCCTCCAGCTGCAGCATCCATGGTCTCTCGGGCACTGTTGCTGAGCCCATGATAGAATGTCTGCATCAATAGCCAACTCTCCATTCCATGATGGGGACATTCTAGGATGTAGTCTTGAAAGCGCTCCCATGCTTCTGGAACAGATTCATCATTTTGTTGCTGAAAACTTGTAATCTTCCCACGGAGAGCATTGGTCTTGCCCATGGGAAAGAACTTAGCCAGGAAGTTTGTTGAGCAGAGTGCCCACGTAGTATTCTTTTCCTTTGTAGCGTAGAACCACTGCTTCGCTCTTCCTAACAGTGAGAATGGGAAGAGGCGAAGTAATATAGCGTCTTTGGAAACTCCAGCTATGGTGAATGTGTTGCAAATCTCCAGGAAGTGTTGTAAATGAGCACTAGCATCTTCATATGCCTTCCCACAGAACTGGTTGGATTGCACCATGTTGATAAGTCCAGGCTTGAGCTCAAAGTTGCCATTGATCTCTGCAGCAGGTCCAGTGCGGATGTTGTCCGTAGTGGGAGCTGAGAACTCGCGGATCGATTTGTTCGCCATGGCTTCGAACTCTGAAGACAAGTTCCGGTGATCTTCTTGATTGGATGAAGCTTCTTGCTGAAGTGTTGATGATTTCTTTAGCTTGGCCCTCGTCTTCTTGAATAATGCTTCAGGATCGTCAACAAAATTCCCTGGAAGATGTCTTCTATTCATACATTCCCCTGCATAAGATAAAATAGAAAAATATCAGGGTAAAACTGTATGAGAGAATAGATAAGCTCAATCATATTAGTGATGCGAATGATATCTCAAAATCTTTTATTCCATTCCTGATTGGTAATCAACCTTCCCCGGCAACGGCGCCAAAAATGCTTGTTGGGTATTCTAAACATCATTACCAAAAGTAGACTAAGTTCTAAATCTAGCAACGGTGCCAAAAATGCCAAACCTATCCCTCACACCACTTAAGCCAAGTTGTCATCCCCAGCATGATATAAGAGACGCGGTATTGAAATATGCAATTGCTCTTCCAAATAAATAATGAATGGGATCTGCAAGCGCACAGATTAATACCGATGCAGCATTTTAACCGGGAAGTATTCCAAGTATCGTTATTTATATTTTTACCACTGGGAAGGGATTAGCAATCATCACTATTGATTACAGAATAGAATATGAGATTGAGTATCTATCATTGCATGTATAATTGAGAACATTATATCTAACTCTTCATACAGGGATAAGTGTCACATAAAAGATATATGAAATGATAATAGTGACAAGGATAACTAATCTGATCTAGCCACATAATAAATATGATAAGCACCTCAATTAGATACTCTAGAAAGTCATTAGCATGGTATTAGAACAAACTACAAGAATATTCCCTAAGTTATTCTTAACTATATAGTCTAGCATATCATAGTTAGTGCAAGCATACTTAGCAATCATTGCGAGACAAGACTACGCCCATGCATAGTGATATTAGCAAGGAATATGAGAAACATAGCAATCACTCCCCTGTAATAATGTTGCTCTGCCAGCCCAATACACGAGAGGGGGACTATATAAGAATCAATGAAGCTGTCACTATCACGAACTACCCCACGATCTGGCATATTGGGTACAATCGCAGATAAATACGGTATAAGCACCACGCCTACACAATATCTATCATCTACCCATGAATCCGATGGATAAACGCTATACGATCCTAAGCATGTATATAGATCGTATCTAACTAAGCCAAGTACATAACTATGATAAACTAAGAACAATATAATCTTGAATATAAGCAAGTAGAGCAAAATCATAAGCAATATATTGAAGTAGAACAAAGTCATATTCATAATATTGAAGAACAAAGATAATTAGAAAGCAATTAGAAGCACAATTAGAGAATTACCAAGAATCCTCCTGACAGATCCGGAAACCAATCGAAGATTGACTCCTTCTAGTTCTAATCCTATGTAGCTATGCTAATCTAGATATCTAATTGATGTGGTGGCTCTAATCTTGATCAGAGGCTTCTTCTCCCTTGATGGAACAATGAATTAGGGTTGAGAGGCTCTCTCCTCCAGGGGCCAGGGGGTCTGGTTTTATAGTCCCTTCAAGTGAATATGGGCCCTTGGATCAAACCGACATAGATTGTATGGTTTAGATTCATCCTTTAGGTCGGTGGAGACTTCCCGCAAAGCAGAGTCCTGATTGGACTCCAGAGGTGGGCGGGCGCCCTGACCAACTGGGCGGCCGCCCAGGGTCTGGCCCCGTTTTGCCTCCGCTTCGGTCTCGTGGCTTCTGGAGTCTTCTAGATGTAAGATAATTGCACAGCACGTTAATATCTTTACGTAATCCTGACATGTAGGCCTTTCTTCCATATTTCCTGATAACCCCCTGCAGAAATAGACAAACACCAAAACTCGTGGAATTCTGTCAGATAAAACCCTAAGTCTAGATCTTTATTTCATTTGGATCCTTTTCTTTGTTTATTTGTTAATTAAATTTGATACTTAAGGACCGTCAACACCAATCGGGATGATACACTTCCTTAATAAATCCGGCTGCTAGAAGCCATGTTATTTCTGTCCTAATAGCCTCCTTTTTGTCACGAGCGAACCGTCGCAGCTTTTGCTTGATGGGTCTTGCGGTCTTCGAGACGTTTAAGGAGTGCTCGATCAGGTTTCGTGGGACGCCGAGCATGTCTGCTGGTTTCCATGCGAAAACGCTCACGTTGTCCCTTAGAAACCTGACGAGCGCGTCTTCCTATTTATTGTCCAGGTTGGCCCCGATGAGGGCTGTCTTCTCGGGGCTACCGTCGACCAGCTGTACTTCCTTGTGTTCTTTGGACTTTGAATTCTTCCTTGCAGTCTCTTGCTCGGGTACTCGGAGCTGGTCGGGGTGGATCTGTGCAGCCTGGGCTGCTGTTTCTGCCATGCGGATTGAAAGATCGATTGCTTCGGTGATCTTGAAGCTTTCCTCCTCGCAAGTGTATGCGGTGTAGACATTGCCCCTGACGGTTAGAACTTCCTTCTCTGTGGGCATTTTAAGGACCAAGTATGAGTAATGTGGAACATCCATGAACTTTGTCAGTGATGGTCGGCCCAGTATTGCATGGTAAGTTCCATCAAAGTCGGCGACCACAAAGTTGACGAACTCTGTTCGAAAGTGGTCGGATGTTCCGAACTGGACAGGTAGCGTTATCTGTCCAAGGAGTACTGAACTTTGACCCGGCAGGACTCCCCAGAATTGAGCGTCGTATGGCTTTAGCTGTGCCGGGGTTATCTTGAGAGCAGGCAAGCTATTGCGAAAGAGGATGTCAATGGAGCTTCCCCCGTCGACGAGCACGCGCTCGAATCTGATGCTGTTGATGCGAGGATCCAGTATTAGAGGGAAATGTCCTGGCTCCGGGATGGCGGCCCACTGATCCTTCCTGCTGAAGGCGATCTCCCTGTGCGACCAGGGAGGAAATTTTGGATCGGCGATCAGACCATCCGTGCTGTATATGTTGAGGCAGACTCTCTTTAAGAGCTTTCTTTCTTGCTTAGACTCGATGGAGACCTTGCCCCCGAAGATAGAGTGGACCACGTCGGTGGGACTGACATACTGGTGTCGTGGGTCCCTATCCTGGTCCTCGTCCTCGTCTTCGTGATCGCGCCCGTCCTGTTTCCCGTTTTTCTTGGCGGGGTCTTCTTGAGCAGCCCGCCGCGTATAGATGCTTTTGAGGACGCGACATTCCTCCATCGTATGGTTAGACTTTGGATGTAGTTGGCATGGTCCCTTCAATGTCTTGTTGTAGTCTTCCTGGTAGTCTCGCCGCCCGTTGGGACGCTTGACCGTATTCACCTCGTGCTCGTGGTCACGAGGGCGCTTGCCTCTGAAGTCATCATGATTGTCATGCCGCCTATCCCAACCTTCTCTGTGGTCGCAGTTGTCGGGGCAACGATGGTTCCTGTTGTCGAAACGACCACGACTGTCGTCTCGTCGAGGGAGCTGGTCGGGACCTCTTGCATCGTCCCGGATGAGCTTTTCTGCGTCGTCGGTGTCGGCATAATTTTTGGCCGTGGCAAGGAGTTCGGCCATTGTCGTTGGCCTTTTGCGCAGTAGCTTGTTTCTCAGTGCTTCGTGGAAGCATAGCCCTTTAATGAAAGCAGATATGGCCTCGTCGTGGGAAATTTTCGGGATTTTGAGGCGCATATCCGAGAATCGTCGGATGTAGTCGCGCAAAGGCTCGTTTTTCCTCTCCCTTATCCTCTCGAGGTCGTACTTGTTCCCAGGCTGCTCGCAGGTAGCGATGAAGTTGTCAATAAACGCTTGGCGGAGTTCTTCCCAAGAGTCGAAAGAGTCCTCGGGCAGGCCCAAGAGCCATTGATGACCGGCCTGGTCGAGGACGACCAGAAAGTAGTTGGCCATGACGTGCTCATCTCCTGCTACTGAACGAACTGCGATCTCATAGAGAGTGATCCAGTTTTCTGGGTTCTCCTTGCCGTCGTATTTTTTGAGCTTCTCGAGCTTGAAGTTTCGGGGCCACACGACCTGGCGGAGATGTGAGGAAAATTGTCTCAGGCCGGGAGGACCGTGCGTGGCGTCGTACTCAATGCGACGCAGGTTTTCGTGCACTGCTCTTTCCGTGGTGCGCCTGTTGATGCCGTCCCGGGCGTCCTTGGGAGGGATATTGTGTCGTAAATCCCTATCCTGGTTCACTTCCTGGCCGCGGCCACGATTTTGCTCGCGGTAGCCACCGGCGTCCCGACCACCGTTATCGCGTCGTGAACCCCTCCGGCGATTATTGGGGGAGCGGCTATGGTGGTGCTCGCTGGGTTGTGGTGAGGTCTGGCTGCGATGAGTGTGATCGGAGGAGACATCCGCGTAGGAGATAGCTTGGACTCTTTTGAGCAAGGTGGCTGTCTGTCCCATCGCGGCGATCAGATGCGCACGTACGCTGGGTCGGACACCCTGGCACTCGGGAGTATCAGGGAGTCGGTCTAAGTTTGCCATAGCAACGACCACGTTAGCGCTTGGCGTTTTGTAGACTTGTTGATCCCCGACCATGTCGAAAGCGTCGCTGAGGTTGTGCGGCGGGAGTTGTCGTTCCTCGTCCGCGCGTCGTCGGGCGCGGTCGGCATTGCGCTGCTCGCGGAGCTGGCTCTGCTCGTCGGTCTCTCCATCGACGACCGGTTCATCGCCGCTGACGTTGAGGACGAGGTCTCCTCGTTGGGGTGGGAAAATCGGGAAGCGAGAGAAACCTGAAGGGTACAGTGGTAGATCCAGGTCGTAGTCTTCGTCCTCGGAGTTTATAACTTCGGTGGGAATGGATCCGGTGCTGGAGTTTGTGCTGGAAGCCTGGCCGTCCTGTAGTTCTCGGATCGTCACCATGTTGACATAGTGACGAGCTGGTCTACCGCTCTGTTTTGGCAACCAACCTGTCCCGTTGAAAAGGGATTGGATGTGCCGTGAGTAGTGAACGGCTGAGTTGTTTAGCCCGTAAGGGGAACCTTGATCTGGATCAGCCTTGAGTTCGACGGACCGTCCTGACGGGGTGGAAGTTATCGTAAGGGACGTACCCAGCCGTTCGTGTGTGACGACACGAGTTGGCCGGCAGGAGTTGAAAAAGTCCGTTGGCGCAGCTTGATCGGACCGGCGTGATATCCCATCTACTAGTCGGGAAGCTTCGAGAAGCTTGAGATCGGCGCGATCAAGGGCTCGGAAGAGGTTCGAGCCGTCGACCTTCTTTCCCTTGTAACGAGGGAGCGGTGGTCGAGTGCTCGGCGTCGGCGTGGTCGGAGCCGATGCTGCTGTCATCCCAGATCGAATCTGGGTTCCTTCCGAAACCATGGTCGTGAGGCCACCGCCGCGCGTCGTCCACGTGATCTGGCCGCGGAAATTGGAACGATGACCATCTTGTTCGTCGGAAAAGCTGTACGCACACCCCCTACCTGGCGCGCCACTGTCGATGAAAGCTAGTCGGCAGTCTACCTTGGGGTATACCCACGGTAGTAGTTTATCGGTAGACGGTGCGCAAGCTACGAACTCGATGGTGACGCAAGACAGAGACGAGGTTTTTATCCAGGTTCGGCCGCCGTGTGGGCGTAATACCTACGTCCTGCGTCTGATTGTATTGGATTGTGTTGAGATAATCTGTCCTAGGGGGGTCCCTTGCCCCTCCTTATATAGTCTAGAGGGTAGGGTTACAGATCTGGAAACTAATCCTAGTCGGTTACAATTGCCATAGATAGTTTGATATCAACTCCTATTCTAACCGACTAGAATCCTGCTTGATCTCCACGTCTTGTTTCCTTGCGCGAAACTCCGAGCAGTCAGATCAAGCCTCGAACTCGTCTCGTAATGGGCCAAGCCTCCTGGCCCAAGTCTAGTCATAAGGGTATAGGGGTTTATACCCCCACAATACGCCGAGCTGAAGTCGACGAACTCCTAAGAACTCGTAATGAAAAAGGAAAATATTGACGAAGTCGTCGAAAAAGTAGATGCTGGAATATGAGTAAAAACTTGTGTTTGATTGATTGATTGATTCTATTTTTTACAAGGCCCTGGGTCTACATTTATACCCTGCTCAAAGAGCTACAACCAGACATGACTAGAATTAGAATTCCATATTTACACAGAATCCATATACAAAACGATTTAAATAACTGAGGAAAACATAAACCTATCCTGCCGCGACAGGCTGAGACACCACCACAGATCAATTGGCGACTTCCAAGTCTTCCTTCCACGTCATTGGCAGACTCCCCATCGACAACGATTAATACTGGCCATCAGCATAAACACATCACCATCCACGGACTTAGCCATATCCAGCTGTCTTCTCGTCGGCAATCGCCCTCATCGGCAACCCTTCTGCAGACCAGTAACCATTATTCTATCTTGCCGATCCACACTCTACCGATCCTAGATACGTGTCCCAAAACGGTGTCAACACATGCCCCCCAATTTTGGAGTATGAAATCATTAATGCTCCAAAATTCTCTGCAACAATGATGCCTTCCCGCAATTAATTCCCCCAATTTGGTAACCGACAACCTCAATCTGAACAATCCTGATCTAATCCTTCCGCAGATTCCTCGAAATCCTCAACCTCCTAAACGGACATCTCCACTTCAACCGCCCATCGTCAATGTCACCATTACAGAGAGCTGCTGATGGACTGACCAGGATGCCCTGTACAGTGATGTGTCTTATCCTCCCCAACGGATATCTCCACTTTATCCGCCCATCGGCAATATTACCGTTGCAAGGCGCTGCCGATGGACCGACCAGGAAATCTCGCACAGTAAAAATATCTCCGAATTACTGAATATTTCCTTTTTCTCTTTGTTCTTCTTTTACCTTCAAAACCACTAGGATTTGTCCAATAAAATTGTCATCCCCACCGATCAACCACATCTTCAATGTCTTGGTCCGTTAGGGAACCCAGATCCCACCGATTTAATCAACGCAGAAACAAACAGAATCCCCTTTAGAGCCGAGAACTTTTCTCTGGATCTGTGGGAGGATACCTTTTGTTCCTAGCCCAGTCCTACCGTGGGATGGAAGGATTGGTTTTTGAGAGTTAGCCACTCAAATGAAGTCTAGTGGGGCGAGAGAAAACTGGACCAATGCATCAGGTTGTCCATTGCCGATATGCATAGGAACGAGTCACTGTTGATTGCTGCATCATATTTCTGGTCAGACACACTCAATGCCTTTGTCTTTGGCCACGACCCTGCTTCCCCTACACTTGCCGATGTGGTTATGCTCACAGGCCTAGATTTATCTTCTGCCGATAGCACCCACTTTTTTGATACCAAACCCAGTGCTAAGGTAGAAACTCGCTCCATCGGCGGTTGGTCAGGATACATCCAAAAATATAAACGAGCAGGCCCTGTTAACATAAAGGAACAGACCAGCTTCCTGAACATGTGGTTGGACAAATTTGTATTTTATGGCCGATCGGCAGGACCGACTTCCGTCTACCTAGCAGCAGCAGAAAGATTAGCCAATGGTGGCCGATTTCCCCTCGGCCGATACCTGCTTGGCGCAGCTTACCACCTCCTTCACCAAGTAACCAGGAAACTCCTGCTCGGCCAGCCCATCGGCAACTTGGGGGGTCCCTTGTGGTTTATCAACATGTGGCTCAGCCTCCATATGCACAAGCGCCTTGAGTTTGACCTCTTCGCACAGCGCTTCCCCAAAGACATAGCCGAGGACAATGAACTGGATAAAGAAGAATCGGCAACTCACCCTCCTCTAAACTTTGGTGAGGTTGTCATAGTTCTGCCTGGCACAGGTGGCAACGCAGACCAGGTCAGCCGATTATTCCAGACCTTGTATGAAGGCCTGATCCGAGAGCAGCGAGCGTGGATGCCTTATGAAGATCCACACACTATGTTTCCCTTGGTCTTCCATCCCTTCAATGATACTCTCAACAAGGACCACGATGTGATGATGGCACTGATCACTCCCAGAGCTATACCAATAAACTTCTTTGGCAGTGGGAAAACCTCCAACCAAACCTATGAGTTTTACAACCCATCGGCACTAGCCCGTCAACTAGCTTTCGGCCAGCTGCCGATTGCACTCTGTTATGCCGATGTGATAAAACCCCGGGAAGCCATCACTAACCTTCTCGAGTGGATCCGAGTAGCCCAGCTGTCACTGAATGCCGATATAGATGCAGACCTCTCATAGTGGGTTCCAGCCCTCTTCATTACTCAGGCGTACAAGTAGTGGTGGGAAGAATGGAAGGAGCACTTGTTGTGCAGATCTGCTCTTACATACCGTGGCATGATTGATCCCAAGTACAAAGTCCCTGATGATACTGTAAGTACCTCCAAACCGATGTTCTAATCTTTTTCTTCTCATTTTCATCAGTAACTCACTTCCTGTGTTATGTTGCAGGTTGACGACACTCCTCCATCGGTCAGCAGGAGTGGCTAGCCGATTGATCTGTTCCCATCAGGTCCGATCTCTTCAATCAGCAACAATGCTCCCACTCTGGCCGCCCTCATGCATCGAGGCGTACGCCTCAAGAAAGTCACCACCAGGAGAACTCAGATATCTCCATCGGTAGCTGCCTCTGCTTTGGCATAGGCGTTCAAGGTACATTTTCAAACTCTTACATCTGTTGTATTTGCACTCACAAATTTCCCTTTCTGCATCAGAACACTGGCACATCGGCAAGGATCAGAGGCAAAAGTGTCGATGCCCCCCAGTCTTGTCAACCGAAGAGAAAGGGTGCCAAGAGTACCAGGGCACAAGCAAAGCGCCAAAGAGTAGTAACACCTCCTCCTCCTCCAGTATCTCCAATCACGGTAGACTCTTCTCCCTCTTCTCCAGAAACACAGACACAGTAGGTACCATCCCCTTCTCAGCTACAAGAAGCACCACAAGTGGAAGAACTCCAACCAGAAGAGCCTCAACCAGAAGTACCTCAGCCAGAAGACATATCGACTGACGTGCATGAACAAACTACCGATCCGGCAGGTCCCATTATAGCATCAGTAGTTTCTTCCATCCAGACAAGCACTGCTCCCCTTCAAGGTAACATACTTTTATGAAATTATTGCCGATGAACTTATCTTTTCTGTCTTATAACTATTTCTGTTATTTTTTCAGCTGACATTGTCACATCGGCACCCCCAGCCGATCAGCCTGTAGTCCCATCGGCATCTTCCAGTCAGAGGCGAGAGATTGCCCTGAAACAAGTAAGTCACCCTGCCTCTATCGGTACCTATTAATACTTGACCATGGAATCACCCACTTTATTTCCTTTTCAGGAACAGGACACTCCTGACAGCTTGTTCTCCTTTGCTATCGACATCTCTGATGATGAAGGTGAGGAGGCAAGTTCTTCTCGAGCAGTTGGAATTACATCGGCAGAGATCAGGGCAAAGCTAGAAGAATTATCAGCCCTCCTTCATCAAGATACAACTCAACTGGTTGATGACTCCGACCCGGCGAAGGCCTTGTTCAAGACCCTTAGAGGCCAATTTCCTGCCGATGCCGAAGAAATCCTCTTCCAAGCCGCACATCTAGAGAGCCGTCAGCTGCAGTACCAGAGAGCTGCCCAACGTCTTGCCGATAGAGCTGCTCATGCCCAGCTCTCTGAGGAGATGATGAAGGTGAAGCTCCTTGCCGATGAGAGGCACAAGGACATCGGCATCTTAAAGTCCTCAGGGGAGGCACTGAAGCAAAAGATCTCTAACTTATCGGCAAGAAGGGAAGCCCTGCTGGCAGAACTTAAACAAGTAGAAGAAGCCTTGTCCCAAGCCCAGCAAGAAGAAAGCCAGCTGCCTGAAACGATTAAGCTTCTTGAGCAAGAGCGCAATGTCTAGGCTCGCACAACACTGCAGATGAAGAAGAAGTTGAAGCCGGTGGAAGGCTCTGCGGATGAGGACACCAAAGAGATAGAAGCAGCCAACCAAATCCGCCTGCGCGCTATATCGGTGATCCAGGCGCTGTTAAGCATGTGAGCTCTTCATCGGCAACATACCTGCCCCTCTCTGCTTTCTAACTTTCTTGATATTTGGTCTAGCCGATAGGACTGTTATCGGCACCTTTTAAAACACTGAGTTCTACCCCCACATACATTATGATCCGGCCGATAGGAATGTTATCGGCACTTAAACTTTTCATGCATCGATCCATATGCTCGGGTAATACTTCTTTAAATATTTACCATTTAATGCTCTAGGAAATTCAACTCCTTCAAGAGTTTCTAGAATATAGGCATTACCAGGAGCCGATCGACTTATTCGATAGGGACCCTCCCAATTGGGAGACCACTTCCCAAATTTTGAACTTTTAGTCCCGATCGGTAAGATTAATTTCCATACTAAGTCTCCATCGACAAATTCTTTAAGCTTTACCTTCTTATCATACCATCTAGCAACTCTCTTCTTATTCTCTTCTATACTCATCGAAGCCCTTAGCCGATGCCCTGCTAGATCATCCAACTCGTCTGTCATCAAAGTAGCATAGTCATCGGCAGTCAATTGATCTTGATAAGATAGTCGTCTAGACCCAGTCTTAATTTCCCAAGGTAACACTGCATCATGCCCATACACCAACTGATAAGGTGAAACCTTGGTCGATCCATGACAAGCCATTCGGTATGACCATAAGGCTTGATTTAACAATGTGTGCCACCTCCTAGGATTTTCTTCAATCTTCCGTTTAATAAGCTTGATAATTCCTTTATTAGATGCCTCAGCCTGCCCATTAGCTTGAGCATAGTAAGGAGAAGAGTTTAATACTTTAATTCCTATACGGATTGCAAATTCATCAAACTCCCCAGATGTGAACATAGTACCCTGATCGGTAGTAATTGTTTGAGGAATTCCAAATCGGTAGATAATATGCTCTCTCACAAAATCAATCATATTAGCCGATGTAACTTTCTTCAAAGGAATAGATTCAACCCATTTGGTGAAATAATCGGTGGCAATCAAGATAAACTTATGTCCTTTGCTAGATGGTGGATAAATTTGACCGATTAAATCAATAGCCCATCCCCGGAACGGCCAAGGCTTGATGATAGGATTCATGGCCGATGCAGGTGCCCTTTGAACATTGCCAAACTTCTAACACCCTTGACACCCTTTGAAGTATTTAAAGCAATCCTCAAGTATAGTCGGCCAATAATATCCATTTCTTCTGATCATCCACTTCATCTTGAATGCCGATTGATGTGCTCCACACACTCCCTCATGGATCTCTCCCATCAAATTCTTGGCCTCATCATCACCTAAGCACTTGAGAAGAATCCCATCAATAGTTCGGTAATACAACTCATCTTCAAGGAGCACATACTTGGTAGCTTGAAACCGAACACGTCGCTCAACTTTCTTGGACGGATCCTTCAAAAAATCAATGATTTCTTTCCTCCAATCATCGGAACCGATTGTCGATATCGCATTAATCATGGGCTGATACCATGAGGCATGTTGAGCCAACCGATTGGCCTCTTCATTATGCAACCTAGGAACATGCTCTAACCGGAAATCCTTGAATTCCTTCAATAATTGCATACTCCTTTCATGATAAGTTATGAGGACCTCACTTCGGCATTCATAGCTACCAGCCAATAGATTTATAACTAGCATAGAATCTCCGAAGATCTCAACAGCATCAGCATGAACTTCTATTAGTAACTCCAATCCCTTTATTAAAGCTTGATACTCAGCCTGATTATTTGTTGACGTGGCAACAATCGGCAAGGAAAATTCATATTTCCTCCCCGAGGGGAAATTAATACTATGCCGATTCCTACCCCCCGGTCACACGTGGATCCATCAAAGAAGAGCGTCCAAGGTACAATTTCCACAGCCTCCACTGTACCACAATGTTGAGTCACAAAATCGGCCATAACCTGTCCTTTAACCACTTTAGCCGATTCGTAACGCAGATCGAATTCTGATAATGCCAAAATCCACTTACCGATCCTGCCACTCACGATCGGCATAGATAGCATGTATCGGACCACATCATCTTTGCAAATAACCGTGCATTCGGCCGACAGCAAATAATGCCTTAACTTAATACAGGAGAAGTACAAGCATAAGCATAGTTTCTCAATAGATGAATACCTGATTTCAGCATCATTCAACCTCCTGCTTAAATAGTAAATCACACGTTCCTTCCCTTCAATTCTTGAATCAAAACCAAACCAATGACCATCCCATCGGTAGACAAATACAATCTGAAGGGCTTCCCTTGCTGAGGTGGAATCAGAACTGGAGGATTCACCAAATAATTCTTGATTTCATCCAAGGCCAATTGTTGTTCCTTCCCCCAAACGAATTCTTGATCGGCTTTCAACTTAAGCAAAGGACTGAAAGCACGAATTTTACCAGATAAATTAGATATAAATCTCCTGATAAAATTTACCTTGCCGATCAAGGACTGGAGCTCAGTCTTGTTAGTAGGAGCAACTATTTTGTTGATGGCATCAATGGATCTTTGACTGATCTCAATCCCCCTCTGATGCACCATGAAACCAAGGAATTGTCCTGCCAATACACCAAATGCACATTTATTGGGATTCATCTTCAAACCATGCTTCCTTGTGCATTCCAACACCGGCAAGATGCTTTTTGAGGACTCCAGACTTAACCACCACATCATCAATATAAATTTCCACCAATTTACCGATGAACTCATGAAATATAAAATTCATGGCTCTCTGATAAGTAGCACCAGCATTCTTCAAGCCAAAGGTCATGACTATCCATTCAAACAACCCAACATGACCAGGACATCTAAATGCAGTCTTTGGAATATCTTCTTCAGCCATGAATATTTGATTGTATCCTGCATTGCCATCCATAAAGCTGATAATCCGATGCCCGGCTGCAGCATCAACTAGTAGATCGGCAACTGGCATTGGGTAACCATCCATCGGTGTAACTTTATTAAGATTCCTAAAATCAATGCAGACCCGACGCTTCCCATTTTTCTTGTAGACTAGAACCACATTGGAAATCCACTCGGCATACCGACATTGCCGAATAAATTTAGCTTCAATCAGTTTGGTTATTTCGGCCTTAATATCAGGAAGAATATTAGGATTACATCGGCGAGCTGGCTGCTGATGTGGCCGAAATCCAAACTTGATAGGCAACCGATGTTCAACAATCGATCGGTCCAAACCAGGTATCTCAGTATAATCCCAAGCAAAGTAATCTTTGTATTCCTTTAACAAATCAGTTAACTGTTGCTTACACTCAGAATTCAACTTAGCACTAATAAAAGTAGGTCTAGGCTTATCACCATTACCTATATCTACTTCTACCAAATCATCGGCCGATGTGAATCCCTGGCCTAATTTTCCATCATCGGCGAACCTATCCATTAAAAACCTTCATCAGAACCGACTGCCTGGATTGGTGGAATTTCGTAATAAGCAACTTTGAGAAAATCCTTCTCCCAAACTTCCCCTGAAATACACCTAGTTCTCTCATAGGTGTCTGCCTCTGCCGATGCAATAACATAGGAAGAATCTCCCAGGACAATTTCGATCTTGTCACCTACCCACTGGACCAAGCACTGGTGCATTGTAGACGGGATGCAACAATTGGCATGAATCCAATCTCTTCCCAGCAACAAGTTATACGCACCTTTTCCACTGATCACGAAGAAGGTTGTCAGCAAGGTTTTACTGTCGATGGTCAACTCAACACAGATGGCTCCCTTAACCGGAGACACATTGCCCTCAAAGTCTTTAAGCATCATATCGGTCTTGGTTAAATCCTGATCCCCTTTTCCAAGCTTCTGATACATTGCGTATGGTATGATATTAATAGCAGCTCCACCATCATTTAGAATCTTGGTCATCGGCTGACCATCAACCCTTCCTTTGACAAACAAAGCCTTAAGATGTTGCCTTTCATCATCGGCAGGCTTCTCAAAGATAGCTGTCATCGGATCCAGAGCCAACTGAGCTATTTGGTCGGAAAACTCCAACTCATCATCACTGGATGGCACAAGGAATTCCATCGGCAACATAAATACCATGTTGATGTCTGCCGATGGCCCCTTTCCCTTAGGATCTGATTGTTGCTGATCCCCAGACTGGCCAGAGTTCTCGCCCTTGATCAACTCTTCTCGCCTTTTGCGCTGCAGTCTTCTTTTCTGTGTCCTGGTCAACCCTTCTGGACACCATGGAGGAAGTTGCTGCTACCTTACCGACGGGCGATGATTTTCCCTTGACTCCATCCGATAAGTATTGGCATCCCTGCAAAATATGAACTCATCGGGAACTCGAGCATTAGCCATCTCTTCAAGTTCTTCCCGGTTCCTGGGAGAATATCCAACACGATTGCCGAGCCTATCGTGCACACTGAGCTTGCCCCCCAGTCGATCGTGAACGGACGCTCTCCCCCTAATCGGCCCATTAAATCGCCGATCGTCATCATGATAGCGCCGATCAGATCTATCGTACCGATCATAACCATTGCACTCAGGACAATCTCTGATGGTGGATAGCTTGATATTTTCCTCCCAACAATGGATGAAGAACGGACAATTCCAGTGATCTCTATGCCGATTCCATTCCTATCGGCGTCTTTCTTCTTCTCGACGATAGTCCTCTTGCTGGCGCCGATGCCGACCCTCACGTTGCTGCCAAGTTTCCCGAGGCCTTCTGTGAGTTATTACGATACCAGATCGGGGAAGCCTTCCTGAGTTAGTCCCCTCCTGGACCAAGCCTTTTCCTTTTGCATCGGCAGTAGTGACCTGATGCTGAGGATCTACCAATGCACTTCTTTCAGCTGCTTCCGATGTTAAGGCCTTGGCCTTTCCCTTAGCATCCAGCATGTTCGTTGGGAAAGGATGTTGATCAATCTTCATCGGCTTCTGAACTTTAGAGCTGTCGAATTTGATCCTTCCAGACTCTATAGCCGATTGCAGCTGTTGCCTAAAAACTTTGCACTCATTGGTGCTGTGAGAAGTCGCATTATGCCATTTACAGTACTTCATCCTCTTCAATTCCTCAGCCGATGGGATTACATGGTTGGGTGACAATTTGATCTGACCTTCCTGATCTAGAAAGTCAAATATCTTATCGGGCCTGGTGACGTCAAATGCGAACTTCTCTGGCTCTTTATGCCCAAAAGGACAAGACATCGGCCTCTTATTTTTCACCCATTCTGCCAAGCCAATGACAGGTTCTTCATCAGAGTCCGAGCTTGCTGCTTCATCAACGAAGGAGACCTTTTTATTCCACGCTCTCTTGGGTTCAAAAGGCTTGATATCTTGATCAGAAATCCTCTGCACCAAATGACTTAAGCTTTCAAACTCCTAAGATGCGTATTTGTCCCTGATATGTGGCAACAAGCCCTGGAAAGCCAAATCGGCTAGCTGCCGATCATCCAGAACCAGGCTATACCATTTGTTCCTCACTTCCCGTATCCTCTGCACAAAACATTCAACCGATTCATCATTGCGTTGTTTCAATTTCACCAAATCGGTGATCTTCTTCTCATGGACCCCAGAAAAGAAGTATTCGTGGAATTGTTTCTCCAGATCGGCCCAAGTAATCACTGAGTTGGGGGGTAATGATATAAACCAAGTGAAAGCCGATCCAGATAATGATGACGAGAACAAGCGAACCCTTAACTCGTCCCTGTTAGCAGCCTCTCCACATTGTATGATGAATCTGTTGACGTGCTCCATGGTTGATGTATCATCCTGCCCTGAAAACTTAGTAAAATCCGGCACTTTGTACCGATTTGGAAGCGGGATTAAATCATATGCGGGAGGATACGGTGTCCGATAAGAGTAAGTGTTGACTTTGGGTTTTATCCCAAATTAGTCTCTCATTACTTCAGCAACCTTATCGGCCCAATAAGCATCGGCGTCTTGCCGATGAGGCGGTTGCGGATCCGGCATCTGCTGGTAAGCTTCCACGTGTCTGTTTGGTGCCCGATCTGCATGGAACATTGGGTTAATCATTTGGCCACCCATCTGCTGACCACCAAACTGTTGCCCACCGATCTGCTGTCCGCCGATCTGCTGCCCAAGATTCATCGGCTGGTTGGGCAACCCTTGATTCTGGAATCCGGGGTGGATCTGGCCTTGTTGAAACCCTGGAGCCTGATGATTCTGTTGGGGCATTTGCGGAAAGACATGCTGCCCAAGCCATCCACTATTGCGTTCATCGGCATAGGTCCTGCCGATGACTGGTAATTGGGCATCATCATCGAATCGACATACCCTGGCTGAGTCATAAACCTCTGTTGCATCAGCATTGAGTCTGCCGATGCGTTAGGCATCTGGAATATTCGAGCTTGAGAATTCCTAGTGTAAGGCCTTGCAGTAGTAGTTGTAGTATACTGGGGACTCTGATTCATTGGCATATTTGGAGGTGCTGATGCCATAGGAGCCTTGCCTCTCATATCAGCCGCCTGAGATGTGGCAGGTGTCTTCAACGTGAACTCCGGGGGCATACCAAAATCCCACCAATTAGGAGGAGGAACCGATCCCGACATTGCCGATGCCAATAGATCTGTAGCAAGCTTGATCTGCCCGTCTGAAGTTGTGGATTAGTCGTCATCAGCATAGATTGCGCATTAGTGACTCCTAACGTGCTTGGAGGAATGGTAGTTTGTCTGCCCACAGCGGCTGTAGCAGCCGACGGAGCTGTGACCACCGGAGATCCTGGCTGATGATGAGAAGGGCCCACATAATCTGGTGGCAACTGTCCTTCTTTGAAAGTTCTAGCCACGGCATTGAAAACCGTATTGGACAGCACGCCAGCTTGATTGATCAGAGCACGGTTAATAGCACTATCAACCATGTCTTGGAGTTTACCAGGATTGGCTTCAAAAGTAACCTGCCGAGGCATTGGCAGTGCTTCCTTCTAGATTACTTCGCCACTCCGGTTGATACTGAAGGATCTCAAACATTGCTGCTTGTAATCCTCCATGGCTTTTGCAATAGCTTGCTTTTGCTCATCCTTGAGATTGGCTTCCGTCACGGGGATGACGTTCTCCTGATCGAACTCTGTAGTCGACATGTCGATCTTGATCTTGAATCTGTCCCACCGAGCATGCCAAAAGATGTGTTGATGCAAAAGTTGATCTGCAAACACAAAGGGCTAATACCCGATTTAAACGTTAAGGCGTGCGAGCCGATTTGACCTTACTATCGGCAAAGGTGATAACTCGAAAACTTTGGTCCCGACAACAGCGATGCGCCCGGATGCCACGGCCAAGAGGTATTCACGCGGAACTTGAGAATACACCGAGCTTAAGTCGACGAACTCCTAAGAACTCGTAATGAAAAAGGAAAATATTGACGAAGTCGTCGAAAAAGTAGATGCTAGAATATGAGTAAAAACTTGTGTTTGATTGATTGATTGATTCTATTTTTTACAAGGCCCTAGGGTCTACATTTATACCCTGCTCAAAGAGCTACAACCAGACATAACTAGAATTCGAATTCCATATTTAAACAGAATCCGTGTACAAAATGATTTAAATAACTGAGGAAAACATAAACCTATCCTGCCGCGACACGCTGAGACACCACCACGGATCAATTGGTGACTTCCAAGTCTTCCTTCCACGTCATCGGCAGACTCCCCATCGGCAACGATTAATACTGGCCATCGGCATAAACACATCACCATCCACGGACTTAGCCATATCCAGCTGCCTTCTCGTCGGCAATCGCCCTCATCGGCAACCCTTCTGCAGATCAGTAACCATTATTCTGTCCTGCCGATCCACACTCTACCGATCCTGGATACGTGTCCCAAAACGGTGTCAACAGCTGACTGCCGACTGGAGGGCATCAGCATCTAATGGTTGAACATCTTAGGCTCTTGCCGATGTACTGGTTTGTTGCTGCAAAACACGTAAAAGTTTTGTGAGTTGAGTATGAAGGCAGGAAAATACTTCTAAAAATTCATCAGGAATAAAAGTCTAGTGCAGAGCAAAGTTACCGATGACGTTCCAGTCATGGTCGATATACCCAGAATGGATTTTCACTAATAGCAAGATCATAAGCTAGCTCAAGATGGTCATTGTTTGCTTTTAGAGTGGTGAATTCTTCCTTCAATGCTCTATGTCTAGAATGAGCTCATCGTGCACACTCTCAAGTTTATCATGTTTATCTTTGAGCTCTTTTAGAGAGAGTTTGAGCTCCTTGAGCTTAGTGGTCATGATCTCATTTTGGTCTCTAAGCTCATCCCTAGATTTAAGCTTTGCAAGAAGAGATTCATTTTCATTTTCTAGCTTATCATTTTCATTTCTTGTCTTTCTTATGATTTTAGTGTATTTGTTAAGCAAGTGCACAAGTGTCACACCCAGTTTTAAAGAACAAAACCTGGCTAGCCATATGCGTGCCCAGGAAGTCCACACATATAACAACAGAAAGAAACAGTATCAGAAACAATGTTATATAGCGGAAACATATTTATAATTAACACTTACATCAGAGTATCATGGAATGGTAACTAATCTTTAGGCTCAATCTTCACAAGGATAGTTGACTGGGGGCCGCGTATGCCAAGCACTTCTATCCATCCTCTATGAACTCCTTCATGACTCCATCATCCTTCTGATTAACTCTTACTAGTAAACTGGAGTGGTGGGAAATAGCAAGAGTGAGCACATATCGTACTCAACAAGTATAACTAGGGGTTCATGAGGCTCAATTAGCTGACACTGGTTTGACTACATTTAGCTTTTATATGTAGATAGCATGTTTATATTTAGATAGCAAATGCCAAGGTAGCATAATTAAATCCCATAACAACATGATCAATGTATACAAGAATTAAGAATAACACATATAAAGAACATAATAAACCATCATTTATCATCATTAATCATGTTCATCAGTGTCCATCTATTCCGTCAGTTTTCCAGGCCACACGTATCCGTGGGCACGACTAGTATACCAGATTTAACACTCTACAAAGGTTGTACATCTTTACCCATGTGTCATGATTTACCCTTTCGCCCGAGGTCATGAGTCTCTTAACTCCCTTCATAGGGAGGTCGGCAGGGATTACTATGAAGCCTTTCAAAAGTTCATCTAACAAGTTAGGGCCGCAAGGTTTCCTGGGCACGCAGATATAGAGCCCCCCTTCCAAATGGCACAATGACAAGCAGCCTATACACATAAGGACAGAGGCCACACTATACCCAAAACGGCAAGCCCCTCTAGCGCCCTTTCGCATAACCTATAACAAGCTAGATAAGGTCTTCATACCGAGCTAAAGCCAGAGCCATATAGCCCTCATGGTTGTACGAGTTGTCCCACCTTTTGCCAAGGGATAAGTCCTTATGGAGGGTCAAGATCAATCTAGCAAAAGTGTCACACCCATATTTTAAGAACAAAATAGGATACATAAAAGACTCATATGTGCCCCAGAAACAGTCGCACACATAAGTAGACAAATCTCAAATGTACCATTGCAGTGTTTAATACATAGCAGAACAATAATAAATCACATAGTCTTACACAAAAATAATAGGAGATAAACAACATTCTCGACGGAAGCACCACACAGGGATAACATTGACTAGTTGACTCCAAGCCTAGTACTCATAACGGTAGTCCTCATTCCAGTCATCATCTTTGGCAAAACCTGTGGTGTTTGGAAATTGCAAGAGTGAGCACATATCATACTCAACAAGTATAATCAGGGGTTCATGAGGCTCAAATAGCTGACACTGGTTTGACTGCATTTAGCTTTTATATGCAAATAGCATGTTTATATTTACATAGCCAGTATCAAGGTAGCATAGTAAAACCCATAACCACATGATCAATGTATACAAGAATATAAGAATAACACATATAAACAACATAATAAACCATCATTTATCATCATTAATCATGTTCATCAGTGTCCATCTATTCCGTCCGTTTTCCGAGCGGCCCGTATCCGTGGGCATGGCTAGTATACCAGATTTAACACTCTGCAGAGGTTCTACATCTTTACCCATGAGTCATGATTTACGCTTTCGCCCGAGGTAGCTAGTCTCTTAACCCCCTTCCTAGGGAGGTCGGCAGGGATCACTATGAAGCCTTTCAAAAGTTCGTCTAACATGTTAGGGCCGCAAGGTTTCCTTCGTGAGGAGATATAGATACCCCCCTTCTGAATGGCACAATGACGCGCAGCCTATACACATAGGGACAGGGGCTCGCACTATACCCGTGTCGGTTCAGCCCCTCTAGCGCCCTTTCGGGTAACCTCTAACAAGCTAGAAAAGGTCTTCATACTGAGCTAAAGCCAGAGCCATATAGCTCACATGGTTTTACTAGTTGTCCCAGCATTTGCCAATGGATAAGTCCTTATGGAGGGTCAAGATCAATCCAGTAAAAGCCAGAGTTCTTTCACCCTTTATATTCAAGTTGCTAGAAAGCTTATTTTATTGTTTATTGTATATTCAAATATTCATGTCACAAGATCATGGATTAATAATCAAGTGCTAGCAAGAACTACCCACATGCATATCCAAATAGGTAACAATGAATTCAGGATAACAATCATCTATGATTTTGCTAAGGTCATCAAGGTGGACACATGCATATGATAAATGTTATACTAATTGTGTATAGGTAATGTAACAGAACCGACCAAATTATAAGAGATTAAGCCTAACAGCGACCATTTGCATAGTCAAACCTTCAGGCTTAAGCCCATATAATCCCGGTAGTCTGTGAATTCTCAAAGGATTTCAAACCACACATCGTACAACAGCCAAGATCATAATAAGTTTAGCGGTCGCCATCCACAAATACATCCAGATTACAACATTCATAAAATACATCGGAGTTCTTAAGATTATTACAAACCAAGTTCTTCAAGTAGCGGAAGCTTCATAGTTCGAAAATACAACACACACACTTAGTCTGATACAGTGCCATAGTTCGGTCATTCCCACAAAAGCAAAAGAGAAGACGGAGTGACCATCGCCCTTGGTCTAGTCATCACCCATGGCGGGGTACAGAAAGAGGATGCAATAACCATAGTACATTTGACCATCTGCAAAACAACATGGGAGTAGAACCCTGAGTATGAGAAGGTACTCAGCTAGACTTACCCGTCATAAATGAAAATAAAGACTCTTCAAGGATCATGAAGGCTATATAGTGGGGTAGCTGACGACCATTTTGTAAAACCGCAAGATTCTATTATTATAAACTACATACATCTTTCTTCTTTTAATTTGCTCAAGTTGAAAGTAACATTACCTATTATCTAGGTTTGCACCTGCACTATCCCAAGCAAGCATAGTGTTATGATAGTACCTCACCATAGCTTTTCTTAAAACCATTCCTCATTATAACCCAAGTGTTCCATAGTCCCTACTACGAGGACAGGGCTCATGTCAAGTGCTCACTATCCAGGAGCGATGGCGATTCGAATCAATTTCTAACCAGCTGGCGAGTTTATTCCCCACACAAACCATACTCACTGATCAAGTGAGCTACAGATCACCATATTACACTATCCAGGACCAATTCGCGGGTTCGGCAGGCACCGCCAGTACCCGAGGACCGTTCCGGCGACCGAGGTATCCAAGGTATACCAAGGTTGCGCGCCGCGCCCTCGTCGTTCTCCTCAACCATCACCAATACAGCGCGTACATCGGGCCGATTCCCGGCCCGGATAGTGCTCAGGCTTCGCGGTCGGAACGACTTATCCTTCCAGCTAAATGTGGGGCATGCGTTCAACATGACAAGAAGGCCGTCAACGATCGGTCCTTAATCGACACAGGCAGGGGCTCTATGGTCAACCCACCATAAGACCCTGCCCGGTCTCCAATTCCATTCCGCACTTGGTTATTCTTTTCCCCAAAGCAACCACTGCTCAGTCAGGCAGGTATCCACCTATATCTCGCAGGTGACAGGGGATCACCTGACTTCTACCGGACTAAGCAAACTAAGCATAGACTCCGCGCCTATCTACATAGGACAAGGTAGATAAACGAGTAGGGATAACAAGGAGTACATATGCATCAACGGTATCAAGCAATTTCTATCACTTAAATGTAGTATAGTAGAACAAGCATAGTATATCCTGTAAGTTAGCGAGAATAGGGAGACTTAGAATGCTCTGGGGCTTGCCTTTCTCAAACGTGCTGGGTCGGTGATCCGGACACTCCTGTAGTTCCTCTCCGGACTCCTGTGCTTCCGGAGTTTCCTGCTCCGGAATCTCCTCTGGCTCCTCGGGTCCCACCTCGTTCTCCTGCGAGCCTGTATGATACATGTGTGCTCATGAGTGGAGTGCGAGATGCCCGAGGGGATGCTTGTATGAGAAAGTACCAAAGGGTCATGACATGATGCGTAGGCAATTTCATTGGTCATGCTCTTTACAAGGTAGTCAACATCATCCAAGAGTAAGCAATTGGATTAAACATCTAGTGCATTCTCTTCTACAATTATTTTTCAAGTGTGACCAGCATCCCACAAGTTGCTTCAAAGGTACACCAAACCCAAACTTATTCTATTCAACCTATACATACAACAATTCATAATTTTCTCTATTCATTTCTAGGCCCATTAAAATTTACATGCAGTTATGTTCATCAATAAATTCCATAAAAATTACAGGAGACTACCAGCCAAGCATAAAGTCTACTGTAAATTTTTCATGATTTGTGAATACATATTTTGAGCTACAAAAATCACAAGATTAATTAATAAGGACCATTATATTTACTCTACTGTGGTAGAAGTGTCAACAGCAGACTTCATATTTTTACAATTTGTCTAATATCATAAGAAACACCCACAAAAATTTCCAGCTTAATTGCATGATCTAAATAATTATTAAAAATCATAAACCACTGCCATGCAAGCATTTAAATTACCATAAATTCATTTATACACCAAATAATGGATAGCAATATTTTCCCAGTGAGTAAACATACATGCAGAGCCAACAAATCTAGTTTCACATTTTTCAGAGCTATACTTTAATTATTGTGCATTTACCAAGTTTAGCAAAAACATGGATTAATCATTTCTGTCCAGGAAAAGTGGCAAAACATGACATGCAATTACACCAAACTGTATATCTGAAAATCTAAAGTACACCAAAATTTATTTCATCAAATTTGGCGCTGTAGAAGTCAAGATATGGATTTTACAAGTTTTAAATCAATTTCTGGAAAACCTTTATTTAAGAAAACCGACGGAAAACGCTAGATTCACCCGGATCCACACCCGCACAGGCGCTGACAGGTGGGATCCAGGGGTCGGGGCCCCACAGGTCAGCCATGCTGAGCTCCGGCCAACTTCGGCCGGTCGGCTTTCGCCGACGGCGAGGTCTCCGGCCACGGGGTGAGCATCAGCGTGCTCCCCGCAGCGAGGCGCATCCAGGGGTACCCTCGGATTGGCTGGAGGATGACCGGAACACCTCCGACGAGCGTGCATGGCGGCACGGCGGCACTGCTCGCCGTGGCCAGGCCGCTCCGATGCGGTAGAGCGCGCGCAAAAGCTCCTCCGAGCTTCCTCATCGAGCTACGGACCTAACGCGCTAAAGAGCGAGCGAAACTAGGCAGGATATCGCAAGATCCGTCGCGGCGGAGTACTCCGGCGAGCTCGGGGTAACTCCGGCGAGCGATTCACGGCGCACGGCTGCTTCTTACCTCGGTAGAGCGTACGCAGGGGCTTACCGCGGCGACGGCGAGTGCGCTGGTGCTCTTGGCGTCGAGGTTGGGGCTCTGGTGCGACCGGCGGCGAGCGGCGGAGCTTTCTCCGTCAATGGTGCGGGCGGAGTTGCTGCTGCTGCTGCGCGGGGAGGAAGAAGAGAGAGGGGGAGGCAGGCGACAGAACGGAGGGAGTGGTCTGGGGGCGCGGGGCGGCGTCCCGACCAGGGGGGTGGAGGTGGCCGGCCGCGGCGCGTCCAACGCCGGCGTACGGCCGCCACGTGGCCGGCGCCGGGTGGAGCGAGGCGGGCGCCGCGCGCGCGGGAGAGAGGGGAGGGGGAGCGGACCGCGCTGCCCAGCTGGGCCGAAAGGGAGGCGGGTCGGCCCAGCAGCGCCTGTCTCCTTTCTCTTTTTTTTTGAAATTCTTTTCTCAAATTCTTTCTAAATTCATTTGGACCAATTTAAAATCATTTTCACCTCTTGCTGCCAAAAACAAAGTTGTTCCAAAACAAAAACCCTACAACTTTGTTTTAATAAGCAAGACCAAATTCCCAACAGAATTTGAATTACAAATTAAAACTAGTTCTAGGTTTTTAAATAAATTCATTTTGGACCTTTTGTATAAATTCCATTTCTCAAATTCTATAGCTCCAAAAATTGCACAAAAATATTCTTAGTTCTTCTTACACATAAATCACCCTAGTTTGAATTTTTCACATTTTTAGAAACAAGCACCATATTTTTAGCATAATTAAAACACACGGAATAAAGCACATAAAATCATATTTTGGGGATGAGATGTCATGCTCATGATGCTATGCTTGATGGGAGTGCTTATGAATGTTTTGCTAAGGCTAAATGCATGCTTAACACCTAGGGTGTTACAGCCCTTCCCCCCTTAGGGAAATCTCGTCCCGAGATTTTGGGTTACTAACCATTTCTTATGAAATTTTGGATAAACTGTTTTCAAGTAATCCTCTATTTCCTAGGTGGCATCCCTATCGTCATGATGACTCCACACCACCTTATATGTTCTGACAATTCTGTTTCGGGTTACCCGTTCCTTGGTATCCACAATTCCCACTGGCTGCTCTTTATACTCTAAGTTTGGTTTTATTTTGATCCCTCGAGGTTCAATTCTTTGCTCAGGTACTTTCAAACATTTCCACAGTTGCGACACATGGAAGACCGGAAAGATCGAGCTCAACTCCTCAGGTAACTGAATCTTGTAGGCCACTGGGCCTTTCCTCTCTAGTATTTGATACGATCCCACATATCGGGGTGCAAGCTTGCTTCGAACTCGGAAACGTTGAACTTTCTTCATTGGCGTAACTTTGAGGTACACGTAGTCACCTACGTTGAATTCAAGTGGCCTTCTTCTCTTGTCAGCATAACTCTTTTGTCGTGATTGTGCCGCTTGCATATGCTGTTGTATGACTTGCACCTTTTTCTCTGCTTCGTTCACAAAGTCGATACCATAGTATCTTCTCTCACCAGGTTCAACCCAGTTTAACGGAGTTCTACACCTCCGACCATATAAGGTTTCAAACGGAGCCATCTTGATACTCTCTTGATAACTGTTATTGTATGAGAATTCAGCCAGAGGTAACCATGATTCCCATGATCCCTTGGATGATAGCACACAGGCCCTCAGCATATCTTCTAACACTTGATTTAGCCTCTCAGTTTGGCCTGAAGTTTGGGGATGATACGCCGTGCTTCTTATCAGACTGGTCCCCAAACTCTTATGCATTCGCTCCCAGAAGTGAGCGGTGAACTGTGGTCCTCTATCCGATATGATGGTCTTGGGAGTACCATGCAACTTGACAATCTCAGCCATATATATATCGGCATACTCAGGAGGTCGGTAACGAGTCTTCACAGGAATGAAATGGGCCGATTTGGTCAATCGATCTATGATTACCCAAATCGAGTCATTCCCCTTCCTTGTCGTTGGTAAACCTGTGATAAAGTCCATACTGACCTCTTCCCATTTCCACTCTGGAACTGATAACGGTTGCAACACACCTGCAGGCTTCATGTGGATGGCCTTAACTCTGCAAAACGTGTCACAACGGGCTACATATGCGGCTATTTCTTTCTTCATCTTGGTCCACCAAAAGTGGGGTCTTAGGTCCTGATACATTTTACTGCTGCCAGGATGAATAGAAAGCTTCGAGAGATGGGCTTCATCCATGATACGATTCTTCAATTCATGATCTTTCGGGACTACTAACCGATGTTGAAACCACAGTACCCCTTTTTCATCAACTCGAAATTGAGTCTTTGGGTCATCTTTGATCTTCTCCTTGATGTGGAAAATACCCTTGTCTGCTTTCTGACCTTCAATGACTTGACTCTCGAGTGAACAACTGAGTTGTATGTGGCATAAGACTTCAGGATGCATGAGACTGAAACCATCTTCAAACAACGGTTGAACCACTTGGTAGTACAGTTTACGGCTCAAAGCATCTGCTACTACATTAGCTTTGCCTGGGTGGTAGTGAACTTCCAGATCATAGTCCTTGATTAACTCTAACCACCGTCGTTGTCTCATATTCAGCTCAGACTGAGTGAAGATGTACTTCAAACTCTTATGATCGGTATAAATGTGACACTTATTCCCCAGCAGATAGTGTCTCCAAATCTTCAAAGCGTGCACTACTGCTGCTAACTCGAGGTCGTGAGTTGGGTAGTTGACTTCGTGCTTTCTCAACTGTCGGGAAGCATAAGCTGTCACCCTGCCATCTTGCATCAACACACACCCCAAGCCACTTTTCGATGCGTCACAAAACACATCAAAAGGCTTCTCTATATTGGGTTGTGCCAGAACGGGAGCAGTGGTTAGCAACTTTCGCAAGGTGCGGAAGGCTAACTCACACCCCTCCGTCCAAACAAACTTATGGTCCTTTTGTAGCAAACTTGTCATTGGCTTAGCAATCTTGGAGAAGTCAGGTATGAATCGACGATAATACCCGGCCAGACCAAGAAAACTTCTAACTTCCGAAACAGAAGTTGGTGCCTTCCAGTCCATGACCTCTTGCACTTTTGACGGATCCACAACAATCCCTTCTTCAGACAGAATGTGCCCTAGGAAAGGAACTTTCTTTAACCAGAACTCACACTTGCTGAACTTGGCATATAATTGATGCTCTCGTAATCGTGTAAGCACGATTCTCAGATGCTCGGCGTGATCTTGCTCATTTTCTGAATAAACTAGAATATCATCGATAAACACCACAACAAACTTATCCAATTCTGGCATGAAGACTGAATTCATCAGATACATAAAGTATGCAGGAGCATTTGTCAACCCAAAGGACATGACAAGGTACTCATACAACCCATATCTGGTGGAAAAAGCAGTCTTCGAGATATCTTGCGGACGAATCTTGATTTGGTGATACCCAGACCTTAAGTCTATCTTGGAAAACACTTTTGCCTTGGACAACTAATCAAATAAGATATCGATCCTTGGCAAGGGATACTTATTCTTGATTGTCACTGCATTGAGTGGACGATAGTCCACGCACATGCGCAATGACTGATCCTTCTTTTTCACAAACAACGCTGGACAACCCCACTCCGACGAGCTTGGCCGGATGAACCCTTTATCCAGTAACTCCTTTAGTTGATTCTTCAACTGAGCGAGTTCATTGGGTGGCATCCGGTACGGCCTTCTAGATATTGGTGCTGTACCTGGTATTAACTCGATTGCAAACTCTACCTCCCTATCTGGGGGAAGTCCTGGTAAATCCTCAGGAAAAACATCAAGGAACTCACATACCACGGGTATGTGTTCTAGTGGAACCACCTGTACTGCACACGAAAGACTGGCGAAGTCTAACCGTCGGGGTAGCTTGACCTGAAGCACACCCTTCCCTTGCGGGTCTCTCAGGGAAAGAGTTCTATTCCCCGCATCTATAATCGCGCCCCAGTCAGTCATCTTGTTCATTCCAATGATGACATCCAAAACCAGCCCTGGCATGACCACAAGGTTTACACGAAACCTCCGGCCAGTGATGTCCAAGGTAACTCCTCTTACCATTTTATTAGTCAACACATCGGCTCCAGCTGAGCTGATGCGATAGCCATAACCCAACTCAGTAACTGGCTGGTCATGCTTTTGTGCAAATGCTTGGCTCATGAATGAATGCGATGATCCAGAATCAAACAAAACAACTGCAAGATGGTGGTTGACAGGAAACATACTAGCTGTTACCGGTTCTCCTTCCGGGATTTCCTCAATTGAGGTATGGTGCACACGAGCTGGATAGGTTGGCTGCTGCCTCTTGGGGTAGGGGCATTCCTTAGCAAAGTGCCCCATCTTGTGGTAGTTATAGCACGGACCCTTGGGCGCATTGTTGGCGGCAGGTGCTGCAGCTTGAATTGCCTTTGGCTTGGCAGGGGCTATCGCCACCTTGTACGGCTTCTGCTGCGTTGGATGCCCGGTGCTCCTTCTCTGTGGCGGTCGGAACCTAGCACCTGGGGCAGGAGGACGATACTGCTACCGCCCTGTCACGGGTGAACCTGGACTAGGATGATCCGGCTTCAAAAGCCCTCTTACGTGACTTGGATGCACTGTAGTTGTTGTTATTGTTCTTCTGGGTCAGACAGTCGCTGATATAGGCATTGCAGGTAGCCCTGGCTCCTGTACCCATGGTCTTTAGCATCTTTGGATTTAAGCCTCTCTGGAAACTAGCAATCTTTTTGGCCTCCGTGTTCACAAACTCAGGGGCATAGCGAGCGAGATTATTAAAAGCGTGTAAATACTCCTTCACAGATTTCGTCCCCTGGGACAGCCTCATGAACTCCCCGATCTTCATTTCAACTAAACCTGGAGGAATATAATTTCCCCGAAAAGCGGTGGTGAAGCGGTTCCAGGTAATTGGGGTCCCCTCTGGGTAGGTGGTACGGTGATGGGACCACCAAATTCCAGCAGGTCCTTGCAACTGATGTGCCGCATACTCAGCCTTGAGTTCTTCGGTCATCCGAAGAAGACGAAACTTCTGCTCCATGGTGTTGATCCACTCATCTGCCTCGAGCGGTTCCAAAGCCTCTTTGAAGATTGGTGGTTTGGTATCCATGAAGTCCTTGAAAGAGCTGTACTGATTGGCTTCACGGCCGCCCTGGTTATCCCCACGACGGGTGTTGTCAGCTATGTTACGTAGAGCTTCTTCCATGTTGCGCTGCATCTGTTCCATGTTGCGTTGGCTTCCCAGAAACTGTGCGAAAAACACGTCCGCAGTGTACGGAGGAGGCGGTGGTGGTGGCGGTGTTGGTGCCCTGTCTTCATTCCGTTGAGCCCCACCTCCGGACGTACCCGCTCCAAGGCCCGGGTTGCTGTTACCCCCGCCACGTGTTTGCACCATCTGCACACGTGAATGATAAGCAATAGTTAGGAGTTGCTATCAATGGTAGACATGTGTAGAATTATGCCGTACTGAATTTACTGAGGGAATAAATTCGCACAATAAACAGAGGCACAACAATTTATCATCCACGCACAGCATCACCAACATATTACTTAACATTCAAGCAACAAGGTTCGCATGCATCCAACTTGCCAGCATACACACACCGGACTTTCAGCATTAACTCATAAAGTTTTACATAGACCAGATCCAAAAGTACAGGACATGCCATGCAACATACAACAACAAAACAAGAAGGACTAGCTCTACAGCCCTAGCATCTACTCGCTATGATCACTGTCCATGCCAGAGCCATCCTCATCCTCATCTCCACTAGCAGCTGCTCCTATCGCGGGATCCGCGTCCATCTCGTCCTCAGAGTCTAACTCAGCTGCTCCAGGCAGGGGGTGACGATGGAGCTGGTTATGCAGCTGGTGGATCTCCTCATGTAAGTTCTCATTGTACTCTTCCGCATTAGCTAGCTGCTGCTCTAGCTCCAGTTGTCGGGCCCTCAAAGTGTCCTCCTCGTGCCAGGCTTCATTCCTCTGTCCAAGCACATGGACTAGCATGCGCTCGCAGTTCCTGTGAGCAGTAGTCACCCTGTCCTTCCGCTCTCGCACTGCAAGCAGGTCCTGGCTCAGCTCACTGTTCTTCTGAACTGCCTGGTCTCTCTCTCGGGTCACACGGGCCAACTCTACCTGTAGCCTCTCGACCTCAGAGTCGAACTCACGCTGCAACTGACGCTTCTCATCCTGGACGGTGAGAAGAGACCCAGACAAGAGACCCAAACAACGCTCCAGGCCTCCATAGGTCTTCATCAACGCGTACATGGCACTCATAGCTGCGCTGTCACTGTGCTGGTCCTCATCCGCACTCTTCCCTAGAGCGTTCACCTCGGATGATCCCACACCGAAGTGTAGGGGTCACCCCGGGGAAACACCCCAGCGAAGGCGTAGGCCAACTCCTGTGGAAACCTCTCCATGAGGTCCCTCAGAACTGCGAAAGCTGCCCTGCTGGCACCGTGGAAAGGCGTGATACCTCGGGACTCGTACACCCAGCCGCCCCAAGCGGGGTCTCCTCCACTGGTAGGGACAACTGCCTCGATCCCCACCAGTGTCTCGTCACCAAGCGGCTCCTTATCCCAATAATAGCGAGGCTCCCTTCCTTCAGGATACCCCATCGAGCTAAGCACCCTCCAAAGCAAAGTGGGCATCCCAAACTCCTCCCAGAACTTGCTCGTATGTCGTGAGCTCCTAGCTGCCAACGGATGGCGAGGGGCCCGCCCACCAGTGGACTTGCGAGCGGTGAGCCTAGTGCGTGCCATCTGCTGCAAACGGAATACCTTAGGTAAGAGCGAGGATTATCTTTAATTATTTTATTTAGAATGGGGACAGATTTAATTAAGGGGGAAAGTGAGCAATGATATGAAATAAACATGATGCATGCACGAACTTACGATCTCACAAACTTAGAAACAGAAGTTAACACTAAGCGGTATATGCGGTGGCACACAACGTTCTCTCATAACGTAGCTAACGTTCTAAGCGAGAACGTGGTCAGTGTACCTGCAGAAAACTCATTTCAGCCCACCCACAGTATGATCGTGCAAAACAGGAATTTTAAAACTATGCACTCCACATACACAGACACCCGTCCATGCACATGACGTGTCACTACCCACATCATCGCCCTAATGACGGCATCGCCTCTCAGGACGGAATTCCCAACATGCGGTACTGTTCCCAACACACACCCAAAACATGTGTGCATGACACAGTACCTAACAACACTCCCCTAGACCGGCAGTGTATCCGATCATGCTCTCACAGCTCCCACTTACCGTGGCGTAGAGGAAAAATGGATCCATACATTACCACTCAAATGAATGGCACTCATACTATTGCACGCCGTATGAGCGACGAAAATAGAAATATGATGCATTAACCCCCGAGTCAGTACTTAACTAGCCACCTTAGAGTCCTTAACTGGCCATAAAGGATATGACCATGGCACACTAGATAGTTTTCCCAAAACTTGGTTTAACACCTTGATCATTATTGATTAAATAATAGAATCTTTTATTAAACCGGTTTAGATTTTTGTTTAGAACGTACTTATGAACAGTAACTCGCTAAACCTTGCTTCGATGCCAGCTGTAACAGAACCGACCAAATTATAAGAGATTAAGCCTAACAGCGACCATTTGCATAGTCAAACCTTCAGGCTTAAGCCCATATAATCCCGGTAGTCCGTGAAATCTCAAAGGATTTCAAACCACATATCGTACAACAGCCAAGATCGTAATAAGTTTATCGGTCGCCATCCACAAATACATCCAGATTACAACATTCATAAAATACATCGGAGTTCTTAAGATTATTACAAACCAAGTTCTTCAAGTAGCGGAAGCTTCATAGTTCGAAAATACAACACACACACTTAGTTTGATACAGTGCCATAGTTCGGTCATTCCCACAAAAGCAAAAGAGAAGACGGAGTGACCATCGCCATTGGTCTAGTCATCACCCATGGCGGGGTACAGACAGAGGATGCAATAACCATAGTACATTTGACCATCTGCAAAACAACATGGGAGTAGAACCCTGAGTACGAGAAGGTACTCAGCTAGACTTACCCGTCATAAATGAAAATAAAGACTCTTCAAGGATCATGAAGGCTATATAGTGGGGTAGCTGACAACCATTTTGCAAAACCGCAAGATTCTATTATTATAAACTACATACATCTTTCTTCTTTTAATTTGCTCAAGTTGAAAGTAACATTACCTATTATCTAGGTTTGCACCTGCACTATCACAAGCAAGCATAGTGTTATGATAGTACCTCATCATAGCTTTTCTTAAAACCATTCCTCATTATAACCCAAGTGTTCCATAGTCCTTACTACGAGGACAGGGCTCATGTCAAGTGCTCACTATCCAGGAGCGATGGCGATTCGAATCGATTTCTAACCAGCTGGCGAGTTTATTCCCCACACAAACCACACTCACTGATCAAGTGAGCTACAGATCACCGTATTGCACAATCCAGGACCAATTCGCTGGTTCGACAGGCACCGCCCGTACCCGAGGACCGTTCCGGCGACCGAGGTATCCAAGGTATACCAAGGTTGCGCGCCGCGCCCTCGTCGTTCTCCTCAACCATCACCAATACAGCGCGTACATCGGGCCGATTCCCGGCCCGGATAGTGCTCAGGCTTCGCGGTCGGAACGACTTATCCTTCCAGCTAAATGTGGGGCATGCGTTCAACATGACAAGAGGGCCGTCAACGATCGGTCCTTAATCAACACAGGCAGGGGCTCTATGGTCAACCCACCATAAGACCCTGCCCGGTCTCCAATTCCATTCCGCACTTGGTTATTCTTTTCCCCAAAGCAACCACTGCTCAGTCAGGCAGGTATCCACCTATATCTCGTAGGTGACAGGGAATCACCCGACTTCTACCGGACTAAGCAAACTAAGCATAGACTCCGCGCCTATCTACATAGGACAAGGTAGATAAACGAGTAGGGATAACAAGGAGTACATATGCATCAACGGTATCAAGCAATTCCTATCACTTAAATGCAGTATAGTAGAACAAGCATAGTATATCCTGTAAGTTAGCGAGAATAGGGAGACTTAGAATGCTCCGAGGCTTGCCTTTCTCAAACGTGCTGGGTCGGTGATCCGGACACTCCTGTAGTTCCTCTCCGGACTCCTGTGCTTCCGGAGTTTCCTGCTCCGGAATCTCCTCTGGCTCCTCGGGTCCCACCTCGTTCTCCTGCGAGCCTGTATGATGCATGTGTGCTCATGAGTGGAGTGTGAGATGCCTGAGGGGATGCTTGTATGAGAAAGTACCAAAGGGTCATGACATGATGCGTAGGCGATTTAATTGGTCATGCTCATTACAAGGTAGTCAACATCATCCAAGAGTAAGCAATTGGATTAAACATCTAGTATTCTCTTCTACAATTATTTTTCAAGTGTGACCAGCAACCTACAAGTTGCTTCAAAGGTACACCAAACCCAAACTTATTCTATTCAACCTATACATACAACAAATCAAAATTTTCTCTATTCATTTCTAGGCCCATTAAAATTTACATGCAGTTCTGTTCATCAATAAATTCCATAAAAATTACAGGAGACTACCAGCCAAGCATAAAGTCTACTGTAAAGTTTTCATAATTTTTGAATACTTATTTTGAGCTACAAAAATCACAAGATTAATTAATAAGGACCATTATAATTACTCTACTGTGGTAGAAGTGTCAACAGCAGATTTCATATTTTTACAATTTGTCTAATATCATAAGAAAGACCCACAAAAATTTCCAGCTTAATTACATGATCCAAATAATTATTACAAATCATAAACCACTGCCATGCAAGCATTTAAATTACCATAAATTCATTTATACACCAAATAATGCATAGCAATATTTTCCCAGTGAGTAAACATACATGCAGAGCCAACAAATCTAGTTTCACATTTTTCAGAGTTATACTTTAATTATTGTGCATTTTCCAAGTTTAGCAAAAACATGGATTAATCATTTCTGTCCAGGAAAAGTGGCCAAACATGACATGCAATTACACCAAACTATAGATCTGAAAATCTAAAGTACACCAAAATTTATTTCATCAAATTTGGAGTTGTAGAACTCAAGATATGGATTTTACAAGTTTTAAATCAATTTCTGGAAAACTTTTATTTAAGAAAACTGACGGAAAACGCTAGATTCACCCGGATCCACATCCGCACAGGCGCTGATAGGTGGGATCCAGGGGTCGAGGCCCCACAGGTCAGCCATGCAGAGCTCCGGCCAACTTCGGCCGACCGGCTTTCGCCGACGGCGAGGTCTCCGGCCACGGGGTGAGCATCAGCGTGCTCCCCGCAGCGAGGCGCATCCAGGGGTACCCTCGGATTGGCTGGAGGATGACCGGAACACCTCCGACGAGCGTGCATGGCGGCACGGCGGCGCTGCTCGCCGTGGCCAGGCCGCTCCGATGCGGTAGAGCGCGCGCAAAAGCTCCTCCGAGCTTCCTCATCGAGCTACAGACCTAACGCGCTAAAGAGCGAGCGAAACTAGGCAGGATATCTCAAGATCCGTCGCGGCGGAGTACTCCGGCGAGCTCGGGGTAACTCCGGCGAGCGATTCACGGCGCACGGCTGCTTCTCACCTCGGTAGAGCGTACGCAGGGGCTTACCGCGGCGACGGCGAGTGCGCTGGTGCTCTTGGCGTCGAGGTTGGGGCTCTGGTGCGACCGGCGGCGAGCGGCGGAGCTTTCTCCGGCAATGGTGCGGGCGGAGCTGCTGCTGCTACTGCGCGGGGAGGAAGAAGAGAGAGGGGGAGGCAGGCGACAGAACGGAGGGAGTGGTCTGGGGGCGCGGGGCGGCGTCCCGACCAGGGGGGTGGAGGTGGCCAGCCGCGGCGCGTCCAACGCCGGCGTACGGCCGCCACGTGGCCGGCGCCGGGTGGAGCGAGGCGGGCGCCGCGCGCGCGGGAGAGAGGGGAGGGGGAGCGGGCCGCGCTGCCCAGCTGGGCCGAAAGGGAGGCGGGTCGGCCCAGCAGCGCCTGTCTCCTTTCTTTTTTTTGAAATTCTTTTCTCAAATTCTTTCTAAATTCATTTGGACCAATTTAAAATCATTTTCACCTCTTGACCCAAAAACAAAGTTGTTCCAAAACAAAAACCCTACAACTTTGTTTTAATAAGCAAGACCAAATTCCTAACGGAATTTGAATTACAAATTAAAACTAGTTCTAGGTTTTTAAATAAATTCATTTTGGACCTTTTGTATAAATTCCATTTCTCAAATTCTATAGCTCCAAAAATTGCACAAAAATATTCTTAGTTCTTCTTACACATAAATCACCCTAGTTTGAATTTTTCACATTTTTAGAAACAAGCACCATATTTTTAGCATAATTAAAACACACGGAATAAAGCACATAAAATCATATTTTGGGGATGAGATGTCATGCTCATGATGCTATGCTTGATGGGAGTGCTTATGAATGTTTTGCTAAGGCTAAATGCATGCTTAACACCTAGGGTGTTACAGGTAACAAGGATAGTCCCAAGTTATACTTGCCTTGATCAAAGCTCTCCTGAGCTTGCTGGTCTTCAAATGCTTGGTCTTGATCACCAACGTACGGCTCACCGTCTATACCCGATCATCAATCAACAACACGTCATCCAATGTAGACAATCATACACGAAGCAAACAAACTATAATTAGAACAATACACCAAACAGTGGTAAACAAAAGATAAAAGTTTATGAAAATATTCTACACAGCGCTACGATCACACAAACATAAAGTTCACGAAAATCGAAATTAAAACGGAGAAGTTATGATTTCCTATAGATAAATAATTAATTAAATGCTAATGCAAAAATAAAAAGTTTCAAAACAGTGAATAAATACTTCTAACATGTAGAGCTCGTGAATATGAATCTAACAAAATTTGAATGGACAAAACCGGAGTTAAAATGTATATTTTATGAGCAAAACAAGATCAATGGCAAAACCGTAAATAGCAGAAAGTGTATTTTGAATCAAGCCGAGGCGGTTTACGTTTTCAACACAGCAAAGCATATTTGGTAAATGGCGCCAGGGACCGCGGGTTCGATAGTTAAAAACTTCAAGGGCTCTTTAGAAAATGTTACCCCGAAGGGGTAACTTCTATTCTAGGCCACAGAATCCCGATCGGACGGTTGAGATGAATTGGGAGGGGGTGAAGGGCGTCCGCCGACCGGAACAGTGGCCAGGTGACGGCGCCATGGCCGGAATACAGGGAAGTTCACCAGAGTTGGTCGATTGAGCGCTACTGTGCACCAAAAACGAAACCGAGGGCATGGGGAGCAAGAAGGGACGAACGCGAGCTCACCTAGGCACTTTTCGTGGTCGGGGAACAACCGAGAACGGCTCGCGACATGGGACAGCGGACCGAAGCTCCTGTTTGCAAAATCGGCGGTATTAGGGTGGCACCGAGGCCTGGAGAACGTTCAAAAGAAGGTCTCGAGTTTCTTTACCAACTCAAGAAGCTCGAACAACGATCTTTGAAGGCCACAGACGGTCACTAGGCGCTGAGCCGCGGCGGTGCCTTCGATTCTTCCCTGGCGAGATCCAAACCGCACCGAAACATCGACTAGGGCACGAATTAGTCGGCTTCGATGCGAAAGGGAACCTGGGGGGTGGATTTGGGAGCTTTATAAGCCTCGGTTTCGCCTCTTCACAAAAGATTCCAGGAAAATCATGATCTGGTAGCTTTCCATGTTTGAGTCCTGCTCGGCTCGCGTCCAGGAAGAAGGAGAGGGCACGCCGACGTGCGGGCCAGTGCGGCAGTGAGACAGGAAGAAAGAGGGGAAGCGCTGATGGGCGGGGCCCAGCTGCCAGCGAAAGAAAGATAGAGAGGCTGGGTGCGCTGCGGGGAGGGAGGAGTTGGACCAGGGAGGGAAGCTGGGCCGCTGTCTGTTGGTTTTTCTTTTTATTTCCTTTTGCAAAACTTTTCCAAAGAGAATTTTTGAACGAAAACAAAAGGATAAAAATAGAAACACACAACATAAAAATAAATGTTATTCTCAGCATCAATGCAAAAGCATGTTGCTACCCTTATGGTGAATTTTATTCTCAACAAAATAATTTATTTGCTAAATTCAATGCTCATAAAAATACTTAAATAAATCAAATTAATTCCTATTAATTAAAAATCCAAATTTTGGGTGTTACAAATTCTACCCCCCCTAAAAGAATATCGTCCTCGAGATTGAACGGTGCTTACTCAAACAAATACGAGTATGATTTCCTCAGATCATCATCTCTTTTCCAAGTTGCCTCGGCTTCTGAATACCGATTCCACTACACTTTGCACATTCTAATGACCCGACTTCTGGTGACTCTCTCAGCTATCTCCAATATTCTGACCGGATACTCTTCATAAGTGAGATCACCTTTAACAGAAAGCTCTTCCAATGGTATTTGCTCCTCGGGTACATGCAAACACTTCTTAAGCTGTGACACATGGAACACATCATGCACACCAGATAAACTTTCAGGCAACTCTAACTGATACGCTACTTCTCCACACCTTTGCAAGACTTTAAGCGGACCAACATATCTTGGAGCTAGCTTTCCTTTCATATTAAACCTCTTCACACTCCGCATAGGTGACACTTTCAGATAGACATAATCATCTTCCTCGAAAGCTTGTTCTCTCCTACGTGTATCTGCATAACTTTTCTGACGAGACTGAGCAACTCTCAGATTATCCCGGATGGTTCGCACTTGTTGTTCTGCATGTCTAAGCACATCTGTACCAAACACCTGTGTCTCCCCAGTTTGATTCCAAAACAAAGGTGTTCTACACCTACGACCATATAATGCTTGAAACGGTGCCATTTTAAGACTTTGTTGATAATTGTTGTTGTAAGAAAACTTTGCATATGGCAAACTCTTATCCCAACTGGTTCCATACTACAAAGCACAAGCTCTTAACATATCCTCGAGTATATGATTGATTCTCTCAGTCTAGCCATATGTCTGTGGATGATATCCTGTACTAAAATTCAACTTTGTCCCCAAGGAATCATGCACTGCTTTCCGGAAAGTAGAGGTAAACTGAGTGGCTCTATTAGATACAATCTTCTTAGGCACTCCATGCAAAAAAACTATCCACTCCATATACAACTCTGCTAGTCGAGCTCCTGAATTAGTGGTTTTGACCGGCAAGAAGTGAGCAACTTTAGTCAATCGATCCACTATTACCCATATTGAATCATATCCTCTCTGTGTATGTGGTAAACCCACTATAAAATCCATACCCACTTCTTCCCACTTCCATTCTGGAATCTTCATTGGTTGCAACAGTCCAGCTAGCCTCTGGTGTTCAGCTTTCACTCGCTGACAAGTATCACACAAAGCAACATACTCAGCTACATCTCTTTTTAATCCATACCACCAATACTTCTGTTTCAGATCTAGATACATCTTAGTACATCCAGGGCGAATGGAATATGCTGACTCATGAGCCTCTCTTAGAATCATATCACGAATAGCCTTCACTTCAGGAACACATATCCTTTTTCCAAACCATAGTACACCATTGTCATCTATTCTGAATTCTGGTGCTTTGCCTAGTACCACATTCTGTGCTATCTCCTTCAGTTTCTCATCTTCCAACTATCCTTTCAATATCTCTTCCTCTAGAGTAGGAGTGACATCAATTTCCATACCATTCACTACAATTCCCAAGTACAAATATGCAATTTCAGCACACAACTCCTCAGATTCAGGTGTCGCCCGAAGCTCATTAGCATATTTCTTTCTGCTAAGTGCATCAGCCATGACGTTCGCCTTTCCAGGATGATAATGCACTTCCAAATCATAATCCTTTATCAGTTCCAACCATCTTCGTTGCCTCAAATTCAGATCTGTCTCGGTGAAGATATACTTTAAACTCTTATGATCAGTATATATGTCACTCTTATGACCAATGAAATAGTGTCTCCAAATCTTCAATGCATGGACCACAGCTGCTAACTCTAGATCATGAGTAGGATAATTCAGTTCATGTTTCCTCAACTGTCTAGATGCATAAGCAACAACTCTACCTTCTTGCATAAGAACACAACCCAAACCCAGACGAGAAGCATCACAATAGATAGAGAAACTTTTACTCAGATCTGGCAATACCAACACAGGTGCAGTAGTCAATCTCTTCTTATACTCCTCAAAACTAGCTTGACACTAATCAGACCATACAAACTTTGCATTCTTCTCCAACAGAGCAGTCATAGGCTTTGCAAGTTTTGAGAACCCTTCAATGAATCTACGATAGTAACCAGCTAAACCAAGAAAACTGTGAATTTCACTTACATGTGTAGGTGGTTTCCAGTTCAGCACATCTTTCACCTTACTAGGATCCACTGCAATACCACCATTAGAGACAACATGACCAAGAAAAGAAACTTCCCAACCAAAACTCACATTTACTACGCTTAGCATACAGCTTATGTTCTCTAAGTTTGTGTAAGACCAATCTTAGATGTTCAGCATGTTCTTCCTTGGTTTTAGAGAACACCAGAATATCATCAATAAATACCACCACAAACTTATCAAGATACTCCATAAATACTTTATTCATCATGTACATAAAGTAAGCTGGTGCATTGGTCAAACCAAAAGACATAACTGTATACTCATACAACTCATACCTTGTTGTGAAAGTTGTCTTTGGTACATCTGAATTCTGAATCTTCAATTGATGATAACCAGAACGCAAATCAATCTTAGAGAACACACAAGCACCTCTCAACTGATCAAATAAGTCATCGATCCTAGGCAAGGGATATTTATTCTTGATAGTGACCGATAATCAACACACATCCTCTGACTACCATCCTTCTTATCAACAAAGATAACTGGTGCACCCCATGATGATGAGCTAGGACGAATGAACCCTTTATCTTGCAATTCCTTAATTTGTTTCTTAAGTTCTTCTAGTTCATTAACCCCCATTCTATATGGTCTTTTAGCTATGGGTGTAGTACTAGGTAGTAATTCAATAATAAATTCAATGTCTCGGTCAGGTGGCGTACCTAGCAATTCATCTAGAAAGACATCTGAAAACTCATCCACTACCAGATTCTGAGGATCAACATCATCATTCAGTTGGTTCACTTTAGCTGTGAATGGTGCTTGCACTGTTACATCAACACTGATTCATTCTCCCTTTGGGGTTGTCAGAGCCACTACTCTCTCCTTGCACTTAATATCTGTCTCATATTGCTTCATCCAATCCAAACCCAAGATCACATCTATGCCTGAAGTTCTCATAACCATGGGACTGATAGGAAAATCTACCCCCCTTAAAGAAAGACTTGCTGAGGGGCAACAATAAGAAACTGGTATAGTCCCACCCGGTGAATTTACTAGCATAGGGGTTTTCATGGCAACAAGTGGAATGCTATGAACTCTAACAAATGCTTGTGAAATGAATGTATGCGAAGCTCCAGAATCAAATAAAACTGTAGCAGGGAAAGAGTTGATGCTGAAGGTACCCATCATAATTTCTGGTCCCTCCTGAACTGTTTCTGCAGCCACATTGTTCACCTTTGCTGAATTAGGAGTGGATCTCCGGTTGTTGTTCTACGGATTAAACTTCTCTGGGCAATCATAGGACATATGTCCTCCCTTCCCACAATGGAAGCACCTTGTAGGAGTGTTAGAAGCACTTCTTTTCATGGAGGTGGCATTCGAGTTCCCTGAGCGGGGTGTCTACTGACCATGCTACTGTTGATTATGGTTACGTTGCTGGAATGGAGGACGTTGGTTCCCACTTTGTGATTGATTCTGGAAACGCTGAGGTTGCTGGTTGCGGTTCCACTGACTAACTGGTCCTTGGAACCTCTGCTGATAGCCTTGCTAAGAACTGAAACGCTGACGGTTGTTGCTCCCAGAACCTTGTGCCAGCATCCTTCCCTTCTTATCCTGCCCCTTGCGCATGTTGTCCAATACTATAGCCCGGTTCACCAGAGCTTGAAAGGTAGGATAAGTGTTTCCTGCCAGCTGCAACCTGAGTTCATAGTATAGTCCTTTCATGAACAAGCACTGCTTATCAGCATCTTCTCTGACATCGTTCGGGGCATAGCGAGCCAACTGCTCAAATGTGTCATGATATTCTGCCACAGTCATGGAGCCTATCCTGAGAGATCTGAATTCTTCTTGCTTGAGCTCCATCATTCCCTCACTTATATGTCGAGCTCTAAAGTCTCTACAAAATTCCAGCCATGTGACAGGATGAGCATTGTTGGGACGAGCAGCTTGATATGACTCCCACCATGTCTGAGCTGCCCCCTGAAGCTGTCCAGAAGGATACAACACTTTCTCCAAGTCATTGCACTGTGCTATGTTCACTTGTCTCTCCACAGCACGTAACCAATCATCTGCCTCCATAGGATCAGCGGAGTGCGTAAATACCGGAGGTCTTCCCTTCATAAACTCTTCACGCTTGTCCCTCACATGAACAGGTGGTGGTGGTGGTGGTGGAGGTTGCTGCTGTAGGTGCTGTATGAAGACTTGCATCATCTCATTCTGGGTTTGCATGAGCTCCTCCACAGTAATTGGGGCATTGCCACCATTGCCACGGCCTCTGCCTCTGCCTCTTCCCCTTGCTGCCATCTGAATTCCAAGGTATAGAAACATATCTTAGTAATGTCCAACATGATAATTACAAGAGGTAACACAATCTGAAATTTTCTGGGTAACATGCAACATCAGCAGATCAGAAAATCAGTCATATGTCGAGTTCCAAAATTCAAAAGGATACATACTGTACACCGTTGGAAAGATAAAGAAATTATATACAACTTTCGTTTAGATCATATTAACAGATTCCAAGGTTAGTTTAATCAAAAACTGGGTACAATCAAAACTGTTCCAGAATTCCAGTCTGCACAGAAACTTCAACTTTAAACAGCCATAACTCACAGCTCCTAACAGATAATAATGTCATTCTTGTGGCATTGGAAAGATATGAAAGTCTACTTGTTTCCAGATAACTTTGATGAACTTTGCACGAACAGATTTTGAGATATAACAGATTTATTGCAGACTACTCCAGAAATCAGCAAGGGACAGAAACAGAATTTTAACCAAACCCAACTATTTAGTTCATTAATCCTTATGCCTTAACCCTATAAACTAAATGAAATTGTGGATAAAATCCACAAGATCATTACACTCATTACAAAGATCCAAATCAAGCATAAGCATAATAACAAACCAAACCAAGCATCAAAGGTTCACACTTCAAGCATTGACTCAACTTGCGATACTATCGTTCTCTTCCTATTAAGGGTAAAGATCCTAACACTCCTATTTCAATGACGCCAGAAGGTGGTAAGAAAAAGTTCTAAAAGCATATCAAGCATGGAGTGGGGATGAGAACAAGTCTTTAAAATAAGCAACAAGGTGAAGATGAATAGCAATGAATAGGATATAGTGTAGAAGAAAATATCAAGGTTTATAGAGCAAGAATTTTATAGCAATTTCAAAACCTTAAGACTGACAATTTCTAACTAGGCTTGCGTCCGACAGTCAACAAAGCTCTGATACCAATTTGTCACACCCATATTTTAAGAACAAAATAGGATACATAAAAGACTCATATGTGCCCCAGAAACAGTCGCACACATAAGTAGACAAATCTCAAATGTACCATTGCAGTGTTTAATACATAGCAGAACAGTAATGAATCACATAGTCTTACACAAAAATAATATGAGATAAACAACGCTCTCGACGGAAGCACCACACAAGGACAACATTGACTGGTTGACTCCAAGCCTAATACTCATAACGGTAGTCCTCATTCCAGTCATCATCTTTGGCATAACCTGCGGTGTTTGGAAATTGCAAGAGTGAGCACATATCGTACTCAACAAGTATAACCAGGGGTTCATGAGGCTCAAATAGCTGACACTGGTTTGACTGCATTTAGCTTTTATATGCAGATAGCATGTTTATATATACATAGCCAGTATCAAGGTAGCATAGTAAAACCATAACCACATGATCAATGTATACAAGAATTTAAGAATAACACATATAAACAACATAATAAACTATCATTTATCATCATTAATCATGTAAATCAGTGTCCATCTATTCCGTCAGTTTTCCGGGCCGCCCGTATCCGTGGGCACGGCTAGTATACCAGATTTAACACTCTGCAGAGGTTGTACATCTTTACCCATGAGTCATGATTTACCCTTTCGCCCGAGGTAGCTAGTCTCTTAACCCCCTTCCTAGGGAGGTCGGCAGGGATCACTATGAAGCCTTTCAAAAGTTGGTCTAACATGTTATGGCTACAAGGTTTCCTTCGCGAGCAGATATAGATACCCCCTTCCGAATAGCACAATGACGCGCAGCCTATACACATAGGGACACGGGCTCGCACTATACCCGTGTCGGTTCAGCCCCTCTAGCGCCCTTTCAGGTAACCTCTAATAAGCTAGAAAAGGTCTTCATACTGAGCTAAAGCTAGAGCCATATAGCCCTCATGGTTGTACGAGCTGTCCCAGCTTTTGCCAAGGGATAAGTCCTTATGGAGGGTCAAGATCAATCCAGCAAAAGCCAGAGTTCTTTCCACCATTTATATTAAAGTTGCTAGAAAGCTTATTTTATTGTTTATTGTATATTCAATTATTCATGTCACAAGATCATGGATTAATAATCAAGTGCTAGCAAGAACTACCCACATGCATATCCAAATAGATAACAAGGAATTCAGGATAACAATCATCTATGATTTTGCTAAGGTCATCAAGGTGGACACATGCATATGATAAATGTTATATTAATTGTGTATAGGTAACAAGGATAGTCCCAAGTTATACTTGCCTTGATCAAAGCTCTCCTGAGCTTGCTGGTCTTCAAATGCTTGGTCTTGATCACCAACGTACGGCTCACCGTCTATACCCGATCATCAATCAACAACACGTAATCCAATGTAGACAATCATACACGAAGCAAACAAACTATAATTAGAACAATACACCAAACAGTGGTAAACCAAAGAGAAAAAGTTTATGAAAATATTCTACACAGCGCTTCGATCACACAAACGTAAAGTTCACGAAAATCGAAATTAAAACGGAGAAGTTATGATTTCCTATAGATAAATAATTAATTAAATGCTACTGTGAAATTAAAAAGTTTCAAAACAGTGAATAAATACTTCTAACATGTAGAGCTCGTGAATACAAGTCTATCAAAATTTGAATGGACAAAAACAGAGTTAAAATGAATATTTTATGAGCAAAACAAGATCACCGGCAAAACCGTAAATAGCAGAAAGCATATTTTGAATGAAGCCGAGACGGTTTACGTTTTCAACACAGCAAAGCGTATTTGGTAAAAGACGCCAGGGACCGCGGGTTCAATAGTTAAAAACTTCAAGGGCTCTTTAGAAAATGTTACCCCGAAGGGGTAACTTCTATTCTGGGCCACAGGATCCCGATCGGACGGTTGAGATGAATTGGGAGGGGGTGAAGGGCGTCCGCCGGCCGGAACAGTGGCCAGGTGACGGCGCCATGGCCGAAATACAGGGAAGATCGCCGGAGTTGGTCGATTGGGCGCTACTGTGCACCAAAAACGAAACCGAGGGCACGGGAAGCAAGAAGGGACTAACGCGAGCTCACCTAGGCACTTTTCGTGGTCGGGGAACAACCGAGAACGGCTCGCGACGTGGGATAGCGGACCGAAGCTCCTGTTTGCAAAATCGGCATTATTAGGGTGGCACCGAGGCCTGGAGAACGTTCAAAAGAAGGTCGGGAGTTTCTTTACCAACTCAGGAAGCTCGGCCAACGATCTTTGAAGGCCACAGACGGTCACTAGGCGCTGAGCCGCGGCGGTGCCTTCGATTCTTCCCTGGCGAGATCCAAACCGCACCGAAACGTCGACTAGGGCACGAATTAGTCGGCTTCGATGCGAAAGGGAACCTGCGGGGTGGATTTGGGAGCTTTATAAGCCTCGGTTTCGCCTCTTCACAAAAGATTCCAGGAAAATCGCAATCTGGTAGCTTTCCATGTTTGAGTCCTGCTCGGCTCGCGTCCAGGAAGAAGGAGAGGGCACGCTGACGTGCGGGCCAGTGCGGCAGTGAGATAGGAAGAAAGAGGGGAAGCGCTGACGGGCGGGGCCAAGCTGCCGCGAAAGAAAGAGAGAGAGGCGGGGTGCGCGTGCGCGTGCGGGTGCGGGGAGGGAGGAGTTGGACCAGGGAGGGAAGCTGGGCCGCTGTCTGCTGGTCGGGCCAGAAGGGGAGTACAGGGAGCCTTCTCTTTTTTTTCTTTTTATTTCCTTTTGCAAAACTTTTCCAAAGAGAATTTTTGAACAAAAACAAAAGGATAAAAACACAAACACACAACACAAAAATAAATGCTATTCTCAGCATCAATGCAAAAGCATGTTGCTACTCTTATGGTGAATTTTATTCTCCACAAAATAATTTATTTGCTAAATTCAATGCTCATAAAAATACTTAAATAAATCAAATTAATTCCTATTAATTAAAAATCCAGATTTTGGGTGTTACAAAAAGCTAGAGTTCTTTCCACCCTTTATGTTCAAGTTGCTAGAAAGCTTATTTTATTGTTTATTGCATATCCAAATATTCATGTTACAAGATCATCGATTAATAATCAAGCACTAGTAAGAACTACCCCAATGCATATCCAAATAGGTATCAAGAAATTCAGATAACAAGCATCTATAATTTTGCAAAGGTCGTGAAGGTGGACACGTGAATATGATAAATATTATATTAATTGTGTATGGGTAACAAGGATAGTCCCAAGTTATACTTGCCTTAAGCATTTATACAATTCTCACATCATCAGCTTTTAGTCATCACCTTCTTATCTTGAGCACTCGTAAGCAGTTCTCACCTACTCGCAGATCGTAGCAACCAAGCACACCAACAAACATACAAGCAACAAATAGAAACAACTAAGAACAACACACCAGACAAGATAAAGCAACATACTAAAGGAGAGCTCGCTGCTATGGTCACGAGAGCGCAAGAGACACCGATAAAAGAATTATCATTAAGAAATGAACTTTATATTGCAATAGAAAGAAAAGACTACAAGCTTTGTTTATTTTATTTCAATAAAACATAGTAAAATTATTAATCCAGATTGAATAAATCATATTTAAATATAAAACCGAGTTGAAACTATTCATATTTTATTTTATTTTATTTTCTAAATGTTCTCACATAATTTATTCTATAAAATCAAGCTTTATCTTTGCAAAAGAAATAAGCGTGTAAAAATTGCATAAGGAGCACGTTTGACCAAACTAAATTACTATAATTATAGATATATGTATTAACATTAATCAAATTAAATTAGAGTTTGTTTATGAAAGATTGATATTAAACTTACATTAATTTTATTTATAACATTGGGTGTGTATGTATTAATCAATTTAATATTTAGTTATATATACAAAACGTGACATGAAAAACACCAACACTAACACGTAGATTACATCTTTATGAATCTAACACAACTTGAATGGGTCAAAACGGAGTTAAAACGGAGAGGATATGGTTTCAACAAACTAGTGTATTTATTTTGTATTTCTAGAGTTATTTTTTAAAGAAAAATAGTCACAAAACTCATATGATATCATCATGAGATCATCATGACATCAGTACGGCCTTTGATTAATTAAATAATATATAGACAAGGTGATCTGTAGGCTAACCTTAATTTAACGGGCATAATTGTTGTCAAGGCGATGGTGATTCTGCTGCTGAATAGAATCAGTCGATGGTGAGTTGCATCAGGTGCACCTGAAGTATCTCGATAAGTAGATAGACATGCACCGTGGAAGCGAGGTAGCAAATTGCCGTCATGTAGGCTGCGACTGGTAAAATCAAGCACTGAATTGCTGAGGCTAACTAGATAGAGCAGAGAAAGAAAATGTAACCATATGAATGTTTAGTGCTCACCAATGCCAAACAAGGATCGACGGCCAGGGTTCTGCAACGGATGGTGAATCATAGACAGGATCTTGATATCAGGACGGACGACGGTTAGACTTGCAGATGGTGGCTGGTGATGGGCGGCACATTGATGACGCTTGACACGTGCAGATAACCGGCATCTATAGAGTCTAGACTGTCGGCGATGATCGATCTCAGGGTGAAGCATGGCAACTACTGAGATGCAACAGAGCTTGTACATGGTAAAGATCACAGCGGCAGGAGCATTTGTGGAGCACCGAGATCCAGCTAGGAGCAGACGATGACAAGGCACACAACAGTTCGGAGGCAGGTCGACAAAGCTTCTTCTTGGATAGTTTGGGTCGCGCGAGCGGCCGGGGATGCAAGACGAGGCGGCGACGGCAATGACGTCCTAGGGATGCGTGGTATTCTCCCTTATATTCTCCGGTGGCTTCCAGTTTGAGAAGCTGGTTCCACGTCACCCGGATTAGTATTAGCCATTCGATCTTCAATGGTACGGCTGTGGATGCTCGGAGTGGATTTCACAAGAAGCGGCTTCCTATCCTTCTTTTTAACTTATTAGGTAGCGTGCCCGTGCGTTGTTACGGAATAACTAATATTATATACTAAAATCACATGAATCGCACCATAAAATAACATATAGTAAAAATTAAATACCAATATTAAAGTTCTGTTTAGTAAAAAAATAAAGTTTATAAAATTAACAGTCATTGAGAACACAGAGTCACAAGCTCACAAACTGTATTGTATAGAAATCTCATATGTCTATTTTTTTCATGCGCCAATAAATCCACGAATAAATTCCACTATATCTCCTTGCAATTCTATACATATGTAAATATAAGTGTCTACCACATGGATAATACTACGTGTTTTGAAAATTTTCCCACAAAACCTTAAAACAAAATACGTTATACTCACCGTATAAATATGCGTGACTTTAGATCTATTCTACGTAGATATATATTGTACAATAAGATATCCATTAAGTGTATGTGGCAAAATTTACTATCAGCAATTACGTGAAACCATACTGCTATTATGTCTGATAAAAATAAAAATAAAAACTAATTGGAAGTATAGTTAGTGCCCTGTTGCAAGGAGCAAATAGCTATGTTAGAGATTACCACGACCAATCATATTTATACTGCACAGCTCTACCCTGACAATAAAAAGTGACAATTTGTATTGATGAACAGTTGTAACAAATTTTCCATGACAAATTCAACATTTTATCACTATTGCTATTGGTAGGTGTCCAAGATTCTCAATGGTAAAAACACCATATGTGGAAATCTTACTTTGACTGCAACCACCATTTATATCATCAGCCCAGGGACTGATCTAGAAACTCGGGAAATATAATATATACATCACTGCTTGTTTATATAAGCACTACAATAATATATATGTCTATATGATAATAATATAAAAGAAAAAAGGAGAAAGTAATAAATACTCACACACGCATGCGTACTGGGCCCATCCTTATCCGCCCGTCAACTCTCCCTCGGCTCTCTCCTGTCCGTACCAATCCCCTTCCTCAAATTCTCCGCTTCTTGAGCTCTTGGCTCTCTCGCTTCCTCCCCGCTTCCTCCTCTCTGACTGTCCGAGGTGGCTCTCCCTTCACCCTTCTTCCAGATTTGTAGGAGGCGGAGCACGAGCTCGGGCAGTAGCGGCGGCAGCCACTGGGCCCTCCGGAGGAAGTTGTGGAGCAAGGCGGTGATGGAGCGCAGCAACTGGACATAGGTGTGGTGCATGTCGGCGAGCATGTAGCGCTGGTGAATGGCCAGCATCTGGAGCTCGGAGCGCACCCGGCAGTGGCGCACCGCATACTCCTCCATCTTGGACTGGTCGTACCCCATGGCGACCCGACCGACCAGAGCAGCCGGCTGCCTGCCGCCTACAAGAACCACTTTTTATTCCTCCCTCTCCTCACAGCAGAAGAGCCCAGTCACAGCAGCAACAGGTGGGGCGAATCTAGATGGGGAGCAGCTAGCGAGTGGGCAGGCACTGAGGCGAGCAGATCTGGAGTGGCTATCACCTCCTACCGGCTACAACAGGGAGTGGGATCAGAGAAGGTATACATTGATGACACTAAGTGGTGATAGAGATCAGAACTCAATTAGATCATGCCTCTCTAATGAGGCGGTGAGGTATTCAAGATGCTTGAGGTTGGAAATATGCCTTACTACCAGAAGAGTTCAGGTTTCAAAGGTCGGTAAATCTTATTTCACATTTGCAATAATACTTTTAATTTTACTGCACACTTAGCAGTACGAATACTAATTTGAAACAATTGGCATTTAGACTCTGCAATGATGGTTTGTGGTATACCGACAATGGAGGAGTTTCTATGTTTTGAAGAGGACAAGGCGATGGGATCCGACAACCTCACCTAAACACTACATAAGTTGTACATGTGGGAGAAGAAGCTTCTTGAGGAAGTTAAGGTGTAGAATGTGCTTTACATATTCGGATTTGTTAGGAATGTTGTGGTATGTGAGATTGCTTTTGGCCTTTTGGGCATATGATTCTATCTGTTTGTGCCTACATGCTTGTAGATCTTAACTAAGAGTGCACAATAAAAATCTCGTATGTGAAGCTTCTAGATTTTATCCTTTCTCTCACATTATCCTGGCTTTGTTCTATTTATAATTTTTGGAGTTGTTGTATATAGAAATTTTAGCTTCTGATTAGTTTTGAGTTAATATAGTGAGAAAATTTGCTCATAGCCATCAAATTCTATACTGCTTCCCTCATTGCCATAAAAAAATAATCGCTTTCCTTCTCTGCCATCAATTTGGGTTTTTTGTTTCCTCAACTGCCATTACCGTGAACAAGCCCAGGGTTTAGGGCAACTGCCTATTCTGTTAGCAATCTGCAGTTAGACTGGATGGGGATGACAGCTTTACCCCTCCAAAAAATTTGTCCAAGAATTCCTTGCTTGCCATTGATGTCCAGAACGATATACAGGAGGTATGACAACAACAAATACTATAGACACATGAGAGGCAACATTAAAGCAACATATTTTTAACACAATTAAAATGACATTAGGCATACACTATTAGATGTCCATTGGTTCACCGAGCAAAGTAGCAATTCATTAGTTCACAGACCAAGCAAAAGAGCAAGTTCAACCAGCCATCATTGTCTATATAGTCTGCAACTTGGCTCATTCTCGCTAAGCAAAATAAGCAGCCATAAGTTTGCATAGCAAGCAAAATAAGGCAGCTACACTATTAACATCACAAGCCACATAGATGATATGCATAAACTACAAATTAAGATCTAGAAGTTTCCTCTTGCTTCTAGTGTGTGCAGCAGGGCTTTGGTTTAGAGGAGTCTTGCTCGCCATAGCTGGACTATCTGGTGGCACTGGAACCATATTTTTCTTCTTGTTCACTTGTGCCTTAGCTTTTCTTTTATCCATTTTCTGTTCTATAGGTGTGGATGTGGAAGGTGGTGGTGTCGTTTCACCTAAAGACATGGAAGGGTACTCAATGGCAAGCAGATCAGGTTGGTTTGAGCCACTTACATGCATGTGAGAGAGTTTTACAATTTCAGAGGATAATATCATATACTATAATCAAGAATTGGAGTTTTGCAATTTCAGCATAGCTGAGAGAGTTTCCAGAATTTAAGTTAACTGAAGCACCTTGGCTGTAATATAAAAAAAGGATACATTTTTAAGAATAACAAATATGAATATAACATGTGAAATCTGTAAGTGCATAGAGGCATACCTAGAAGGAAATTGCATTGTTTTAGGTCCGGCTTTAACTGGGACAATACTACTCTCACATGATGGTTCAATTGTTTTCTTCCTCCTCTTTGGTTCCCCCCTGCATTTTATGAATCACATCCAATAATTAAAATGGCGGCAACCTGGAATTAATAACAAGTGGCAAAAAAAATTAAAGATGAGCAATGTCAGCATGCTTACTTCTCAGCTAGCATGGCTGCTATATCATCAGGGTCACCGTACTTGCAGTTATACCAGCGGTGGCCATATCCCTTGTAGATGGGGCACTGATGTGACCCTTTCTTCTTTGTCGTGCTGCTACCACCCTCAGTACATCTTTTTTTTCTCTCTTTCTGCCTTCTACCAGCCGTAGGTTTTAGAAGCAGTGGCTTCATAAAGAAACCATGGTCAGATTTCAGCCACTGAGACTTGTCAGGTATGGCAGATATAAGGTCCTCATACGCTGCTCCAAATTTCTCAACAGAATAATACATGTCAACATGTTTCTCCAATTGTTCTGCAAGAGATGTAATGAATGCAATAGCATGTTTGCAAGGAATCCCTGAGACTTGCCATTTCCTACATGTACAGGTTCTTGCTTCTAGGTTGACAACACATTTGAAGCCACTGCCACCCTTCACAGATACCTCTGCTACGGTATCCCCATTTCTTTGTACATCCATATCCAAGTTTCTGCTTTGCTCCTTCAATGTCTTGACGATGTGTGGTAGAATAATCCCTTGAATCTTTCTTGAGATTGTTCTTCTAACATCCCACTTATCCAGGTACTCGATCGCGCCGGTGGCGGCGGCGACGCCTGGTCTCGCGGGTGGGAGCGGCGGTGCATGGCCCTGCGAATGGCGGCGGTCGCACGCGGGCGAGCGAGATCCGGTGCGGGCAAGGGGGATCAGGCTTGGGCGAGATCAGGATTGGGTGCGGGCGGTGGAGCAGGCATGGGGATGTGCGAGCCGCGGGGACCTAGGGTACGCTTCGGCGATTTCTCCATCTATTTTTTTCACACTGCTGAGTTCATCAGTCTGGGAAGGGAACGAGAGGTTTGGGCCTTCATCAGGTCAGTGGCAGGGGCACAACTGTGACTCTCCTTCCAAAGTAACATGGACACACACGTATTACATAACGGTGATGGCATTGAAGGAAAAAAACTATGTAATTAGATGGCAGTTAAGAAAAGAAAATACATATATGTAATGGTGATGGCAGTTGAGGAAACAAAAAAACCAAATTAATGGCCGATAAGGAAAGCTATTATTTTTTATGGCAATGAGGAAAACAGTATAGAATTTGATGGCAATGAGCAAATTTTCTCTAATATATTACAGATCAAGTAGCTAGTTTAGGTATGATTATGAATGTGCCTGCACCAATACCTATTTTGGAGTGCCTATTCATATGTTATTAAGAAAATAATTGTGCTTCTAATATCCTTGCATTTTCTCCCTTTTTTCTTTTTCAGAAATGGTCTATTCGAGAAATGATTGTGTCTATGGTTTTGAGCTCTCTTTTGCATGGGCTTTTTGTTTTCTACATTCAGCCTTTTTGTTTCCAAGTTTTCACTCACCATAATGCTTTTACTTTGCCAGCCTACTTATGGGTCTATATTTTTTGAACAATTTCTCTTGTTTTGTTTTTATTATGTGGCGTGGAGGGCAGCGAGTGTGTGCTACCATTGGGTGTTGGAATATGGTGTCATGCGAACTCGATCTGTGCCACCCTCTCCTCTTCTCCTGGTCGGCTCTGGCGGCAGCCAGCCAGCCATGGCTGAGCCGAACCAGATTCGGCAAAGGTCCCTGACGGTGAGTAGGCAATAGTGCGCAGGCACGATGCTCCCCATGGATGGAAACTACTCCCTCGCCACAATGCAACAGTGGTAAATTTATTTATTATTTATTTATTTATGATTTTGCTTCGGATGTTTGGATTGAGAAATGTGTTTGCTTTGTTCCTAATTTAGTACAAACGGTTCACTGATTAACGAACTAAAATAAATAAGTTGAGGGATTTTGTTCAGGGCCACAGCTGAAGAACAGTCCAATTTGAAAGTCAAATCAATGTCTATATAATAAGAATGCGATTTCTCAATCAAGTCAATGTCTATGTAATAAGAACGTTGATTTCTCATTCAAGTCAATGTCTACAAAATAATAGCTCATGCACTATATTTGCTTTCTGGGTTACCGTACCAACTCTACTATCTGCATTTGTTGCTTTAGGTTACTCACACTGTCTACATATGGACAGTAGGTGATGTTATATACATCTAAGAAAATAGTGGAGCAGTGAAAAAGATTTGGTAGATGTGATTCATTTGGTACTGAATATCATCTTGAAGTTAAGCGTGTGTTCGTATCCCCAAAGGTGAAGCTACCAGATAGCAGTGTGTATGAGAAAAAGCTGAGAGAAAAACATCATGCAAGAGATAACCATTTGTTTATACAATACTCTCTTATGAATCTAAAAGGTAGAGGCAAACATTCTTATTCCCATGAGTTGCACATTGCACACATACTGAAGATTTCTCCAATGACAAGAGTTATTGTACACGCAGAATGTTTTTGGTAGCTACAATTCTTTTTTTACTTGAGGAACCCTCATTGTTGTGCTATGGCAGCAAGCAAACAAAAATGGGCTTGGAGAAGGTTGATAGCAAGGGTTATTTAACAACCTTCAAGGCTGGCCAAGATGTGAGCCTAAAGCCCAAATATTGTCCATCCCTAAAGGAGCTGGATCTAAAAAAACCCAATCCAGCATGATCTTGCAAGTTCAGACCTTCTCGAGATGTTTGAACATGTTTTTATGTGAACTTATATATGACCGTGCTGCCAATGGAGCTCTCAATCAGGTTAGTTGTACTGTACTGAAAGTTGCTGTTCTGATTCATTGATAGTTCCTTAATATGTTTTCCACGTCTGGAGCAGTTCCATGTCTCCAATGCAAATAAGGCACAGAATAATACGTAACTACCTACAGTGGATGGATGAAGGTACCTGAGTGCGGGAGGAGCTGCTCTCGTGGGGCTGGCTGCCTGGATGCAAAGGTGCCGCCTAGCACGTCGTCGGCAATGGCAGCACTCCAACTGGAGATGAGTGCTGATGTAGTTGATTGGCCCGGCCGTGTGGTGATGTGTGCTCATGGCGATGTCCTGGCCGCGTGGTGATGGTGCTGCAGATCGGCCGGATCAGGTGAGGTCTACGGCAGCGCGGTGGTGTCCTCGTGGCGTAGCTATCCTGCGCATCTGGGGTTGGGTGAGGTCGACATACGCGCGATGAAAGGATGTGCCCGCTCGATGACCTAGCCCGCGGTGAGCGACTCCTGAGGCGTCGGGGCTTCGACGGGGGAGGGGAGAAAGGATTGGGTTTGTGATGTAATCACGATATGTTTCTTTATTTGTTGGGTGTATAAAATCAATAATCTTTTGTGCGGGTCCGCAAAAAGTGGCGTTTTGAGGGATACTTGTCCAGGACGGCCCACCTGGAGTGGCATTTTTATGGAGATATATGGCGTTGGCGCGCGGACGCAAGCGCGGCGGACCGACGGAACGAAAAAATTGTCGCACCACGGGGAAGCTTTTGCATTGCTTCTCTTCGACTTCTCTAGCTTCTCACGTGAATCCAGAGAAACATATATAAACTTAGCTTCAGCTTCTCTTTCCCGATTCTTCCTCTTGCCTCCTCAGCTACTCCTCTCTTCCCGTCGCTCTCTCCCTCGTGTCTCGCGAAGCGTCCGCCTCCGACGCGGCGACAGCTGCCACTCCTTCCTCCCTCTCTCCTTCCCTCCCCGTCGTGCGCCTCCGCCGCCCTGTGCTCCCTCTCTCCCGTCGTGGCGGCGTGCCCGCCGGGCCCAGCGCTGCCGCCTCACCGTGGGGGGGGCTCATTGGAGGAGGGCCCCCCAGGTTAAAGCCCCGGTGCCGGCCGTCCCTGGGCACGGCATGGCGCCCCGCCGGTGACCTCCAGTGGGGGTGCCCCCCCCCCCCGAAGGGCTCCCTCTCACTGGTCCCCGTCTCGGCCTATGGTCCATAAAACCCTATGTGCCTGCCCTTGTCTATTCACCACAATTAGTAAGGATGGGGGCATGTACCGTAGCTTTAGCAATCGTGGTGCACACAACCCCCATTGCCCTCACTCTGCTCGACGACAGGGATCAGCCAGCGCCGATTATGTATGTTGTGTTCTGCTTCAGCATCCCAGTTCCAATTCAGTATTGATGTCTCCGTTTTAGTTCAGCGCAGATGCAGGTAGATGAACACAAGTCAAGTGACGCAGCAAAGCAGAGCAGCCATGCAGCGACCATGTGAGCAAGTGCCTGTTGGTTGTCTTATTCGATTTATATGTATGTAAACATCGATTTGGTGGATATTTCTTAGATAGTGTGGATCGGTTTTCATAAATATGGATATATGAGTTTTTCCTAAACCAAAGAGCAGTAAATATTTTTAGATTTTCTGTTGTTGAGTGATAATTTTTGAATGCTTATTGTCTTCAATTAGCTCCAGTTTTTTAATGTGCTTGTTTTTGGTTTCATATTTACTGGACAGGTCGCATCTTCCGCAAATCAATTTCATTTACCCAATTTTACCATCTATGCTGCTGTGGTTTATGTTCTTGGCGTAGATAGGTACAACAGTTATATATATAATCATGCAATGTCCCTTACTATATTTAAAGTTTTCGTTGTCGACTTAAAGTTATTAGTTATGTCGGTCATTTTTTCCCCATTAATCAGGGAGATGTGTTTGCCTTTCCCATTAATGTGCTTCTGAAAACATTTGGATATGATTATTTATCTGTCAATTTGATGCTGCAGAGTCATATAACTTTAGCAGTCCACTTTATGTATGGTTTGGCAACAAACTTAGGCACTTAGTTCTAAACTAAAAATGCATGATTCCTTCACTACATATTATAATTTACCTAATTGTATTGAAGCTGTCCATATGTATTTAGAATATCCTGTCCCTTTTAGTTTTATTGTATGTTAACATCTAAATGGGTTCAACAAAAAAATGTAAGAAAAAAAAGTTTGAGATATCTCAGTTATGCCTCTTGACTCATGCAGATCCTCATACATACTTCTGGCTATGCCAAGCTGATCTTCTTTTTCTTGATAAGAAATTCAGCAATCATGGCAAGTATATAGCTTTGTATTGATGAGTTTTGAAGAGACCAGAACCAATTAGAGGCAGTATATCACCGGAATCTCTGCTTTTTGCTCAAATGTACCTCCGTTGTTGGAGTATTTGTTGCTTATTCATGCCATGTTTTTATTGTTTGAGTTAGCCTCCCTCTGTCGTATGCTCAAAACACAAGTATGCACAGGACTCAGTACCTTCAAAAAGCTATCAACTTTTATGTCTTTTTTTAGTTAATTAAATTTGTCAGCTGTTAAAATGGGCCCTGATTTTATTATACTACTAATGTATTCAAATGGTATAATCTGATCAGGTGCAGTCTACAAACAGGTTCCTTATCACAGGAAGTGCCTTTTATTTTTCCCTTTTTGATGTGGTGACTCCTTTTCCCTAACTTAGTTGTCTAAACATTCTTTTCTAGCTCTTGATTATTTTCTTCCATAGAATTAGCAAGTTTGAATCCCTAGGCTCACAACAGTAAGTCCTTCCAGTGTGTGGATAGTCATTCAGTGGTCGGCTATATCGCGTACCATCTATGTTCTTTTATTTAGCATTGTGGAGATCTGCTTTGTACAATTACTATCACAAGCATATGGGAACTTTCCACCATTTGTGGTTTCATTGTCCTCTCTTATGGTTCATGTTTGCATACACCTCAAACACTACTAACACAGTTGCCTCTTGTTTTCAGGTATATTCAGTCACATTGCGAAGAAGAGGTGAATAAGAAAGTGATTGTGCACTGAATAGATAGATAAATTGCTTCGAAATACTTCTTTGGTTCTGTTAGTCGTGCAAGAGCAGTTACAAATATGCACATTATGAGAAACTATAATACTGTCAATTAGTGGCTTTACCATATTCACAAGCCATGTGAAAATCTATACTTGAGATTTAAGAGAAACTAAATATTCCAAAATTCTTGACTGCTGAGAATTTGAGCTTGGTGGGGAAAATGGCCAAAGTAGAGTTCCGGTACCACTCTTCTTTTTATTCTGTATGTCTAATAAAATTTACAAATAAATTTTCTTAAACTTTAATCTATTTCATGTAAATTTTTAATGTTGGTGCATCTATTATTGATTCTTCATAACCATTGGATTTGAACAATTGAATTCCATGTTATTACTATTGTCGGCACCGTTGGATTTGAACAATTTGGTTCTTTGTTGTTACTGACTACTACTGGTTTCAGTGCACTATAATTTTTAGTTACAATAAAAAAATTGTATGTGACATCCAATATTTTTTTACGTCTATCTAACATCATGATCTTGTTATCCACTACTAGATTTTGACCCTGTTGCATCGGCCACTTTTTGATGTTATAGGTTTAAAATAGATGCAATAGTCACGTCTCGCATCAATTTCGTGATTGATGCCAGCCAATGCAAGAGGTCCCGATGCAATAGCCTTTTGCATCCGTTTCACATGGGCGATGCGAGAAGTAGGTATTGCATCGACCATCCGTTGTTTGTTGCATCAAAAATTAAGAGATGCAATAGCTTATGGCTTCAAAATCATGTTGATGCAACACATCTATTGCGACGACTATTGTTCGATGCAACAAACTGTATTACATCCATTCTAGGTTTGATGCAATATAATCTATTGCATCACCATTTTGATTCGATGCAATTGGAACTATTACATCGATGTGAGGTTGGATGCAATTACATCTAATGCATCGACGTGAGGTCGGATGCAATACAAACTATCACATCAGCAAGAGCTTAGATGCAATACAAACTATTGCATCGACATGAGTTTAGAAGCAATATAAACTATTGCATCCACATCAAATTCAAAGTACAACCAATAAATGCATTGTATTCATTGCACAAAGTTTCATAAATTTTCATAGATCAATGTCACAGAAAGGCAATGATATTAATAACTTGAGTCATAACCATTCAATAGTTTGTACATCGTAAGGAAGTGAAATGCCTTTCTATCTCCAAATATAGGTAACTGCAAAGTTGAACTGCATTACAATCCACTGACTTATGCTACAAATAGGCAAGCAAAAACAAAAATAATTGTGTCTTTGCACGTATCAACATGAAATCTTTATCCTTGCACAATATTTGATTCATTTTAGCTTCCAAGACTCCCTCAAGGTGGATCTTCATGGAAAAGTCAAAATAACTTGCATTAGTACTATATATAGTTAATCACATAGTTTGAATCAAACATAGAGAGCACATGATAGACACCAATATTTTTGATTTAACAAATAGAATAGATACTGAAGCCGAACTATAAACACATAAGGCATGGACTCCTTATTGCTCGTGTTAACTAAGTGAACAAACATACATGTATAAGTGAACAAGGTTCCTGTTAATAATCTGGATAGCAACTTAAAAGGACACATGACTGCTCATACCTGTCCTCATTTGTTTTTGCATTGTCGCTTTTTATTTGCAGCAGTATTCCTTAGTGTTTGTGATGTAATAAATGTCACTGTCTCGTTACTATCTTTATCATTTGAGAAAAGATTTCTATGGGTGCTGTGAGTGAGGCAACTAGATTGGATACTCTTCTTTGTGCTCAACAGTACACTGTCTGCTTCAGTCTGTACAACCAGAAGATTTGAAGGAGCCATCAGCCTTTAGCAATTCTAGGAATCTGTTTGAGTGCTGGTGATTATTATATATGAAGTATATTATGCACATGTTCTGATCCTTGGGTGAGAGTGGAAACATCAGGTTCATTATTTGTTGGAAGGGAAGATTCTATAGCAGCCTTCATGTAAAAAAAGATGCCACATTATGTCAAATTAAATGAATGCACTGCTTGCTATAGTCTGTAAAAAACAAAAGATCTGAAGGAAAAATCACCACTTAGCAATTCTAAGAACGTGTTCAAGTGCATGGAAGTTAAGCTATCTCTCTCTCAAAGTAAGAAACAATCCATTGATCTTTCACAATTGAAGAAGAGAATGACAGAACATGTATTTTAGTGTACTATCATGTTGAAGTTTGCTTAAGTACAGTTACATAGTAAGGAGCTTACTGTTATGCATACTGTTACCTCTTTCACATGTTTTGATCCATGGATGCGAGTGGGAGCAACCTCAGGTTCATCATGTGTAGGAAGGGAAGATTGTATAGCATCCTTCATTTTAAAAAAAGATTGATACATTATGTCAGTTTGCTATACTATGTAAAAACCAGTAGATCCAAAGAAGCAATCATCACTTAGCAATTTTGATGTAAGCTGGACTTCTCGATGAGGGCCGTCTTCTCGGGGCTACCGTCGACCAGCTATACTTCCTTGTGTTCTTTGGACTTTGAATTCTTCCTTGCAGTCTCCTGCTCGGGTACTCGGAGCTGGTCGGGGTGGATCTGTGCAGCCTGGGCTGCTGTTTCTGCCATGCGGATTGAAAGATCGATTGCTTTGGTGATCTTGAAGCTTTCCTCCTCGCAAGTGTATGCGGTGTAGACATTGCCCCTGACAGTTAGAACTCCCTTCTCTGTGGGCATTTTAAGGACCAAGTATGAGTAATGTGGAACTGCCATGAACTTTGTCAGTGTTGGTCGGCTAGTATTGCATGGTAAGTTCCATTAAAGTCGGCGACCACAAAGTTGACGAACTCTGTTCGAACGTGGTCGGATGTTCCGAACTGGACAGGCAGCGTTATCTGTCAGAGGGGTACTGAACTTTGACCCGACAGGACTCCCTAGAATTGAGCGTCGTAGGGCTTTAGCTGTGCCGGGGTTATCTTAAGAGCAGGCAAGCTATTGCGAAAGAGGATGTCAATGGAGCTTCCCCCGTCGACGAGCACGCGCTCGAATCTGATGCTGTTGATGCAAGGATCCAGTATTAGAGGGAAACGTCCTGGCTCCGGGATGGCGGCCCACTGATCCTTCCTGCTGAAGGAGATCTCCCTATGCGACCAGGGAGGAAATTTCGGATCGGCGATCAGACCATCCGTGCTGTCTATGTTGAGGCAGGCTCTCTTTAAGAGGTTTCTTTCTCGCTTAGACTCGATGGAGACCTTGCCCCCGAAGATAGAGTGGACCACGTCGGTGGGACTGACATACTGGTGTCATGGGTCCCTATCCTGGTCCTCGTCCTCGTCTTCGTGATCGCGCCCGTCCTGTTTCCCGTTTTTCTTGGCGGGGTCTTCTTGAGCAGCCCGCCGCGTATAGATGCTTTTGAGGACGCGACATTCCTCCATCGTATGGTTAGACTTTGGATGTAGTTGGCATGGTCCCTTCAATGTCTTGTTGTAGTCTTCCTGGTAGTCTCGCCGCCCGTTGGGACGCTTGACCGTATTCACCTCGTGGTCGTGGTCACGAGGGCGCTTGCCTCTGCAGTCATCACGATTGTCACGCCGCCTATCCCAACCTTCTCTGTGGTCGCGGTTGTCGGGGCGACGATGGTTCCTGTTGTCGAAACGACCACGACTGTCGTCTCGTTGAGGGAGCTGGTCGGGACCTCTTGCATCATCCCGGATGAGCTTTTCTACGTCGTCGGCGTCGGCATAATTTTTGGCCGTGGCAAGGAGTTCGGCCATCGTCGTTGGCCTTTTGCACAGTAGCTTGTTTCTCAGTGCTTCGTGGAAGCGTAGCCCTTTAATGAAAGCAGATATGGCCTCGTCGTGGGAAATTTTCGGGATTTTGAGGCGCATATCCGAGAATCGTCGGATGTAGTCGCGCAGAGGCTCGTTTTTCCTGTCCCTTATCCTCTCGAGGTCGTACTTGTTCCTGGGCTGCTCGCAGGTAGCGATGAAGTTGTCGATAAACGCTTGGCGGTGTTCTTCCCAAGAGTCGAAAGAGTCCTCGGGTAGGCCCAGGAGCCATTGATGACCGGCCTGGTCGAGGACGACCGGAAAGTAGTTGGCCATGACGTGCTCATCTCCTGCTGCTGAACGAACTGCGATCTCATAGAGAGTGATCCAGTTTTCTGGGTTCTCGTCGTCGTATTTTTTGAGCTTCTCGAGCTTGAAGTTTCGGGGCCACACGACCTGGCGGAGATGTGAGGAAAATTGTCTCAGGCCGGGAGGACCATGCGTGGCGTCGTACTCAATGCGACGCAGGTTTTCGTGCACTGCTCTTTCCGTGGTGCGCCTGTTGATGCCGTCCCGGGCGTCCTTGGGAGGGATATTGTGTCGTAAATCCCTATCCTGGTTCACTTCCTGGCCGCGGCCACGATTTTGCTCGCGGTAGCCGCCGGCGTCCCGACCACCGTTATCGCGTCGTGAACCCCTCCGGCGATTATTGGGGGAGCGGCTATGGTGGTGCTCGCTGGGTTGTGGTGAGGTCTGGCTGCGATGAGTGTGATCGGAGGAGACATCCGCGTAGGAGATAGCTTGGATTCTTTTGAGCAAGGTGGCTGTCTGTTCCATCGCGGCGATCAGATGCGCACGTACGCTGGATCGGACACCCTGGCACTCGAGAGTATCAGGGAGTCGGTCTAAGTTTGCCATAGCAACGGCCACGTTAACACTTTGCGTTTTGTAGACTTGTTGATCCCCGACCATGTCGAAAGCGTCGCTGAGGTTGTGCGGCGGGAGTTGTCGTTCCTCGTCCGCGCGTCGTCGGGCGCGGTCGGCATTGCGCTGCTCGCGGAGCTGCCTCTGCTCGTCGGTTTCTCCATCGACGACCGGTTCATCGCCGCTGACGTTGAGGACGAGGTCTCCTCGTCGGGGTGGGAAAACCGGGAAGCGAGAGAAACCTGGAGGGTACGGTGGTAGATCCAGGTCGTAGTCTTCGTCCTCGGAGTTTATAACTTCGGTGGGAACGGATCCGGTGCTGGAGTTTGTGCTGGAAGTCTGGCCGTCCTGTAGTTCTCGGATCGTCACCATGTTGACGTAGTGACGAGCTGGTCTACCGCTCTGTTTTGGCAACCAACCTGTCCTGTTGAAAAGGGATTGGATGTGCCGTGAGTAGTGAACGGCTGAGTTGTTTAGCCCGTAAGGGGAACCTTGATCTGGATCAGCCTTGTGTTCGACGGACCGTCCTGACAGGGTGGAAGTTATCATCAGGGACGTACCCAGCCGTTCGTGTGTGACGACACGAGTTGGCCGGCACTAGTTGAAAAAGTCCGTTGGGGCAGCTTGATCGGACTGGCACGAGATCCCATCTACTAGTCGGGAAGCTTCGAGAAGCTTGAGATCGGCGCGATCAAGGGCTCGGAAGAGGTCCGAGCCGTCGACCTTATTTCCCTTGTAACGAGGGAGCGGTGGTCGAGTGCTTGGCGTCGGCGTGGTCGGAGCCGATGCTGCTGTCATCCCAGATCGAATCTGGGTTCCTTCCGAAAATGTGGTCGTGAGGCCGCCGCCGCGCGTCGTCCACGTGATCTGGCCGACGGTGAACGTGAGGCCTTCAGGTACGGCCGCGGAAACTGGAACGATGACCATCTTGTTCGTCGGAAAAGCTGTACGCACACCCCCTACCTAGCGCGCCACTGTCGACGAAAGCTAGACGGCAGTCTACCTTGGGGTATACCCACGGTAGTAGTTTATCGGTAGACGGTGCGCAAGCTACGAACTCGATGGTGACGCAAGACAGAGACGAGGTTTTTATCCAGGTTCGGCCGCCGTGTGGGCGTAATACCTACGTCCTGCGTCTGATTGTATTGGATTGTGTTGAGATAATCTGTCCTAGGGGGTCCCTTGCCCCTCCTTATATAGTCCGGAGGGCAGGGTTACAGATCTGGAAACTAATCCTAGTCGGTTACAATTGCCATAGATAGTTCGATATCAATTCCTATTCTAAAATCCTGCTTGATCTCCACGTCTTGTTTCCTTGCGCGAAACTCCGAGCAGTCAGATCAAGCCTCGAACTCGTCTCGTAATGGGCCAAGCCTCCTGGCCCAAGTCTAGCCGTAAGGTATAGGGGTTTATACCCCCACAACGGCCTACACAGGGGCGGCGGGTGCGGCACCGGCGGCCTACCGGTAGTAGCCGACGACGGCGCGCAGGCGGTCTGATGGAGAAGATGCGATGGGGAAGAAGTGAAGAACCACTAGGCTTGTGGCGTGATCCATATTATGGAGGGAGAGTAATTAGCGCCGATGTTGTTTTTTCGTGGGTGGAAGAGCGCACGCGATGAAAATATTTCGCGGGTTTGGGTTTTTTTATTTTTTTTGCGATTAGGTTTTTAGCAGCCGTGATGGGTACTCTAAGAAATAGTTCTTCATATTAAATAAATAAATATAAAATATAGGAAATTGTAAATAGGTTTTTCTTAACATATACTTAGATTTGTAAAAATATTTACTAACCTAATTACATAACGGTATTTATATATATAGGAAATTGTAAATAGGTTTTTCCTTTGTCCCTATTTAAATGTCACTTTTATGTTTATGTGCCACAACTTTAACTAGATTTGTACAAAATCCGTTTAACATAGGAGTCAGGGTATCTAAGGGTACTCGAGAAGTTGAAAGATAAGTAGCTCACTCGAAGCAGCTTGTTAATGGCTCCGCTCGGATGAGTACTACTAACTACTACTTAGCCTCTACTACTACTAGTACTACTAGTACTACTGCTGCTGCTGCTGCTGCTACTACTACTACTGCTACTACTACTACTACTGCTACTACTACTACTGATACTACTACTACTGCTACTGCTGCTGCTGCTGCTGCTACTGCTGCTGCTACTACTGGCTACTACCGCTACTACCGCTACTACCGCTACTACCGCTACTACCGCTGCTACTACTGCTGCTGCTACTGCTGCTACTGCAGCTACTACCACTACTACCGCTACTACCGCTACTACTCCTCCTCCTACTACTGCTACTGCTACTGCTACTACTTCTGCTTCTGCTTCTGCTGCTGCTGCTGCTGCTGTTGCGGCTACTACTACCGCTACTACCGCTACTACCGCTGCTGCTACTACCGCTGCTGCTACTGCTGCTGCTACTACTACTACTACCACTACTACTACTACTACTACCACTACTACCACTACTACTAGATTGTTGAATTTGAAAAGATAAACAAGTTTTAAAAATATAAATAATTGGAATGATGAATTTGAAAAGATTTTCAACTGGATTGTTGAATGAGAAAAGATAAACAAAATTTGAATAAAAAATGGTCATTGCAATGTTGAATTTAAAAAGATAAACAACTTTAATGTTGAATTTGGAAAGGTAATGAACTGCATTGTTGAATTTTGAAAGAAAAACCATTTTGAATATAAAAATTGGTTTTGTATACAATTGTCAAAAAATTTTAAAAAAATGGCCCTAGCAAGCTTGCTAGAGATTCAACCCTATACAGAAGCCCAGTGGGCTCAACCGCACAAGGGATGTCAGCAAAGCCTGCCAGGTCCAATGCAGCATGGTCATAGTGATTGTAGCGTTAGTGAGTTCGAGAGGGCTAGCAGCATTCACCTTTTAAGCAGCGATTTGCATTGTGAAATAGGCGAGGTAGGATAATATGCTCAGTGAACAGCCTTCACCTCTTCGATAGCAAGTTGATAGCATAATGGGCCGGCCCACTTCGTGAAACCCCTCCCCACTCGTGAAGGGTACTCAATCCCCTAATCACTCCCGTTCCTGAGCACTCCACCTACCACTCCCCACCCGTGAACACAGTCCCATCCTCGTCTCCTCCGGGCGACGGCTGCGGCGGCGGAGTCAATCCCACGGCGGCGGCAGAGGAGTGGTGACAGAGGCGGTGGCCATGGGACGCGGCAAGCACACCCTCCATGCCCGGAAGCAGCCTCGCAACTCGCGAGGTCAGTTTGCCCCTAGGTGCGAGGTGGTGTACACTGACTCCGATGAGTCGGGCTTCTCATCGGCGGGTGGTGTGCCCCCATTGAAGCGCTTGAAAGAGGGGCCATCGACCCAAACCCCAACGAACAAGGTGGAGTCATCTTCCCGAACACAGGCGAAGAAGAACCCTAACCCAAGCTTCAATGGCATGAACAAGGTAAATGCAGTACATGTAGATCGTTCGATACCCTTTCAACTTCCATATTCGTTCATCCTTCCTGTGCTGGCACAATCTGGCCATTGATTCAACTTTGTGAAAGTTGGGCTTTTACTATTGGACCTTCTAATGGAGCAGCTGTTGTTTAAAGTTTGTGCTATATAAATAGATAAACTGTGTTGAGGTAATGTGTTGGTTTTCTCTAATTCTTAATGAATTTACTTGGTCATATTCTTTGGCTCATACGTGTAGCTATAGTTATTTAAATTGTTGTGCCTGTTTGGGCCTAAAATCAGACAGGGTTTCCTGGTTTGTAATGTGTGATCTTGTGAGTAGTAGAATTATCTCTACATGTGTATAACAAAGTTGTTCACAATTTGTTAATCTTTCTTAAAAGTCCAGAACCATCTTTATTGGACATGTGTAACTCAAGTGATAGCTTTTAAACTGGCATGTCAGATTCATTCCTGGTTGTGGCTTTCAGCTTGTGTATGCACGGGGTTTCACCATATTTGTAGATAATTATCTTATCTTTGTTGTAATAATTTTTCATGATCCTAGGTCTCATAATTATGCAAAGTCTGGGCATAGATTTGGTTGCTCTCTATATTGACAGGACATATTTCTATAATTATGCAAATTCGACCTATTAAGCTTTAGGATCATGTTTTGATGATTGAAAATGAAATGTAGGCAATTACATAAGCTTTCCAAAATGTCTTGCTGCAAGTTATTTAAACTTGTGAACCTACAGTTATGATTTATTTACTTGAGTACGGCATGCATACCTGTAGTTGAACATAGAATTGCTAAGTGTTGATTGCTGCCCTAAGATAGATTTCTAATATTTTATTTGTTATTTTAGGTTCCCTATGACAGTGAAATGGAAGACTCTTCATTCATCATGGAAGAAGAGGAGGCTGCTGTCCACGACGTGCAGTGGCTAGTTGATGCAGCGGCCGATGAAGCAAATGACATGTTCGAACGCCGAGCAAAGAAGTCCTCGGCTCGAGTTGCAAAGACATTTGACAAGCTCTTTGCAGACCTCAAGAGTGGTATACTGGACTCAATTGCGTTGAACAAGAAGGGGGCTCCAGCCTAGAAGCTGCGAAAGCTTTTTGACGCCCACAAGGCTATTGCAATAAAAGATTGCACTAACTACATCGCTCATGATCTTCATCACATATTTGAGGGACTCTTTGCCGACGTCAAGTTCGCGGTAGTCAATCCTTTAGTAGAGAAGAACAAGAGCAAAAAGAAGAAGTGAATGTCACCTATGCAAGTCTGTCGTCAATGTCACCTTTTGTGAAAGTGACTTAATTAGTTGTCTGACCTGTGGTATTTGGAACTTCCTGGTGGTAGTACAAACTGATGAAAGCAGTCTATGTGCTGCTGGTACTAGTAACTAATGAAAGCAGTCTATGTGCTGCTGGTAGTAGTATGTGCTCGGGCTTGTAAGACATAGTAGAAGCACTGTATGTGCTTGTGTCTGGAACTATGATCAGCTTCTGTTGCATGCTTGGGTGGCGCCAGAGTCACTTTAATTGACATGTACATGTGCAGTGTTGTGTCTTATTCAAGTCGGTTATGTATATTTGGCAAGTGCCATGGTGACGTGAACTCTTGTAGACTGTGAACCACTGTATTTGCCACTATATATATATATATATATATATATATATATATATATATATATATATATATATATATATATATATATATATATCAGTTATTGCTGCTGTCCATCACTTCTTTTAAATATCCATACAAAAGGAACATTGGCTCCAAATATTAAGTTATCAAATAAATATGTATCCATGCAGCATCCACAATAAAAGAAACACAAAAAGCTATATCATTCTTCAAAAAAATCATCATATGAATCTTGTCTCTAAACACTTAAGCAAAAAAATCATCATCTGCTTCGTCATTTGTGGCAACGGCAGGTGCGACAACACCATCGTCAACATAAGCATCAACATCATCTTCACCCTCATCACTAAAGTCTTCTTCATTTGGTTCTGGTATAGATTGAGCAATTGCTTTCTCAATAACAGAAGCATCAATTGCTTCCCCTTCCATGTCTGTTCGTCGCCAATTCATCATGTCCCCCTGGTTGCTTCTAATAGACATGTGCTCCACCCCAACAAGCAATGAGTCAACATCAATTTCTGCTTCCTCTTCAACAATAGCTGATTCCGGCATGGAGAAAATGTTTCTTGGTTTGATTCGAACAATGCTAAACCAATTTGATTTTTTTGTGTGTTTGACATAAAACACTTGCTCTGCTTGTGTAGCTAGAACATATGGATCATTTGAATATCTGAAACAGGTAGTATCAATATCTATAATTCCAAATTGATCTTTGTTGTACCCTTTACTTTTGCTCTTTGTTGAAGCAGGGACATCAAACCAATCACACTGAAACATCATTACTTCCTTTCCACCAGCGAATTGTAGAGAGATAATTTTCTTAATAACTCCATACCAGTCCATATTACCCGTACCTTCATCACCCTTGATTGTGGGGCTGGGCTGAAATGAAATCTTCTGCAGGTACACTAACAACGAAACGTGTAGACCGAGTAGTTGCGTATAAAGAGTGCACGTATGTATGCCACCGACTATACCGTTAGAACTTTCTCTAAGTTTGGAGAGGACGTATGGAACGTGCATGCATCATGAATCATTCATATATTCTTTATGCACTACTTGGGTATTAAATTCTGAAAATATATTTCTTCATCTCTCCTTGTAATTAATCTCCCTTACTCAATTGTGGTCTTTCTACAGATGGCAGCCCCGCACGCAAGTGAAACTTTCCTGGACATGTTTGGCACTCCTACTTTGTTGTGGAGGGTGCTAAGTTTAGTTGGATATGAGGAACCACCTAAGTACACTTGGACCGAGGCTGAGCATGCAGGGGCCTTGCCTTGGGTAGATGTCCAAATTACAGTTCCCCCTTGTCCAAATAACCCACAGTGGCTAGGTTGGTTAGTTGACTGTGATGGCCAAACTCCTTGGGAGGGTGCCCAAGTAGCAGCCCTGGAGGTTTTGCTAGAGATTTGCTAAGAGCATGGTGATGAGTTAATGAATGGCCCAGTGGGATCCGTTCCCAGAGTGAGTATAACTGACACATTTGTGTCCCAGGTTGGTAATGAGTCTTTAGAGATGAGAGAAACCTTGCTAGGATATAGTTCTAGCCCTGCCATGAGTGCCATGCTAGCGGTACTTAAGCTGTACTATGTACGCCAGGATACCTACATAGACGCTATGCTAGCGCTCCAACAAGCACAAGTTGGACAGCGCAAACTGCGCAAGCGAGTGCGCAAGCATCGCAAAGCTTTTATGGATGCATAAGCTGAACTCCAAAATTATCACACCGCTTTGCAAGCCCGCCGCAATCAAGTTGCGAACGCAGTTAGAGAGCGCAATGAAGCACAAGCCCGCATGATGCAAATGACTAGAGAGAGAGATGAGGCTATGCGCTTGGCTGAAAATAGAGAAGCTGCTAGAGTTAGAGCCTTGTTCCATGCTGAAATGAGAGAGGAAGAGCTGATTACTAGGATTGCTGAGCTGCAGTTAGATGTCCATCGTTTAAATAATATTATAAATCCTATCCCACAACCAGCCCCTTTTGATCATGAAGAAGCTCTTAGTGAGGAAGATCAGGGTGATGGCATCATCTCTAATGGAGAATCCGAGGAAGATATGTAGCCTAGCAATGATTTTATGACCATGTATCAGTTTCCATCTCTTTGTGTAATGGACATGTAATCTGAATTTTAGTTGAGACTCTATGTATTTGGCCAGGGTGCCCCTCCTATAAAACTTAAGTTGTGACAATGACTCCATGTAACCCTATGCACTTATTTGTGATGCTCTATGTTTTATGTTGAGCCTAAATAATTCTCTGCAATGTCTTTAATCTTTGAGAAATTGTGGCTGTGATTGATCGCGAGAATAACCAAGTGTCATGGAAGATCTTTTCTTATTGTACATGGATTATTGCGGCTTGATTTATGTGAATTTACTTCATTAAATTCCGTATGGCAGCAATTGAAGTTCATGACAATTATATCTATCGCCTGAAACAATCGCTTGGTATGCCTTGTGCAGATGGCTCGCAATACTCGCTCCGGTCACAACGAGGTGCCGCCACCACCTCCTCCCCCGCCTACGCCTACTGAGCTATTGGCAGCTCTTGTTGAGGGTCAGCGTATGCTCAATGAGGCAATGCAAACTATGGCACAGCAGAACCGGGGTGGTCGCCATGCCCGCCAAGGCGGAGAGGCAAATCAGTACAGCAGTTTCAAGGATTTCCAGGACACCAAGCCGCCGCTTTTCAAGGAGGCTGTTGAACCTCTAGAAGCTTATGAGTGGCTTAACACTCTTGAACAGAAATTCCGTTTGCTAAGGTTGACCGAAGAGCTAAAGGCGGAATATGCAGCCCACCAGTTGGAAGGCAAAGCAGGTGTCTGGTGGAGTCATTACAGGACCAGCTTACCTGCCAATGCTGTTGTAACTTGGGATCAGTTTACAACTGCTTTCAGGAACACTTATATTCCACAAGGCTTAATGACTATCAAGCACACTGAGTTCATGAACCTGACGCAAGGCACTAAAAGCTTGACTGAGTATCTTCATGCTTTTAACAATTTGTCTCGCTATGCTCCTGAGATGGTTGACACCGAAGCCAAGAAGCTTGCTAGTTTCAAGAGAGGGTTGGGACCCAAGTTGTCCAAGGACATGGCTGGGAACAAGAGTACCACCTTCAACGAGTTTGTGAGTGATGCATTGACTCAGGAAAATTCTAATGCTGTGTATGCCGCATCCAAGAACCGCAAAAGGGCCTATGAGGCAGGTGCTTCACAGTCCAAGGCTCCAGTGGCAAGCAAGCCGGCCTATCGCCCACCCAATGCTACGACAAGGTATAGGCCGCCGCAGAAAAAGTCAAATGTGAAGACGGGAGTGCGCAAGTCCTTCACAGTTGCTCTCCCAAGAGGTGCCACGGGTCAAGGAGGTCCCAAGACTCCTCCTGATAACCGTCCCTGCTTCAATTGCAAACAAGTTGGTCACTGGGCGAGAGATTGCCCTTACCCTAGGAGGACTTCTGCAGCTGGGGTTACTACTCGATCCGGCCGAGTGCACTATACTACCATTGAAGAAATTCCTGAAGGTGAAGTGGTCATGGCTGGTATGTTCCTTGTAAATCAACACCCTGCAGTTGTCTTATTTGATTCTGGAGCTTCACATTCATTTATGAGTCAAGCATTCGCATCTAAACATGGGCAACATGTCATTGACCTTGATAGTGGAAAATTTTGTATTAGTGCTGCTGGTAACCAAATTGCTACAAATCAAGTAGTGAGAGATGTACAAATTGCCATAGAAGGGCGTAATTATTCAGCAAATCTTGTGATCTTACCAGGCTTGGGAATAGATGTTATCCTAGGAATGAAATGGATGAGTGATCATGGAGTGTTAATAGACACTTCAACTAGGGTCATTATGTTGAGGGAGCCTGATAGTAAGGAAGCTTTCTTAGTTCAACTCCCTAGAAGCAACGACATCCGTCACGTGGCCAATGCTATTCGACCACTCACTATAGCAGAAATTCTGGTAGTGTGTGAGTTTCCGGATGTTTTTCCAGAGGACCTGCCTGGATTGCCGCCGGACAGAGACATTGAATTTAAAATTGATCTAATTCCGGGTACCGCACCTATCTCTAGAAGGCCATATCGAATGCCACCCAATGAATTGGCAGAGTTGAAAAAGCAATTGCAAGAACTGCTTGAGAAAGGTCTTATTCGGCCTAGTTCTTCTCCGTGGGGTTGTCCGGCTCTCTTTGTCAAGAAGAAGGACAATGCTCTACGTGTGTGTAGACTATCGTCCGTTGAATGCCGTGACTATCAAAAACAAGTATCCACTGCCTCGCATTGACATCTTGTTCGATCAATTAGCCAAGGCCAAAGTATTCTCCAAAATTGATCTGCGATCTAGGTGTCATCAAATCAAGATCTGACCTGAAGACATTCCTAAAACGGCTTTTTCTACCAGGTATGGGTTGTACGAGTATTTAGTCATGTCCTTTGGTCTGACTAATGCCCCTGCTCATTTCATGTACCTGATGAATTCGGTGTTCATGCCTGAACTGGATAAGTTTGTGGTGGTGTTCATCGATGATATATTGGTGTACTCTGAAAATGCACAAGAACATGAGGAGCACCTTCGGATTGTACTCACTAGATTGCGAGAACATCAGCTCTATGCCAAGTTCAGCAAGTGTGAGTTTTGGCTGAAGAAAGTGCCTTTCTTAGGCCATATTTTATCCGAAGAGGGTATTTCTGTTGACCCGTCAAAGGTGCAAGAGGTTCTAGACTGGAAGGCCCCGACTTCAGTGCACAAAGTTCGGAGTTTTCTCGGTCTAGCTGGATATTATCGGCGCTTCATTCCAGACTTTTCCAAAATAGCTAAGCCTATGACCAAGCTACTGCAAAAGGATGTGAAGTTTGTGTGGTCCGAGGAGTGTGAAGTTGCTTTCACCACTTTACGCCATTTGCTGACCACCGCTCCTGTTCTGGCACAGCCTGACATTGAAAAGCCATTTGATGTCTTTTGTGATGCATCTGGCACTGGCCTAGGTTGTGTACTTATGCAAGAAGGCCGAGTTATTGCCTATGCATCTCGGCAGCTGAGGAAACATGAAGCCAACTACCCTACTCATGATCTAGAGTTAGCGGCGGTTGTACATGCACTGAAACTCTGGAGACATTATCTGTTGGGTAATCTATGTCACATTTACACTGACCATAAGAGCCTCAAATATATATTCACTCAGCCCGAGTTGAATATGAGACAAAGGAGATGGTTGGAGTTGATAAAAGACTACAATCTAGAAGTGCACTATCATCCAGGCAAAGCCAATGTGGTAGCTGATGCTCTCAGTCGGAAACAACATGTTAGACCTCTCTTAGAGGAAGGCTTCAATTTATTGCATCCTGTGGTCTTATACAACATCATAGTCAGCTGCTCGTTAGAAAGTCAAATCATAGAGCTCCAAAAATCTGATCCGGGTATTTTTCATATAAAAAGAAAAATGCAAGAGCAAGACACCAAGCATTTCAAGGTAGATGAGAAAGGTGTACTGTGGTTTGACGATCGACTAGTTGTACCCAAAGACCGTGACCTACGCAACAAGATCTTAGAAGAAGCTCATTCTTCCAAGTTGTCCATTCATCCGGGCAGTAGCAAAATGTACCAAGATTTGAGACCTCGTTTCTGGTGGACCAAAATGAAGAAAGAGGTAGCAGCTTATGTTGCTAGGTGTGATACTTGCTGCAGGGTGAAGTCAGTTCACCTCAAACCTGCAGGTTTATTGCAACCCTTGTCTGTTCCAGGTTGGAAGTGGGAAGAAATCAGCATGGATTTCTTTGTTGGACTTCCCCTTAGTCAAAAAGGACACAACTCTATATGGGTGAAGCTCATTTTATTCCTGTACACTCTACATACCGGCCATCCGACTATGCTGAGTTGTACTTCTCTCAGATAATTAAGTTGCACGGAGTGCCTCGCACTATTATTTCTGATAGAGGTCCTCAGTTCACTGCTCGCTTTTGGGAGCATCTGCATTCACTCCTTGGTACAAAGTTGGTTCGCTGTTCAGCCTATCATCCTCAAACCTCCGGTCAGACTGAGCGTGTGAATCAAATCTTAGAGGATATGTTGAGGGCATGTGTTATATCTTCCAAGGGTGCGTGGGAGAAATGGCTACCCTTAGCTGAATTCTCATACAACAATAGTTATCAAGAGAGTATCCAAATGGCTCCTTTTGAAGCTTTGTATGGCCGCAAATGTAGAACTCCGTTAAACTGGGTTGAACCTGGTGAAAGAAGGTACTACGGAATTGACTTTGTCAAGGAAGCCGAAAAGCAAGTTCTCGTTATCCAACAACACATGAGAGCCGCCCAAGCTAGGCAGAAAAGCTATGCTGACCGAAGAAGAAAGCCAATCGAGTTCGAAGTAGGTGACTTTGTGTACCTAAAGGTATTGCCCATGAAGGGAGTGAATCGCTTTGGTGTTAAACGAAAGCTTGCTCCTAGGTATGTGGGTCCCTACCAAATCATTGAGAAGAGTGGTAAGGTAGCTTACAAAGTGCAACTACCTCCCGAAATGAGAGCTATTTTCCCTGTATTCCACGTATCTCAACTTAAGAAGTGTCTTCGTGTGCCCGAAGAGAGAGTTGAATCAAGAGATATCAAGTTGCAGTCAGATCTATCTTATGAAGAAAAGCCTGTACAAGTTCTTGATGTCAAAGAACGAGTTACTCGTGGGAAAGTGATCAAACTTTTTAGAATTTTGTGGAACCGTCAAAATGAGAGAGATGCCACTTGGGAAAGTGGTACGTCTTTCAAATCTCGGGACGAGATTTTTGTAAGGGGGGAGGGCTGTAACACTCCTAGTGTTAGCTTGCATGTTAACCATGAGCATTGCATCAACACAAGCATCATCATGCTCATTCATAAGCATCTATCATGATCACATGTCATCTTATGTATACCATGTATGATTGAATTGCTTGTGTGACTTGAATTGAGTGACTATAAGGGGTAACCAAAGCAAACAAGTGTACATTGTCTTCCAAAATACATCAATCATGTTTAGAATATCATTTAGAACAAAGTTCATGTTGAAGGTTTAGGTTAGGGTTAAACCTAGAATGGCTTATTTTGACTCCTAGACCTCTTTTCAAAGATGTTTTATGAAAGTAATGTTAGAGACTTTGCATGTCTTTGACACCTGAAACAAAGTTGTAGAGAATTTCATAAGCTACAAAAGTTATGTTGATGACTTTTTATGAAAAAGCTTAGAACACATCAAAAAATTGCTCACAAGCCAAAAATCAGGGCTGATTTCATACTTAGCCAAATTTGGCTAAGTGTTGAGTCACGCAGTTTCGAGGTAGGGTTGTTTGGAGCTTTGTAGTTTGAAATCCAGACCGAGTTAGGCTTTGATCTTGTAATCAAAGTTGTAGAACTCATGTAGCTCTGTCCAAAGGAACAAGTTTGAGCCAAAACCATCGAGTGAGCTGAGAGTAAAACGTCGGTGAACTTTCGGTTTCAGACACGGTCGACGACGACTGAATCGTGCGATTCAGTTTCGTCAGTCACCGGCCGGCCGACGCGTGGATGACTCGCGGCAGCCGTACGTCGACGGCGACCCCGCCTGTCAGCCCCGGCGCCTTCGCTTGGACGCCACGACGCCACCCCGAGCCCCGGCCGTCCTCATTTCGCCTCCCCAGCGCCCTCTCCCTTCTCCATTTCGCCTCGGCGAGCTCCGCCGTGGAACGGCCGCGTCGCCCGAGCTCTTCTCGCCGTCTCCGGCCAAGCCAGCCCGCCAAAAGCTTCGCCAGAGCCTCCTCTATCTCGGCGTCACCTCCTTGGCCACTGTCGAGCACGGGTAAGGCGGCATTGCCGAGCTCCGAGCAGTTCTTCCTCGCCGGAGTTCCGCTCGAGCTCACCGGCAACGTGGCCAGGCCTCTCTGCTCCACCATTTTCCTCCATTCTTGTTCCTATCGCTTCCCCTTCGTTCACTGATGCTCGGCATGACGCTCTACCGCGTCGCCATTGCCTGGATCCGCTGGCGTATCACCGCGCAGCGCCGCCGCTCCGCCATTCCCGACGGCGAGCACCCTAGAGTCCAGTAGAGCGCGCGTAATGTAGGTCAACAGAGTCGCCTTGATGAGAGGAACACGTAGGTGCCCTTAGATCCGGCCGAGACCTCGTCGTCGTCGAGCTTCGCCAGCGACGAGCATCTCCCCTGTCCCCGTTTCACTGACGCGTGGGTCCCGGATGTCAGCCTCTCTGTGTCACCCCCTCTGGTTCACTGTTGTGCAGAGCCAAAGCTGTTTTTGTAAAATTCATATCTGGAGTTTTAGAGATCCAAATGTGGTGCTTCCAATTTTGCTAGGTTCCAGCATGAGTCTAGTTTTTAATAAAAATATGAAACATGCCATGTTTTTGCAGAAATAAATAGACATAAATTAATCTTAGATTTTCAGTGGGTAATTATATCTTGAGATCTGTTGATCTGCTGGCCATGCAAATTTAGGGAGTTGTTACTTATGTTATGAATATTCTCTGATAAATTTTTTATGATTTTTGGAAGCCTAGTTAAGAAGTTAAAAATAATTCTTGCTTAAATAGGAGTTTCTTGTGATAGTTTTAGTAATTAAGTTATAATTCCTTTTGTGATGAAACTTGCTGAGTGTTGCACTTATGTGTGGGCAAAGCTAGGAAAAATCTGAAATCTGTTGTTTGACACTTTTTGATAGGGTATCACATTTATGCCTTGCATGCCTTTACTAGCTTGTTATTTTTATACCTCACAATGTGTATGTGCAAAGGTTTTGAAAATTTTACAGTGATCTTATGTTAGCATAAGTAGCTTGCTGTAATTTGCTTAGGATTTTTGGAACAATTGAAGTATATGTTCATTAAATCACCTTAATAATTAAATAAATGGAAAAGGTGATGATAGAATTAGTTTTAGACCTTGCTATGATGTTTTCTGGTGTTTCTTAGATATGTCCTATCTATTGGTGCAATTGGTTTATCCCTGTGATACATTCTCAATATGTGCAAAATATTATTTTTGGCTATTTTTGCCTTTCCTAGAGCATTTCTGTGCAGCTGGTGGCAATTGATTAAGAGCTATGTGAAGATTGTGTTTTCTGGGAAACTTGTCTACAACAAACTTGTAGCTAACTTACTGATCTACTTTGTGTCCAAATTTCATGACAATTGGTTGAGTAGTTTAAAAGTTATGCATATTTCAAGTAGCTGCTGCAAAGTGCTTGCTCTCTGGAAATTCCCAGAGCAGTCAGCCAACTTTATATGTTTTAGCATATTTCGGTTGGGAATCATGCTGCGATGTCTAAAAATGAATTGTAGACAATTTGCTAAGCTTTCCAGAAAGTACTTACTTGCTTAGTTTGGTTAACTGATGCTTAAGTTATGGCTAAAACTTGTGACTGGTTGGCTTGTCTACTAAACCAGTGGCTGAGTAGGAATAACTAGAATTTGTTTAACTTGTCTAATTAGTCTCTCTACCAGAGAAGAAGTATGCACTTACTTGTTATTCCATAATCCACTTGATCTTAGAAGTTTATGCTCATGTTATACCTTGTTGAGTGTCCCTTTGGCTCCTCATCATGACATCATGCATTATACGTGCATTCCCTATATTCATCTCCTTGTCATGCATCCATAGGTGTACCCAAGGGCGTGACGGTACTGGAGTTCGAGTTGCCGGAGCCGGAAGGACAGCAAGGGGAGCTACCTCAAGGAGCTGAGGAGGAGGATTTGCCAGAGTGCCCTGACCACCGTCCCTCTACTTACGTTGAAGGCAAGCCCCGGAGCATTAAAAGCCTCCTACTATTTTGTTATCATGTTCAGCTATCAAATGACTATGGTTATATATTGTTGCATTAAGTGGTAGGCGTTGATATGACACCCTTACTGCATAATGACTACCTTGTCCACCCTAAACATTACCAAAGTAGGTCCAGGATCGAAGTAATGCTTAGCCATGCTTAGCTCGGTAGAAGCCGGGTGATTTCCTATCACCTGCGAGAGATAGGTGGATGATGATCACGGTTGGCTATATTGCTATCGTGGAAATAACCATGTGTTAATAATGAATTTGAGACTGGGCGGGATGACGATAGTGCAGCAACAAGGCATGGAGGTCTTGGGTGTGAATCTATCCCCGTCTGTGTCGTTTAAGGACCGAATCGCTGTACGTCCCCGTGTCATGTTGAACGCATGCCTATCACTTAGTTAGCCGGATAAGTCGTTCCGACCGCGAAGCCTATGAGTGCAACTCAGGCCGGATACCCCGTTCTGTATGAGTGCGAACCCCGGTTGGTAGTAAGGATGTGCGGGGAGTCAATGGCGTAAGCCCAGGTGTCAGGTTAGGGTCCTGCCCTGGCAGATTGGCGGTCCCTAGGGGTGCGGCGCTGGACGGACCCGCGACTTGGTCCGGAGTTGTGCTAAAGGTGATCCGAGCTGCCGTCATGAAGTATGCTTGGGTGAGTGTTAGGAATAACCCTCCAGCTGGATAGGAATCGATTCGAATCGCCGTCTCTCCCGGATAGTGAGAACTTGACTTGGGCAGCGGCAACGTAGAATTCACTAAGCAAACATAATGGTTATGATGAGAATGTTGATAGCAAAGTGATAATCCTGATATGGTTATTATTGAAATGTTTAACTACTCAAGTGGATGCTTAGAACAGGTGCTAATCTAGTGGATAGTTGTTAAGTAATGAACCTGCTGCTGAAATATGAATAAATGAAGTACTTACAACAAAGGCTTTTATGCAAAAAGTGAGTCAAACCAGTCCACTAAGATCAGCCTTGCATACTCCTTGGTGTCACTTTATTTCTGGTTTATGACGGGTAAGTCTAGCTGAGTACATTCTCGTACTCAGGGTTTTATTTACTCCTGTTGCAGATAACGTCGTTTATCACGGCTACTGTGCTAACTGTCATCACCCAGCTGCGGATGATGAATAGATCATGGGCGTGATCACCACCTTTATCTTCAGTTGTGCTTTTGTTGGGGTTTGACCATGGAACTGGCATGTATTATAAACTGAGTTGGTGTTGCTTCAAACTACTTTGTTTCCGCTACCGCTATGGTTTGTAATAACCTCTTTAAACTCTGATGTGATGTAAAACTATGTTCTGTGATGAATGTTGTAATCTGTGATGGTGATGCTTGATCATGTACGATCTTGGTTGTATGTTGGTTGAATCGAGGTCTTTTGAGATTTCGTCGGACTACCGGGTTTATATGGGTTCAAGTCCATTGGCTTGACTGCCTCAGTGGCCGCTAATTTACTTGAATTCTTATAAATTGGACGGTTCTGTTACAATTTACTTATTTCCAAATCCACTTGAAGATCGGTGAGGCATTGACCTGTCCTCGAAGATAGTTATAGGCCTTTTTGGGGAGGAAGATATTTCCCCAAGTGTATTCCCAGGAGTTAGGATTTTCCTAGCTTTCCAGACTCAGTGTTAGGAGTGCATCTAGCTCATACAGCTGCTCAAAGGTAGTTAGTATCAATTTTATATTAATCACCTTTTGGATATCATGGCTCATAAAGATGACCGTGTCATCCGCATATTGCAGTATAGACAAACCATCTTGGATCAAATGAGGAATAACCCCTTCCACCTGTCCTGCTTCCTTTGCTCTAGCAATGAGTATGGCCAACATATCTACCACTATATTAAATAGTATTGGCGACAATGGGTCACTCTGCCTCAAGCCCTTTTTTGTTTGGAAATAGGATCCTAATTGATCATTTACCTTAATGTGAACATTGCCCCCCTGCATGAAATGCTGAAGCCAATCACACCATTTTTGTGAGAACCCTTTCATCCTTAAACTTTGTTGTAAAAAGCTCCATTTCACATTATCATATGCCTTCTCAAAGTCTATTTTAAAAATAATACCATCTTGTTTCTTTGAACTCAACTCATGTATACTTTCATGTAAGATTACCGCTCCCTCCATAATATTTCTACCTGGAAGAAAAGTTGTTTGGGTAGGTCTAATAATCTTATGTGCAACAGATGTTAGTCTATTCAGTGCCACCTTTGTGAAAATCTTGAAGGAGACATTCAACAAACAGATCGGTCTATATTGTTGTATTACTCTTGCATCATCCTTTTTTGGGAGTAAAATTATATTACCAAAGTTTAAGCTATGCAGGTGCCACTCGCCTTGATGGAATTCCCTAAACAAAGCCATCAGATCATCTTTTATCAAGTTCCAAAAAACCTGGTAAAACTCTGGTGGGAATCCATTTGGCCCAGGTGCCTTATTGTGCTCCGTTTGGAAAATCGCAGCCCTAACCTCATTTTCCGAGAATTCTTCTATGAGGTGTTCGTTTTCCAATATAGATACCTGATATCCTCTATTTGGAGCTCATCAAGGGACACCGTAGACACTTCTAGGGGGCCAAACAAGTTTTTATAATAGCTGGTAATATGCTCTTTAAGCTGGGCATCACCAGTTATTATATTTGACCCATCTTCCAACTGGAAAATACGGGTTTTTCGATGTCGACCATTTGCAAGAAAATGATAGTATTTTGTGTTTGCATCGCCCTCCAGGAGATGTTTTACTTTTGCTCTTTGGTACCATTTAATTTCCTCCTCCCTATGTAATTTGGACAATCTTTCATTTAGAACATGTTTTAGATTTAAATCTAAATCTCCTAGAATAGAACTTTCTGCCTTTTTTTGTCTATCTCATCTAATTTATTCAACAAAGTTTGCTTCTCTTTCTTATATGCCCCACTTATATTTTTTGCCCACCCTCGTAGGTATTGGCGTAGCCTCCTGATTTTGGCTTGCCACCTCTCCAAAGGAGTGCCAGTGACAATCACACTATTCCACACATCTTGTACCATGTCACAAAAACCCTCTCTCATCAACCATCTTAATTCAAATTTGAATTGGGGCTGGTAAGACGATGATGGGTTATTAGTATTCAAGAATAAAGGAGTGTGATAGGATATCTCTCTGGACAAAGCATGTAAAGTAGAATGTGGAAATTTAAATTCAAAGTCGTTGCAAACCAACACTCGGTCCAATTTTTCAAAAGTTTGGTTTTGCATATGATTAGCCCAAGTAAATCTTCTGCATGACATTTCTAATTCTCTCAGGTTGAGGGTATCTATTACTACATTAAACAAGAAAGGCCACCTGTCACTGTAGTTATTATTGTTTTTCTCACCAGGCCTACGAATAATGCTAAAATCACCACCTATCACTAAAGGTAAGGTTTCTTTTGAACATATTCGCAAAAACTCAGACAGGAAATTTGATTTTTGGTCTAACTGTGCCGGTCCATAAACTGAAATCAAATTAAACTTAATATCATCATGCTTATGTCGTAGCTTAAAGCGAATTAAAAAATCTCCTTCGTCAATTTCGCCAATGTCAAAAATTACCAGGTTTATTCCTAGGAGCATGCCACCAGACCTACCGCGAGGAGCCATGCAGTGCCACACAAAATCCCTACCTGCGCAAATATTATTTAAAGTGGAAAGCAGGAAGCTCCCTCGGCCAGTTTCCGATAAGGCAATAAAATCTAGATTTTTTTCTTTCGTAAGATCAGATAAAAATCTATATTTTTTAACATCCGCAAAACCATTACAATTCCAAAATATTCCTTTCATGAAGACTAACTTCGGGATTTATTTCTTTTCTTATTAGATGCCTTTCTATTTTGTGATACAGGTGGCTGTAGACACAAAGGGTCACAGCCCCCATCACCTAGGCCTTGTGAAACATCAGCACAAATTAAATTTAGTGCTTCTAGATCCAGATTATCATCTATAGAACTAACAGAAACAGCCTCATCCAAATCTATTTTAGTATTACCCACACGTTGTTCAGCCTCAGAAATCCTAGTGGACTCTAGATCTTTAAACAACTTGATAGAAAGTGCTATTTCTTGTTCATTATTACCCAGTCGAACCCCTAAAGAATTAGTAGTAGCTAAAAAACTAGAATCATCAAGGGCATTAAAAGAAAAGGTTTTAGGTTCTTTACCTTTATCCAGAGGGGTGTCCAAATTTTTGCGGGCTTTTAGCTTTGAAGCTTTCTCCAAGGAATCTTGATCTGATACTGACGTATTCCTCTTGCTAGCTCGCATCGGTGACACTGTCCCATCGTTAAGCATTCGGGTTTTGTTCAAATAACCAGAGTTCATCTCCTTAGGCATTATATTAGCCTTCCAAAGCGCAGATCCGTCTGTAGATACCCCACTTGGAGAAAGTACAACAGCTGGTTTCATCAAAGAACCAGTGTCACCCTTGATTGTTTGCTGAGGTACATTGGAAGTCTGCTGTCTAGCATTTGATGTTCCTGAACCCATGAGCCTCTGCTCGGGTCCTTTTTCATTAGACTGATTCTCATTTTTGTTGCCATCATCATCCATCTTCTCTGGTTCCGTGTTCTCTTTAGGATCATCATCTCCCTTTGGGGCTTCATCCATAGGAGCATCCATGTCTATTACCTCTGGCTCACTAGAGATCAACTCCTCCTCAACATGGAACTGTAGCTCGTAAACATACTCCCCAATAACAACATCCACTAAATTTGGGATGAGTTGAGGATCTAGCACTGCTACTTTCATCCTTGATCTCCCAAATTTCTTTGTAAATTTCATGTCCACCGCCCGTGGGACCCGCAAAATCGAGCCAATCACCCATATACAATTGGGAATTCCCTCAGTTCATTCGATAGGCCACGAAATTGCACCCACACCTTGTCAATTTCATATTTGTACACTTCATTTTCAATTCCTTTTTCAAAGCGAATTTGCCCCTTCACTGTCTTTAGATCCATAGGACCCCAATTGACAATATAGTTTAAACACTCAGCAGATGGGAAATTAGTGACAAAGGTGCTTTTGCCCTTTTCCTCAATTACCCACTTATTCATGCTAGGTAGTAGGTTTTCAAGTTCTACTGCCAACTTTTCGGCAGTAAGAGAACCCTCCAAAACACGCACCTTGGCTGCTTTGTCATCTGAATGTAACTTGGGCTTTCAGCAGCGGGTATGAAATAAAATCCCAGACCTTCAACAGCATAGCCACAGGGGATAGCAGTAGTTTGCAAATTCTTCAAATTTGGGCAAACTTTTTTAACATGATGCCCATAACAAATATCACAACAAAGTATTGCAGTGCAAACTGAAATAGTATGTCCTTTTGTATGGCAACGATAACAGAACGGCTTGCCCTTACTTTTATATGTTCCTTGGAGAGAAGATTCTGGAATTACACTTTGAGCATTTGGAACTTTTGTATGTGGGACAGTTGCTGATGCCTGAGCTTGAGGATGAGCTGGTGCCATCGTTGTTGTCATGATGTGGTTCTGCAGGTTTGCTTGTGTTCCTGTACCAGCGCTCGTTGCACCTGGATCAGAGCCAATCCCACCTCCTGCGCCACCCGTGCCAGCCCTCGTACCGGCTCTGGTCCCGCCTGCTGCGCCACCAGCTCCGATCCCTAGGGCGCCAGTCACACCACTTGCTCCACCTGTAGTGGTTAGGGCTGCGTCGACCGCGCCTCCTACTGGATCCGCCTAGAATGCACCGCTGCTAGCTGCATTCGCTGCCCCCAGGTTTGGTCGACCGAACGAAGCTCCAGCTGGTACGCCACCGAAACCTTCCTGACTAGCAGGAATTTGTTGTTGACGAACCCGGCTGCCTCACGTCTACCATCCTCCTCAACCTCTCCCTCCATCATGCCATCCACGATAGTTGCCAGCTTGATGACCGCCACCAAAGCTCCCATGGCCAGAGTACTCAGGGCCAGTATGCCCACGGCTTCCCCGTCCTCGACCACGAGGGGGGTTACGCCCGCGTCCGCCACCTCTTCCACCAAACCCTGGGTTGAAGCCAAGGTTAAACCCAGGGTTGAAAGGTCCGGGTCTTCCACCTCCACGCCAGCCATTGTTTGGAGCCGCCATGATTGGTCGTGAGTGAACGACGTCGGCGAACGATCTCGCCTGCAGCTTTGGTCTAAGAGGATTTGGTGGCTGCCGCAGTTTTTGACGAGAGGAAACCCTCGTCCCCGTGTGTGAAAAGAGTGCACAGAGCCCCGGGGTGGGCCGAAAGACTCTATCTGGCCCGAGTATAATTTGTCGCCGTGGAAACCCAGGTACGATCCGATCCGTCTTAGCCGCCGACTCTTGCTCCGCGCACACGGTCGAAACTACCAGAAGCGCTTTGCCCAGTCGCAGAAAAAGAGGATCGAGACACTCTGGATTTAGTAATTCAATTTTTTTGAAATTGCTTCTTTGATGGCAGGTCTTGGCCTGACCGGAGAATTCAGAGTCATCGGCGAACTTGCCGACTGTGACCACGATCTCCTTTCCCCCTTCTGAACTATCGCCAAAGCCATACAGTCACCCAAGGTCCGCGGAGGCAAGATCCTAGGCGCCAGTAAAGGCCCTTGCCAAGGTGACGTTTCTAGTTTCCGGCGAACAAGCTTCGAAACCACGGCCATGGAGAAACGACGATCTTCAGATGAAGATTCCTTACCTGAGAGAAGCGCCTTCTCAGCTCTTGTGAGCTGATCAACCGTTAGAGAAGCGCCTCCTCAGCTAATTAGAATGATATATATTTCATATAACTAATTGACGCTATTTTAAAATAACGTTAGAAATTTTATCCAAATATCAAAAATATTTATTCTAATTAGTGTTTTACATACACAACCCAAAATTAAAATTTTGGGGTGTGACAGTTCGACCCCACTTGACAGAAATCTCGTCCCAAGATTCAGGGAGACTGTAGATAAAGATAAAGCAAATCATCAAGGTTGTTTTGAGACTTTTGATAAGATATGATTTAGGAATTGTGCATTAACAAAAGTTCACAAAGATGTCAAAGTTTGGTTCTCAAGAAATACACAGATCAATGACAAAAAAAAAGTGCATTGAAAAGGTGAAGTTGACCTTTAGGTTGTTATATTATAAGGTAAACGATCAAGGGGTGAAGACTAACAAAGGAGCATAAGAAGATGAAGATTGATAATATCAAGGGGTGAAGACTAACAAAGGAGCATAAGAAGATGAAGATTGATAATGGAAAAGACAAAGTTTGATCTACAAGAAAGAGATATACAAGAATGATAAGATTGATCATTAGGTCTTCATGTCTTGAAACTTGAGATACTTAGATGATGGTAGCGGATGCTACACAACTTAACAAGATTGAGCTACTTCTCAAGATGATACCTTTCGGGCCTCCTTCAAAACACAAAAACAGAGGCGACACACAAGCAACACACCAAAACAAGACAAGCATACATCACTTCATCGAAACTACGTGTTCTTCTGTTCAACTGATAGGCATCCTAAAGAGTGGATTATAGATGATGAAAGGCCATCGCAAATTTGAATAAGGTGAGATTAGAAAACTTTAGTAAATCAATGTAATAAAAAAATCAAAGAGATCAGAAGTAATAGCTGAAAGGAAGCTATCAAGGAGGGGGATACAACGAGATAAGGATTGAGAAATAGTCAAATCAGTAGTCAAGAAGGTAAAAAAATAGTTTTATAGCAAAGTAGACTTTTCTAATCGTCCAGTGCTACCTAGGCATACGTCCTACAGTCAACACTGCTTTGATACCACTCTGTCACACCCGGTTTTAAAGTACAAAACCAGGCTAGCTATATGTGCCTAGGAAGTCCACACATATAACAACAGAAATAAACAATATCAGATATAATGTTATATAGCGGAAATATATTTATAATTAACACTTACATCAGAGTATCATGGATCGGTAACTAATCTTTAGGCTCAATCTTCACAAGGACGGTTGACTGGGGCCTGCATATGCCAAGCACTTCTATCCATCCTCTATGAACTCCTTCATGACTCCATCATCCTTCTGACTAACTCTTTCTAGTAAACTGGAGTGGTGTGAAATAGCAAGAGTGAGCACATATCGTACTCAACAAGTATAACTAGGGGTTCATGAGGCTCAATTAGCTCACACTTGTTTGACTGCATTTAGCTTTTATATGTAGATAGCATGTTTATATTTAGATAGCAAATGCCAAGGTAGCATAATTAAATCCCATAACCACATTATCAATTTATACAAGAATTAAGAATAACACATATAAACAACATAATAAACCATCATTTATCATCATTAATCATGTTCATCAGTGTCCATCTACTCCATCAGTTTTTCGGGCTGCCCGTATCCGTGGGCATGGCTAGTATACCAGATTTAACACTCTGCAAAGGTTGTACATCTTTACCCATGAGTCATGATTTACCCTTTTACCCGAGGTCGCGAGTCTCTTAACCCCCTTCCTAGGGAGGTTGGCAGGAGGCAAGTCCCTCTAGCGCCGTAACCTCTAACAAACTAGATAAGGTCTTCATACCGAGCTAAAGCCAGAGCCATATAACCCTCATTGTTGTACAAGTTGTCCCAGCTTTTGCCAAGGGATAAGTCCTTATGGAGGGTCAAGATCAATCTAGCAAAAGCTAGAATTCTTTCCACCCTTTATGTTCAAGTTGCTAGAAAGCTTATTTATTGTTTATTGTATATCCAAATATTCATGTTACAAGATTATGGATTAATAATCAAGCACTAGCAAGAACTACCCCAATGCATATCCAAATAGGTATCAAGGAATTCAGATAACAAGCATCTATGATTTTGCTAAGGTCGTCAAGGTGGACACATGCATATGATAAATATTATATTAATTGTGTATAGGTAACAAGGATAGTCCCAAGTTATACTTGCCTTAAGCATTCATACAATTCTCACATCATCAGCTTTTAGTCATCACCTTCTGATCTTCAGCACTCACAAGCCTCACCTACTCGCAGATCTCAGCAACCAAGCACACCAACAAACATACAAGCAACAAATAGAAACAACTAGGAACAACACACCACACAAGATTAAGCATGTACTAAAAGAGAGCTTGCTGCTATGGTCACAAGAGCGCAAGAGACTCCGATAAAAGAACTATCATTAAGAAATGACTACCGAAACTTTATATTGCAATAGAAAGAAAAGACTACAAGCTTTGTTTATTTTATTTCAATAAAACATAGTAAAATTATTAGTCCATATTGAATAAATCATATTTAAATATAAAACCGAGTTGAAACTATTCATATTTTATTTTATTTTCTAAATGTTCTCACATAATTTATTCTATAAAATCAAGCTTTATCTTTGCAAAAGAAATAAGCGTGTAAACATTGCATAAGGAGCACGTTTGACCAAACTAAATTACTATAATTATAAATATATGTATTAACATTAATCAAATCAAATTAGAGTTTGTATATGAAAGATCGATATTAAACTTACATTGATTTTATTTATAACATTGGGTGTGTATGTATTAATCAATTTAATATTTAGTTATATATACAAAACATGTGACATGAAAAACACCAACACTAACATGTAGATTACATCGTTATGAATCTAACACAACTTGAATGGGTCAAAACGGAGTTAAAACGGAGAGGATATGGTCTCAACAAACTAGTGTATTTATTTTGTATTTCTAGAATTATTTTTGTAAAGAAAAACGGTCACAAAACTCATGTGATATCATCATGAGATCATCATGTCATCAGCACAGCCTTTGATTAATTAAATAATATATAGACAAGGTGATCTATAGGCTGACCTTAATTTAACGTGCATAATTGTTGTCAAGGCGATGGTGATTCTGCTGCTGAATAGAATCAGTCGATCGTGAGTTGCATCTGCTGCACTAGAAGTATGTCGATAAGTAGATAGACATGCACGGTGGAAGCGAGGTAGCAAATTGCCGTCATGTAGGCTGCGGCTGGTAAAATCAAGCACTGGATTGCTCAGGCTAACTAGATAGAGCAGAGAAAGAAATTGTAACCATATGAATGTTCAGTGCTCACCAATGCCAAACAAGGATCGACGGCCAGGGTTCTGCAACGGATGGTGAATCATAGACAGGATCTTGATGTCAGGATGGACGGTGGTTAGACTTGCATATGGTGGCTGGTGATGGGCGGCACATTGATGACACATGCAGATAACCGGCATCTATAGAGTCTAGACTGCCGGCGATGATCGATCTCACGGTGAGGCATGCCAACTAGTGAGATGCAACAGAGCTTGTATATGGTGAAGATCACAGTGGCAGGAGCGTTTGTGGAGCACCGAGATCCAGCTGCGAGCAGACGATGACAAGGCACAGAACAGTTCGGAGGCAGGTCGACAAAGCTTCTTCTTGGATAGTTTGGGTTGTGCAAGCGGCCGGTGATGCAAGACGAGGCGGCGGCGGCAATGACGTCCTAGGGCTGCGTGGTATTTGATCATATAGACCAAAGGTTGCAAGGGTCTGGAAAAGGATGCGATTTGGGCCTTGCTATTTATAGACGTGCATGTTATGATATTGTTCTAGAGTCCTTACCGTTTGCAGCATAGATTAGATAGACCAATAATTCCAAGGAAAGAAAAACAAAGATTATTCTTCTAGGAAAAGACTGAGGACCAGCTATAAATAAAGGAGAGTTTGATTGCTTCTGTCGATTATCACGTCAAAGCACATAGGTACAAGGAACAAAAGGAATAACTAGAAAGAAACATAGATTAGGTGTCCACGAGAGAGAGAAATTGATGATCGTAGCAAAGATAACGCTAGAAAGAAAATCAACATTCAAACATGGAAAAAAAATTAAATAATGATATGTATTTCATATAACTAATTGACACTATTTTAAACTAACGTTAGAAATTTTATCCAAATATCAAAATATTTATTCTAATTAGTGTTTTATATACACAACCCAAAATTAAAATTTTGGGGGTGTGACAACAGGTTAATCATAAGAAAGTGACTCAAATTTACATTCACTCTCACTACTCTCATCCTCACTTTGTACCTTCTGTTACCCTTAGCCGTGAGGCATAGGTGTGTAGAGGACGAAGATGGTGGAGAGGATGATGGTGATGGAGCATCAATGGCAATGGCGGCAACCTTCTCATCATCACTTTTATTGCCGAAGGAGTTACCACTTGAGCTTTCATTGTCGGTGAGCCAATCACCAACAATGTAAGCCTTGCCAATCTTCTTCTTGTGGTACTCCTTGTTCCCACCTTTCTTCTTGAATGCCTTTTTGTCGCTCTTCTCGTTGTCACTTGAGTCATCTTGCTCCTTGTTCTTCTTCTTGTACTTGTCCTTCTTGGGTTTAAGACATTGATGAGCAAGATGACCAAATTCACCGTAATAGTAGCAATCCATCTCGGAGATGGGCTTTCTCTTGCTACTTGTGAAGAACTTCTTCTTGAGTCAAAGTTGACTCCATTCTTGTTGAGCTTCTTCAACATCTTGGTTGTTCTTCTCACCATGAGGGCAATGGAAGCATCATCATCACTTGAAGTTAATGACTCAACTTCAATCTTCTTTGACTTGCCCTTGTGAGAAGCCTTGAGGTCCAAGTCCTTCTTCTCTTTATTGGCCAATGAGGAGCTATCTTGGGGGTTCATGTTCATGTACATATCCTGAGCGTTGATCTTCCCAAAGATGGATGTTGGTGTGGTGGTTGAGAGATCTCCTTGGTGAAGTATGGTGACTATGTGCCCATATTTCTCAATGGGGAGGACACATAGTATCTTCCTCGCCACATTCGCCGGACTCATTTGATTGAGCCCAAGTCCATTGAGCTCCTCGACAATCACATTTATAACACCCTAAAATTTACTTCTTTTGAAATAGATGAAAAATGATTTAATTTTGTATTTTGGTGCTCATAAAATGTAGGAAAAATAATATTTTTCATTAAAATAAAATTTATTATAGGATTTAGCAATATGATTGTGCATTCATTTTTGGGGCATTTGTTTTATTGAATTGTGTGGACTTAATTAAAGTTCAAGGTAAGTCAAACTGTTTTAAAAATGATTTTCAAACTTGTTTTGAAATGGCTTTGAAAAAAAAAACAAAAAGAAGAAGAAAAGGAACAAAAGAAAAGACAAAACCCCTCCCTCTCCCCGCAGCCCAACCCTTTCCCTCTTGGCCTGTTGGCCCAGCAGCCGGAGGCCCAGCTCCCCTTCCCACCCCGCAGACCAACAGCGCGCGCCTCGGCTCCCTCTCCACACCGCGGCCCAGCTAGCAGCCGGCCCAGATAGGGCGCGCCTTTCCCCCCTCTCTTCTCTGGCTGACAGCTCGGCCCCGCGTGCTTAGTGACCGACATGTGGGGCCTGTAACACCCCAGGTGTTTGTCTTGCATTTTGGCATTTACATTTCATGAGCATAAGCATCATTTGGCCATATATGATAGTATGAAACATACTTTGATGTGGCGACAAGTGAATGCTTGATGATCCTGCATAATAAAGCTTATGGGTGCTGATGGTGCTTCTTTCATGTGTATCATCTCCATCTCTACCTAGGTTGATCGCTCAAAAAGTTCCGTGAAGTTTGGATTCAAAAGGTCAAATGAAAGGATAAGTTACATGATTGTTGGAATGACCTTATTAAGTGAACGGAACCTTGGGTTACTAACCTAACCTCGCAATCTTGACCAAGTGACTCTAGATGAACTCTACAACAAAGGTCATAAAGGGTTCATGTTGAGCTTGTGCCAAGAAAATGCTTTATTTGCTCTAAAACCCTAGTTTGAGCTTTATCAAGTTGCTACTTTGACCAAAGTGAAAGTTTGACTTTGTTACCAGTTATGAGGTTTGACCTTAAATACAAGTTGTAGCTTTGCTTCTGTAGAACAAACTTTATTTAAAGGTCTTTGGTACCTATCCTAGTCAAATTAAGCTCCTAAGATTCAATGCAGTGCTGTTTTGGATCTCAGAAATTTGGCTAAGTCATCTGTGTTTCAGTTTCGGGTATCCTAATTGGGAGCTTTGTATCATCCAGCCCAAGCTGAATCAGTACATGGTCCTTTAGTAAAAGTTGTATTATAATTTATATACTATAAACTTTGTTAAAGTGCCCAAGTCTGAATCGTCTTCTAATCATGTCAAATAATCGTCACAATATTGAATCTGCTATAGTTTCCAGCACTTAGAATTTCTAAGTCTGGGATTGCAGTTCATCGCGTTGGCATTCCGCGTTCTCTAAATTTTATTAAACAACTTTAGTTGATCCCTTAATAAAAGTTGGAGTATATATTGTGGACAAGAGTATACAAAAAGATGACACCAGTTGGACTCCGTTTTGGTCATCAATTTTGAGTTTTGCTAATCTTTATCAATTCATTGACACTCAAGGGTTGGCATCTAATTATCTACTAATTTGCAACTCTAATGACCATGGTACCATAATAAAAATTGGAGAGTGTCAAGAGTACAGAAAACTTCATTTTTGGACCAAGGTCTAATTCGGCCTGCAAGAAGCCCAAAATCGCGTTCCACTCTATCCAAACCGTCACCCGACACGTGTTCGACAGAATGCCCCAATGGAAGACACCTGGCCTGTGCGTGGCGACCATGCAGCAGGGCGCTCCCACCATGGCTGCCAGCTCCACCTTGCCTTGTCCTCTCTCTGTACCATTGTGGACGAGCACCAGAGAGCCCTCCCTGTCCCCCTCCACTCCCGAGCAGTTGCCCACCGTCTCCTCCACCTCTCTTCCTCTTTCACTCTCTATCTCTCTGTCCACTCTCTGTTTCCATCGCCAAGGCAGAGCTGAGCTCAAGCTGCTGCACTGCTGCTGCTCATGGCCGTGCGGATGCAGCGGCCTAGCATGGCCAAGGCTGGGTGTGGCCAAGCCCTAGGGCGTTCTTGGCTCCAGTGTGGACCGGCCGACCTCCATTGCTTCCGTCCCTCTGTTTCCCTAACGAAGGAGTGAGGGATCTCGGGTTAGAATAAGAAACAACTCAGGGTTCCAGATGCGAAGCCAAAACTGTTTGTGGGCTGTGGCGTGATTCCTAGAAAGTCTAGGGTTCCCGGTGCAAGATCTGTTTTCCTTTCCTTTTGTTTTTGCAGATTTCATGAATGAAGTTTGGAAATGCATAGTAATTCGTAGAAAAGTCGTAAAATAGCAAATATAGAATTTTTGGAATCCCTGTGAAATTCTCTACGCAGTAGATCTATAATATGGCATGGTTTAGTTTGCAGTTTTATCGGTAAAAATAGATTTATGCAGTTCGGTTTTAATTGCTTGTTATATTTGTCTTTTTCATAACCACTGTATTATTGCTCCAATAATTGTGAAAATATTATGACAAGCTTTACATATAATACTTGATGTCTGGTAAATGTTTCATGAATTTATGAATGACAGATTGGGAGTTATAATAATAACAAATGCCCTGTGTTGCTTTGCTCCTATTCTGAGTAGATCTGCATGTTTGTATTATTTGGCTCAGTTAAGTTGTGAATCTTTCCTGGATGAAAATATATAAGTTTCAGCACTTTTCATAAGCTTTCGAAAAAGATAAATAGCACAATTTTTGGTTAAGCACATGTTTAGTTATAGTGGTTTAAATTACTGTTCCAGTTTCTGTCTAAACCCAGACTGGACTGCATTGTTTGTAATGTAAGACCTTGTTAGTGGTAGATTTAGCTCTAGATGTTTATAACAAAGTTGTTCAAAATTTTGTAAGCTTTCTAGAAAGTACACAACCATAAATTATGGACATATGAAACTCAAGTTATTGCTGTCTAATATGGCATGATAGATTCTGTCTATGATTTGAACAGAGATATCTTCATAGGGCTTGATAAATGGTTTATAATTGTAAATAAAAAATAGAAAAATAGAAAATGTTGTTCCAGTACAATTATAGGATATGTTTGTATAATGTTAATATATAATATGGCCATGTGTTTGAAGAAAATATGGTTTGTGCATTTATCTTGCTCTCACATGGTTAATTGCAATAGTAATTTGTCTTTTTCATAGATGTTGCCATGTTTATTCAAATGCAGTGAAATTTATATAGTAGACTATAGATAGCATGTAGAATCTACTGTAATTGTTGTAGAATTTACTGTGCATGTTTGGTATATGTTCTTTAATTCACCTTATTATCCAAATGAATTAAGAAATGCATTAAATAAATTTATTTGGTAGCGACCACTATGTTTTCTGGTGTTCTTTAACTAGGTGTAAACTGTTGGTAACAATGGTTTTGCTCAAATCCATGTTTGAAACATAAGTTAAATAATTAATTGTTGCAATTGTTGTTTCTGGAACTGTTTGATTTACAATATGTAAATTATGTTTTCTGGGAATCTTGTTTATACCGAAGTTTTAGATAATTCATTTATCTAGATGCTGTTAAAATTTGGTAATATTTAGTTATGTGGTTTGTGAGTTATGTCTGTTCAAAGTTTGATTCCAGAAATGGCTGCTCTCTGTTTGTCAGGGACAGATTCTGGAACTTTATAATTTCGACCAGCTTAAGTTGAGAATCATGCTTTGATGTCTAAATATCAAATGTAGATAAGTTCTTAAGCTTTCCAGAATGTCTTAATTCATGTCTTTTGGAGTTGTGTAACTCCAGTTATGATTTATTTTCTCAGCTGCTGTTAACAGTCCTAAAAATGGCCGATTCCTTGTATTGCTGTTGCTTGGTATATTGCTATGTATGACTCATGTCTTTGATAATGGCCAAGTTAATACACCTGAGATCTTGTGAAACATGTATGCCATGTCTAATATGTTTAGTGTTGCATTCCTTGTTGGATTAGCATGTTGGTTGTGTGATCATTAAGTTGAGCAATGAGACGTGCTTAAGTGTGTTTAGTGTAACCATGATCTTGCCATGCTTCTTGTGTGTAATGCTTTGTCTATTGCACTTCCATGTGTTCATGCACTTGCATCTTGCATGTCATCTAGGTACGCTAGATGAACCACGTGAAGGACATGAGGGTGGATCATCCCGAAGATGGAATGATTAAGCAAGTGTTATGATCTTAGATGTCACCAAGACGGAGCAAGCTAACTAATCTGACTCGGTGTCACATTCCAGGCAAGCCCCGGAGCATTATAAGCCTCCTACTTTTTGAAAGTGAATGAGTATATATATGTTATATATGTATTGTTGCATTAATTATAGGAGTTGGATGAAACCCTTGCTGCATATATATACCCTTCCTTGTCTAGTATATATATAACCTGCATCCTAATTAGTCAGGATCACGTCTATGCTTAGCCATGCTTAGCTCGGTAGAAGCCAGGTGATTTCCTGTCACCTGCGAGATATAGGTGCATTCGGGATCACGGTTGGCTATATTTGCTATCGTGGAAAAGAACCATGTGTTAATAATATGAAAGGAGACCGGGCGGGATGATGATAGTGATGCAACAAGGCATGGAGATCTTGGGTGTGGATATATCCCCGTCTGTGTCGATTAAGGACCGACCGTTGTACGTCCTCTTGTCATGTTGAACGCATGCCTAACACTTAGTTGGCCGGATAACTCGTTCCGACCGCGAAGCCTAGTAATATGACTTAGGCCGGAAGGCCGGTAAGTATAAAGTGCGCACTACCGGAGGAAGTGCGGTGTGCGGGAGACGATTGGCGTAAGTCCAAAGGCAGGTGAGTTAAAATTCCTGACCTCCCTGACAGAGTGGTAGCCCTGGGAGTGCGGTGCTGATTGGAACCACGATTCCTGAGTCGTACCAAAGGTGACCCGTTGGCTCTCCGACGGGGGATGCTTGGGTGAGTGCTAGGAATACCCCTCCAGCTGGATAGGAATCGATTCGAATCGCCGTCTCTCCCGGGTAGTGAGAACTTGACAGAGCAGCGACAAACGTAGCATTCACTAAACAACCTAATGGTTCTATGATGATGATGATGATGATGATCACAGCCATGATAAACCAGATATGGTTATTATTGATTGATATTAATCAAGTGATTGCTATAGTACAGGTGCTAATCTAGTTGATAGGTTAATGAGAATTAAATGGATGCTAAATAAGAAAGATTTAACTATTTATACTTAAGCTTTTTATGCAAAATGTTGTCCAGCAAGCTCCACTTATATATCAGCCTTGCATACTCCTTGGTGTCATTTATTTCTGGTTTATGATAGGTAAGTCTAGCTGAGTACATTCTCGTACTCAGGGTTTTATTCCCACTTGTTGCAGGTTGTGATGCATGCCTAACACTTAGTTAGCCGGATAACTCGTTCCGACCGTGAAGCCTAGTAATATGACTCAGGGCGGAAGGCAGGTAAGTATAAAGTGCGCACTACCGGAGGAAGTGCGGTGTGCAGGGGACCATTGGCGTAAGTCCAAAGGTAGGTGAGTTAAAATTCCTGACCTCCCTGGCAGAGTGGTAGCCCTGGGAGTGCGGCGCTGATCGGAACCGCGATTCCTGAGTCGTACCAAAGGTGACCCGTTGGCTCTCCGACGGGGGATGCTTGGGTGAGTGCTAGGAATACCCATCCAGCTGGATAGGAATCGATTCGAATCGCCGTCTCTCCCGGATAGTGAGAACTTGACAGAGCAGCGGCAAACATAGCATTCACTAAACAACCTAATGGTTCTATGATGATGATGATGATCACAGCCTTGATAAACCAGATATGGTTATTATTGATTGATATTAATCAAGTGATTGCTATAGTACAGGTGCTAATCTAGTTGATAGGTTAATGAGAATTAAATGGATGCTAAATAAGAAAGATTTAACTATTTATACTTAAGCTTTTTATGCAAAATGTTGTCCAGCAAGCTCCACTTATATATCAGCCTTGCATACTCCTTGGTGTCATTTATTTCTGGTTTATGACGGGTAAGTCTAGCTGAGTACATTCTCGTACTCAGGGTTTTATTCCCACTTGTTGCAGGTTGTGACGTATCATAGCTACTGCAAGATTTGGATGACTCCTACTATAGGGAAGGAGTAAGATCATGGGCATGATCCTTCCTAGTTACCTCATCTATGATGCTTTTATTGGAATAGACCATGGTACTGGCATGTATTTGAAATAAAAGTGATATTGGTTTCAAATTACTTTGCTTCCGCTACTTGTAAACTTGAGTTGTAATAACCTTATCGAACTCCGATGTATTTGAACTACTTGCGAAATATATGTAACGTGTGACTTGTTATGTTGAATCACTACGATCTTGGCTTGTATGTTGGTTGGTTTGAAATCCCTCGTGATTTTGTTGGACTACCGGAGTTATATGGGCTCAAGTATGATAAATTGATCACTTCGGTGATTGTTTTTGTACTTGTGCTCTTATAATTTGGACGGTTCTGTGACAGCTGGCATCAGAGCAAGGTTCAACAGTAAACATGTCACATGTGTATCTAAAACAAAGCTTTTCTTTATAAAAATTAGTTTTGGCAACTTATAGCTATATATAGGTGTGTTCAAATCTAAACTTTTAATCTTAGTATGCCAGTGGTCATTCCTCTATGCCCAACTAAGGACCTTTAGGTGGCTTTGTTAAGTACTAACTATGGGGAGATTTACTTACTGCAATTTTTATTTCGTCATCCATACGGCGTGCTATTGTATGGATACCATTCACTTGAGTGGTAATGTATGGATCAATTTACATCTACGCTTAGGCCAAGGTATGTATGATAACCGCACTATGCTACCCTGTGGTCAAATGGTAGAGATAGCCCCCATATATGAATTAGCCATATATGTTGATAGATTCAAATTTTGCAACATCGCACCTACTCTCAGGTAAGTGTGAGTTGTGAGAGCATGATCGTCCAACCGTCGGTCTATGGGAGAGCTAGTTTTGGTTACTGGAATATTTACATGTTACACACATGTATATATGAAGGTACTTAATTGTGGGTTAGTGGTACGGCCGTATATACATGTCTCTATGTATGTATAGGCTTATTTCATTTTGGGTAGTTTGATGCTGAAATATATATATTAGGATATATATATGGAAGCATTTAGCTTTCAACCTAGAGTCTAGTATTTCATTTCATGCACTTATATCATTGTTGGGTTGGGCTGAAATGAAATTTTCTGCAGGTACGCTAACCATGAATGCGTAGATTGTTTGTAGCTAACGACTAGCTATATATCGAGAGTGTGCGTATTATGCCACCGATATAGAACGTGATTACCACCTTAGGCTGGTGATTTTGTGAGGACGAATAGGACGAAGCATGCATCATCATGATTGATTGCCCTATGCATAACTTTGCTCTTATCACCCTTGTTCTAACAATAAGTAACTTGTGAATTAATATGATGTCACTGTGCTTGGGTAAAGTTAGATAAAATGCCTTGCTCTATGTTGCTTGAGTAGCTATGCTTGGTGTTAGGTTCTTCCTTATAGTTACCTACACAATAGTTCTTTTTATGTGTGGTTGCCTTGCTTTCTTGGTGTGGTTGCAGCACAAGTTGTCTAACCTCTTGTCCTCAGTGAGACCATGAGTTGTCATCAAGCCTTATCATTGTGCTTATCTCATAAGTTGCCTCAAGAACACCTTCTCGCTTAGAACACATGATCTTATGCGTGTGTACCTAACCAAACCTCGTTGGGTTCTCTTGAATATCAACTTTTGCCCATGATATGTCCTCGTTTGAGTTTTGCCCAAATTCTTTTGGACCCTTTGCTACCTATCTAAAAAAATCATCCTGTTCCTAAAGACATGGTCATATCTACCTACTTTGTGGTACAATATCGTATCATGATCCTTGTCCTAAGAATCAGATGTTGGGTTATAAAATGGTTATCTATCAAATCATGAATCTCATATCATGATGCCAATCATTCTTAATCTTGCAACCTACTACATTGGTTATGCATCAATGTCATTATTCCCTAAATCCTTGAACCACATGCACACGTGCATGTAGAAGGAGGTATGCTCACAGTTAGTGGGGTACACCATATTCATGTTGTATCCTAACTGCAATCATCTTAGTGAGTATCTTTCTAAAGAACATTCTTCAGTTCTTGTGCTTGCTGCCCATTTAACTGGGTTACCCTTTGATCTATCTCAATGGCTTGCTTATGTTTTGGTCAAACTATGCCATCCGTCAACATGATGCACATGTTTGAGATGGCTGTCCTTTTTGGACATAAGGGAGATTTATCTTCTCCACTGAAGAAGAGTATGCACCTACTCAGTAAAGGATAACAACACATTACCATCATGTTCTGTTTACTATCTACCACCTTTGCTTATAATAATGGTTGCTGGAGATAATTTCATTGATGTTCTCACATGCTTGCTTAAGTCTTGGGTGTCTTGCTTCTGTGTGCAAAAACCTTACCCCAAGAATCCTCTCAGTCCACTCGGTTCCTTGTCCTATAGTTGATCTAGTGTAATGCTTATCTGTTGTTGCATGAGCCTCATAACCTTTTCATGACAAATCATGTTGTTGCTGTGTCGATGAAGCCCTAATCTAAGTATCAGCTTGGTCTCTTGAATCTCGTTTGTTTAACCTCCAACTCTCCCTAATCTTAAACGTTATCAGTGATGATCTCATGTAATCATTTATTCAGTAACAATCCTGGTTAACACAGGGATTTTGTGGAAATTAAAGCATGAATCCATGATCAGTTGTCTTCGGTGAGTAATATATGTTCTCTTGTGTTGTGTTTTGGATCTTCAGGTCACTTCCATGTTGACTCCAAACCTTGTGACTACCTTTGCTTTGCTATCCCTCCTTTGCACAATGCTTGTCCATACAATCAACTTTTGTGCCACATGAAATTTTTCATTGAGTGTATGATCAATAATGGTCTCATGAGTCGTAGCTAACGGTGCCGCGACGAAACCGAGAGCCTCTTGTGGGCGGCCGACACAAGGATGTGCTGCTCGGCACCCGCTGGTATCGAGGTTTCTAGTCATGATCCATTATGGAATTATACCAATGAAATGTTTTCTTGTGACCTTTCCTTGATAATCTCACCATATCATATCGAAATTTCCCTATGTCCAACCAGATGTCATAGGACATTCTTCTAAAGTCAACTAGAGGTTAACCTTTGAAGAACAAGTCAGTGACATAAAACTAACAGACTGCAAGAGATGGTAGACAAGTGAAAGTATTTCTCTATCCTTGCAATGATAATGATCATTTAATGAACAACATGGGTCATCCTCATCGAACCAAAAGGACACCCAACACTTAATGTTGGACAAGTTATCTGTTGAACAAGCATCGATCATCACCATTGTGCTTATGACATAGTCTTGATCTTTATGTGCATCGTGGTGATATAGCTAAAGTCAACCATCTTTGGTATGAATCCTTATCTCCTAGCTTTGAAGGTTACCAATTGTTGAGCATCAACTGTAATTGTTGTGGTTAAGAGTGGATCTTTGGAAATTTTGGCTGAGAGGAAATTGATTGGTTGCTAGTAGAAAGGCTAATCTCAAGGAAAGTAATGATGGAGTGACAGCCATGAAGGATATGTTTTATCAATTAGTGAATTAAACATGGAGTTGAGAGATGTCTTGTCAGTCCAGAACACTGCCATTGCTGCACCGAACAAGTTTAGTATGTACACGTTCTGCTTATGCAAATGTTGCCTGTTTGAGCTGAATCTTGGTTAAAGGTTAGAAGACTCATGGATCAGAATTTTTATCAAGTTTCATGCAGAATTGAGTGGTGATTGGTTGAATACTTGCAATTGTTGGAGACCTCTGGGTCACACAATCATCCTTCATCAATAGTGGTTATCCAATTCCTACATGCCTTGGATACCTTCTATGTGTTACCCAAGAAATTGCATCTAGTTGAACCAAGATAATTTTTGTTGTTGGATACGAGGATTCCTTTAAAGTAAATGATCATGGAAGGTGTTGAACCAATAAAGTCAGCTATCACATTCACCATTCTCTTAACCAGGTTGGTAAGTACAATTTTGTCATCAGAGAAAGAGAACTGCATGCTTGGAAAGTTGTACTCCAACCATTTTTGGTAGAAGACTACTTTTCAAACGTTGTGAATGAGCCTGGAACCTCTATAATGAGAAACCCTTAGAAGCTTGTGACTTGGTGCAAGGTTCTTATGGCTTGCATTAGTTTCACTAAAGAGACTGAGGATACACGTAGCTCCGCTTATGCTCTGAACCACCCTTTATACTTTGAGAGCAAAGTGCACAGGACAAGTGCTTTCTTGGATTCCTCACAAAGTAACAATGCTTCATCTTCAGACCAAAGTTTACTATGAAAAGTAAGTATCAGAAAACTTTTGGTCAAACTTAGCTTCACTGATGTTCAAATGCTATCGTTGAGGTTGAGAAATGCATGACATTGTTTCTCTTCCCTTGAAAGTCTTTTGCACCGAATCTCGGGACGAGATTCTTTTTAAGGGAGGAGGGCTGTAACACCCCAGGTGTTTGTCTTGCATTTTGGCATTTACATTTCATGAGCATAAGCATCTTGGCCATATATGATAGTATGAAACATACTTTGATGTGGCGACAAGTGAATGCTTGATGATCCTGCATAATAAAGCTTGTGGGTGCTGATGGTGCTTCTTTCATGTGTATCATCTCCATCTCTACCTAGGTTGATCGCTCAAAAAGTTCCGTGAAGTTTGGATTCAAAAGGTCAAATAAAAGGATAAGTTACATGATTGTTTGAATGACCTTATTAAGTGAACGGAACCTTGGGATACTAACCTAACCTTGCAATCTTGACCAAGTGACTCTAGATGAACTCTACAACAAAGGTTATGAAGGGTTCATGTTGAGCTTGTGCCAAGAAAATGCTTTATTTGCTCTAAAACCCTAGTTTGAGCTTTATCAAGTTGCTACTTTGACCAAAGTGAAAGTTTGACTTTGGTACCAGTTATGAGGTTTGACCTTAAATAAAAGTTGTAGCTTTGCTTCTGTAGAACAAACTTTATTTAAAGGTCAAGAGCTAGTTTGGTACCTATCCTAGTCAAATTAAGCACCTAAGATTCAATGCAGTGCTGTTTTGGATCTCAGAAATTTGGCTAAGTCATCTGTGTTTAAGTTTCGGGTATCCTAATTGGGAGCTTTGTATCTTCCAGCCCAGGCAGAATCAGTACATAGTCCTTTAGTAAAAGATGTAGTATAATTTGTATACTACAAACTTTGTTAAAGTGCCCAAGACTGAATCGTCTTCTAAGCATGTCAAATAATCGTCACAAGTTTGAATTTGCTATAGTTTCCAGCACTTAGAATTTCTAAGTCTGGGATTGCAGTTCATCGCGTCGGCATTCCGCGTTCTCCAAATTTTGTTAAACAACTTGAGTTGATCCCTTAATAAAAGTTGGAGTATATATTTTGGACAAGAGTATACAAAAAGATGACACCAGTTGGACTCCGTTTTGGTCATCAATTTTGAGTTTTGCTAATCTTTATCAATTCATTGACACTCAAGGGTTGGCATCTAATTATCTACTAATCTGCAACTCTAATGACCATGGTACCTTAATCAAAGTTGGAGAGTATCAAGAGTACAGAAAACTTCATGTTTGGACCAAGGTCTAATTCGGCCTGCAAGAAGCCCAAAATCACGTTCCACTCTATCCAAACCGTCACCCGACACGTGTTCGACAGAATGCCCCAACGGAAGACACCTGGCCTGTGCGTGGCGACCATGCAGCAGGGCGCTCCCACCATGGCTGCCAGCTCCAACTTGCCTTGTCCTCTCTCTGTACCATTGTGGACGAGCACCAGAGAGCCCTCCCTGTCCCCCTCTACTCCCGAGCAGTTGCCCACGGTCTCCTCCACCTCTCTTCCTCTTTCACTCTCTATCTCTCTGTCCACTCTTTCCATCGCCATGGCAGAGCTGAGCTCAAGCTGCTGCACTGCTGCTGCTCATGGCCGTGCGGATGCAGCGGCCTAGCATGGCCAAGGCTGGGTGTGGCCAAGCCCTAGGGCGTTCTTGGCTCCAGTGTGGACCGGCCGACCTCCATTGCTTCCGTCCCTCTATTCCGTAACGAAGGAGCGAGGGATCTCGAGTTAGAATAAGAAACAACTCAGGGTTCCAGATGCGAAGCCAAGACTCATATAAATAGTGTTTGTGGGCTGTGGCGTGATTCCTAAAAATTCTAGGGTTCCCGGTGCAAGATCTGTTTTCCTTTACTTTTGTTGATGTAGTTTGGAAAAGCATAGTAATTCGTAGAAAAGTCGTAAAATAGCAAATATAGACTTTTTGGAATCCTTGTGAAATTCTCTACGCAGTAGATCTATAATATGGCATGGTTTAGTTTGCAGTTTCTTCGGTAAAAATAGATTTATGCAGTTCGGTTTTAATTGCTTGTTATAATTGTCTTTTTCATAACCACTGTATTATTGCTCCAATAATTGTGAAAATATTGTGACATGCGTTACATATAATACTTGATGGCTGGTAAACGTTTCATGAATTTATGCATGATAGATTGGGAGTTATAAAAATAACAAATGGACTATGTTGCTTTGCTCCTATTCTGAGTAGATCTGCATGTTTGTATTATTTGGCTCAGTTAAGTTGTGAATCTTTCCTGGATGAAAATATATAAGTTTTAGTACTTTTCATAAGCTTTCCAAAAAGATAAATAGCACAATTTTTGGTTAAGCACATGTTTAGTTATAGTGGTTTAAATTACTGTTCTAGTTTCTGTCTAAACCCAGACTGGATTGCATTGTTTGTAATGTAAGACCTTGTTAGTGGTAGATTTAGCTCTAGATGTTTATAACAAAGTTGTTCAAAATTTCGTAAGCTTTCTAGAAAGTACACAACCATAAATTATGGACATATAAAACTCAAGTTATTGCTGTTTAATATGGCATGATAGATTCTGTCCATGATTTGAACAGAGATGTCTTCATAGGGCTTGATAAATGGTTTATAATTGTAAATAAAAAATAGAAAAATAGAAAATCTTGTTCCAGTACAATATAGGATATTTTTGTATAATGTTAATATATAATATGGCCATGTGTTTGAAGAAAATATAGTTTGTGCATTTATCTTGCTCTCAAATGGTTAATTGCAATAGTAATTTGTCTTTTTTATAGATGTTGCTATGTTTATTCAAATGCAGTGAAATTTATATAGTAGACTATAGATAGCATGTAGAATCTACTGTAATTGTTGTAGAATTTACTGTGTATGTTTGGTATATGTTCTTTAATTCACCTTATTATCCAAATAAATTAAGAAATGCATTAAATAAATTTATTTGGTAGTGACCACTATGTTTTCTGGTGTTGTTTAACTATGTGTAAACTGTTGGTAACAATGGTTTTGCTCAAATCCATGTTTGAAACATAAGTTAAATAATTAATTGTTGCAATTGTTGTTTCTGGACAGTTTCTGGAACTGTTTGATTTACAATATGTAAATGATGTTTTCTGGAAATCTTGTTTATACCGAAGTTGTAGATAATTCATTTATCTAGATGCTGTTAAAATTTGGTAATATTTGGTTATGTGGTTTGTGAGTTATGTCTGTTCAAAGTTTGATTCCAGAAATGGCTGCTCTCTGTTTGTCAGGGACAGATTCTGGAACTTTATAATTTCGACCAGCTTAAGTTGAGAATCATGCTTTGATGTCTAAATATCAAATGTAGATTAGTTCTAAGCTTTCCAGAATGTCTTAATTCATGTCCATTATTGTCGCATTAATTATAGGAGTTGGATGAAACGCTTGCTGCATATATATACCCTTCCTTGTCCAGTATATATATAACCTGCATCCTAATTAGTCAGGATCACGTCTATGCTTAGCCATGCTTAGCTCGGTAGAAGCCAGGTGATTTCCTATCACCTGCGAGATATAGGTGGATTCCGGATCACAGTTGGCTATATTTGCTGTCGTGGAAAAGAACCATGTGTTAATAATATGAAAGGAGACCGGGCGGAATGATGATAGTGATGCAACAAGGCATGGAGATCTTGGGTGTGGATCTATCCCCGTCTGTGTCGATTAAAGACCGACCGTTGTACGTCCTCTTGTCATGTTGAACGCATACCTAACACTTAGTTGGCCAGATAACTCGTTCCGACCGCGAAGCCTAGTAATATGACTCAGGCCGGAAGGCCGGTAAGTATAAAGTGCGCACTACTGGAGGAAGTGCGGTGTGCGGGGGACCATTGGCGTAAGTCCAAAGGCAGGTGAGTTAAAATTCCTGACCTCCCTGGCAGAGTGGTAGCCCTGGGAGTGCGGCGCTGATCGGAACCGCGATTCCTGAGTCGTACCAAAGGTGACTCGTTGGCTCTCCGACGGGGATGCTTAGGTGAGTGCTAGGAATACCCCTCCAGCTGGATAGGAATCGATTCGAATCGCCGCCTCTCCCGGATAGTGAGAACTTGACAGAGCAGCGACAAACGTAGCATTCACTAAACAACCTAATGGTTCTATGATGATGATGATGATCACAGCCTTGATAAACCAGATATGGTTATTATTGATTGATATTAATCAAGTGATTGCTATAGTACAGGTGCTAATCTAGTTGATAGGTTAATGAGAATTAAATGGATGCTAAATAAGAAAGATTTAACTATTTATACTTAAGCTTTTTATGCAAAATGTTGTCCAGCAAGCTCCACTTACATATTAGCCTTGCATACTCCTTGGTGTCATTTATTTTTGGTTTATGACGGGTAAGTCTAGCTGAGTACATTCTCGTACTCAGGGTTTTATTCCCTCTTGTTGCAGGTTGTGATGTACCATAGCTACTGCAATATTTGGATGACTCCTGCTATAGGGAAGGAGTAAGATCATGGGCATGATCCTTCCTAGTTACCTCATCTATGATGCTTTTATTGGAATGGACCATGGTACTGGCATGTATTTGAAATAAAAGTGATATTAGTTTCAAATTACTTTGCTTCCGCTACTTGTAAACTTGAGTTGTAATAACCTTATCGAACTCCGATGTATTTGAACTACTTGCGAAATGTATGTAACGTGTGACTTGTTATGTTGAATCACTACGATCTTGGCTTGTATGTTGGTTGGTTTGAAATTCCTCATGATTTTGTTGGACTACCGGAGTTATATGGGCTCAAGTATGATAAATTGATCACTTCGATGATTGTTTTTGTACTTGTGCTCTTATAATTTGGAGGGTTCCGTGACAGGGCCCACTGAGCAGCCGTCTTCCACCTGCCGTTCTTGAGCCGGACTCAACTCCGATGGCACAAAATCCTGATTTGCACGGGATTCACCGCTTTCAACGTGCGTAAGGCGTCCTTATAAGAAGATGGGGTGCTCATCCTTGATCCCGTATCCATCTCAAGCCGTTTGGTGCCCTAAAATCTGCCCTGCGAGCCTGTCGGACATTGCGGTCAAGCATATCCCCTCCGCCGCCGTGGGGGTTTGTGGTTCTCCTTTGTTAAGCCGAAACTGAGTGGTGGTCAAGCTTCGCAACTAGGTAACGAAGGTCCGAAGCCCCATTTCTTCTTTATCCCTGGCTCTAATTGCTCGCTAACACGACCGTGGCGTGCAGGAGGTCTCCAGTCCGCCATCCCGCGCCGCACGGCCTCCACAAACTTTTCCCGTACTTGATTTCGACTTGGGTGAGTTCGCAAGGACTTTCTCTTGCTCCCTGTGCAATTAGTTCTTCAAAACGTGCCCTAAATCGCCGTATCGGTGAACTCCGGCGAGAAGGTGTTGGTTCCGGCCATGGCGCCGCCGTGGGGCTTCTGTAGCTGGCCGGTGTTCTGTGTTCCTCTCCCAGCTTTTAATCTTGACCCTCCATCCGAGATCTAACGGCCAGTTTTAGCCGATACCCTTTCGGCCTACAATCTTGCTAAAGAGCCCCTGCAGATTCTGGTATTCGAACCCGCGATCCATGGCGTAAAGACAAAAAGACGCTTTGCTGTTTCAAAAGCGTATTCTGCGTTGGCTAAAATGAAAATACGTTTTCAGATAATTACAAAATTGCCACTGAGTTTATTTTGGCTATAAAATATTCATTTTAACTCCGTTTTGATCCATTCAAATTGCGATAGATTCATCTTTGGAAAATCTATATGTTAGTAACAGTGTTTTCTTAGTTTGAGACCTTTTAATTTCGTGATCCTTTTTAACTAATTATTTTTCTATATAAAATCCTAGAAAATTCATATCTTCTCCGTTTTAATTCCGTTTTTCGTGAACTTTACGTTTGTGTGATCGTAGCACTGCGTAGAATATTTTGATAAACTTTTGTATTTGTTTTACCACTGTTTGGTGTATTGTTCTAATTATAGCTTGTTTGCTTCGTGTATGATTGTCTACATTGGAATACGTGTTGTTGATTGATGATTGGGTTTAGACGGTGTGCCGTGCGTTGGTGATCAAGATCAAGCCTTTGAAGACCAGCAGGCTCAAGAGAGTTTTGATCAAGGCAAGTATAACTGGGGATCATCCTTGTTACCTATACACAATTAATATAATATTTATCATATGCATGTGTCCACCTTGATGACCTTAGTAAAATCATAGATGATTGTTATCCTGAATTCCTTGTTACCTATTTGGATATGCATTTGGGTAGTTCTTGCTAGTGCTTGATTAATAATCCATGATCTCGTAACATGAATATTTGGATATACAATAAACAATAAAATAAGCTTTCGAGCAACTTGAACATAAAGGGTGGAAAGAACTCTAGCTTTTGCTAGATTGATCTTGACCCTCCATAAGGACTTATCCCTTGGCAAAAGCTGGGACAACTCATACAACCATGAGGGCTATGTGGCTCTGGTTTTAGCTCAGTATGAGGACCTTTTTCTAGCTTGTTAGCGGTTACCTTAAATGGCGTAAGAATGGCTAGACACGTTGGGTATAGTGTGGCCTCTGTCCATGTGTATAGGCTGCGGGTTATGTGCCATGGAAGGGGGGCTCTATATTTTCCTGCCGAGTGAATCTAATGGCCCTAACTTGTTAGATGAAACCTTTGAAAGGCTTCATAGTGATCCCTGCCGACCTCCCTAGGAAGGGGGTTAAGAGACTTGCAACCTCGGGCGAAAGGGTAAGTCACGACTCATGGGTAAAGATGTACAACCTCTCCAGTGTGTTAAATCTGGTATACTAGCCATGCCCACGGATACGGGCGGCCCGGAAAACTGACGGAATAGATGGACACTGTTGAACATGATGAATGATGATAAATGATGGTTTATTATGTTGTTTATATGTGTTAATCTTAATTCTTGTATACATTGATCATGTGGTTATGGGATTTAATTATGCTACCTTGACAATTGCTATCTAAATGTAAATATGTTATCTACATATAAAAGCTAAATGCAGTCAAACCAGTGTCAGCTATTTGAGCCTCATGAACCCCTGGTTATACTTGTTGAGTACGATATGTGCTCACTCTTGCAATTCCCCCACACCTCAGGAGAAGTTTTGGGCTTGTGATCAACTAGTCAGTTGGATCCTGTGGAGAGAAGTTAATACCCGAAGTTTAGAGTTGTCTATCCGCTGTTTGATGCTAAAGGTTATCTCTTTTATATTATGTACGTTATATATTTATGCATTGTCTTTTGATATTACCCCTTATTTGTAGCTATATGTGAGATTTGACTTCTAAAACTCACATATGGTGCATATCTGGTTTTGTCCTTAAAATCGAGTATTACAAAGTGGTGTGCAAAACAACAGAAGAATACACACACAACAGGGAGGAAAAGCCATGCTAGACTGAAGAAAGAGATGGTGACAAACATTCTTACTGCTGTCAAATTCAAAGATCATGTAAGACAAGTGTGGGGGTATAAACCCCTATACCCTCATGGGCCTATATGGGCCGCACCATCAGAGGTGGCTCGGCCCACAAGATGAAGACGTGCGGCGCACGACTGGTCGGCGTGCACCGCAAGGCTACAAGATTTTGTACCAAATAGGATACTTTGCTTGTAACTCTGTCCCTTCAGGATATATAAGGAGGGGCAGGGGTCCCCTAGAGGACAGATCACACAACACATCATATTCTCTCAGCACAAATCAATACAACCAGACGCATGACGTAGGTATTACGCCAACTCGGCGGCCGAACTTGGATAAAAAGCTTGTCCGTGTCTTGCGTCACCATCAAGTTCGTAGTTTGCGCACCGTCTACCGATAAACTACTACCGTGGGTATACCCCAAGGTAGACTGCCGACTAGCTTTCGTCGATAGTGGCGCGCCAGGTAGGGGGTGTGCGTACAGCTTCCGAGACGAACGAGATGGAAATTCTTCTTTATCGGCTTGGACCACAACGACTCCGGCGGCAGCATCACCAATTGACATGTGCTAGAGTTGGGCCGAGGGAGGGCTTTGCCTTCCTGATCGGAGTCATCAGATCCCAGATGGATTTGCCACATGCTGGAGTTCGGCCAAGGGAGGGCTCTGCCTTCCTGATCGGAGTCATCAGGTCCCAGACGGATTCGCCACATGCTGGAGTTCGGCAAGGGAAGGCTCTGCCTTCCTCGTCGGAGTCACCACCTGATCGGAGTCATCAAACGTATGCATCAAGGGCTTCAGCTATCTTGAATACGGGGACAACAAGCCTACATACCGAACAGCTAAGTCGAGCAAGCCATCAAGATGTGACGCATCTCCCAACTGCAGCAGATTTCATCAATATGATCGGCAACGACTCGATATGTGGACACCCTTGCTATACGGAATCGGCGTCCCTTCCTAGAGAATACACGTGTCAGGCCATCTAGCGAATTGCCGGACCATCTTGCGAGCCATAACGCGAGCTTCGACCCGTCCGAACTTTCATGCAAATCGTCAAGCTCTGTTCGAGCTCCAAACGATCCTTCGAGCTGCTCGGCCTAAGTGCTACCGTCGCGTCGCTATAATAATCGCCGCGAAGAACGACGCTACGACAACCGCGACCACCGTCATGACAACGAGTCGAACAGCTCGAGGGCCAGACAATTTTGTCGTCACCGACCAGACTTTCATCCAAAGATAAGTACACTTCTAATATCTTATTTATTTTTGGCATAATATTTTTTATTATCCTTCAAAAATAACTTTTTTTTAGCCACACTAGTTTTTTCTCCTACACGAGCTTTCCAGAGCCGGTACTGTCTCCGACTCCTCCCTACACGTGCACGAGATCCGCCCTCTGCGTTCTGGGTGGTCGGCAGTAGCTCTCTGGCGAGGCTGGCAATCCCACGCGTGTCTAGGTTCCGCACCTCATGCTGATTGTTGGCTAGACCAGAGCTGGTACAAGCTCTAGGATGAATTAACTACTCGTGCTAATTTTATAATAAAAAGTCTAAAACTTATCTCAGTGCTGATTTTTTATCTAGAGTTTATTTATACATCATGTACTACCTATTTTCTCTATATTTATTTTTCAGGAGTTTGGCCCAGTCGACAAGCTACGCTCGGGGACTCGTCGACTATTCCCTACGCTGTGCCCGGGGACTGCTCCGACCACCGAGCACGTTTACGTTCCCAACCACGCTCGGGGACTTGTCGACTACTCTCTATGCTATGCTCGAAGACTGTGCCGACCACCGAGCACGTTTACGTTCCCAACCACGCTCGGGGACTTGTCCACCGGTCCCTACGCCGTGCTCGGGGACTGTGCCGACCACCGAGCACTATACGCTCGGGGACTGGTCGACCAGCTCACCAATTTAAGAGCTTGGGGACTGCACCGACCACCGAGCACTATACGCTCGGGGACTGGTCGACCAGCCCACCAATTTGAGAATTCGGAGACTGTACCGACCACCGAGCGTTCTATGCTCGGGGACTGGTCGATTAGTCTATTCAATTGCATACGAGCATGATATGCTCGGGGACTGGTAAATTCAATTTTTTAGACCTTGCTACAAGGCTCATACTTCGCCTTCCAGCAAGCTCGGGGACTACATCGGTACGATGCATCTGGCGATGCATCTCAGTTTCAGAATTTCTTTGAGGACTTTTCTTTTGACCCTGGCACCACGTGCCTACGTCACCTACTACCAGGCTCGGGGACTAAGTGGGCACACTTCACCTTGCGGTGAATATGCTTGCTTTTTGAAAGACTATACTTTTCAGAAAAATAAAGTGGGCACACTTCACCAGGAAAGAAATCTTTTTTTGATTAAGAGCACCATGCATTCTTCGAACAACCTGCTTCTTCGATGTCAATGTTGATCAACTGTCTTTTGAGTTGGTCAAAATACCGTTGCAACTGTTTGGGCGACTTTCCTACTTATTGAAGACGTCAAGCCGCACTGATCGAAGAAGCTCAAGACGGCGTGTTACATCATAATACATGGTGCTCGGGGACTAGCTGTGGGGGTATAAACCCCTATACCCTCATGGGCCTATATGGGCCGCACCATCAGAGGTGGCTCGGCCCACAAGATGAAGACGTGCGGCGCACGACTGGTCGGCGTGCACCGCAAGGCTACAAGATTTTGTACCAAATAGGATACTTTGCTTGTAACTCTGTCCCTTCAGGATATATAAGGAGGGGCAGGGGTCCCCTAGAGGACAGATCATATTCTCTCAGCACAAATCAATACAACCAGACGCAGGACGTAGGTATTACGCCAACTCGGCGGCCGAACCTGGATAAAAAGCTTGTCCGTGTCTTGCGTCACCATCAAGTTCGTAGTTTGCGCACCGTCTACCGATAAACTACTACCGTGGGTATACCCCAAGGTAGACTGCCGACTAACTTTCGTCGACAACAAGTGATTGGATCCTCAAATTTAATATCTTGTGTAGGAAGATCGAAGGAAAGGAAAGGTTCATAGGATAGAATTATGGGACGCCGCTCGTAAGAAAAAGAGTGGGAGATACAGCACCAACAAAGTGAAGTTAATAATGGTATATTTTCTACTACTTGTGATTAACATTAAATTTAAAATTATTGTTATGAATATATGACCTCCCTATATTCTTATTTCAATAGGATGCTTCATTTGAGGAACTAGAAAAAAGAAAAGAGCAGAACAATGGTAGTCTTTCAGCTAATGATTTTAATGAGGTTTTCAATGAGATTGTTGCTAAACAACTAAAAGCACGTGGGTACTACGATGATAAGTATTGGAGTCAAGTGCAAGTTTCTAAAGGTATTACTTTTGTTACTGAATCTGAAGAAGAAAGAAGGTACCGTGACAAAGTAAATACAATGGACAATAAGATGCATTGCATGAGTGGTGCTATGAAACTTTGGCTTTCTTTTATGTCACAAAAGTATCCAAATGTTGATTTGATAAAAAGAATGAAAAGAGCTCTATATGATGAAGTAAGCCTCCATGGATCTCTGTCTCTGTCTCCATTTGTTATAGATGAGTTTACTCATATCTACAAACTATTTGTGTGATGTTTCATTTTCTGCAGGTTGTTCATACCGAAATAGATGGTCATACTGATGATGAGCAGGATTGTAGTGATGATAGTATGCATGGCACATATAGTGATAATGATATTGACATAAATCCTAAAGACCCAGACGATAATTTGTACTCTCCAGAAAATTCTGTTCAGGTAACACTATATGTTTCTTCAGCATGCTTATATGTGATTCTATGTTACTGCAGCTATGAGATGTAGCCACAACTATAAGAATCAGAACAAACACAACTCTAATTTCTATTTTCTTTGCTATAATATAGTATGTAAGTACATGCTAATGTCCTAAATACTATGGTTACAAATATGCAGGAGCCACAAAACGAGAATTGTAGTCAAGTCAACAAGGATTGCATGCGCTCATCGTTAACACGTGATCCAATGGTTGCAAAGGTATGTTAGAATTATGTGCAGCCTACTGTTTCTTTTCCAACTCAGAAACCTTGATGATTATGTGCATAATGCATAAGAGACTATCAAACCGATCAATTATTACTGTACTTTAAGAACTTGCTTGTGTTGTCCAACTAGCATTGTTCAATTATATCACAAATTCATAACTTTGCCACTAGAAAAATGGTAGCCCAATTGTGCCAGAAAGAAGCTTCATTTTCTTTGCGAGTGAACAGGAATGTATATGTTTACGTTTTGGCTGCTAGATCGTTTCCTAACAATTGGCATGTGTCATATGACTATTGCATGGACCCATTCTTGAAATAATAAACATGTTTCCTTAGCAAACTATAGTTGAGAAACACTGCTTGTTACAAAAAAGGAGTTTGCAAGCTTTGTCCATGCACTTTCTATTTAGAGTAGGTTCAGGAAAGCCACAAGGCCACAACTTGCCACTAATTAATCTAGTAGGTTTGTGGATGTCTGTCAATTCCCCTCGATTATGTTATGTGAAATTGGTGGTTGATGACCCATGGGTTAGGCACAGTGATGCTATACACTTCACATGACTAAAGACTTGCTACTACTCTGAATATGATATTTTTGGAGGGAATCTGGATGTGAGATTTAATTTATAGTCTTGCTGCAACTCTAAATACAAAGTTGAAAACAATAATCTGCACTAAAATTTAAGGAATATTTATGTTCTTTGGCTATAGGTTTGCTACACTTTTCTTGCATGGACCAAAAACTCCAACGTGCAATATGGCCTGAGATGTGCTAATATAGCCATCTACATCTATTTTGATTATTACAAGTTCCAACTGCGTGGTAGATAAACATGTCATATGTCACAAAATTGAGGATTCAACTATGACTGCAGGTGGCACATATTGACAATCAAAGTCAAGCTGATAAGGGTTTTGAAGACTTAACTTTACCACGTGCTAGCATAATGACCAACTTGGTATGTCTTTGTTTTCTATTATTGTAACCCTTCATGGTATGGCTGAACTTGCTAGATCAATGATATGGTTTGAATGTGTCTATTGCAAGGATCTCAGAGAACTAAAGCTCCCGCTTGTAATCAATCGGGATCGGTATGTATTTGTTTCCTTATTTTGAAACTAAATTAATTACAAATTTGATGACCATAGCTTTATGTTTTGCAAAATGGTAGAGCCAAGTGGAAGTGTATCTTATTTCACTAAGAAACCATTGTAAAGTCGTGGCCAAGGGAAAGTTAGTGACTCGTGATAGTACTCGAAGCCTTGCTGGCACTGTGCTTGGAAAAGAATATGTTGGGGTTTATGTTGATGCCCTTGACAGTGGAAACAATGGAGATGAGATGTTACCTAGACCGTTCTATTCTGTGATAACTATGAAGGATGCTATTGGCTTTTTTATTGCTTGGCCCCGTTCGCATGTAAGCTTTCTCTTATATTAATAAATTCTTTATGATTTTGTAATTTTCTAAAATTGTACTTCACATCCTAATGTCTCATTATAGGTTAAACAACTTAAGAGTTCAACTCAAGCCCGTACAACCTTGGTATGTATCATTCTTGCTATATTCCTTTGATTAGAATTCATGTTTGCCAACTCAATCTCCTCTTATTTTGCAACATGATGGAAACATGTAACTTGATGTGGATGGAAAGACAAGCTACAAGTTTCAGATAACTTGATGTGGACGGAAAGACAAGCGACAAGTTTCGTAGTGAATAAGATAGATTTTAGATGTTCGGGAAAAATATAGATATTTGTATGATACCATTTTTCATATGCTTCTTTATGATAGGTTTCTCTTTGAGAGTGCACTTTAATGAGTTATTATATCTTATTTTGTAAATACGATGGATTTTTCAATGCAATGCCTTCATGATTCACTTTCTTATTATCTAATCGTACAAATTTATTTGTGTTTAAATTTGTAAAGGTCTCTTTATTTTTTCAAGTAGGTCTCTTTATATGTGTACATTTTATATGATGTTATAAAATAGTAATATATAATGCTTTTATATCAGTAGACACGAAATATAAATAAATATAAAATTGTCTTTATATTTTTTGGAACGTAGAATGATATTACTAGATAATGTATCTATACTATTAGACATGTAACATAAATGTATCTACTCGAACGTCTCTATACTTCTTAATACACAATATGACGTAAAAACAAAACGTGACTACATTAGTACATACGTAATATAAATATGTCTATCAGAATGTCTCTACACTTCTTAACACGCAATAAAAAATTGTTACATAACGTGAGTATATTAGTACACACATAATATAAATGTATCTATTAGAACGTCTCTACAATTCTTAGCACATAATGAAGTGTTACTATATAACGTAACTAGATAAATAGATACGTTATATAAAAGTATCTATAAAAGTGTACCAATATGTGTAGGCATGCTATTAACGTCTCTACAAAATGTATCTTTATCACCTTGACACGCTTAATAAACTCGTCTCTATAAAGTCATGACACGGTCCATGCGAAGACGCTTCTACCACGCTTTATAAAAACGTGTCTATAATCTTGTAGAGATGAAATAAAACGTGTCTAACATATAAATAAAGCGTCACTACAGGGGTATTTCTAGTAGTGTACCCAAGACAAGTTGACATTAATGATATTGGAAAGGGATATCGAACATCTACGGATGATTCTTCAGAGAGTTATGAAACCTTATTATTTCACCATACATGGCTAGTAAGTTTTGAGCGAACTAAGTTCTCTAATTGAATATGTTGTCTCTAGTGGTGGAATTATGGAGAAGTATATGTCGATGCCAAAGCTCTTAGCGTAAAGAGTGCGCTAGGAAAAGTTTGGACAACACCTAGATTTGAGGATTTGTGTGCGGAGGTTGAGTGATATTACTAACACTACAAATTTTGTAATTATTAGGGCTCACTTTGGAATAAGGAGAAAGTTGAGTATATCATGGTTGGAAATGCATCAGGTTTTAAATGGATGGGCAAGGAACATATACCCCAGATAAGCTATGAGTAAAAAGAAAAACCTTATCTATACGAATTACATTGCTAAACTCTTGGGAACCATTGATGGAGATGTTCAGAGTGACAAAGGCCATAGAATGGTTACTAAGAAAGAGCTACTCAAGGAAGTGCACAAGGTTCAAAAGCGGAGTATCTACATCTCTTTGATCACCATCTTCCGAATCTCGAGGACGAGATTCATCTTAAGGGGGGTAGAATTGTAACACCCTAAAATTTACTTCTTTTGAAATAGATGAAAAATGATTTAATTTTGTATTTTGGTGCTCATGAAATGTAGGAAAAATAATATTTTTCATTAAAATAAAATTTATTATAGGATTTAGCAATATGATTGTGCATTCATTTTTGGGGCATTTGTTTTATTGAATTGTGTGGACTTAATTAAAGTTCAAGGTAAGTCAAACTGTTTTAAAAATGATTTTCAAACTTGTTTTGAAATGGCTTTGAAAAAAAAACAAAAAGAAGAAGAAAAGGAACAAAAGAAAAGACAAAACCCCTCCCTCTCCCCGCAGCCCAACCCCTTCCCCTCTCGGCCTGTTGGCCCAGCAACCAGAGGCCCAGCTCCCCTTCCCACCCCGCAGACCGGCAGCGCGCGCCTGGGCTCCCTCTCCACACCGCGGCCCAGCTAGCAGCCGGCCCAGATAGGGCACGCCTTTCCCCCCTCTCTTCTCATGCTGACAGCTCGGCCCCACGTGCTTAGTGACCGACATGTGGGGCCCACTGAGTAGCCGTCTTCCACCTGCCGTTCTTGAGCCGGACTCAACTCCGATGGCACCAAATCCCGATTTGCACGGGATTCACCACTTTCAACGTGCGTAAGGCGTCCTTATAAGAAGATGGGATGCTCATCCTTGATCCCGTTTCCATCTCAAGCCGTTTGGTGCCCTAAAATCCGCCCTGCGAGCCTGTCGGACATTGCGGTCAAGCAGATCCCCTCCGCTGCCGTGGGGGTTTGTGGTTCTCCTTTGTTAAGCCGAAACTGAGTGGTGGTCAAGCTTCGCAACTAGGTAACGAAGGTCCGAAGCCCCTTTTCTTCTTTATCCCTAGCTCTAATTGCTCGCTAACACGACCGTGGCGTGCAGGAGGTCTCCGTCCGCCATCCCGCGCCGCACGGCCTCCACAACCTGTTCCCGTACTTGATTTTGACTTGGGTGAGTTCGCAAGGACTTTCTCTTGCTCCATGTGCAATTAGTTCTTCAAAACGTGCTCTAAATTGCCGTATCGGTGAACTCCGGCGAGAAGGTGTTGGTTCCGGCCATGGCGCCGCCGTGGGGCTTCTGTAGCTGGCCGGCGTTCTGTGTTCCTCTTCCAGCTTTTAATCTTGACCCTCCATCCCAGATCCAACGGCCAGTTTTAGCCGATACCCTTTCGGCCTACAATCTTGCTAAAGAGCCCCTGCAGATTATGGTATTCGAACCCGCGATCCATGGCGTAAAGACAAAAAGACGCTTTGCTGTTTCAAAAGCGTATTCTGCGTTGGCTAAAATGAAAATACGTTTTCAGATAATTACAAAATTGCCACTGAGTTTATTTTGGCTATAAAATATTCATTTTAACTCTGTTTTGATCCATTCAAATTGCGAGAGATTCGTCTTTAGAAAATCTATATGTTAGTAACACTGTTTTCTTAGTTTGAGACCTTTTAATTTTGTGATCCTATTTAATTAATTATTTTTCTTTATAAAATCCTAGAAAATTCATATCTTCTCCGTTTTAATTCCGTTTTTCGTGAACTTTACGTTTGTGTGATCATAGCGCTGCGTAGAATATTTTGATAAACTTTTATATTTGTTTTACCACTGTTTGGTGTATTGTTCTAATTATAGCTTGTTTGCTTCGTGTATGATTGTCTACATTGGAATGCGTGTTGTTGATTGATGATTGGGTTTAGACGGTGAGCCGTGCGTTGGTGATCAAGATCAAGCCTTTGAAGACCAGCAGGCTCAAGAGAGTTTTGATCAAGGCAAGTATAACTGGGGATCATCCTTGTTACCTATACACAATTAATACAATATTTATCATATGCATGTGTCCACCTTGATGACCTTAGCAAAATCATAGATGATTGTTATCCTGAATTCCTTGTTACCTATTTGGATATGCATTTGGGTAGTTCTTGCTAGTGCTTGATTAATAATCCATGATCTTGTAACATGAATATTTGGATATACAATAAACAATAAAATAAGCTTTCGAGCAACATGAACATAAAGGGTGGAAAGAACTCTAGCTTTTGCTAGATTTATCTTTGTTGGGTATTTTAAACGCAAACAGAAAAAATCCGCAAGCGCATGGATACCGATGTAGCTTTCACCCGGGAGTATTCCAGAGTATCGATTTTCCACAGAGAACGTGAGTGTACTAATTAACATCCAAGATCGCCCAAGGATAACTATATAATTATTTTTGGTGGGAAGAGAGGAAGTTTCCTGAGAGTTCTCTTGTTGATCTAAGAATCAAGAATTACTTCAAGATTATCTATTTCGGGACATCAGAGCACTAACCACAGAAAGAGATGAGAAGGGGGCTAGGAAGGTCTGACTACGGTCCTACAAACACCGATCCGAACGAGGTAGAATACGTCGACCGTTAGGGCTGTCACTACCGTAAGGCTACCACAACAATCAGCAGGATTGGGTGCAATTCCAGGTAATTGCAAGACTAAACTCCTCGTCTAATCTATTAATTACTACTCTAGCGTTATAAAGACTAGGGCACTTGATACAAGCGGGAATCCACTAAATAACTTGAATGTAAATAAAAAGTAATTAACGAACTCAGGAATTATGAATTGAAGAACTTGGAGAACGATGAAGAACGAACCAGTTGCTACAAAACTATAATGTTGAGGAAGATCCAACAGACCCGGCTCCTCCTCCGCTCTCCTCTTCTCTCTCCCTATTTTCTAGATTACAACTAGAACTAGAACTAGAGGAACTAGAACTAGAACTAGATGAACTAGAACTAGATCTAGATGAACTAGTGGTAGAACTAGAAGAACTAGAGGGATCCTCTCTACTTGGATGAAGAATTGAAACCCTAACTTTGATTCTGTAGAAGAGGTATGATCTCTAGGGGCCAGGGGGTCTGGTTTTATAGTCCCTTCAAGTGAATCTGGGCCGTTGGATCAAACCGACATTGATTGAACGGTTATCCTTGATCCTTTAGGTCAGTGGAGCAATATCCCGAAAGAGAGTCCTGATTGGACTCTAGCTGAGGGCGGGCGCCTAGGAGAGGAGGGCGGGCGCCCTGTCCTTGAGTTCTCTCGGCCTCCGCTTCGGTCCCGTGGCTTCTGGAGTCTTCTAGATGATAGAAAATGTCACGGCACGTTAATATCTCTATGTAAACCCGACGTGTGGGCCTTTCCTCGTATTTCCTGATAACCCCCTGCAGAAATAGACAAACACCAAAACTTGTGGAATTCTGTCAGATAAAACCCTAAGTCTAGGTGTTGGATCCATTTAGATACTTTTCCATGATTAGTTGATGGTTAAATGTGAGCATTAAGGACCGTCAACAAGCTCCCCCAAGCTTAACCTTTACTCGTCCCTGAGCAAAGATGAACTCAAGAGTTTCTGCAGTGGTTTCATGCCTTAAAGATACATATGCGTTCAAACAAGATCTCATCTCTGGTTAGGGTAAACTGTCAAGACTTAAAACTTACTTGTTTTACCTTTTACCATGGGACTTGTAACCGTCACTTCTGTCTTGAGCAGTTAAAAGATAGAACGGTCTAGTCAAGCACCATGTCTCTTGTTCTTCGATTAACTATAGCTCTGGAGTTTTTGTAGATTTTCAAATAAAACTCAGAGATTCCTTGTATGACTCTCTCTAGTCTCTCTTTTGTGGTATTTCTGGATCCTTACGAAGGCAGTAATGGTGTATGCCTTCTCTCTCACCGTACTCTAATAAGGCTTTCGATATCTGGGGCTCATAGGTGGGACACAGCTAATACATACTTACAAGACATTTATTGCATAGCCAAACCATGGATCCAGAAGAACAAGTCAATAAGTCAAATCAAGATGTGCATGTGTGGCGAATGAATGGTGTATGGTGATGATGGTGATAACAATGGTGAAAGTCTAATTCTACTTATGCTCTTTTGAGGGGATACATACCTTTCTTGCTCTTTTGAAACTTTTTGAGGAGAATGAGATGCTCTATATTTTCTTTTTTTTCTCTCAGGTGGGTATCTCGTACCCCTAATTCTACTGTCGGACCCTTGTCTATTTTTACCTCTTGTCTCACTTTTTCTTTTCTTTTGAGGTTCCGGGCACTTGCCCCTTTTTATTTCCTCGTATTCTTTCTCTTTTCTTTTCTTCTTTTTTTTCTTTTTTTAGAGCACTCATCTCCTGAAATAATATAGCAAGTGGTAGTAACAAGATAACTTGAGCATTTATTTCACAAGGGAAAAACAGAAATATTTTTGGCTATTCTCTCCTAGATTAGGAGTAGAATATTTTTGGGTGGTTCTAGAGATGGAAATGGGTGGATATATGTGGATGCGTACTTCCGGAGTAGAAGCAGCATGTGTGAGTGAACGTGCAAGTGAATCTTGATTTTAACCACATGACAAGCTCCTAAGGGTCTACACAGCTTGACCACACTCAATGCTCATAAGCAGTAAAAAGTAAATGAATGGTTCATAGTCTAATAAGCATGTATATATGGCTGTGGTAGGAATTTAAACTCTCCTCATACAGGAACTCATCATGTAACATTTTAAAGATTTTTAAAGATAAAATTCTCCAGAATTCTAGCATCTCTAGGAATAGATAAACAACAACTCAACCTTCCCATATCGTATCCGTTAACGACTTAGACTTTAGATCAAGTACTCTTCCCACAAGTTCAGGTTTAGAGCAAATCTTAATTAATAACAGTCATGCATAAATTTGAGAGAGATTTCAATTTTGAGAATTAGTCATGGCAGAGCAACTATTTATCATTTCCATGTGAGAGCTTATCATGAGGGTTCATAGCAAACTTTATTTATTTATTTATTTATTTATTTAGCAAACTAAGCAAAGATATATAAGCACAAAATATTTATTTGGGTTTTTATGATTATGCATCTTTTTATTATTTGAGTAAAATATAAACATGAATAGAATACTTAGCTGGATAAATGGGGGTGCTCTCCCCCAGGCTAGATTTTGACGTAATTTCTTCTGATGTAGCTAGCAGGTGGCGGAGGTGTATTTGAATATTGGCAGCACCCTGACAGCGATTAGGATGTCCTTCGTCTGCTAGTCTTCTTTGATCCTTGAATTCTGTGGAGCTCAAATAGACAACAAAGCTTTGTGGAACTAGTTAAGTGTTAGCATAAATATCTAGCCTTTATCATGTTGAGCCTCTTCAATAAATGTTACACTCTTTAGTAGGATCATAAATCTATTTTTATAATTTTATTTTTATAGGATAGGAATATATTTATTTTATTTTTATGCCACCACAGTGAATGTACTTATGGGTTTTATGCCATGAGCATACTCACATGGGGCTTACTATTTTTTGACATTTTTATTTTCTTATCAGAATGATATGAACCTGATTAACGAAGCAAAATATTTTAAATAATTGAAAGGAAAAAGATAACTACCAAGTTTACCTCTTGGCAAGGCGTTCGGTGTTTTTAAGTCCTCCGAACGGGACTCTCCGTTTTCTCAATCGTCCTGGGATTCGCTGGATGGCGTAGTCGGTGGTTCTGGCGGCGCCTCTTCTTCGTGTATAGCTATCTTCTCTCTTCACACCTAACTCGGTGCTACGGTCTCCTCAGGACAGTTCTGTTCAAGCTGTATGTCTTCAGACATTACCACTTCTCCTTCGTAGTCTGCCCATTCGTCCTTGATGATTTGCCTCCTCTGGTTGTGGTTGCGTCGTCTTCTTCTTGTCCTGACCTGCTTAGAGTCTTCAACTATATAGTTAAGGTCAGTAAAATAGCGGCGTACCTTCTCAGACGGGAAGTGCATGTGGACTTCTCTGGTTCCAATGTAGATATTTTCTTTAACGGTGCTGAGGAACAGTCTCCCAAGGATGATGGGTGGATCGTACTTGTCTTCAACCTTTCAGAATGTCTGATCTGCCGTCTGGAGCTGAATGTATGTCTGTTTTAGGGGCATGGTTCCGAATAGGAGCTGATAGGTGACTGGGTCGTCCTTTTTGGTTAGAAAGGCGACTTGAGTTGACGATCTTGACCTCCTTTAACTGCAGTGACCATCTTAGCTGACTCGGTACACATTTGTTTGTTCTTGTTCCTCCTGTTGGTCCCCTTCCTTGGTTCATATAGGGAATGCTCTGAGATTTGTGTAGTCTTGTTCTTGAAGGAAAACGTCTCCTTCCTCCCTGTTGACGGTTCTTAAGTATCAATTTTAATTATCAAATAAACAAAAGAAAGGACCAATATGCAACCAACACCTAGAATTAGGGTTTGATCTGACAGAATTCCACGAGTTTTGTTGTTTGTCTATTTCTGCAGGGGGTTATCAGGAAATAAGGAAGAAAGGCCCACATGTCGGGATTACATAGAGATATCAACGCACCGCATGATTTTCTATCATCTAGAAGACTCCAGAAGCCACGAGAACGAAGCAGAGGCCGAAAGGGGCCAGGCCCAGGGTGCCCGCCCTGGTGACCTGGGCGCCCACCCCCTGCTGGATCCCGTTCGGGACTCTCTTCGCACACGATGTTCCACCGACCTAATTGAAAGGTCCTAATATGGCTAGAGGGGGGTGAATAGCCTACTAAAAAATTCTACAAATTCACTAGAGCAAGAGGTTAGTAAATAACAAAGCAAAGCTTTTTGCTCTAGCTCTAAGGGGTGTTTGCAAGCCACCTATCCAACAATTCTAGTTGATATAATCACTAGGCACACAAGAGCTATGTCACTACTTACACTAGAAAGCTACCTAAAGTTTCTATACAAGTAAGTAAGCTACTCTAGTTTGCGGGAATGTAAAAGAGATGGTTTGAACTTTATACCGCCGCGTTGAGGGGATAAACCAATCAATAATATGAAGTCCAATCACCGGGAGAAATCCAATGAACAATCACAATGGAGACACACAATTTTTCTCCCGAGGTTCACGTGCTTGCCGGCACGCTACGTCCCCGTTGTGTCGACCAACACTTGGTGGTTCGGTGGCTAAGAGGTGTAGCACGAACCTCGTCCTCACTAGGACACCACAAGAACCTAACCACAAGTGAGGTAGCTCAATGACACGAGCAATCCACTAATGTTGCCTTTGGCTCTCCGCCGAGGTAGGCACAAACCTCTCACAATCACCGGGAGATGGCCACGAACAATCACCAACTCGTGCCAATCCTCCTCCGCTGCTCCAAGCTGTCTAGGTGGCGGCAACCACCAAGAGTAACAAGAAAACCGCAGCTAGAACGATCCCCAAGTGCCACTAGATGCAATCACTCAAGCAAATGCACTTGGAATCACTCCCAATCTCACAAAGATGTATAATCTATGAAGGAGATGAGTGGGAGGTGTTTGCTTAGGCTCACAAGGATGTTAAGTATGTTAGAGTACCAAGAGTGTGAGCCCCAAGCCAGCCAAACACGTATTTATAGCCCCTCAAACAAATAGAGCCGTCGCCTCTTTCACTGGGCGAAATACGGGATCACCGGACGCTCTTAAAGGGGCACCAGACGCTCAACACCAGCGTCCGGTGCTCCAACGTCAGCCGCGTGTCACAGTCTAACGGTAACCTGCAGAGCACCGAACGCTGAGCAAGTTAGCACCGGACGCGTCCGGTGCACACCGGACTCATGCGCAGAGAGCTCCGCAAACTTGCAGGGTCACCGGACGCAAGCCACCGGACGCACCCTGAGCGTCCGGTGCTCATCGGACTCATGCGCAGAGAGGTTTGTGAAACCTCCTCACACCGGACGCACACCACCGGATGCTCCAAGCTGCGTCCGGTGCCTATTGTTCGGTGCCTAACCCTAACCGAGTCAGGCTGCCTGCTCACCGGACGCACAGGAACAGCGTCCGGTGCTTCTGTGTCAGCGTCCGGTGAGTGTTCCTCAGCGAGAAAACACTCCCGTGACTTCTCCAAATTTCCCACCGGCACAATAGAAAATATGCACTTCATTTTCTCGAAAACCCATCCTCTCTCTACCTTTGAAACTCCACCTCCTTCTCAAAGTGTGCCAACACCACAATGTGTAAACCAACATGTGCACGTGTGTTAGCATTTTCACAATCATTTTCTTCGAGGGAGTTAAGTTAGCTCACTAGGTTCTAAATGCATGCACATGAACAATAACACCTAGTGGCACTTGATAACTGCTTAGCCAAAGAATTCCCCTCTTTATAGTATGGCTATCTATCCTAAATGTGATCACACCCTCTATGGTGTCTTGATCACCAAAACCAAAACCCTAAGCAATACCTTTGCCTTGATCTCCATAGGGTTTTGTTTTTCTCTTTATTCTTTTCCAAGTTGAGCACTTGATCATCTTGTGGTCATCACCATCATCACCATGATCATCACTTGCTCCATCACTTGGCATGTACAACCTCATTAAGTCTACACACACTTAGTATAGAGGTTAGTACTAGGGTTTCATCAATTATCCAAAACCAAACTAGGGCTTTCACTAATGGATCAAAAATAATGTAGTACCACCTCACCTACCGACCCAAAAACGCATAGAGGAGGACTATATAAGGACACCCCCCTGGCCCCTGGAGAAGACAAGAAATTATCACAGAGGTTGAGGGGTGCCCTCGAAGGAAAACCTCTTCTCTAAATAATATTTATTTTTAGGCTTAGCAACCAATGTAAGGTAGAAATAGATCTTCTAGTTTCTACTAGATTGAGAGAGATAGAGTGGAGGTGTAGATTGGAGGAAGCCCGGCCTGTCGGTGTCTACTCCAAGCTTGTACCTGCGGGATCAAGTTCTCCTAACCCGAAGCTTGCTCCTAGGATTCTTTAGTATTTCAACTTCTAAATTCTAGTAAGTTCTTGTTTTATTGTTCTTCTGGTTTATGAGTTTACTTTAATCTCTTCGCGTAGAGTTTAGAGTAATCATTGCTGGCATAAATGTGGTGTTTAGGCTGGGGTACTCATAGATATTCCCTGACTAGCTGGACCGTGGTAGTAGTGAGGAACGTGACAATTCCGAGTTACCTTTGCAGACCATATCTCATTAGCAGGAAGGATAGGGTTTATAGGTGCGGGTTGAACATCCTTTGTGGTGTCTAGATTCCGTTAGCCTCCCCAATAGAACAGTAGATCATCCTTACCAAGGTTAGAAGGAGACTACGGTTGCAGTCTGTTGACACTAGCTAACACCACTTAGATACTAGGTTGTCATCCCTAGCATGGCGCCAGAGTGTACAAAGGTATTTATAAATGTAAAGGCTCTCTAGAAAATAATCTATTCTATTCGCAAGCGCACAGATAAAACACCTCATTGAAGCATTTCACCAGGATAAGTATTCCAGGTATCGTTATTTATAATTTTGCTCTAGGGATCTAAAGAAGATGGAATTAAATCAAGGGACAAAATCTATCAAGGCATAGACTAGAGATAAACTTGCAAGAACATGATTACTAATGAGAAACTCGTCACACAGTCACATACTTTAGCAGGGGGTAAACCATAAAGATAATGATAATAAAGTATAAGTTCATGGGTAGATAGCACAGCGATTAGAAAATAGACTACTCCTCATATATGTAGGTGATGTCGGATTAGCTAGAGAATGGATTCTAAGTTATCTACTAACTACTAAGTCATAATCTACTCTAGTTATCTACAAGATCATATATAGCATAAAAGACTCTTCATTCATGTATAAGGAACATTGATAAAGTAAATCAGAGCATCGCATGACTTACTCCACAATACCGGTTCTGCCTGTCCTATCAACGGAGGGTGGACTATATAAGAATCAACGAAGCTGTCACTATCACGAACTACCACACGACCCGGCCAATAGGATACATTTGCAGATAAATAACATCTAAGCACCACGCTCACATCTGATCTATCACTTAACTCCCTCGCGACAAGAGCTAAGCGCTTTGCAAACTTATACATAAACTCATTATCAATTAGAACTATATCAAATATAGAACTAGAGCAAACTAAGAACATAATAATTAGAAACATAATGCAATTAGAACAATAGAATTAGAGAAAGATATGAATAATACCAATATTTATTACCGAAGATCCGAATCCAGAGCGTAGTGCTCTACTTCTCTAATTGCTATCTAATCAACCTCTAAACTTGAAGGATTAGGGAGTAGCTAATTCTAATTCTCTGTGGGAGAGAGATCTAAACCCTAACTTTGATGGCTACCTCTGAATAATGATTTCTCCTCTCCTCCTCCAGGGGCCAGGGGGTCTGGTTTTATAGTCCCCTCAAGTGAACGTGAGCCATTGGATCAAACCGACATAGATTGTATGGTTTAGATTGATCCTTTAGGTCGGTGGAGTCTTGCCCCAAAGCAGAGTCCTGATTGGCCTCTTGGCCAGGGCGGGCGCCCAAGGGGGGTGGGCGGCCGCCCAGCTCCCGAGCCCGATTCGCGTCCCGTTCGTTCCCGTGTCTTCTGGATCCTTCTAGATTGAGGAAAATTGCGCGGCACGTAATTATCTCGTTGTAAACATGACATGTGGGCCTTCTCTCCATATTTTTTGATAAACCCCTACAGAAATAGATAAACACCAAAGCTCGTGGAATTCTGTCAGATAAAACCCTAATTCTAGATGTTTGTTTCATATTGATCCTTTTTCATGTTTATTTGATTATTAATTTTAGTACTTAAGGACCATCAACAAACTCCCCCAAGCTTACCCTTTACTCGTCCCTGAGCAAATAGCTAAACTCAGACGGATCAGGAGTTTCTTTCCTGACAGGCACACTTGCTTTTACATAAAATTCTTCCAGATTAGAGTGAAGTGTTATGGAGTTTAGAACCTGCACTTAAGTCTTAAGTAATCGAAAGACAAAATAGTTAAGTCAAGCACTATCCCTCTTGTCTATACTTCACCTTTGTTCTAGAGTTTTTCATAAGTTTTCAAAATAAAACTCAAAGTTCCCAGCAATGATCTCTCAAGTCTCTCTATATGTGGTATTTGTGGATCCTTACCAAAATGTCACTTACCTATAGCTAATAGAATATTTAATTGGAGCTCATAGGAGTGGAAAACAGCTCATACATATGTTGTCTAATCGAGCCATGGATCCAAAGGAACTCAGCATATAATTAAATCAAGATGTGCATGTGTGGTAGAGTAAATGATAGTGATGGTGAAAATGCAATAGTGTTAATAAATCTTAGTTCTCATTGCTCCTCATATTGCTATCTCTCCTCTTATTTTTGATCTTTGCTTTGGGAGAACATGGGCTATCTTTTTCTTTCTTCTTTCTTCTTCTTTTTTTTTCAGGTGGGTAATAGATACCCCTAATTCTACTGTCGGACACTTGTCCATTTTTTCCGCTCAAGTGGGCATCTTTGTACCCCTAATTCTACTTCGGACACTTGTCCATTTTTACCTCTCGTCTCACTCTTTTTCTTTCTTTTTCGAAGTTCCCGGGCACTTGCCCCTTTTTATTTCCTCGTATATATTTTTGCATAACCCATGCCTCTTCTGCATTGAATCTTTTTAGAGAGAGAGAATAATAATATTCGGGACAGTGAGTGATAATATTTTTAGCAATTTTAATGATTGATGATGAATGCTGTGGTAGATGTGTGCAAGTGAATATCTTAATTTAACCACATGAAAAGCTCCTAAGGGTCTACACAGCTCGATCAAACTCAATGTAAATATAGCAAAATATGTTATAGCAAGTATGGCTGTGGTAGGTAGTTTTGTATACTAGGAACTCATCATGTGATTTGTAAGTTTTCAAAAATAAATCTCTAGAACTTGGTGTAGTAGGAACAAGATAAACAGTAGCTCAACTTTATATCATGCCTTTCTCTTACCTAGGCTTTAGTTTTATGCTTCCCAAAGATAGTAAATTCAGTTTTAGTAATTCCTGGAAGAACTCTAATGTAAAAGCTAGGTACTTGTAAGTAAGCAAACAGAGCAACTGTTCGTCATTTCCATCATGCATCTTTTTGGTCTTTTTGTTTTTTTTTGTTTTTTTCTAGAGATTAAACTTAGCAAGAAAATAAAGCACACTTATCTACACACTCTTTTTATTTTGTTTTCATGTTTATAAAGTGCAGTAAATTAAAGTAAGAAAATATTTATTTGGTTTTCTAAGTTTTCCTTTTAAGATAAATAAAATACTAAGATAGAATAGAATAAATAAGAAGAGCAAATAAAAACTTACTTGATAAATTAGGGAGGAACTCCCCCAAGCTGGATGTTGACGTGGGTCTTACCCGATGTTCCAGAACCGCATCATGGTTGTGATGTTATCGTTCATTGTTGTTGTATCTTGTCTCAGCTCTTGTACCGCAGCGGCATGGTCCTGGTTCCATTTTTGTTGCTCTTCCAGGAGTCTTCCATGTTCTGCTTGCGTGTTCTGGATGTCGAGGAGGGTGTTGTCGGTACGAGTGAAGAAAGCACCGGCCTCTTGATAGTAGTCATTCGTGAAGGCGTAGGAGGCGTCGGAGTATCGTCCTGCATCAAATTGGGGTGGAGGTCTGGATCCTGAAGCTCCATATGGATCAGTGGAGTACCTGCCCGTATGAAAAGGCGGGTTTGTCCACTGGTGCTCTTGGCTCTCCGGCCATGTCTCCTCTGTTGGCTCTTGTGGTTGCGCATGACGAGCCCATGGGTCTCGAAGGACTCGAGGGTTGTAATCGCAATAATGCAGGTGTGCTGCTTCTTCTGGTCCAGGGTCAGCTCCATACCAAGTGCGTTCTCGGTGAGTGGTTATCCTTTCAGATGCCACTCGCTGTGGAGTTCTCTGGTTCACTGGTGTTGCTGCAATCTCAATCAAAAAGTTTTGAACAACGTAGAGGCCAAGGTTCGGGTTAGGTAACCGAATCTTGCCTTTATCATCATATAGCATATACATTATATTCCCCTCTTTCTTTAACATCTGAGCTTGTCTAAATGTGTCATAGCCATGATAAATTCTTAATTCTTCTATGAAGTCCAACGATGAATTTTCTAATAAGTGAAGATTAGAGGCTAGACGAGTGATAAGTGAAGTACATCCTACTGGTCCCTAAAGACTAGGTATACTAAGCCAATGTGAAACTAATAATGTAACAGGTGAAGTGGGTACTTTACTAATAGCAGCATATAAAAGTTGTAAATCTCCTACTCTTACTTTCCTAATATCATCGCGATAGAAAAGATTGTACCCAAGCCATTTGTGGAACATCCTAAGAGTGGGGTGTTCCATGTCACTGATTCGGGCTTGACTGTAAAAATTATCTCTAGATATTTCTCTCCAAAACTGGTGTCTCTCAAAATTGGGTAAATCGGAATCAATGTTTAGGATGCATCTTGAAGAGAAACCAAGATGGTCGCTCAGCTCTCTCCAAGATAACATAATTTCCTGTTTAAACATCCGAAAAACAATTCCCCCCTCATAGTATTGTAAAGTGCTAAGAAATTCGAGGGTGAGAAGACGAGAACCTAGCTCAGTTATATTCCAAAAATTTGTCCAACCCATCATCTGAAAAATTAAGTCAAATTCAGTGTCCATACCTGTTTCTCGTAGTAGGATTGGATCGATAGTAGGGGTGTGAATGAAATCCTTGTTCTTCAATTGCTGATAAACTTCCTTCTCTCTTCGGGTCTTCAGTCCAAGGTCTCCTATCTTGAGAAGGACCTTGACTTGCTGGCCTGATGAAGATGATGGAGCTTGTGTGGGTGTCGGGTCGACGCTCATCTCTGATGGCTGTGAGGAGTGTCGGGTTGAACTCCTTGTACCAATGTTCTTGAGAGCCTTCCCTGCATTCTTCACCTTCTTAAACATCCTGCAAACAAAAGTTGGCAAAAACACAACTGGTGGAAAATGTGAGATAAAATGTTAGTGGTCAGCTGTCCGAGGGTCAGTAGTCTAGGGGTTAATCGTTCAAGACAAGTTTCTATTTTGGTAGAGCCTCCCCCTAAACAACTTTTACTTCTGCTTAGACAGCGGGATCACTGCTTGCTAAGTGATACTCACTCTCTATCAACTTCTTTCCCACTCTTCTCTTTCTTTCTACTCTCTTCTCTCTTCACTACAAGAGCTCTTTCTGGAAACTGATACTTGTGTGGTTTTCTGGAGTGCTTGTGTGAAGAAGATGGAGGTAGAAGGTGGCTATTTATAGGAGGAAGAGGGGACAGGGCGGGCGCCCTTGGTAGGTGGGCGGGCGCCCACTTGTGATGCCCATCCTGGGTGTGCCTCCTCCACTTGCTTCCTTGCTTTGATCTCACGCAGAATAATGTTGTGTGGTGGTGGTTGGTCGGTGGAAAGATGTCAGGTGAGTGGAAACATATTGGTGGATGAAATTATGTGATGGGATGTATGTGAGGTGTGGTGTATGACATGTGGGACCCAAAGAGTGTGGGTCATTCTTCTAGAAGATCAATATAAATAAATATAATGCAGGAAAATCTATGAGAATTGAATCTTAATGAAAATGATATTGGAAAATATTTTTGTGCCTCCATAATAATTAATAAATATGGGTTGTTACACACCACGAATATTATTTATATCTGGCCTTTTTTATTATTATAATAATGCTATGACTAATGCAAGAATTAATTATGCAAGAAGTTAAATATGAGAAAATTAATAATGCAGATAAATACCGATTTACCTCCCGGTGAGGGTTTGGGATTTTTAGGTCCCCCAAGCTGGACCTCCAAATCTTTTAATCTTCTGAGTTTTCTTCCTCCGGAGATGGTGTCTCCAGTGGTTCTTCATGAACTTCCTTTACTGTAGGGTCTCTCTCTGGGTTTGAATGTGAAGTGTTCTTCTTGACCGTTTATGTTGAACTTGATTTCTCCTTTTCCGACATCAATGTGGGCATTGGCAGTGCTCAGAAATGGCCTTCCAAGGATGATGGACACTTTTGAGTCAGGACTCATGTCCAGTACTACGAAGTCTACTGACACCAGGAAATCTCTGATCTTGACTGGAATGTTCTCGGCGATGCCCAACGGGTGTCGAACCGATTGATCCGCTAGTTGTAGGCACATTGATGTTGGTTCTAAGTTTGCATGATTAAGCTTTTTGTAGACTGATGCTGGCATCACACTGACACTTGCTCCGAGATCACAAAGTGCATTGTTGAAGTGTTGGTTTCCGATCGAGCAGTCAATAGTGGGGCATCCTGGATCTTCCTTCTTCTTTGGTGGTTTGTTGAGGATGGCCGCACTACATTCTTCTGTCAGCTTGATAACCTCAGTGGTGGGCAGTGGTCTCTTCTTGTTAAGAATATCTCTGATGTACTTTGCATATGTAGGTACCTGTATGGCATCAAGTAGAGGTATGTTGACATATAATTTCTGAATGACCTCTACAAACTTACCAAACTGCTCATCCGACTGCAGTCCTCTGTTTCTTCTGGGAAATGGCAAATAGTTGGTGTCGTAAAAATCTTTCCTCATTTCTCCAGTTCTTGGTGGTTGTAGCAAATCTTCTGCTCCAACTGGGCTTTCTTCTTCTATCACTGCTGGTTGCACTGGTGCTGATGTTCTTTGTTTCTCTTTTGGGTATGGTGGATCTCTGGTAGCTCTACCTCCTCTAGTAGTTATATTCTTTACCTGCTCAAGGTTAGTAGCAACAGGCAGTGCAGCAGCTAACTTTATTAATTTAAGCTCTACCCTTTTATTAAGAGTGTTTTGCTCATCAAAGGCAGTTAGTAGAAAATCCATTTTATTATATATATCTTTTAGAGATGATTCATTTGTATCTAGCCTTTGTTTAACTTCATCATTAATTTTGGTTTGTTGAGCAATTATCTCTTTTAATGAAAGTTGCTTGAAAGTATTACCTGAATTCATACCTTTGCTATTGGGTTGACTCGAAGTTGGTTGATATTTGTATGCTGTCTCAATGGCCCTGTGATCTTCTTTGAACTTGGCCCTCTGGTCAATCCAATGGAGCAAATTTTCCATCTTAGTTGATAATGCATTTACTTCCTCTAGTATTTCTTCAGTTTGATGACATTGTTTAGCTTTATCTTGGAACCAGCTTTGATTTTCTGCTATCTTATCCAAAAGTATCTCTGCTTTTCCAGTTGTAAGCTCCAAGAATGATCCTTTAGCAGATGCATCTAGGCACTCACGGGCCTTCTGGGTTAATCCATGGTAGAAGGTCTGCATAAGTAACCATGTGGCCATTCCATGGTGAGGACAATCTGATATGTATCCTTGAAAACGCTCCCATGCTTCTGAAATGGCTTCTGTCTTCTGTTGTTGGAAACTGATAATATTTCCTCTTAAGGCAGTTGTCTTGCCTATAGGGAAAAATTTTGATAGAAAGGCATCTGACAAGTTCGTCCAGTTGTTGATGTTATCTTGATGAGTGTAGAACCATTTCCTCACTTTTCCTTCTAGTGAGAATGGAAAGAGGCGAAGCAGTATGACGTCTTTGTCAACTCCGTTGATGTGGATTGTGCTTCCAATCTCTAAGAAATTCTGCAAGTGTGCACTGGCATCTTCATGTGCCTTTCCACTGAATTGTGTAGCTTGTACCAAATTGATGAGGCTTGAGCTCAAACTCAGGTATTCCTTCTTCTACTGCAAATCTTGGACCAGTTGGAATGTTGTCAAGACTTGGAGCAGAGAATTCTTGCAAGGTCTTTTGTGCCATAGCTTCAGCAATTGGTAGCTAGCTTCTTCTTCTCTTGATTGCTTTGGTTCTGATGATGAAGAGTTGAATGTACCCAAAGTCAATCCTGTTATACCCTGTATAAAAATATAAACATAGAAAAACAACAGGGTGAACCTGCCAAAGCAGCGGTGCCTTGTTATGATTTCTCACTTAGTAGCTGTTTTATGCAATTATTTCTCTATAGTCTAGTCTAATATTTTATATGAATAACCTTGATTGATTTTCTGGCTTCCTTAATATTACCCTTTTGTTCCCTTTTATGACTTATTCCTGAGACTCGTATGACTTCTATAATGATCCCCGGCAACGGCGCCAGAAATGCTTGTTGACACTAGCTAACACCACTTAGATACTAGGTTGTCATCCCTAGCATGGCGCCAGAGTGTACAAAGGTATTTATAAATGTAAAGGCTCTCTAGAAAATAATCTATTCTATCCGCAAGCACACAGATAAAACACCTCATTGTAGCATTTCACCAGGATAAGTATTCCAGGTATCGTTATTTATAATTTTGCTCTAGGGATCTAAAGAAGATGGAATTAAATCAAGGGACAAAATCTATCAAGGCATAGACTAGAGATAAACTTGCAAGAACATGATTACTAATGAGAAACTCGTCACACAGTCACATACTTTAGCAGGGGGTAAACCACAAAGATAATGATAATAAAGTATAAGTTCATGGGTAGATAGCACAACGATTAGAAAATAGACTACTCCTCATATATGTAGGTGATGTCGGATTAGCTAGAGAATGAATTCTAAGTTATCTACTAACTACTAAGTCATAATCTACTCTAGTTATCTACAAGATCATATATAGCATAAAAGACTCTTCATTCATGTATAAGGAACATTGATAAAGTAAATCAGAGCATCGCATGACTTACTCCACAATACCGGTTCTGCCTGTCCTATCAACGGAGGGTGGACTATATAAGAATCAACGAAGCTGTCACTATCGCGAACTACCACACGACCCGGCCAATAGGATACATTTGCAGATAAATAACATCTAAGCACCACGCTCACATGTGATCTATCACTTAACTCCCTCGCGACAAGAGCTAAGCGCTTTGCAAACTTATACATAAACTCATTATCAATTAGAACTATATCAAATATAGAACTAGAGCAAACTAAGAACATAATAATTAGAAACATAATGCAATTAGAACAATAGAATTAGAGAAAGATATGAATAATACCAATCTTTATTACCGAAGATCCGAATCCAGAGCGTAGTGCTCTACTTCTCTAATTGCTATCTAATCAACCTCTAAACTTGAAGGATTAGGGAGTAGCTAATTCTAATTCTCTGTGGGAGAGAGATCTAAACCCTAACTTTGATGGCTACCTCTGAATAATGATTTCTCCTCTCCTCCTCTAGGGGCCAGGGGGTCTGGTTTTATAGTCCCCTCAAGTGAACGTGAGCCATTGGATCAAACCGACATAGATTGTATGGTTTAGATTGATCCTTTAGGTCGGTGGAGTCTTGCCCTGAAGCAGAGTCCTAATTGGCCTCTTGGCCAGGGCGGGCGCCCAATGGGGGTGGGCGGCCGCCAGCTCCCGAGCCCGATTCGCGTCCCGTTCGTTCCCGTGGCTTCTGGATCCTTCTAGATTGAGGAAATTTGCGCGGCACGTAATTATCTCGTTGTAAACATGACATGTGGGCCTTCTCTCCATATTTTCTGATAAACCCCTGCAGAAATAGATAAACACCAAAGCTCGTGGAATTCTGTCAGATAAAACCCTAATTCTAGATGTTTGTTTCATATTGATCCTTTTTCATGTTTATTTGATTATTAATTTTAGTACTTAAGGACCGTCAACACAGTCTTCTCTATTTATCACTCACATCGAGAGACATTCTTTGTTGCCTAAAGGGTTAGTAGTAATAGACCGGTTAGTCAGATGCACTCTTTCTCCTAGTGGTAAAAAAATAAATACGATACTCTGCATAACCTCCTGGGTGAAGTGCTCACCGATATCCGTGCGCTTGCGGATCAATTCCTTATTGCGTTCCCAAATATCAACAAGCATTTTTGGCACCGTTGCCGGGGAGAAAGACGGTTTGCTGAGATAACCTTGAGTCTTACTACTAGCTTGTATTTGTACTTTTATCTTTTCTTATCTTTTATATTCTGTATTTATTTTTTTTCTTCTTACCTTATGGAAAACCAAAATTCTAAATCGATCCATGAATCTGCAATCCTTTCAGTAACCGACCTTTTACCATGGGAGTCATCACAGCCTATCCAAACATCTCAGTATAAGTTCAGTTCTAGGTTGATTGCCATGATTCAAAACCTATCTTTTTCCTGAAAGGAAGACGAAAACCCTTCTTCATATTAGAGATTTTGAGCAAACATGTGATTGTCTTCGCATTGAAGGCATTTCTGATAAAACTTTACGTTGGAAGCTTTTTCCTTTTTCTTTCAGGGGAGAAGCTAGACAATGGTACAGTCAGAAGGTAAGTCAACAACAAGGTGAATGGGGAGTTTTACGAGCCAACTTTTGTCTAGATTTCTATTCCCTCGACCGTATAGCCAACCTTAGACTCAAAGTCCTATCTTTTAAACAAAAAGATAATGAAACTTTGGGAAAATCCTGGAAACGTTTTTCGGATCTTTTAGAATCTGGTCCAAACCTTAATCGTGAAGACCCTGTTCTTTTATTTCACTTTTTTCGAGGTCTTCAGAAAAATCACAAACAAATGCTACACACAATGTCTAGAGGTTCTTTCTTTCGCATCCCTACTGATGAAGCTAGAGTGATCCTAGATAGAATCCTAGAAGCTGAGATGGATAATACCCTTCATGATGAAACCTACGAAGACGAAGTAGACACTCTACCAAATTCTTCATCTACTTTAGCTATCCCATGTTCTGAGCCACAAGAGGAAGAAATTCCACCACCGGACTTCATGCTGGATATAGAATCCGATCTTTTTGCCGATTTTGGAAACATTTCAAACTACCATTCTTTTGACAAACCCCAAAACGGCCAGTTTAGCATTTATTTGCCAAGTGAATACCAATTGAGAGAGCTTATCTCAGTCATGAGTAGCGAGTGGTTGGAGGAATCAGAGCTTTCCTCTGATGTGATCCGTTTGGACACACCTATACGCTGTGCTTATAATTCTGATCGATTTAATGCTCTCTATAACCCTGTTGTTGGGATCAACACCATGTCTGAATCTTTTGCACTTAAACTATTTAAAAATCTTGTCTTAACCCCCACAACAAAGGTCATAAAGGAATCTTCGGGGCGATAAGTCCCCAGTCTTGGAATTATTAATGTCCTACCTGTTACGGTAGAAGGCTCCATGGTTCATTTGAACTTTTATATCTTTGATACATGGGACTTTGACCAGTTGATAGGACAACCTTTTAGAAGACTCCTTTACGAAGGTCATACTGGAAAGCTACACATTTCTTTTGGAAAAACCTTTAAATTCCCAATAACAATTTCACACTCCTTAAACAATAAGGCCGAATCATATCTTTTGCCTGATCCTATGGAGGAGGTAAAGGCTGCATCTCTAGAGCTTTTAGATGAACCAGACTTAGAAGACGAAACTCCTTTCTTCACAGAAGAAGAAGCCGAACCTTCTGAACTTGAACCCTTAGATGAGTTTGCAGAAACACCTAGACCCCCCATAGAGCTTAAAACTTTACCACCCGGTCTTACCTATGCTTTCCTAAACAATAATCCAGAGTTTCCTATGATCATTAGCGATAAACTCACTCAGGACCAAACTCTGCGATTAATGACTATTCTTGAGAAACATCACTCAGTTTTTGGCTACTCACTCCAAGATCTTACAGGAATCAGTCCTATGATTTGTACCTATCGTATTCCAACAGACCCTTCTGTTTCACCTTCTCGAGAACCCCAACGTAGACTTAATAACACTATGAGAGAGGTAGTTAAAAAGGAAGTTATAAAGTTGTTGCATGCAGGGATTATATATCCTATGCCGCACAGTGAGTGGGTAAGCCCAGTTCAAGTTGTGCCTAAAAAGGGAGGCATGACTGTTATTATGAATGAAAAGAATGAGCTAATTCCGCAACGCACCGTCACAGGATGGCGGATGTGCATAGACTATAGAAAACTAAACAAAGCCACGAGAAAGGATCACTTTCCTTTACCTTTCATAGATGAGATGCTAGAACGGTTAGCGAACCATTCGTTCTTCTGTTTCTTAGATGGATATTCAGGGTATCACCAAATCCCGATCCATCATGATGATCAAAGCAAAACCACTTTTACATGCCCATATGGAACTTATGCTTACCGTAGAATGTCTTTTGGGTTATGTAATGCACCAGCTTCTTTTCAAAGATGCATGATCTCTATATTTTCTGATATGATTGAACAGATTATGGAAGTTTTCATGGATGATTTCTCTGTTTATGGAAAAACTATTGATAGTTGTCTTGAAAACTTAGACAAGGTTTTGCAAAGATGTGAAGAAAAGCACTTAGTCCTTAATTGGGAAAAATGTCATTTTATGGTTAGAGAAGGAATAGTGCTGGGACACTTAGTGGCTGAAAGAGGTATTGAGGTAGAAAAATGTAAAATTGAAGTAATTGAACAACTACCTCCACCTGTGAATATAAAAGGAATTCGAAGCTTTCTTGGCCATGTTGGTTTTTATCGTAGATTCATAAAAGATTTTTCATTCATTGCTAGACCAGTTACTCTTTTGCTAGCCAAGGATGCTCCTTTCAAATTTGATGATGCATGTCTAACATCTTTCAATTTATTAAAGAAAGCACTCATCTCTGCACCAATCATTCAACCCCCTGATTGGTCGTTGCCTTTTGAAATTATGTGTGATGCTAGTGATTATGCTGTGGGGGCAGTTTTGGGACAAACTAAAAATAAGAAGCATCATGCAATTGCTTATGCCAGTAAAACTTTGATAGGAGCTCAACTTAATTATGCAACCACTGAAAAAGAGCTTCTGGCTGTTGTCTTTGCCATTGATAAATTTAGATCTTATTTAGTTGGAGCTAAAATAATTGTTTACACTGATCATGCTGCACTAAAATATTTGCTCACTAAAAAGATGCTAAACCTCGCCTGATCAGATGGATCTTATTACTCCAAGAATTTGACATAGAAATAAAAGATAAAAAGGGAGTAGAAAATTCTGGTGCTGATCACTTGTCTAGAATGTACTTTAAGAGTCCACAGAAAACCCCCATCAATGATTCACTCCGGGACGACATGCTCTACGGGATTAACAGGTCTGACCCCTGGTATGCAGATATTGTTAATTTTATGGTTTCAGGGTATGTACCACCAGGAGCAAACAAGAAGAAGCTTATTCAAGAAAGTCGTTCACATATATGGGATGAGCCATACCTCTTCCGAGTGTGCTCTGATGGCTTACTTAGGAGATGTGTGACCACTGAGGAAGGATGGAAGATCATCGACAGATGTCATTCATCACCATATGGAGGTCACTATGGAGCATTCCGTACACATTCAAAGATCTGGCAGTGTGGATTCTACTGACCTACAATATATGAAGACATGAAGCAATATATCAGAAGATGTGGGCCATGTCAAAGGCACGGAAACATAAATACAAGGGATGCAATGCCACTCACCAACAACCTTCAGATTGAGCTCTTTGATGTATGGGGAATAGACTACATGGGTCCATTTCCTCCATCAAAGAAGTGCGAGTACATCTTGGTGGCAGTTGCCTATGTCTCCAAGTGGGTAGAGGCATTACCTTACAAGCATGCCGACAACATCAGTTCAAAGAGGATGTTTGAAGAAATTATATTTCCAAGATTTGGAGTCCCCAGAGTAGTGATAAGTGATGGAGGAGCACACTTCATCGACAAACGCTTCAAGCAATATCTATCAAAACATGGAATCCGTCACAACGTCGCTACCCCCTATCATCCTCAGACAAGTGGCCAAGCAGAAACTTCCAACAAACAAATCAAGAATATTCTTCAGAAGACAGTAAATGAAATGGGAACGGCATGGAAAGACAAGTTACCCGATGCACTCTGGGCATACCGAACAGCATACAAGACCCCAATTGGAATGTCTCCATACCAATTGGTGTACGGGAAGACTTGCCATCTACCTGTTGAACTAGAGTTCAAAGCACACTAGGCCATAAAGAGATGGAATATGGACCTAGATGTTGCTGGAGATTATAGAAGAATGCAAATATCGGAATTGGAAGAATGGCGAGAGAAGGCATATCACAATTCAAAGATCTACAAAGAAAGAGTCAAAAGGTGGCATGACAAGAGAATCAAGACGAAGGAGTTCACACCCGGAGATAAGGTATTACTTTTTAATTCCAGGGTGAAGCTTTTCGGTCATGGAAAACTCCGGAGCAAATGGGAAGGACCATTAAAGGTAATTAATTCATCATCCCACGGAGCTATCACACTTCAAAATGACAAAGGTACGTTATTCAAGGTAAATCGTCAACGTCTTAAATTATTTTTAGAGCCCAATAAAGAATTAGAAGAAATAGACGTAGTCCATTTTTACCATCCCATGGAGAATTAGAGCCCGACCTTTTTAGTCTGATGTTTTTGGGTCATATATATATTTTTCTAAATAGTTTTGCATCTAGAAACGCGCTCGAGAAAGTGGGCCCACAGAGGGGCCAGAGAGAGGGCGGGCGCCCAGATCAGGTGGGCGGGTGCCCAGCTCCTATTCCCCCTCGGTCCCGATTTTCTCTGTTATGAAAAATGCACTTATGGTAATCCGAATAATCCCTCAGATGGAAAGCTTTGCAAGCACATCGACGGGAGCAACCCGAACAACCCCTAGAGGCACTTTTTGACCCCTATATAAAGAGACCCCTGACCTCAGTTTTCAAACACCAAGCCACCATGCCTTCCCTTCTTCTTCAATTAGAGCTTGATTAGTTCCTTGCTGCTCCAATGGCCGAGAAGTTCCACGATGATTGGGAAGTCGTTCCCTTCAACCTCAACATTTAGCTTATGGAAGACCCCGATGCCCGTGCTCTCGTCCCGGCCAACACAGAGCGACAGCTAGAAGCCATGCCATTACGCCAACGCAGCTCCGCCCAATCCTACCATGCTCAACCAGTTCTCACCGCACCGCCACAACCCCTACTCCTCAAGGGATCATCATCCAAGACGAAGACCACCATCAAGGTGTCAACCGGCACAAGGATCCTTCCACCTAGACCCAATGAGAGGGTCATTGGAGTCAAGACCAACCGGAGCGGCAAGATCAGCAGCGTACGCTACACTACGGAGGAGGAAAGACCTTACTTCGAAGGGATTAGAGCAGCCAAAGTCCGTTTCATCTCTCCAAAGGCAGCCCCGAAGCACGCTCTCAATGCTTTTGAGACACCTCCCAAGCGTCGCAAGACTATAATGGATATTGATGAGGACGTTCGTAGACTAGACAGAGTTATCATAGACCTCCAGTCCTCGATTAATTCCCTCACTAGGCAGCTCTCTAACCACAACACCATCATACTAGGCCTTAGGCAGGATCTTGCTAGTGCCAGCAAGAAGATCAAGGAATTAGAGCGCCGCTAAGTTATCTAGATTAGATCTTGAGGCAATGCATCTTAGTCATCTATCTTTAAATTCAGTTTAGGTTTACTATTATTATCAGTTTGTTACTATTGCTATCAGTTTACTACTAGTCATTTGTAATAAATGCCACAAGATTAATAAAGAATATTATTATTATTATTATTATTATGTCTTGTGTGTCTCTACTTTATTTTTTGTGCAAGAAAGCACAAAACAAGTATGGGGGAGATCCCTCGACATGCCAAACACACTCCGACTACACCACTCCACGATTCAGGTACACACTCTGCACACTTTACTTTACACATACACATATCTTGGATTATGCAGAATACTGTTTCCGACATGACAAATTAAAAAGATTAAAATATTTCTAATCATGATTAATCTCACTCTGTTATATTTCCTAAAACTTGCAATTATTATAAAATCATTTTAAAACCCTATGTTACTTAAGACAGTGTGAAATGTGAGATGGTAGAGTTTCTTATTCTTGATATCATTGTTGCTTGGAGAATTTATTTCAAAATCTTTAAAATTCTAGCTACCATCCTCAGTGTTTTATATGCCTGATAAAACTGAAAATATTAATTATGATTATAAAAGCTATCTACTCTGTATTGAGTTTGATCAAAATGAGTTAGACCCTTGTTGAGAGATTTAACATGCTCTTAAGATCAAGACATTTATTCAGAAAGATTCACTCTTCCGAAGTATTATTGCATTAGAGGCATGGGCTATGCAAAAATAAAGATATTTCGAGGAAATAAAAAGGAGCAAGTGCTCGACAACCTCGCAGGAAAAATGGACAAGTGTCCGACAGTAGAATTAGGGATACCTCGGTATCCACTTAAAAAATAAGAGAAAAAAAATGATAGCCCATGGTCCCTCTAATAAGCAATATGCCAGCAAGAGTTGATAAAGATTTTAATTTCCAAAGGCTTTGATCTAAGAGTATGACATTCCCCACCTTGGATCCTGTTTTGATCAGGCAATAAATGCAAAGTAAGTATGCTTAAGAATTTTTGCAAATTAAAACAGCCTCAGTGAGATATATAAAAGATAATGAGTGATCTGAGAGAACCTATGAGGATAAAAAGGTATGCTAGCTTTCTTTCAAAATTATACAAAAACTCCAAGTAATAGGATTGAGAAGAAAGAATCTTTACTCCTAATCATATACTTTCCTGACTATAGTACACAGTGGATTTTAATACCCTGCAAATATAAAGAATGTTTTAGAATGTCTTACCCCAAGTATTGTTCTTAACCATCCTTTTCTCGAGGACGAGTAAAAGCCTAAGTATGGGGGTATTTGTTGACGGTTCTTAAGTATCAATTTTAATTATCAAATAAACAAAAGAAAGGACCAATATGCAACCAACACCTAGAATTAGGGTTTGATCTGACAGAATTCCACGAGTTTTGTTGTTTGTCTATTTCTGCAGGGGGTTGTCAGGAAATAAGGAAGAAAGGCCCACATGTCGGGATTACATAGAGATATCAACGCACCGCGTGATTTTCTATCATCTAGAAGACTCCAGAAGCCACGAGAATGAAGCAGAGGCCGAAAGGGGCCAGGCCCAGGGCGCCCGCCCTGGTGACCTGGGCACCCGCCACCTACTGGATCCCGTTCGGGACTCTATTCGCACATGATGTTCCACCGACCTAATGGATCAAAGATAATGTAGTACCACCTCGCCTACCGACCCAAAAACGCATAGAGGAGGAGGACTATATAAGGAGACCCCCCTGGCCCCTGGAGAAGACAAGAAATTATCATAGAGATTGAGGGGTGCCCTCGAAGGAAAACCTTTTCTCTAAATAATATTTCTTTTTAGGCTTAGCAACCAATGTAAGGTAGAAATAGATCTTCTAGTTTCTACTAGATTGAGAGAGATAGAGTGGAGGTGTAGATTTGAGGAAGCCCGGCCTGTCGGTGTCTACTCCAAGCTTGTACCTGTGGGATCAAGTTCTCCTAACCCGAAGCTTGCTCCTAGGATTCTTCAGTATTTCGACTTCTAAATTCTAGTAAGTTCTTGTTTTATTGTTCTTCTGGTTTATGAGTTTACTTTAATCTCTTCGCGTAGAGTTTAGAGTAATCATTGCTGGCATAAACGTGGTGTTTAGGCTGGGATACTCATAGATATTCCCTGACTAGCTGGACCGTGGTAGTAGTGAGGAACGTGACAATTCCGAGTTACCTTTGCAGACCATATCTCGTTAGCAGGAAGGATAGGGTTTATAGGTGCGGGTTGAACATCCTTTGTGGTGTCTAGATTCCGTTAGCCTCCGTAATAGAACATTAGATCATCCTTACCAAGGTTAGAAGGAGACTACGGTTGCAGTCTTCTCTATTTATCACTCACATCGAGAGACATTCTTTGTTGCCTAAAGTGTTAGTAGTAATAGACCGGTTAGTCAGATGCACTCTTTCTCCTAGTGGTAAAAAAATAAATACGATACTCTGGATAACCTCCCGGGTGAAGTGCTCACCGATATCCGTGCGCTTATGGATCAATTCCTTATTGCGTTCCCAAATATCAACACTCCCCTTGATGTAGAAACTGATCTTGGCAGCACTAGCGTAGATGACAGCTCCCGAGGTGTTCAGGAATGGCCTCCCTAAGATGATGGGTTCCCTCTCATCAGTACCAGCCTCTATCACTACGAAGTCTGCTGGAGCGTATAGGGTACCAACTCGAACATAGAGGTTCTTCAATATTCCCTTTGGGAGACTTAGTGTCTGATCTGCAAGCATACCGATGGAGATCGGGATGACGGGGCATCCTGGATCGCCTCTCTGAGTAGTTAGGCCTCTGATGATTCCAACCTTGATTTTGTTGAGGACGGTTGTAGTAGTTGTTGTTGCTATTATTGATGTAGTTTACGTCCTCAAGCATCTCAGGGCAGTGATTGCCTGAGTGTCCAGTATCTCCAGTGTGTTTGTGCTCGTAGATCTAGGTTCTTCACTTGGTGGAGTCTGGGAGTTGAAAAAGTCCTTCATAGTTTGCTTGAAGTGTACCTTACTTGAAGAGTGATGATACAGTATCACCTTGTGGAAGCTTTCCTTTCTTAGCGGTTGTGCATCGTGTTTGTGGCACCCTCCATGGATCATCTCTTGTGAGCTATGCCTTTCTTGTGCAAATTGTTAACCTTCATGCATCTCTCTCTTTGTCTCCAATGTGAGTTTATCTCAGGACATCTCAGGTCAATATTGAAAGTTTTCCTGTAGGGGTTAGTCCAACAAAATATCCAATATCTACTATAGCATACTATCGGCTCAAAGATCAACCTAGACACCATGTCTAATTTGATTTAGGAGGGCATTTTATCCTAAGCATCATGCTTAATTTAAACTCCGTTGGAAGTAAGATCATCAGCCCTAAACTAAACACCATGCTTAATTAAGAGATAAATGAAACTACTCCAAACCAAGACATATACTAAAGCAAATAAAGGTAGCATGAGAGCATTTATAGAGATATACTCAAGTGGAGATGAAGTAGTGTGATTAGTATTTAACAAATTGAGCATGTCTCAAAGGTAGGGACAACTAACATAGCAACATGGCAAAGCATGTTTGTATGTAAAGTACTCCCCCAAGCTTGAATTATGCAAAATTCAAGTTTGGATGAATTTAATTCAATGTTGTATGATGATTGGTTGGACATACCTTGTGCTTGTCATTCATCAGATCTTCTTGCTCCAATCCTAGAAAGGTTAGTAACAAGAATACTCGAAGGAATTTTTTACAATTATCCTTATATGCTCAATACACAAGGTAATGTTGCAAATAATTAAAAGCTCATGTTACAATCTGATCAGTGCTTATTTTAGGACACTAAGCTTGTCCTTGGGAAACCATCAATTTATGTCGGCGAAGTGGTTTCCCCTCCACCGCTGACCTATATCAAGATCAACTCAACGAGATCTACAATATTTAATATAGACATATGCATCGACAACCGCCCTTTTAAAGTTTTTATAAATAGAAAGGAAGAGGGGGTTGGAGATCTCGAATGTGGTGATGTTGGAGAGACCAATGGATTGTGAAGATGATGCATATGAGCATGGAGTAAATGAAGTGGTTATGAAATAAATTCCATGCTCATTAATGCTTAGAGTGAAATCCATGTGGTATGGTGAAAATGATAAGGTGAGTGTGGTAAAAAAAGGAAAAGAAAAAGGATACATGAACGACTTGGTTCGAAACTAGCACAGCTACCGTTCCCCGGCAACGGCGCCAGAAAGCTTGTTGGGTATTTTAAACGCAAACAGAAAAAATCCGCAAGCGCACGGATACCGATGTAGCCTTCACCCGGGAGTATTCCAGAGTATCGATTTTCCACAGAGAACGTGAGTGTACTAATTAAGATCCAAGATCGCCCAAGGATAACTATATAATTATTTTTGGTGGGAAGAGAGGAAGTTTCCTGAGAGTTCTCTAGTTGATCTAAGAATCAAGAATTACTTCAAGATTATCTATTTCGGGACATCAGAGCACCAACCACAGAAAGAGATGAGAAGGGGGCTAGGAAGGTCTGACTACAGTCCTACAAACACCGATCCGAACGAGGTGGAATACGTCGACCATTAGGGCTGTCACTACCCTAGGGCTACCACAACAATCCGCAGGATTGGGTGCAATTCCAGGTAATTGCAAGACTAAACACCACGTCTAATCTATTAATCACTACTCTAGCGTTATAAAGACTAGAGCACTTGATACAAGGGGGAATCCAATAAATAACTTGAATGTAAATAAAAAGTAATTAAAGAACTCAGGAATTATGAATTGAAGAACTTGGAGAACGATGAAGAACGAACCAGTTGCTACAAAACTATAATGTTGAGGAAGATCCAACAGACCCGGCTCCTCCTCCGCTCTCCTCTTCTCTCTCCCTATTTTCTAGATTACAACTAGAACTAGAACTAGAGGAACTAGAACTAGAACTAGATGAACTAGAACTAGATCTAGATGAACTAGTGGTAGAACTAGAAGAACTAGAGGGATCCTCTCTACTTGGATGAAGAATTGAAACCCTAACTTTGATTCTGTAGAAGAGGTATGATCTCCAGGGGCCAGCGGGTCTAGTTTTATAGTCCCTTCAAGTGAATCTGGGCCGTTGGATCAAACCGACATTGATTGAATGGTTATCCTTGATCCTTTATGTCGGTGGAGCAATATCCCGAAAGAGAGTCCTGATTGGACTCTGGCCGAGGGCGGGCGCCCAGGAGAGGAGGGCGGGCGCCCTATCCTTGAGTCCTCTCGGCCTCCGCTACGGTCCCGTGGCTTCTGGAGTCTTCTAGATGATAGAAAATTGCGCGGCACGTTAATATCTCTATGTAAACCCGACGTGTGGGCCTTTCCTCGTATTTCCTGATAAGCCCCTGCAGAAATAGACAAACACCAAAAATTGTGGAATTCTATCAGATAAAACCCTAAGTCTAGGTGTTGGTTCCATTTAGATACTTTTCCATGATTAGTTGATGGTTAAATGTGAGCATTAAGGACCGTCAACAATCTTGACCCTCCATAAGGACTTATCCCTTGGCAAAAGCTGGGACAACTCGTACAACCATGAGGGCTATATGGCTCTGGTTTTAGCTCAGTATGAGGACCTTTTTCTAGCTTGTTATAGGTTACCTTAAATGGCGTAAGAATGGCTAGACACGTTGGGTATAGTGTGGCCTCTGTCCATGTGTATAGGCTGCGGGTTATGTGCCATGGAAGGGGGGCTCTATATTTGCCTGCCGAGTGAATCTAATGGCCCTAACTTGTTAGACGAAACCTTTGAAAGGCTTCATAGTGATCCCTGCCGACCTCCCTAGGAAGGGGGTTAAGAGACTTGCAACCTCGTGCGAAAGGGTAAATCACGACTCATGGGTAAAGATGTACAACCTCTGCAGAGTGTTAAATCTGGTATACTAGCCGTGCCCACTGATACGGGCGGCCTAGAAAACTGACGGAATAGATGGACACTGTTGAACATGATAAATGATGATAAATGATGGTTTATTATGTTGTTTATATGTGTTATTCTTAATTCTTGTATACATTGATCATGTGGTTATGGGATTTAATTATGCTACCTTGACAATTGCTATCTAAATGTAAATATGCTATCTACATATAAAAGCTAAATGCAGTCAAACCAGTGTCAGCTATTTGAGCCTCATGAACCCCTGGTTATACTTGTTGAGTATGATATGTGCTCACTCTTGCAATTCCCCCACACCTCAGGAGAAGTTTTGGGCTTGTGATCAACTAGTCAGTTGGATCCTGTGGAGAGAAGTTAATACCCGAAGTTTAGAGTTCTCTATCCGCTGTTTGATGCTAAAGGTTATCTCTTTTATATTATGTACGCTATATATTTATGCATTGTCTTTTGATATTACCCCTTATTTGTAGCTATATGTGAGATTTGACTTCTAAAACTCACATATGGTGCATATCTGGTTTTGTCCTTAAAATCGGGTATTACAACATTCAAGCAAGAATACATTTCATTAGCATTTTCTTTGGGAAGCATCTCAAATGTGTTGACACCATTTTTGGACACGTATCTTCGGATACGTATCTAGGAATTGATGAAATAAAGATCGGTAGGTGAAAGAGTGGTGACTGGTTATCAAGGGAGTTACCGATGGGAATTGATGTCGATGGCTAAAGAGCAGTATGTGGCTAAGTCCAGGGATGGTGATTGATCTATGCCGATGACTAATCATGGTGGTTGCCGATGCCGATGGAAGGTGGTTTGCCGATTGCCGATGATGACAGGAGGAGGCGTAGGAATTGCTGATAGGATAGTGGCGGTGTGCCGATCGCCTGTGGTAGATAGATTAATGTTTTCCATAGCTATTAGAGTTCGTTTTGTATACGTATTTCGTTCAATTTGGAATTAGATTCCTAGTCGTGTCTGGTTGTAATTCTTTTTGACAGGGTATAAATATAGACCCCGTAGCAATGTAATAGACAATATACAATCAATCAAATACAAGTCTTTACATCTATTCCAGCATCTACTTTTTCGACGACTTTGTCACCTTGCGTATTTTCCTTTTACTTACGAGTTCTTAGGAATTCTTCGAGTCAACCTCAGCGAGTTCTCGAGTTCCACGTGAATACCTCTTGGCCGTGACATCCGGGCGCATCGCTGTTGTCGGGACCAAAGTATTCGAGTTACCACCTTTGTCGATTGCATGGTCAAATCGGCTGGCACGCCTTAACATCAAATCAGGTATTAGCCCTTTGTGTTTGCAGATCTACTTTTGCACCAACACATCTTTTGGCACGCCCAGTGGGACAGAGATTCAACATCAAGATCAACATGTCAAACACTGATTTCGATACGGATAACATCAACCCCGTGACGGAAGCCAATCTCAGAGATGAGCAGAAGCAAGCTATGACAAAAGCTATAAGCAACTATGTTTGAAGTCCTTCAGCATCAACAGGAGCGGCGAGGTGATCCAAAAGGAAGCATTGCCGATGCCTCGGCAAATCACTTTTGAAGCTAATCCTGGTAAACTACAAGAGATGGTTGACAATGCTATGAGTCGTGCTATAATCAATCAATCAATCCAGTGTACTGTCCAATACAGTTTTCAATGCTGTGGCTAGAACTTTCAAGGAAGGACAAGTACCAGTAGCTTATGTGGGCCCAGCCTATCATCAGCCTGGATCATCATCGGTTACAGCTCCGTCGGCTGCTCTGCCGTTGTGGGTACAGAAGTTACTTCTCCTCCAAGCACATTAGGGATGACTAATGGGCAATCTATACCGATGAGGACTAATCCAGCAACATCAGAGGGACAAATCCAACTTACTACAGATCTATTGGCATTGGCAATGTCAGGGTCTGTGTTTAAAAATTGTCAAGTTCCTCCCAACTGGTGGCGATATGGTATGCCCCCAGAATTTATAGCAAATAGTTCTAGGACATCTCAAGTGGCTGACACGACAGGCAAGGCTCCTATGGCATCGGCACCCCCAGTATCACTGATGACTCAGAATCCTTAGTATTCTACAACTACCACTGTAAAACCCTTTACTGGGAATTCTCAAATGCCAACGTTCCAGATGCCTAACGCATCGGCAGATCCAATGCCGACGCATCAAAGGTTTATGACACAGCCTGGGTATGTCAATTCAATGATGATGCCCAACTACTAGTCATCGGCAGGGCCTACGCCGATGAATGTTAACTGTGGATGGACAGGGCAGTTTGTCTTTCCACAAACGCCTCAACAGAATCATCAGGCTATGGGATTTCAACAGGGACCAATGCAACCTGGGTTTCAGAATCAAGGATTGATCAATCAGCCGATGAATCTTGCTCAGCAAGTTGGTGGTCAACAGGCAGTGGCTGATGCCATGTTCCCTAGAGATCGTGCACCGTAGAGACACGTGGAAGCTTATGAGCAGGTGCCAGATCAACAACCTGCTCATCGGCAGGATGCCGATGCTTATTGGGCCGATAAGATTGCTAAGGTGATGAGAGATCAATTCGGGATAAAACCCAAAGTCAACACTTATTCTTATCGGACACCGTATCCTCCTGCATATGACTTGATTCCGCTTCCAAATCGGTACAAGGTGCCAGATTTCACCAAATTTTCTAGATAGGTAGATACATCAACCATGGAGCATGTTAACAGGTTCATCATCCAATGTGGTGAAGCGCCTAACAGAGATGAGTTAAGGGTTCGTTTATTCTCATCATCTTTATCTGGATCGGCCTTCACTTGGTTTATTTCATTACCTCCAAACTCAGTAATTACTTGGGCCGATCTACAGAAGCAGTTCCATAAATACTTCCTTTATGGTGTTCATGAGAAGAAGATTACCGATTTAATCAGGCTGAGGCAACGTAATGATGAATCGGTTGAAAGTTTTGTGCAACGGTTGCGAGATGTCAAAAATAAATGTTATAGTCTGGTTCTAGATGATCGGCAGCTTGCCGATTTGGCATTCCAAGGATTGTTGCCACACATTAAAGACAAGTATGCTTCCCAAGAATTTGAATGTCTAAGTCATTTGGTACAGAGGATTTCTGATCAGGATATCAAGACTTTTGAGCCTAGGAAAGCCTGGAATAAAAAGGTATCATTTGTTGAGGAGGCAACAAGCTCAGATTCTGATGAAGAACCAGTCATTAGCTTGGCAGAATGGGTAAAAATTAAGAAGGCGATGTCTTGTCCTTTTGGACATAAAGAGCTAGAAAAGTTTGCATTTGACATCACCAAAGCCGATAGGATATTTGACTTTCTGCTTTAGGAGGGGTAGATTAAATTGTCACCCAACCATGTGATTCCATCGGCGGAAGAGTTAAAGAAGATCAAGTATTGCAATTGGCATAATGCAACATCTCATAATACAAATGAATGCAAAGAGTTGACACAACAGCTGCAATCGACTATAGAGTCTGGGAGGATTAAATTTGATAGCTCCAAAGCCTAGAAGCCGATAAAGATTGATCAACATCCTTTCCCCACAAACATGTTGGATGCCAAGGGAAAGACCAAAGTCTTGACATCAGAAGCAACTGAGAGAAGCGCATCGGTAGACCCCCAGCATCAAATCAATGCCGATGACGCCAAAGGTAAAGGGTTAATCCAGGAAGGCACCACTTCTGGAAGACCTCCTCAGTCCGGTATTGTTATCACTCATAGGAGATATCAGGAAACCTGGCAGCAGCGTGAGGATCGGTATCGTCGCTGTTGGGCATTCTTAATGTCACTACCAAAAGTAGACTTAGTTTTCTAATTCTGATAACGGCGCCAAAAATGTCAAACCTATCCCTCATGCCACTTAAGCCAAGTTGTCATCCCCAGCATGACATGAGAGACGTGGTATTGAAATATGCAATTGCTCTTCTAAATAAATAATAAATGAGATCTGCAAGCGCACAGATTAATACCGATGTAACATTTTAACCGGGAAGTATTCCAGATATCGTTATTTATATTTTTACCACTGGGAAGGGATTGCTAAGCATCAATGTTGATTATGGAATAGAATATAGGATTGAGTATTTATCATTGCATTTATAATTGAGAGCATTTATCTATCTCTTTCATACAGGGATAAATGTCACATAAAATATAGATAAAGTGATATTATCAAGGTAAATGAGAAACATAGCAATCACTCCCGTGTAATAATGTTGCTCTGCCAGCCCTATACACGAGAGGGGGACAATATAAGAATCAATGGAGCTGTCACTACCTCGAACTACCCCGCGATCTGGCATATAGGGTGTTGACACTTGCTAACACCACTTGAATACTAGGTTGTCATCCCCAGCATGGCACTAGAGTGTACTATGGTATTTATACGCACACAGATAATCCTCAAGCGCACGGATACCGTCGAAGCTTTTACCCGGTTAAAGGTTTTATCGTATCCACAGGGAAACGGGAGAACTGATCTACGCTCTAACTTAACCAAGATAAGTAAATAGGTGTAAATAGGTTAGATGGTAGAATCGAATAAGAACAATATTAAAGATAAGATAACAATGGGTGATAATATGGGAATAGAGAATAGAGCAATTCTAGTATATGGGCGATGGTAGCAGAATAGAGAGGATAACTATGGTTTCTCTACTTCAAAGGGGTATGTCTATGTCTGGGACGAACCACGTGATAAGAGTACACCACAAAGGATGCTTATCCTTAGGCCGATAAACCCTACCCGTCCTGCTAACGAGAGGTGGACTACAGAGGACCAACGTAACTGTCACCTATGCGGTCTTCCACACGATCCAGCTAGATAGGGGATATCCACAAGTAATCTAGATCTAAGCACCTTGCTTACACCTATACTACAACTCTCACCTATAGCGTCCTATAGATTAGAATACTCAAAAGAGTTGTGAACCAGAACATACATAATTAGTAATTGCATAATGAATTAGAAGTAGATTACCAGAGTCATCCCATGAGCAAGCTTGATTAGAGCTTGATCATGACGAAGTACAACTGGAGGAAGAACCGACAGGCCGGCCTCTCCTCTAATCCTCCTTCGCTCTCCATCTTGCTACTATCTAGATCTACTCTAGTTTAGAGAAGAGAGGAGAGCTCTCATCTCTAAACCCTAGCTTTTGCTCTGTCTATGAATAATGAATAATGATCAAGGGGTGCCTCCTCCAGGGTCCAGGGTGTCTGGTTATATAGTCTTTTCAGATGAATCTGGGCCGTCGGATCAAACCGACATTGATCGTGTGGTTTTCCTTGAAGTATTAGGTCGGTGGAGCATGATCCGCGAAGTTGAAGCTGATTGGTTACTGTAGCTGGGCGGGCACCCTGCCCCCGGGCCCGATCGGCCTCCCGTTCGTTCCCGTGGCTTCTGGAGTCTTCTAGATGGTCGAAAATTGCGCGGCACGTTAATATCTCTATGTAAACCCGACATGTGGGCCTTTCTTTCATATTTCCTGATAACCCCCTACAGAAATAGACAAACACCAAAACTCGTGGAATTCTGTCAGATAAAACCCTAAGTCTAGATGTTGATTTCATTTGGATCCTTTTCTTTGTTTATTTGATAATTAAATTTGATACTTAAGGACCGTCAACAAACTCCCCCAAGCTTACCTCTTGCTCGTCCCTGAGCAAGGATAGACTCAGCAATGGATCAGAAGTTGTTGCAATATCTTAAAAATTTGACGGTACACATGCTTTTAAATAAGATCTCATCTCTGAGTTAGAGTAAACTGTCAAGAACTAAAACTTACTTACTTTACCTTTCACCATGGGACTTGTAACCGTCACTTCTGTCTTGAGTAGTTAAAAGATAGAACAGTCTAGCCAAGTGCCATGTCTCTTATTCTTGATCAGATATGGCTCTGGAGTTTTTGCAGATTTTCAAATAAAACTCAGAGATTCCTTGTATGACTCTCTAAATCTCTCTTTTGTGGTATTTCTGGATCCTTACCAAGGCAGTGATGGTATATGCCTTCTCTCAATATATATGGTATTTGTGGTATAAGGTATAGTGACATTGCCTTCTCTCTCACCCTACTCTAATAAGGCTTTAATATCTAGAGCTCATAGGTGGGAGATAAAGTATACATACTTACAAGACATTTATTGTATAGTCAAACCATGGATCCAAAGAAACAAATCAATAAGCCAAATCAAGATGTGCATGTGTGGCGAATGAATGGTGTATGGTGATGAAGGTGGTAACAATGGTGAAAGTCTAATTCTACTTTTGCTCTTTTGAGGGGATACATACCTTCCTTGCTTTTTGAAACTTTATGAGGAGAATGAGATGCTCTTCTTTTTCTTTCCACTCAGGTGGGTATCTTGTACCCCGAATTCTACTGTCGGACACTTGTCCATTTTTACCTCTCGTCTCACATTTTCTTTCTTTCGAGGTTCCGGGCACTTGCCCCTTTTTATTTCCTCATTTATTATTTTTTTCTTTTCTTCTCTTTTCTTTTTTTTCAGAGCACTCATCTCTTGAGATAATATATCAAGTGGTAGTAGCAAGATAACTTGAGCATATATTTCACAAGGGAAAACAGAAATATTTTTGGCTATTCTCTCCCGGATTAGGAGTAGAATATTTTTGGGTGGTTCTGGAGATGGACATGGATAGATATATGTGGATGGTACTTCCGGAGTAGAAGTAGCATATATGAGTGAACGTGCAAGTGAATCTTGATTTAACCACATGACAAGCTCCTAAGAGTCTACACAGCTTGACCACACTCAATGCTCATAAGCAGTAAATAGTAAATGTGTGGCTCAAAGTCTAGCAAGCATGTATATATGGCTGTGGTAGGAATTTAAACTCTCATCATACAGGAACTCATCATGCAATATTTTAAAGATTTTTCAAAGATAAAATTCTCTAGAATTCTAGCATCTCTAGGAACAGATAAACAGCAGCTCAACCTTCCCATATCATATCCGTTAACAACTTAGATTTCAGATCAAGTTTTCATCCCACAAGTTTAGATCTGGAGCAAGCTTTAAATTATAACAGTTATGTCAAAACTTGAGAGAGAACTTCAAATTTGCAAATTAGGCAGAGCAACTATTCATCATTTTCATGTGAGAGCTTATCATGAGAGTTCATAGCAAACTTTAAACTAAGCATACATATATATATAAGCATAAAATCTTTATTTAGGTTTTTATAATTATGTATCTTTTTATTATTTGAGTAAAGTATAAACGCGAGTAGAAACACTTAGCTGGATAAATGGGGGTGCTCTCCCCCAAGCTGGATTTTGATGTAATTTCTCCTGATGTAGCTAGCAGGTGGCAGAGGTGTATTTGAAAGTCAGCAGCATTCTGACAGCGATTAGAATGTCCTCCGTCTGCTAGTCTTCTTGATTCTTAAATTCTGTGGAGCTCAAATAGACAACAAAGCTTGAGGAACTAATTAAGTGTTAGCATAAATATCTAGCCTTCATCATGTTGAGCTTCCTCAATAAATATTACTCCCTGTTTTTATATTTTTATTTTATAAAGCAGAAAAGAAATATTTATTTTATTTTTATGCCACCACAATGAAGGTACTTATGGGTTTTATGCCACTCGTATACTCACATGGAGCTTAGTATTTTTTAACATTTTTATTTTCTTTTCAAGATAGCATGATTAACTAATAATCTATTTAAGGAAAGTAAATAATTAAAGGAAAAAGGGAATGCAGAAAGGATAAATATGGACAACTACCGATCTTACCTTTCGGCGATGGTTCAATGTTTTAAGTCTTCTTAACAAGACTTCTCACCGTGTTCATTCTTCCGGTGCGTCATTTGATTCAGGTGCGGACCTTGACGTCTGCACCTCTTGATACGGTGTCACCCATGTTCTTTGTTTGCCCAGCAGTTCGAAGTGCGGCGTTGGCAGTAACCTGCTCAGTGTGTTTGTGCTCGTAGATCCAGGTCGTTCACTTGGTGGAGTCTGGGAGTTGTAAAACTCTTCCAGGTTTTGCTCGAAGTGTACCTGCTCATAGAGACAAGGCAGAGATCAAGTGCATGGGCCCTGTTGGTGAAAAACACCAACAGAACCAAAAGTGTATTTGTTCTTCTCTAACCCTTACTTGAAGAGTGATGGTATAGTATCACCTTGTGGAAGCTTTCCTTTCATAGCGGTTGTGCATCGTGTTTATGTACTTTGTCTCCTTCCATGGATCATCTCTGTATGATGAATGAGCTATGTCCTTCTTGTGCAAATTGTTAAACTTCATGTGTCACTCTCTTTGTCTCTGATGTGAGTTTATCTCAGGACTTCCCAAATCGATATTGAAAGATTTTTTCTGCAGGGGTTAGTCCGACAAAAATATACCAATGTCTACACAAGCAGTTTTTAGTTCAATAACCGAACTAGACTCCATGTCTAATCAGATTAAGGAAGGTTGTTTAACCTAAGCACCATGCTTAATTTAAAAGCCAATAGAAGTATGTGCAGTACTTCCAAACTAACACTTACTAGTAAATAGACAAAGGTAACATGACAGCATTTATAGAGATCTACTCAAGTGGAGATGAAGTAGTGTGATTAGTATTTAACAATTTGAGCATGTCTTAAATGTAGGGACAACCAACATTGCAACATGGCAAAGGATGTTTTTATGTAAAGTACTCCCCCAAGCTTGAATTCTGCAGAATTCAAGTTTGGATGAATTTAATTCAGTGTTGCATGATGATTGGTTGGACATACCTTGTACTTGCTTGTCATTCATCCGATCTCCTTGCTCCAATCCTAGAAAGGTTAGTGACAAGAATACCCGAAGGAATATTTTTACAATTATCCTTATATGCTCAATACACAAGGTAATGTTGCAAATAATTAAAAACTCATGTTATGATCTGATCAGTGCTTATTTTAGGACACCAAGCTTGTCCTTGGGAAACCATCAATTTATGTCGGCGAAGTGGTTTCCCTTCCAACGCTGACCTAAATCAAGATCAACTCAACGAGATCTGCAATATTTATTATAGACATATGCATCGACAACCGCCCTTTTAAAGTTTTTATAAATAGAAAGGAAGAGGGGGTTGGAGATCTCAAATGTGGTGATGTTGGAGAGACCAAAAGATTGGGAAGATGTTGCATATGATCATGGAGCAAACGAAGTGGCTATGAAATAAATTCCATGCTCATTAATGTTATCTTCGTCTCTAATCTGAATGTTCAGAGTTCCTCCTGGATTGGTCTCACCTATGTCCTCTTCTGTAGTTGGATGAATCTCATCTTCAAAGGGAGTCAAGAACTCATCATTTGAAATTGAGCCAAAGTCAGAATCCATTAAGGCTCCTTCCTTATCCATCCATTCTACACATTCTAGCCATTTAGAACTTGTGATCAGGAAAGGGGATGTGTTAGAATTTTCAATATGGCTTAGCTCTCCTTCACTTGATATGTCATCCTCGACTTCTTCATAACAGGAACCAGGACATTCTCTAAGAGAACCATTATTGCGAGGATTTGAATTATCCCTGCTTGAAGGTCTCTTATGGAACCAGAAGTCTAAACCATCAGCATCTGAAAGATTTAAGGTCGGAATTCCTTCCTCCCTTGGAGAATTTTGGGGTATTGATGGTTTAGGATCGATAGCTAAAGTTTGGAATTGAAGTGGTTGTGATCTGGCTATCGAAACTTCTTCTTCTTGTCTAGGAACTGGTTCTGTCTCTTTCTCAGGGATATAAAAGCTAGGAGACTTTCCACTTAATAAATCAATCAAATTCCAAGCTTCACTAGCAGGTAGGTGATAGAAGGATCCTCTAGAGGCTGTATTCAAGGTTTGCTTATTTTCCCCACTAAGGCCCTCAAAAAAGTGAATTAGAAGAACTTCTTCTGGAATAGAAAGCTTTGGGCCAGTGAGAGTAAGGTTAATAAAGCGGTCCCATGATTTCCTAAGAGATTCTTCTTCAGTTGTCTAAAAGAAATAATCTCACGCCGAAGTTCCGCCACTTTGGAGATTGGAAAATATTTAGAAAGAAAACTACTATATAACTCCTTCCAATCTCCATGAACACTCCCTACTTTGAGTTTGTACCAATGTCTAGCTTTTCCCGTTAAAGAAAACGGAAAGAGCTTCCATTTAAGGGTCTCATCGGATATGCCTTCTATGCGAAGGAGGTCACAGACTCGATAAAACTCTCTTAGGTGTGTGTATGGGTTTTCCTCACCTTCTCCTGAGAAAGGTTGTTTTTGAACAAATTCTATGTATTCGGGGTCTATCTCAAAACTAGATGCTATGATAGGCTTTGAAGATTTTGGTGGTTCGAGATGTGTGCCCGTAGGTCTATGAAATTCATAGATAGACATGTTTGAATTCATGATAGACTAGAGATCAAGGATTAGATAAGAAGAAAGATTAGCAGAGATGAGGCAAAGGCTAAAAGGAAAATATATTTTTTATTATTTTTTTAGAAAATGATTAAGCTAGTTCGTAGTCAACTCAACAACCGTTTCCCCGGCAACGGTGCCAAAAATGCTTGTTGACACTTGCTAACACCACTTGAATACTAGGTTGTCATCCCCAGCATGGCACTAGAGTGTACTATGGTATTTATACGCACACAGATAATCCGCAAGCGCACGGATACCATTGAAGCTTTTACCCGGTTAAAGGTTTTATCGTATCCACAGGGAAACGGGAGAACTGATCTACGCTCTAACTTAACCAAGATAAGTAAATAGGTGTAAATAGAAAAGATGGTAGAATCGAATAAGAACAATATTAAAGATAAGATAACAATGGGTGATAATATGGGAATAGAGAATATAGCAATTGTAGTATATGGGCGATGGTAGCAGAATAGAGAGGATAACTATGGTTTCTCTACTTCAAAGGGGTATGTCTATGTCTGGGACGAACCACGTGATAAGAGTACACCACAAAGGATGCTTATCCTTAGGCCGATAAACCCTACCCGTCCTGCTAACGAGAGGTGGACTACAGAGGACCAACGTAACTGTCACCTACGCGGTCTACCACACGATCCAGCTAGACAGGGGATATCCACAAGTAATCTAGATCTAAGCACCTTGCTTACACCTATACTACAACTCTCACCTATAGCGTCCTATAGATTAGAATACTCAAAAGAGTTGTGAACCAGAACATACATAATTAGTAATTGCATAATGAATTAGAAGTAGATTACCAGAGTCATCCCATGAGCAAGCTTGATTAGAGCTTGATCATGATGAAGTACAACCGGAGGAAGAACCGACAGGCCGGCCTCTCCTCTAATCCTCCTTCGCTCTCCATCTTGCTACTATCTAGATCTACTCTAGTTTAGAGAAGAGAGGAGAGCTCTCATCTCTAAACCCTAGCTTTTGCTCTGTCTATGAATAATGAATAATGATCAAGGGGTGCCTCCTCCAGGGGCCAGGGGGTCTGGTTATATAGTCTTTTTAGATGAATCTGGGCCGTCGGATCAAACCGACATTGATTGTGTGGTTTTCCTTGAAGTATTAGGTCGGTGGAGCATGATCCGCAAAGTTGAAGCTGATTGGTTACTGTAGCTAGGCGGGCACCAAAACTCGTGGAATTCTGTCAGATAAAACCCTAAGTCTAGTTGTTGATTTCATTTGGATCCTTTTCTTTGTTTATTTGATAATTAAATTTGATACTTAAGGACCGTCAACATAGGGTACAATCGCAGATAAATACGGTATAGGCACCACGCCTACACAATACATATCATTTACCCACTGTACACATGGATAAACGCTATACGATCCTAAACATGTATATAATTCCAATCTAACTAAGCCAAGCATATAACTATGATAAACTAAGAACAATATAATTGCTAATATAAACAAGTAGAGCAAAGTCATAATCAATATATTGAAGTAGAACAAACTCATATTCATAATATTGAAGAACAAAGATGAACAGACTCCTTCTAGTTCTAATCCTATGTAGCTATGCTAAACTAGAGATCTATTGATGTGGTGGCTCTAGGGCTTGATCAGAGGCTTCTTCTCCCAAGATGAATAATGAATTAGGGGTCAGAGGTCCTCTCCTCTAGGGGCCAGGGGGTCTGCTTATATAGTCCTTCCAAGTGAATGTGGGCCGTCGGATCAAACCTACATTGATTGAACGGTTCTCCTTGATCCTTTAGGTCGGTGGAGCATGATCCGCGAGATTGAAGCTGATTGGCCTGGAGGCCAGGGCGGGCGCCCAAGGGGGGAGGGCGGGCGCCCTGCCCCCGCGCCCGTCCGGTCACCCGTTCGTTCCCATGGCTTCTGGACTCTTCTAGATGTAGGATAATTGCGCGGAACGTTAATATCTCTATGTAAACCCGACGTGTGGCCTTTCTTCCATAATTCCTGATAACCACCTGCAGAAATAGACAAACACCAAAACTCGTGGAATTCTGTCAGATAAAACCCTAAGTCTGGGTGTCGGTTGCATTTAGATCCTTTTCCTTGTTTATTTGATAATTAAATTTGATACTTAAGGACCGTCAACAGTCGCCAACAGGAAGATCGTCGTCGGGAAGAAGAAAGACGCCGACAAGAGTGGAATCGGCATAAAGATCATTAGAATTGCCCGTTCTTCGTCCACTGTTGGGAGCAAAAGATCAAACCACCGACTGTTAAAGACTGCCCTAAGTGCAATGGTTATAATCGGCACGATAAACCAAATCGGCAATATCAAGGTGATAATCGGCGTTTTGGTGGGCCGATTAGAGGAAGAACATCATTTCACGATCGGCTGGGGGGCAGACTTAGTGTGCATGATAGGCTTGGTGAGCGTGTCAGTTATTTTCCCAGGAACCAAGAGGAACTTTAGGAGATGGCGGATGCACGAGTTCCCGATGAATTCATATTTTGTAGGGATGCTAACACTTATCAGGTAGAATCAAAGGAAAACTGTCGTCAATCGGTAAGGCAACCACAACTTCCACCATGGTGTCCAGAGGGGTTGACGAGGACATAGAAGAGGAGGTTGCAATGAGAGAGACAAGAAGAATTGAGTAGGGGAGAAAATTCTGCCAAGTCTAGTGAACGACAGCAGTCGGATCCCAAAGGAAAAGGCCCATCAGCAGATGTTAATATGGTGTTTATGTTGCCGATGGAATTCCTTGCACCTTTTAGTGATGAAGAGGACATAGATTTTCCCGATCAGATAGCTCAGTTAGCTCTTGACTCGATGACAGCTATCTTTGAAAAGCCTGCTGATGATGAGAGACAGCACCTTAAAGCTCTATTCATCAAAGGTAGGGTTGATGGGCAGCCGATGACCAATATACTTATTGATGGTGGAGCTGCTATCAATATTATGCCATACGCAGTCTATCGGAAGCTTGGAAAGGGAGATCATGATTTGACCAAGACCGATATGATGCTAAAGGATTTTGAAGGAAATGTGTCTCTAGTCAAGGGAGCCATATGTGTTGAGTTGAGCATCGGCAGCAAAACCTTGCCGACAACTTTCTTTGTCATCAGTGGAAAGGGTGCTTATAATTTACTATTGGGCAGAGATTGGATTCATGCTAATTGTTGCATTCCATCTACAATGCACCAGTGCTTGTTTCAGTGGGTAGGTGACAACATTGAAATTGTCCCAGGAGATTCTTCATATGTCATTGCATCGGCAGAGGCGGATAACTATGAAAGGACCGGATGCATTTCAGGAGAAGTTTCGGAAAAGGATTTCCTCAAAGTTGCTGATTATGAGATTCCACCGATCCAAACAGTCGGTTCTGATGAAAAGTCTTAATGGATAGGTTCGCCGATGATGGAAAACTAGGCCAGGGGTTTACATCGGCCGATGATTTAGTAGAAGTAGATATAGGTAATGGTGATAGGCCAAGGCCTACTTTTATTAGTGCTAAGTTAGATTCTGAGTGTAAGCAACAATTAACCAATTTGTTAAAGGAATATAAAGATTGCTTTGCTTGGGATTATACCGAGATGCCTGGTTTAGACCGATCGATTGTTGAACATCGGTTGCCTATCAAATCTGGACTTCGGCCGCATCAGCAGCCAGCACGCCGATGCAATCCTAGTATCCTTCCTGATATTAAAGCCGAAATAACTAAACTTATTGAAGCTAAATTTATTCGGCAATGTCAGTACGCTGAATGGATTTCCAATGTTGTTCCTGTTTACAAGAAGAATGGGAAACTTCGTGTCTGCATTGATTTCAGAAACCTCAATAAGGCTACACCGATGGATGGTTATCCAATGCCGGTTGCCGATTTACTGGTAGATGCTGGAGCTGGACATCGGATCATTAGCTTTATGGATGGTAATGCGGGATACAATCAGATATTCATGGTTGACGAAGATATTCCCAAGACTGCATTTAGATGTCCTGGTCTTGTTGGATTGTTTGAATGGATAGTCATGACCTTTGGATTGAAGAACGCTGGTGCTACTTATCAGAGGGCTATGAATTTTATTTTTCATGAGTTCATCGGCAAGTTAGTGGAAATCTATATTGATGATGTCGTGGTTAAGTCTGGTGATTTCACAAGACATCTTGCCGATCTGCAAAAAGTGCTGGAGTGCACAAGGAAGCATGGTTTAAAGATGAATCCTAATAAATGTGCATTTGGTGTATCAGCAGGACAATTTCTTGGTTTCATGGTGCATCAGAGACGGATTGAAATTAGTAGGAGATCTATTGATGATATTAACAAGATAGTTGCTCCCACCAATAAAACTGAACATCAATCTTTGATCGGCAAGATAAATTTCATGAGATGATTTATATCTAATTTGTCTGGTAAGATTTGTGCTTTTAGTACTTTGCTCAAGTGAAAAGCCGATCAAGAATTTATGTGGGGGAAAGAGCAACAGTTGGTGTTGGATGAAATCAAGAATTATTTGACAAATCCTCGATTTCTGATTCCACCTCAACAAGGAAAACCTTTCAGATTGTATTTGTCTACCGATGGGATGGTCATCAGTTTGGCTCTAATTCAGGAATTTGAAGGGAAAGAACGTGTGATTTCTTATCTATGTAGAAGACTGGTGGATGCTAAGACAAGGTATTCGGCAATTGAAAAATTATGCTTATGCTTATACTTTTCATGTATCAAGTTGAGACACTATTTGTTATCGACCGAATGCACTGTTATATGTAAAGATGATGTAGTCCGACACATGTTGTCAATGCCGATTATAAGTGGTAGAATCGGCAAATGGATTTTGCCATTATCGGAGTTTGATCTACATTATGAATCAGCTAAGGCAGTTAAAGGGCAGATTAAGGCCGATTTTGTAACTCAGCATTGCGGTATGGTGGACACTTTGGAAATCGTTCCTTGGACGCTCTTCTTTGATGGATCCACGTGTGGCCGGGGGGCAGGAATCGGCATAGTGCTAATTTTTCCTCGAGGAAAGAAGTATGAATTTTCTTGGCCGATTGTTGCCACGTCGACAAATATTCAAGCTGAGTATCGAGCTCTGGTCAAAGGGTTGGAATTATTAAAGGAGGTTCATGCCGATACTGTTGAGATCTTCGGCGATTCTATGCTTGTTATAAATCAGTTGGCTAGAATTTATGAATGCCGAAGTGAAATTTTGATAACCAACTATGAAAGGTGTGTACAACTGTTAAATGAATTCAAGGATTTTCGGTTAGAACATATTCCTCGGTTGCATAATGAAGAAGCTAATCGGTTGGCTCAACATGCCTCGGGAGACCAACCCATTTTGAATGTATCATCGGTAGACAATACCGATGATTGGAGAAGGGAAATTATTGATTATTTAAAGGACCCATCCAAAAGGGTTGAGAGGCTTGTTAGGTTTCAAGCAACAAAGTACGTACTCCTCGAAGAAGAGTTGTATTATCGGACGATAGATGGAGTTTTGCTCAGATGTTTAGGTGATGATGAAGCTAGAGGCTTGATGGGTGAAATTCATGAAGGAGTATGTGGAGCACATCAATCGGCTTTCAAGATGAAGTGGATGATTAGAAGGAATGGATATTATTGGCCGACTATACTTGAAGATTGCTTTCAATACTTTAAAGGATGTCAAGGATGTCAGAAGTTTGGCAATGTTCAAAGGCACCCGCATCGGCCATGAATCCCATCATGAAACCTTGGCCGTTTCGAGGCTAGGCTATTGATCTCATCGAACAGATTTATCCGCCATCAAGCAAGGGCCATAAATTCATCTTAGTTGCCACTGATTATTTTACTAAATGGGTTGAAGCTATTCCTTTGAAAAAGGTGACATCGGCTAACATGATTGATTTTGTGAAGGAGCACATTGTTTACCGATTTGGTATTCCTCAAACAATCACTACCGATCAGGGTACTATGTTCATATCGGGAGAGTTTGATGAGTTTGCAATCGGTATGGGGATTAAAGTGTTGAATTCTTCTCCTTATTATGCTCAAGCTAATGGGCAAGCCAAAGCTTCTATCAAAGGAATTATTAAGCTCATCAAGTGGAAAATTGAAGAAAATCCTAAAAGATGGCACATGTTGTTGAATGAAGCTTTGTGGTCATATCGGATGGCATGCCATGGAGCAACCAAAGTTTTGCCATATCTGTTGGTGTATGGGCACGATGCGGTGTTGCCATGGGAAATGAAGGCTGGATCTAGGCGAGTGTGTTTCCAAGATCAATTGGCTACCTATGACTATGCTACTTTGATGAAAGATGAGTTGGATGATTTGGCAGAGCATCGGTTAAAGGCTTTGATAAGTATAGAAGAAAATAAAAAGAGAGTTGCTAAATGGTATGATAAAAAGGTAAAAGTTAAGGAGTTTGCTAATGGAGATTGGGTATGGAAATTAATTCTACCGGTTGGGACTAAGAGTTCAAAAACTGGAAAATGGTCTCCTAATTGGGAAGCTCCTTATCGGATAAATCGGTCTGCTCCTGGCAATGCTTATATTTTAGGAACTCTCGAAGGATTTGAATTTCCCAGAGCATTAAATGCAAAATATTTAAAGAAGTATTCCCCAAGTATCTGGGTTCATGCATAAAAGTTCAAGTGCCGATAACACTCCTTTTGGCTGGATGAAATGTATCTGAGATCGTGCATAATGTTTTTAAAAGTGCCGATAACAGTCCTATCGGTTAGACCAAAATGATCAAAAGTTTCTAAAGGCAGAACGAAACAAATTGCCGATGAAGAGCTTATAGGTTTAGCAAGGCTTGAATAGTCGATATGGCGCACAGACGGATCTGGTTGGCCTCTTCTATCTCTCGGGTGTCTTCATCGGCAGAACCCTCTATCGGTTTCAGCTTCTTCCTCATCTGCAGTGCTTTACGAGCCTGGGCATTTCGTTCTTGCTGAATAGTCTTGAGCATCTTAGGCAATTGGCTTTCTTCTTGCTGAGCTTAGGTCAGGGCCTCTTCCACTTGTTTGAGCTCAGCTAGCAAAGCTTCCCTTCTTGCCGATAGGGTGGAAATCTTTTGCTTCACTTCATCCCCTGAGGACTGCAAAATGCCGATGTTTTTGTGTTTCTCATCGACAATGCGCTTTACTTGCATTACTTCCTCTGTGAGTTGGTCGTAAGTGGCTCTATCGGCAAGACGCTGAGTAGCCTTCTAATATTGGAGCTGGCGGCTCTCTAAGTGCGCAACCTGGATTAGAACTTCTTCTGCATCGGCTGGGATCTGGCCACAAAGAGTTTTGAATAAAGCTTTGGCTAGATTGGAATCATCTACTAGCTGGGCTGTATCTTGCTGCAGCAGAGCCAATAGGTCTTCCAGCTTAGCTTTAATCTCTGCCGATGAGATTCCTACTCCTTGAGAGGAGCTTGCTTCTTCACCCTCATCATCGAAGATGTCGATGGCAAAGGAGAATAAGCTATCTAGAGAGTCCTGTTCCTAAAAAAGGAATAAAGATAAGTTATCAGATAAGCAAATGTTGATAATAAAGGGTGAAGATCAGAAACTTACTTGCTTTAGAGCGATTTCGCGCCTCTGACGAGGGGATGCAACCAGTACCATAGGTTGATCGGCTGGAGTTGCCAATGGAGCAATGTCAACTGAAAAATTACAAGAATAATTATAATTTATAAAGATAAATCCATTGATGATAATTCTATGGTTAGTACTTTACCTTGAGGGGGTGTAGTGCTTTTTTGTTTTGGTGGAACAACCGATGATATGATCAGATCAGCTGGATCGGCAGTCTGCTCAGGCACATCGGCTGGTGCTTCTTGTGGCTAAGGTGCTGGTTCAGGAGGGGACGGTACTTGCTATGTCTGGATTTCTGGTGAAGAAGGTGATGACTCTACATGGATCGGTGACGCCGGATGAGGAGGAGGAGATGGTGTTGTCCTCTGGCGCTTTGGTTGCGACTTGGTGCTGTTGGGGCCTTTTCTCTTGACTTGGCTAGGCTAGGGGGCATCGACACTTGTTTGGATGCTTTTGGTCTTTGTCGATTTGCTAGTTTGCTGTTACAACAACCAAGATTTCATGAGTGAAAATGTGAAAGAGTATTGATGACAATTTGTGGGAAAAAATAAAAGTTACCGATGAAGCTCCCGTGACAGTCGATGTACCCTAAAAAGGTTGTGTGAGTATGGGATAAAATCAGTATAAGCAAAAGAAATTAAGAGTCTACCTTGAAAGCCGACGCCAGAGTGGTAGCAGCAACTAATGGGGACGTCTTTGACCGCTTGGTGGTTATCTTCTTAAAACGCACATTCCGATGCATCAAAGCTGCTAGACTTGGTGCGTTATGATCGATCAAAGAGATTGGACCTGATGGGAGAAGTTCGATCAGTCTTCAACTCCTACTGACTGTCGGTGCTGGGCTGTCGACCTGTTGAAACAAAAAACAAGAGAAAGTAAGTCACCGATAGGGTCAGAAGTAACAAAGGAACTGAGATGTCGGTCGAAGACTTACAGTGTTATCGGGGACCTTATAGTTGGGATTGATCATGCCACGGTATGTTAGAGCCGATGTGCGAACATGTGTTCTTTCCATTCTTCCCACCATTGTTTGTACACCTGAGTGATGAAGAGGGCCGGGATCCAAGCCGATAGATCGATATCCGTCATATCGGCATTTGGTTGAAGCTGGGCTACCCATATCCACTCAAGTACACTGGTTATAGTCTCCCTTGGCTTCACCACATCGGCGTAACAGAGTCTGATCGACAGTTGGCCAAAAGCCAGTTGACGAGCTAGTGCCGATGGGTTGTAAAATTCATAAGTGGGGTTGGTATTCTTCCCACTGCCGAAAATATTCACTGGGATGGCCCTTGGAGTGATGATTGCCATCATCAGGTCATTGTCTTTGTTGAGAGCATCATCAAAAGGGTGAAAAGTAAATGGGAATCTGGTTTCTTGATCTTCATAAGACATCCATGCCCGCTGATCTTTGGGAAGGCCATCATATAGAGTCTGGAAGAATCGGCTAACCTCGTCATCATTGCCACCAGTGCCGGGTAGGACTATAGCAGCCTCACCATAGTTCAGGGGTGGGCGAGTTGCCGATTCTTCATCAGCCAGTTCATGATCTTCGGCGATATCTCTGGGAAATCATTGTGCAAAGAGGTCGAATCGGAGGCATTTATGCATGTGAACATTGAGCCACATGTTGATGAACCACCAAGGACCTCCTAGGTTACCAATGGATTGACCTAACAGAAGCTTCTCAGCCACTTGGTGAAGGAGGTGATAAACAGAGCCAAGCAGGTATCGGCCAAGAGGGAATCGACCACCATCGGCTAGTTTCTCTGCTGCCGATAGATAAACAGAAGTTGGCCCTACCGATCGGCCACAGAAGACAACTTTATCTAGCCACATGTTCAGAAAGATGGCGTGTTCCCTTTGCCCAACTAGTCCTATTTTCCGGTACTTTTGGATATACCCTGACCATCCGCCGATGTTGCGAGTTTCTACTTTACGTTCGGGCTTGCTATCGAACAGGTGACAATCATCGGCAGTTGCTATTTCCAGACCAGTGAGCATAAGTACATCGGCAATGGTAGGAGAAGCAGGGCCATGACCAAACAAGAAAGCATTGAGGGTGTCTCACTAGAAATACGAGGCTGCTATCAGTAGTGATTCATTTCTTTCCATATCGGCAAGGGATAGCCTGATGCACTGGTCTAATTCACGCTCACCCCATCGGACTTCATTTGAGTTGCTAACTCTCAAGAACCAATCCTTCCATCCCTTAGTAGAACTGGGCCAAGATCGGAAGGTGTCTTTCCATAGATCTAAGGAGAAATTCTCAGCTCTAAAGGGGATCCTATTTGTTTCCGTATTGATCAGATCGGTAGGATTCGGATTACCCAACGGCCCAAAACATTGAAAGTGGGGTTGTTTGGTGCGAATAACAATTTTATCGGCCGGTTCCTAAAGATTTGAAGGTTGGAAGAACATAAAAGGTTAAAAGAAAGAAAGAAAGTGCTAAGTAAATAGATTTGCAGAAGATAAAAGTACGGTAAAAGAAAAGAAGATGGGAGAAAATTGACCTCGGGGACGATGAAGTTGACGGCCATTTCTTCCCAGAGAGGAAGAAGATCGATGGTTTGAAGAACTGCTAGGGCTCGCTGGAGTTCTTGGGCTTCTCGAACGATGCCGCCGCCAAGAAGATGGGTGTGAGGATGTAGAATGGCAAGGTGGAGAAAGGGTGCCGAAGAAGGGAGTATTTATAGGACAAAGAGAGCAAGGGCATTTCTGACTTATCTCTTTGTCGTATCCGTGAAAATCGAGGGTGTTCAGGTGGATGTGGTAACTGTTCGCACGATAATCAAGGGATTGTGCAGGTGATTTGACAGTAAGCGCTCATGATTTTGGGGATAATTTATGTGACAGAACCGCCCAATTTATACAAGCTTAAGTACGACTGTCCCCGTTTAACACGTTGACACGCGCATACTCTCACTTATATAAACCCGGTAGTCTGCCGAGTGTCACGAAGGACCTCGGTAAATCAACTTTACACCAAGATCGCATGATTAAGCAAATACACATCACATACATGGAGATTTGCAGCGGAAATAATATTACAAAGGAGTTCACAAATAATAGTACATGTTTGGATTTTCCAAATTGATTAGAAAACAACATAGCTTTCAAATGATTACAATAACATAAGTTCCAAATACATTGCTAGCATAAGTGACATCCTCTGACAAAAGCATGTAGATGAGAACTCTATATAGAATCACAGAGCCCACCGACAGTTAGCCACCATCCTTAGCAGACTGAAGACTTCACCTGCAACAGGGTGGGATAAACCCTGAGTACTCGAATGTACTCTGCTAGACTTACCCGACAAGAGAGAAAATAAAAGACTCTCAAGGATATGCAAGGCTATTTGGTGGAGTTGGTTGGATAGCATATCTTTGCCAAAAAGAGCATTATTATCATGAGTCCTTACTTTCAACCTTTTAGTCAATATTTTTAGCATCAAGTTCAATAAAGCTACCATAGCTAGATTTGCACCTATTCTATAGCAATCACTTGATTAATAAGCATCACATTAATAACCATATCCGGTTTATCATGTAGCCATCATCATCATCATAACCATTAAGTTTCATTTAGTTTATCTACGTTGTCGCTGCCCGAGTCAAGTTCTCACTATCCGGGAGAGACGGCGATTCGAATCGATTCCTATCCAGCTGGAGGGGTATTCCTAGCACTCACCCAGGCGTACTTAGCTAGAGTAGCTTGGATCACCTTTAGCACAACTCCGGACCAATTCGCGGGTCCGTACGGCGCCGCACCCCCAGGGACCGCCAATCTGCCAGGGTCAGGACTCTAACCTGACTCCTCGGTCTTACGCCATTGACTCCCCGCACATCCTTGCTACCAACCGGGGTGCGCACTTAAACCGAACGGGGTATCCGGTTAGAGATGCACTCGTAGGCTTCGCGGTCGGAACGACTTATCCGGCCAACTAAGTGATAGGCATGCGTTCAACATGACACGGGGACGTACTGCGATTCGGTCCTTAAACGACACAGACGGGGATAGATTCACACCCAAGACCTCCATGCCTTGTTGCTGCACTATCGTTATCCCGCCCGGTCTCAAGTTCATTATTAGCACATAGTTATTTCCACGATAGCAAATATAGCCAACCGTGATCAGGTATCCACCTATCTCTCGCGGGTGACAAAAAATCACCTGGCTTCTACCGAGCTAAGCATAGCTAAGCATAGAACGTCTTCCTTATACTAGTAAGGGTTCAGGTAGTTTTATATAGTGGACAAGGTAGGAATTATGCACTAACGGTTTCATTCAACTCCTATCACCTAATGCATCATATAAAGTTATACTCTTGTGCTTTTATAAAAAGAGAGGGTAGGAGACTTAGAATGCTCCGGGGCATGCCTGGAATCCGACACAAGTCAGTAAGTTAGCTTGCTTCATCTTGACGGCATCTAAGTTCACAACACTTGTGTAGTTCTTCCATCATCCCGATAGGTCCACCATCATGTCCTTCACGTGGTTCATCTAGCGTACCTAAATGAGATGCAAGATGCAAGTGTATGAACACATAGAAGTGCAATAGATAATGCAGCACATGCAGCACATATAGCAAGCAAGATAAGCATCATGTTACTCAACACATACATATGTCGCTTAAATAACATAACCAACATACTAAGATAGAAAACAATGCAAAACCAAGCATATCAAGCATGGCACACATGTTTCACAAGATTTCAGGTGTCTTAACTTGGCCATTATCAAAGACATGAGTCACACCTAGCAATATACAAAGCAACAGCAATACAAGGAATCTGTCATTTTTAGGACTGTTAACAGCAGCTGAGAAAATAAATCATAACTGGAGTTACACAACTCCAAAAGACATGCAAGAAGCCATTCTGGAAAGCTTACAGAATTAGCTACATTTCATATTTAGACATCAAAGCATGATTATCAACTTAAGCTGGTCGAAACTATAAAGTTCCAGAATCTGTCCCTGACAAACAGAGAGCAGCCATTTATGGAATCAAACTTTGAACAGATGTAACTCACAAACCATAAAGCCAAATACTACGAAATTTTAACAGAAGCTAGATAGATGAATTATATACAACTTTGCTATAAACAAGATTCCCAGAAAACATAATTTACATATTGTAATCCAAACAGTTCCTAAAACTGTCCAGAAACAACAATTGCAAACAATTAATTATTAACTTATGTTTCAAACATGCATCTGAGCAAAACCATTATTACCAACAGTTTGCATATATCTAATGATCACTAGAAAACATAGTGATCATTACCAAATAAATTTATTTAATGCATTTCTTAATTTATTTGGATAATAAGGTGAATTGAATAACCTATACCAAACATGCACAGTATATTCTATAAAAATTACAGTAGCTGCTACATACCAACCATAGTCTACTGTACAAATTTCACTGCATTTGAATAAGCATAGCAACATCTATGAAAATGACAAATTGCTATTGCAATTAACCATGTGAGATCAAGATAAATGCACAAATCATATTTTCTTCAAACACATGACCATATTATATATTAACATGATACAAAAATATGATAGAATTGTACTGAAACAACATTTTCCATTTTTATGTTTTTATTTATAATTATAAACCATTTATCAAGCCCTATGAAGACATCTCTGTTCAAAATATGGACAGAACCTATCATGCCACATCAAACAGCCATAACTTGAGTGTCATATGCCCATAAATTATGATTATGTACGTTATAGAAAGCTTACTAAATTTTGAACAACTTTGTTATAAGCATCTAGAGCTAAATCTACAACTAACAAGGTCATACATAACAAACAATGCATTCCAGTCTGGGTTTAGACAGAAACTGAAACAGTACTTTAAACTATTATAACTAAACATATGCTTAACCAAAAATTGTGCTATTTAGCTTGATGGAAAGCTTATGAAATCTACTACAACTCATATATTTTCATCCAGGCATGATTCACAACCTAACTGAGCCAAACAATATAAACATGCAGACCTACTCGGAATATGAGCAAAGCAACACAGGGAAATCGTTATTTCTATAACTCTTAATCTGTCATGCGTAAATTCATGAAACTTTTACCAGACATCAAATATTATATATAAAGCATGCCACAATATTTTCACATTTATTTGAGCAATAATACATTGGTTATGAAAAAGACAAATACAACAAGCAATTAAAACCAGACTGCACAGATCTATTTTTACCGTTAAAACTTCAAACACAAACATGGCATATTATAGATCTAATGCATAGAGAATTTCACAAGGATTCCAAAAAGTCCACATTTGCTATTTTACAGCTTTTCTATGAATTACTATGGATTTCCAAAGCTCACCCAGAAATCTGCAAAAACAAAGGAAAAGGAAAACAGATCTTTCACCGGGGACCCTGGACTTTCCATGAATCACGCAACAGCCTACAAATACTATTCATATGAGTCTTGACTTCGCATCTGAAACCCTGGGTTGTTTCTTATTCGAATCCGAGGTCCTTTTCCTTTCTCTGCTCGAACAGAGGATGGAGGTTCCGCTCGGAGGGAGGTCACGTCGGCGGCAAGGGAGTGCTGGGGGAGCACCGAGAGATCACCGCGGATCTGCTGGTCGCCTTAGATGGCCGGGACAGGGCTCGTGGTGGCCTGGCCACGTGCACACGTCGGCGACGGCGGGAGTGACCGGTGGTCGGCTGCTCCGGCGGGCTTCCACCTCGGGTGAGCGCGCGCGAGATGCGTAGCACGACGCGGCGGAGGCACTGAGATGGTTAGGTTGGGCTGAGAAGGCGCGGAGCAGCGAGCATTGCGGCAGGTGCGAGCTTGGACCGTCGGCCATGGCGGACGCGGCGGCGTTCTCGCGGTGTCGAGCGAGGGCGAGGCAAGAGAGGACGCTAGGGAGGAGTGGGGAGCTCGCCATCCACTCTGGAGGGCAAGCGCACGCGTCGGTATGGAGCAGGGAGCTAGGCACGCGGTGCTCTTGCATGGTGGACACGCACTGGACGCGTGTCACTTGTTGTGACATTTCGTCGAACAGCTGGCGGGCAAAAGAGTGACCCGCGTGGGAGACAAATTTGGGCCGTTTCCATGCCGAATTAGGAGATGAGCCAAATATGAAGTTTGTCAAGCTCGGCCTGCTCTACATTTGTTATTTAAGGGTCAGGGTCATTAGGATTGTAGACTAGTAGATAATTGGATGCCAATCTATGAGTGTCAATGAATTGATAATGATTAACAAAACTCAAAATTGGTGACCAAAATGATGTCAAACTGGTGTCATCTTTTGGCATGCTCTAGCCCACAATATGTACTCCAACTTTTATTTTGGGACCTAAGCAAGTTGTTTAGTAAAATTTGGAGAACGCGGAAAGCCAGCATGATGAACTGCAAACCTAGACTTAGGAACTCTAAGTGCTGGAAATTATAGCAGATTCAATCTTGTGACTATTATTTGACATGATTAGAATATGAATCAGACTTAGGCACTTTAAGAAAGTTTGTAGCATGTCAAACTTTACTGCATCTTTTACTAAAGGATCTTGTACTGGTTCGGCCTTGTTTCGAAGATACAACTCCCAACTAGGGTACCCGAAGCTGAGCACCTCAGGACTTAGCTAAAATTATGGAGTTCCAAAACAGCACTGCATTGAATCTTGTAAACTCAATTTGACTAGGTTAGCGACCATACTAGCTCCTGACCATTAAACAAAGTTTGTTCTACAGAATCTAAACTACAACTTTCATTTAAGGTCAAACCTCAGAACTAGTACAGAAGTCAAACTTTCACTTTGGTCAATGCAGCAACTTGATAAAGCTCAAACTAATGTTTTAGGCCAATTGAAGCATTTTCTAGGCACAAGCTCAACATGTACCCTTCATGACTTTTGTTGTAGGGTTCATCTAGAGTCATTTGAGTAAGGTTGCAAAGATTGGTTGATGACCTATGGTTTTATTCACTTAATGAGGTCATTCCAACAAGCATGTAACTCATCATTTCATGTGACCTTTTGATTCCAAACTTCTTGAAACTTTTTGAGTGATCACTATAGGCAGTGATGGATGTGGAACACATGAGAGAGGTTCCATAAACATCACCCAAGCATGCACTTTGAAAATGTACTATATGTAAGCAAGGGTGCATTCTCTAAGTTTGACTTAAGGCTCACTTTCATGGATTAACCTTAACATGATCATCACCACTTAACTTGGCATGTTTGAGTTCAAAACCTAAGGTCTAACTCGTGGCAAACATCTGGGGTGTTACAACCCTCCCCCCTTAAAAGAATCTCGTCCCCAGATTCAGGACAAAAGACTTCTAAGGGTAGAGAAGTATGTTATTCACTTCTAACATTGGCGATAGCAGTCAACTACTTATCCCCGAGAATCAGAGATGCTAATTTGGTCAAGACACTCTCTGATACTTGTTCTTCATAGTGAACTTTTGTCTAAAGAATTTCCTTCATTGACTTCCACGAAGTATTGTTACTTTGGGAGGAATTCAAGACAACATAGTTCTTTATTCCAAATGTATGATGGATGGTTCAGAGCACAGTAAAGCACTCATTACAATGTTTCCATATTTGCTCACAAGGCTCGAAAAGCAGTGCTCTACCAAAATGGCTTGAGTACAACCTTCCGTAGGAGATGAGATCATGAACTGGAAAAACATCCTTTGAGGTTATGAGAAACCAACTAACCAACAAACAATGTCTAATCCAGCCATAATGTCTAATCACTTAGATGCCAATTGATGGAAAGCTACATAAGGTTCCATGTGTGCAGTTCTTTTTCTCTGATAACAGCATTGTATTATCTGAGTCTACCAAGTCAATGCTCACCATTCATGGAATTTCATGACTCCAAGTGTTAACAATTACCTAGGTTGTATCAAATACAACCTCTTGGGTAAAAGGAACATAGAAGATACCCAATACATGTTAGCATTAGATAAGCATTGCTAAAGACAGATGATAGCAAGGTATAGAGGACAACAACAGTTGCAAGTATTCACCGAACTAGGGAAACAAGCCATGATCAAGCAAGTCAACTACAATTTTCCATCACTAAGTAGTTGCTTAGTAAGCTCGGTCGGTTTGCACAGTAGTGAAATAGCTTGGTGAAACTTCTCTTGACATTGAGGATTCTTTTTTTTGGATCAAACAACAGCTCTAAGATTATAAATCTAAGATTTGTTGTTTAACACCTTTCCAATTATTTTTGACTTGTAGAACTCCTAGATTGCTCAACTATCGGTTGAGGTGATAGGGTAACAACTAGGTACCAAAGGTTGAAAGGAGTCTTTTCTAGGTCATCCTAAGATTCATCTTGGTTCAGTTCACACCGCGCAAACTAGCTTCATTATGCATGAATTGTTAGTGTGTATAGAGATCCAAGAGTCTTACGATTTAACCAAAATTCAGCTCAAGCAAACACCATATGGCTAACCAAACAAAACAAAACCTTTGATAGCACCACACATATAATGATGCTAACCGAGACTAGGGATGTGCTTTTCTCTAGCTTGTGACTTAGATATAGCATTTGGTACCATCTATGTGATTGTCCAAGATTGAATTGACTTGACAACTCAAGGCCTAGAAAAGGAAATAGTATTTGCATCGTTGATCCACTTATTGTTTTCTTTGCATGAGACTGTTTTATGAGACGTAGCCTTCAGGGACATCATGGGATCATTTCCAAGGTAGTGATTAAACTTCAAACTAATAACTAATCAGTTGTCTCTAAACACTAAAAAGTTCCAAAACCTTCTTCTTTGGTGGCAACAATTGTAGTTGATACATTTGTAGGCAGTCAAGATCAAAGTTAGCCAAAAAAGAGATCACAATAGAGATGGTTGATTATAACTGTGTGATCACCATGATCAAGATTTGGATCAATTCTTGTCTGACTAATAACTTGTCCAACTTTAAGTGTTGTGCGCCCTTTTGGATTCAACAGGTGGACGACAAAAGTTACTCACTAAACGACTGATATCACTGCATGGGTAACAAATAGAGTCTCTTGCCTACCATCCCTTGCAGTCTGTTAAGGTTTATGTTGGTAACCTATTCTTCAAAGGTTATCTTCTTAGCAACTTCAGAAGGAAGTTCGATTACATAAGTATGATATAGATCTTCTGATTGGACATAAGGAATGATAAACAAGGAAAAACTCATGATGAGATGACACATCAGTGTAGTTTCATAATAGGTCATGGCTAGCAACCACGATAGCACGTGCCGAGCAGCACGACCTTGTGTCTGCAGCCATAGGATGCTCTCGGTTTCGTCTCGGCACCGTCAATCGTTAATCATGACAATATTATTGACCTTACCACCAACATGAAATCTCACATGACATAGGTAGGTCTTGCATGAACAAGGATCATGTGCAAGACACAATTAAGCAAGCAAAGATGACCACAAAATTTGGAGGTAACAAGTAGAAGGTTAAAGGGTGAGAACACAGCACAAGACATAAATGGATACGCCTTATGCTCATCAAGGTCGTTACCTAATGATTAATTCATGAGATGCAGTCATGTTGGGTAGGAACATGAGATCAAAGTCGATAAGCATCCCAAGACTTGGGGAGGTTGGAGATGAATTAAGCAAACTCCAAAGGTAAAACCGCTACACCAATCAGAGGTTTAGATGATAGGGAGTTACATGGTTTGTAAAGCAAAAGATTCCAAGATTAGGCAATAAGAGATTGCATTACACAGCTTTGGGAGATGCAATCGGGAGGTCCAACATGGATTTGGTATGGTCTCCGTAACTAGCAAGGAACAACTATAGTCAAAAGCTTTCTGTAGCGAGAACTTATTCTAGCTAGTTGGCTAGGCAAGGATATTTGCAAACGGGTGTAGGGCAACCATTGTATATGCAAGTATTTAAGGGTCTGGACATGGGTTTACGTATCAAGCATAAGCATGGATGTTCCAACATTCAAAACTAACAACCAAGTCTATAAGCTGGGCTCCTAAGAGAGGGAACCTAGTTTGATACAACCCACACACAACATAATTTGAGCATCATTCTAAGATAAAGCTATTTAACACTCATGCTCATCGAGGACAAAACAAGAAACAACCAAGGCACGATCTAGATAACCAACATCCACACAACATAACAGTTTTAAGCAAGTACTTGAGAAAACTCAAACAATCACGCTTAAACAACCACTACTAAGCACAAGGCTTACATATAGCAAGCATTTATCTACAGCAATACAATACATTTATCCCACATACAAGGACTATGACACCAGATCTGCTACACAGCAAGTTGACATGGCCCAGTCTTTTAGGGAGAAGATGATTTTGAGATAGATAGTAAAAGGGCTCCAAAAGATTTTGGCATGGCTGCACTATCATGCAAATGGACATACCACAAGCAAGAGTTTAGCATTTAGGAAAACTCAGTGGGAAAAGATTATCAAACCTATAGAGTTATTCAAAACTTAACAAGGTTGAAAAAGAATAGCAATCAGCTTTGCCTAAACTAGGGTAGAGAACTTGACATGAATTTTAGAAAATGATAACTAAAGTTCCATTGATCTAACAAACATGATCATTAATCTTATGGAAAACTTATCAAGTTACCTATAATTTTCTTATTACCATCTTAAGAAGGTTCTACAGCTAACAAGCACAAACAATACAAAGAAGACATATCTATTCAGATTTTTGACAGATTCTGTCATTCTACTTCATAGGCTTATAACAGAAGATTTAGACCACCAAAAGAGTGATCTAAGACATTTTGGAAACCTTAACAAAAGTACTACACTTCTTCTATTAACTCCAAAAACATGATTCTATATGCATACTAGTCGAACAAACTAAACATTCAGATTTATTCAGAACACAATCAGGATCTGACAACAAACTTCAAAAGTTCATAACTCCTAAACCATCAGGCCTATAGTCATGAAATTTTAGGATAGACTAGATATAGAAGTGGGCTACAACATTGGTATTCACTATAATTACGGGAAACACCATTATTGTCATGAAAACACCACTAGAATACAAACTGCTCTAGCAGCCAAAATTCAACACACATATCAAGCAATGTTTTCCCTTGTTCTATTAACAAGAGAGCACACATATGTATAACTCCAGTAGCTACAAACATTATTACCTAGATAAACAATAATTTAGTTTGGTATCAAGGAGGCATTAACATAGGAATCACAATTGATTAAGTGAGGTTAAAGCATTTGCAAACATTTTCATGAGCAACGTATTCACCACTTGGCTAAACAAGTGGACACCTACAAGTTCAAGCATATAGCCTCAACTAATTCTATTATAGGTAGGCCAAATTATTACTTAGTTAACTAAAATTAGAGGCATCACAGAAAACATCAACATACATGTTCACCGAGAAACTTTAGCTTTCAAAGGATTGTAGTTTTTGCTACTACTACCTCAGCATTCCTATAGAAGCAAATATTTCAAGGCTAGACACATCACACACCACTTCCAAGCAAAACTATTCAAGTAGCATGGAATTTGGCAATTTTTCTCTAGCTTACACAAGGGAAAGAGTAGATCACATCACTCACAAGTTAGAAATTATTGGAACAAGGTGGGAGAAGCATTGTCATACATAATGCAACAATCATAAGGATGTATGCTTCGCCTTACTCGTCCTCACCAAATTGCCAGCCTAAGGTAGCAATCACGTTCTATGTCGGTGGCATAACACGTACTCTCTCGACATATAGCTAGTCGTCAACTACATTCAATCTATGCATTCGTGGTTAGTGTACCTGCAGAAGAATTTCATTTCAGCCCAACCCATCAATAGTATAAGTACAGAAATGAAAGTCTAGTCTCTAGGTTGAAAGCTAAATACTCCAATATATATTTCCGAATATATATTGCAGCATACTACCCATGTGAAGTACGCCCATGTATACACAGAGACATGTATGGGTCATACCAACTAACCCACAATTAAGTACCTTCATATAGACATGTGTGTAACATGTAAATATTCCAGTAACCACATCTAACTCTCCCCTAGACCGACGGTTGGACGGTCATGCTCTCACAACTCACATTCTTACCATATCGTAGAGGCATATAGATCCATGCATTACCACTCAAGCAAGTGGCATCCATACAATTTCACGCCGTATGGACGACGAAAGGAAAATATTGCTTACCGTGGCGTAGAGGTATATGATCCATTTATTACCACTTAAGTAAGTGGCATCCATACTATTGCACGCCGTATGGACGACGAAAGTAAAAGTTACAATAAAGTAAACCCCCTATAGTTAGTATCAGCTTACATAAAGCCACCTAGTAGTCCTTAATTGGGCATAACTGGAGGTTGTCGCTAGCATAGTTTTTGTAAATTAGTTTTGATAAATTTTGCCTGTAGCTAAAGTTTTAGTCCAAATAGGATTTTTAAAACCAAAACTTTGTTTTTAAAACAGTGTATCGATAGTATTATACTTAATCTTGCTCCGATACCAGCTATGACAGAACCGCCCAATTTATACAAGCTTAAGTACGACTGTCCCCGTTTAACACGTTGACACGCGCATACTCTCACTTATATAAACCCGGTAGTCTGCCGAGTGTCACGAAGGACCTCGGTAAATCAACTTTACACCAAGATCGCATGATTAAGCAAATACACATCACATACACAGAGATTTGCAGCGGAAATAATATTACAAAGAAGTTCACAAATAATAGTACATGTTTGGATTTTCCAAATTGATTAGAAAACAACATAGATTTCAAATGATTACAATAACATAAGTTCCAAATACATTGCTAGCATAAGTGACATCCTCTGACAAAAGCATGTAGATGAGAACTCTATATAGAATCACAGAGCCCACCGGCGGTTAGCCACCATCCTTAGCAGATTGAAGACTTCACCTGCAACAGGGTGGGATAAACCCTGAGTACTCGAATGTACTCAGCTAGACTTACCCGACAGGAGAGAAAATAAAAGACTCTCAAGGATATGCAAGGCTATTTGGTGGAGTTGGTTGGATAGCATATCTTTGCTAAAAAGAGCATTACTATCATGAGTCCTTACTTTCAACCTTTTAGTCAATATTTTTAGCATCAAGTTCAATAAAGCTACCATAGCTAGATTTGCACCTATTCTATAGCAATCACTTGATTAATAAGCATCACATTAATAACCATATCCGGTTTATCATGTAGCCATCATCATCATCATAACCATTAAGTTTCATTTAGTTTATCTACGTTGCCGCTGCCCGAGTCAAGTTCTCACTATCCGGGAGAGACGGCGATTCGAATCGATTCCTATCCAGCTGGAGGGGTATTCCTAGCACTCACCCAGGCGTACTTAGCTACAGTAGCTTGGATCACCTTTAGCACAACTCCGGACCAATTCGCGGGTCCGTACGGCGCCGCACCCCCAGGGACCGCCAATCTGCCAGGGTCAGGACTCTAACCTGACTCCTCGGTCTTACGCCATTGACTCCCCGCACATCCTTGCTACCAACCGGGGTGCGCACTTAAACCGAACGGGGTATCTGGTCGGAGATGCACTCGTAGGCTTCGCGGTCGGAATGACTTATCCAGCCAACTAAGTGATAGGCATGCGTTCAACATGACACGGGGACATACAGCGATTCGGTCCTTAAACGACACAGACGGGGATAGATTCACACCCAAGACCTCCATGCCTTGTTGTTGCACTATCGTCATCCCGCCCGGTCTCAAGTTCATTATTAGCACATAGTTATTTCCACGATAGCAAATATAGCCAACCGTGATCAGGTATCCACCTATCTCTCGCAGGTGACAGGAAATCACCTGGCTTCTACCGAGCTAAGCATAGCTAAGCATAGAACGTCTTCCTTATACTAGTAAGGGTTCAGGTAGTTTTATATAGTGGACAAGGTAGGAATTATGCACCAATGGTTTCATTCAACTCCTATCACCTAATGCATCATATAAAGTTATACTCTTGTGCTTTTATAAAAAGAGAGGGTAGGAGACTTAGAATGCTCCGGGGCTTGCCTGGAATCTGACACAAGTCAGTAAGTTAGCTTGCTTCATCTTGACGGCATCTAAGTTCACAACACTTGTGTAGTTCTTCCATCATCCCGATAGGTCCACCATCATGTCCTTCACGTGGTTCATTACCAAAATGAGATGCAAGATGCAAGTGTATGAACACATAGAAGTGCAATAGATAATGCAGCACATGCAGCACATATAGCAAGCAAGATAAGCATCATGTTACTCAACACATACATATGTCGCTTAAATAACATAACCAACATACTAAGATAGAAAACAATGCAAAACCAAGCATATCAAGCATGGCACACATGTTTCACAAGATTTCAGGTGTCTTAACTTGGCCATTATCAAAGACATGAGTCACACCTAGCAATATACCAAGCAACAGCAATACAAGGAATCTGTCATTTTTAGGACTGTTAACAGCAGCTGAGAAAATAAATCATAACTGGAGTTACACAACTCCAAAAGACATGCAAGAAGCCATTCTCGAAAGCTTACGGAATTAGCTACATTTCATATTTAGACATCAAAGCATGATTATCAACTTAAGCTGGTCGAAACTATAAAGTTCCAGAATCTGTCCCTGACAACCAGAGAGCAGCCATTTATGGAATCAAACTTTGAACAGATGTAACTCACAAACCATAAAGCCAAATACTACGAAATTTTAACAGAAGCTAGATAGATGAATTATCTACAACTTTTCTATAAACAAGATTCCCAGAAAACATAATTTACATATTGTAATCCAAACTGTTCTAGAAACTGTCCAGAAACAACAATTGCAAACAATTAATTATTAACTTATGTTTCAAACATGCATCTGAGCAAAACCATTGTTACCAACAGTTTGCATATATCTAATGATCACCAGAAAACATAGTGATCATTACCAAATAAATTTATTTAATGCATTTCTTAATTTATTTGGATAATAAGGTGAATTGAATAACCTATACCAAACATGCACAGTATATTCTATAAAAATTACAGAAGCTGCTACATACCAACCATAGTCTACTGTACAAATTTCACTGCATTTAAATAAGCATAGCAACATCTATGAAAATGACAAATTGCTATTGCAATTAACCATGTGAGAGAAAGATAAATGCACAAATCATATTTTCTTCAAACACATGACCATATTATATATTAACATGATACAAAAATATGATAGAATTGTACTGAAACAACATTTTACATTTTTATGTTTTTATTTATAATTATAAACCATTTATCAAGCCCTATGAAGACATCTCTGTTCAAAATATGGACAGAACCTATTATGCCACATCAAACAGCCATAACTTGAGTTTCATATACCCATAAATTATGGTTATGTACTTTATAGAAAGCTTACTAAATTTTGAACAACTTTGTTATAAACATCTAGAGCTAAATCTACAACTAACAAGGTCATACATAACAAACAATGCATTCCAGTCTGGGTTTAGACAGAAACTGAAACAGTACTTTAAACTACTATAACTAAACATATGCTTAACCACAAATTGTGCTATTTAGCTTTATGAAAACTACTACAACTCATATATTTTCATCCAGGCATGATTCACAACCTAACTGAGCCAAACAATATAAACATGCAGACCTACTCGGAATATGAGCAAAGCAACACAGGGAATTCGTTATTTTTATAACTCTTAATCTGTCATGCCTAAATTCATGAAACTTTTACCAGACATCAAACATTATATATAAAGCATGCCATAATATTGTCACATTTATTTGAGCAATAATACATTGGTTATGAAAAAGACAAATATAACAAGCAATTAAAACCAAACTGCACAGATCTATTTTTACCGTTAAGACTTCAAACACAAACATGGCATATTATAGATCTAATGCATAGAGAATTTCACAAGGATTCCAAAAAGTCCACATTTGCTATTTTACAGCTTTTCTATGAATTACTATGGATTTCCAAAGCTCACCCAGAAATCTGTAAAAACAAAGGAAAAGGAAAACAGATCTTTCACCGGGGACCCTGGACTTTCCATGAATCACGCAACAGCCTACAAATACTATTTATATGAGTCTGGGCTGTTTCTTATTCGAACCCGAGGTCCTTTTCCTTTCTCTGCTCGAACAGAGGACGGAGGAGGATCGCCGGTTCCGCTGGGAGGGAGGTCACGTCGGCGGCAAGGGAGTGCTGGGGGAGCACCGAGAGATCACCGCGGATCTGCTGGTCGCCTTGGATGGACGGGACAGGGCTCGTGGTGGCCTGGCCACGTGCACACGTCGGCGACGGCGGGAGTGACCGGTGGTCGGCTGCTCCGGCGGGCTTCCACCTCGGCTGAGTGCGCGCGAGATGCGCAGCACGACGCGGCAGAGGCACTGAGATGGTTAGGTTGGGCTGAAAAGGCGCGGAGCAGCGAGCATTGCAGCAGGTGCGAGCTTGGACCGTCGGCCATGGCGGACGCGGCGGCGTTCTCGCGGTGTCGAGCGAGGGCGAGGCAAGAGAGGACGCTAGGGAGGAGAGGGGAGCTCGCCATCCACTCTGGAGGGCAGGCGCACGCGTCGGTATGGAGCAGGGGGCTGGGCACGCGGTGCTCTTGCATGGTGGACACGCACTGGACGCGTGTCACTCGTTGTGACATTTCGTCGAAGAGCTGGCGGGCAAAAGAGTGACCCACGTGGGAGACAAATTTGGGCCGTTTCCATGCCGAATTAGGAGATGGGCCAAATATGAAGTTTGTCAAGCTCGGCCTGCTCTACATTTGTTATTTAAGGGTCACGGTCATTAGGATTGTAGATTAGTAGATAATTGGATGCCAATCTATGAGTGTCAATGAATTGATAATGATTAACAAAACTCAAAATTGGTGACCAAAATGATGTCAAACTGGTGTCATCTTTTGGCATGCTCTAGCCCACAATATGTACTCCAATTTTTATTTTGGGACCTAAGCAAGTTGTTTAGTAAAATTTGAAGAACGCGGAAAGCCAACGTGATGAACTGCAAACATAGACTTAGAAACTCTAAGTGCTGGAAATTATAGTAGATTCAATCTTGTGACTATTATTTGACATGATTAGATGATGAATCAGACTTAGGCACTTTAAGAAAGTTTGTAGCATACAAACTTTACTGCATCTTTTACTAAAGGATCTTGTACTGGTTCGGCGATGTTTGGAAGATACACGGCTCCCAACTAGGGTACCCGAAACTGAGCACCTCAGGACTTAGCCAAAATTATGGAGTTCCAAAACAGCACTGCATTGAATCTTTTAAACTCAATTTGACTAGGTTAGCTACCAAACTAGCTCTTGACCATTAAACAAAGTTTGTTATACAGAATCTGAACTACAACTTTCATTTAAGGTCAAACCTCAGAACTAGTACAGAAGTCAAACTTTCACTTTGGTCAATGCAGCAACTTGATAAAGCTCAAACTAAGGTTTTAGGCCAATTGAAGCATTTTCTAGGCACAAGCTCAACATGTACCCTTCATGACTTTTGTTGTAGGGTTCATCTAGAGTCATTTGAGCAAGTTTGCAAGGATTGGTTGATGACCTGTGGTTTTATTCACTTAATGAGGTCATTCCAACAAGCATGTAACTCATCATTTCATGTGACCTTTTGATTCCAAACTTCTTGAAACCTTTTGAGTGATCACTATAGGCAGTGATGGATGTGGAACACATGAGAGAGGTTCCATAAACATCACCCAAGCATGCACATTGAAAACGTACTATATGTAAGCAAGGGTGCATTCTCTAAGTTTGACTTAAGGCTCACTTTCATGGATTAACCTTAACATGATCATCACCACTTAACTTGGCATGTTTGAGTTCAAAACCTAAGAGAATTTCGGAGCATTAATGATTTTATACTCCAAAATTGGGGGCATGTGTTGACACCATTTTTGGACACATATCTTTGGATACGTATCTGGGATTGATGAAATAAATATCGGCAGGTGAAAGAGTGGTGACTGGTTATCAAGGGAGTTACCGATGGGAATTGATGCCGATGGCTAAAGAGCAGAATGTGGCCCAAGTCCAAGGATGGTGATTGTTCTATGCCGATGACTGATCAAGGTGGTTGCCGATGCTGATGGAAGGTGGTTTGCCGATTGCCGATGATGACAGGAGGAGGCACAGGAATTGCTAATAGGATGGTGGCGGTGTGCCGATCGCCTGTGGTAGATAGATTAATGTTTTCCATAGCTATTAGAGTTCATTTTGTATACAGATTTCGTTTAATTTGGAGTTAGAGTCCTAGTCATCTCTGGTGGTAATTCTATTTTATAGGATATAAATATAGACCCTGTAGCAATGTAATAGACAATATACAATCAATCAAATACAAGTCTTTACATATATTCCAGCATCTACTTTTTCGACGACTTCGTCACCTTGCGTATTTTCCTTTTACTTACGAGTTCTTAGGAATTCTTCGAGTCAACCTCGGCGAGTTCTCGAGTTCTGCGTGAATACCTCTTGGCCGTTGTTGGGTATTTTAAACGCAAACAGAAAAAACCGCAAGCGCACGGATACCGATGTAGCCTTCACCCGGGAGTATTCCAGAGTATCGATTTTCCACAAGGAACGTGAGTGTACTAATTAAGATCCAAGATCGCCCAAGGATAACTATATAATTATTTTTGGTGGGAAGAGAGGAAGTTTCCTGAGAGTTCTCTAGTTGATCTAAGAATCAAGAATTACTTCAAGATTATCTATATCGGGACATCAGAGCACTATCCACAGAAAGAGATGAGAAGGGGGCTAGGAAGGTCTGACTACAGTCCTACAAACACCGATCCGAACGAGGTGGAATACGTCGACCGTTGGGGCTGTCACTACCCTAAGGCTACCACCACAATCCGTTGGATTGGGTGCAATTCGAGGTAATTGCAAGAATAAACACCACGTCTAATCTATTAATTACTACTCTAGCGTTATAAAGACTAGAGCACTTGATGCAAGCGGGAATCCAATAAATAACTTGAATGTAAATAAAAGTAATTAAAGAACTCAGGAATTATGAATTGAAGAACCTAGAGAACGATGAAGAACGAACCAGTTGCTGCAAAAGTACAATGTTGAGGAAGATCCGACAGATCCGGCTCCTCCTCCGCTCTCCACTTCTCTCTCCCTATTTTCTAGATTACAACTAGAACTAACTAGAACTAGAACTAGAGGAACTAGAACTAGAACTAGATGAACTAGAACTAGAACTAGATGAACTAGAGGTAGAACTAGAAGAACTAGAGGGATCCTCTCTACTTGGACGAAGAATTGAAACCCTAACTTTGATTCTGTAGAAGAGGTATGATCTCCAGAGGCTAGGGGGCCTTGCTTATATAGTCTTTTCAAATGAATCTGGGTCGTTGGATCAAAATGACATTGATTGAACGGTTATCCTTGATCCTTTAGGTCGGTGGAGCAATATCCCGAAAGAGAGTCCTGATTGGACTCTATATGAGGGCGGGCGCCCTGTCCCTGAGTCCTCTCGGCCTCCACTTCGGTCCCGTGGCTTCTAGAGTCTTCTAGATGATAGAAAATTGTGCGGCATGTTAATATCTCTATGTAAACCCGACGTGTGGGCCTTTCTTCCGTATTTCCTGATAACCCCCTGCAGAAATAGACAAACACCAAAACTCGTGGAATTCTGTCAGATAAAACCCTAAGTCTAGGTGTTGGTTCCATTTAGATCCTTTTCCATGATTAGTTGATGGTTAAATGTGAGCATTAAGGACCGTCAACAACCGTGACATCTGGGCCCATCGCTGTTGTCGGGACCAAAGTATTCGAGTTACCACCTTTGTCGATTGCAAGGTCAAATCGGCTGGCACGCCTTAACATCAAATCGGGTATTAACCCTTTGTGTTTGCAGATCTACTTTTGCACCAACAAAATGTATTAAGCTTGTTCGTCACAAGATGGAAGCGCTCCTCACACTCACTCTTGGATTCCTCATGGAGCGCACAAAGTTCTATCCAATGTTCATGGGTGGTTTTGTGGTTCCGCACACGGTTAAACACCTCTTTGCAAAGATCTCTAAAGATGTGGTTTTTGGCATTTGCATTCCACTTCTCGTTTTCTTGCTCTAGTGGAGTAAGAGTGGAATTCTTGGCCAGAGGGGTGAACCCTTGGGTCGCAGCTTTTATGTAACAGAACCGCCCAATTTACAAGAGATCAACTATGAAAAACTCCCGCTATAGCAGTTTCTTTAACATAATCGAACTCTCACAAACCCGGTAGTCCGTGAAATCACGAGGGATTTCATACCAACCATCATACAAGCCAAGATCATAGTGATTCAACATAACAAGTCACATGTACATCCATTTCACAAATAGTTCAACATACATCTGAGTTCATTATAGTTATTACAACTTGAGTTGAAAATTAGCAGAAGCCAAGTAATTTTGGAACTATCATTACCCTTATTTCAAATACATGCCAGTATCCAGGTCATCTCCAACAAAAGGAGCACAGATGAGGTAACTAAGAAGGATCATGCCCATGATCTTACTCCAATATGGTAGGAGTTATCCAACTCTTGCAGTAGCCACGATACATCATAACCTGCAACAAGTGGGAATAAACCCTGAGTACAAGAAGGTACTCAGCTAGACTTACCCGTCATAAACCAGAAATAATATGACACCAAGGAGTATGCAAGGCTTTATTGGTGGGGCTACCTTGACAACACTTTTTGCATAAAAAGCTTAAGTTATAGCTATGTAACTTTTTAGGTATTTAGCTCAAGTTAGTAATCATTACCTGTCATCTATATTAGCACCCATACTAGAGCAATCACTTGATTAAGATACAACAGTAGTACACATATTTGATGTGGCATTTCCAACTTCATCATCATACCATAACCATCCAAGTGTTCCATAAACATTACTATGATTGCGAAGCTCAAGTCAAGTGCTCACTGTCCAGGAGCAATGGCGATTCGAATCGATTTCTAACCAACTGGCAATTTTATTCCCCACACAAACCACACTCACTGATCAAGTGAGCTACAAGTCACCATATTACACTATCTGGGACCAATTTTCGCGGGTTCGACAGGCACTGCCTATACCCGAGGACCGTTCTGGTGACCGAGGTATCCAAGGTATACCAAGGTTGCACGCCGCGCCCTCGTCGTTCTCCTCAACCATCAACAATACAGCGCAAACATCGGGCCGATTCCCGGCCTGGATAGTGTTCAGGCTTTGCGGTCAGAATGACTTATCCTTCCAGCTAAGTGTGGGGCATGCGTTCAACATGACAAGAGGGCCGTTGAAAGCCCTAGTTTGGTTTTGGATAATTGATGAAACGCTAAGTACTAACCTCTATACAAAATGTGTGTAGACTTAATAAGGTTGGTACATGCCAAGTGATGGAGCAAGTGATGATCATGGTGATGATGGTGATAACCACAAGGTGATCAAGTGCTCAACTTGAAAAGATGAAAGAGAAAAACAAAACCCTATGGAGTTCAATGCAAAGGTATTGCTTAGGGTTTTGGTTTTGGAGATCAAGACACGATAGAGGGTGTGCTCACATTTAGGATAGATAGCCGTACTATAAAGAGGGGAATTCTTTGGCTAAAGCAGTTATCAAGTGCCACTACGTGTCATTGTTCATGTGCATGCATTTAGAACCTAGTGAGCTAACTTAACTCCTTCAAAGAAAATGATTGCGAAAATGCTGACACACGTGCACTTGTTGGTACACACTCTGTGGTGTTGGCACATTTTGAGAAGGAGGTGGAGTTTGAAGGGTAGAGAGAGGATGGGTTTTTGAGAAAATGAAATGCATATTTTCTATTGCGCCGGTGGGAAATTTGGAGTAGTCGCGGGAGTGTTTTCTCGCTGAGAAACACACACCGGACGCTAGCCACTGAGGCACCGGACGCTGAGTCTGTGCGTCCGGTGTAGTCAATGCCTGGCCCAGCTAGGGTAAGGCACCGGACGACAGGCGCCAGACGCAGGCTTGAGCGACCAGTGGTGCGTGTCCGGTGTGCTGTGGTGCTTGGGTTAAGCACCGGATAGTGAGCACTTGACGTAGGGTAGCTCCTGTTCATGCGTCAGGTGCGATGACTTTGGCCGTTGTGTTTGACTGGAAGCACCGGACGGTGTGCGTCTGGTGGCCTGTGCGTTTTGCAGAGCTCTGTGAGTTTAGGACCGGTGTGCACCGGATGCGTCCGGTGGTAACTTGCTCAGCGTCCGATGCTCTGCAGGTTACCATTAGACTCTGACACGTGACTGACTTTGGAGCACCGGACGTAGGTGCTGAGCGTCCGGTGCCCCTTTAAGAGCGTCCGGTGACCCTGAGTTTTGTCTAGTGAAAGAGCCAACGGCTCTATTTGTTTGAGGGGCTATAAATACGTGTTTGGCCGGCTTGGGGCTCACTCTCTTGGCATTTCTATCATACTTGACATCCTTGTGAGCCTAAGCAAACACCTCCCACTCATCTTCTTCATGGATTAAACATCTTTGTGAGATTGGGAGTGATTCCAAGTGCATTTGCTTGAGTGATTGCATCTAGTGGCACTTGGGGATCGTTGTAGCTGCGGTTTTCTTGTTACTCTTGGTGGTTGCCACCACCTAGATGGCTTGGAGCAGCGGAGGAGGATTGGCACGAGTTGGTGATTGTTCGTGGCCATCTCCCGGTGATTGTGAGAGGTTTGTGCCTACCTCGGCGGAGTGCCAAATGCAACATTAGTGGATTGCTCGTGTCATTGAGCTACCTCACTTGTGGGTAGATTCTTGTGGTGTCCTAGTGAGGATAAGGTTCGTGCTACACCTCTTAGCCACCAACCCACCAAGTGTTGGTCGACACAATGGGGACGTAGCGTGCCGGCAAGCACGTGAACCTCGGAAGAAAATTTGGTGTCTCAATTGTGTTGGATTGGCATTCTCCCGGTACTTGATTGTTCATATTGGTGATTGGTTCATCCCCTACACGGCGGTATAAATATCTCATCCTATCTCTTACTTCCCGCAAACTAAAGTAGCTTACTTTCTTGTATAGAAACTTTAGATAGCTCTCTAGTGTAAGTAGTGACATAGCTCTTGTGTGCCTAGTGATCATACCAACTAGAATTGTTGGATAGGTGGCTTGCAAACACCCCATTAGAGCTAGAGCAAAAAGCTACGCTTTGTTATTTACTAACCACTTGCTCTAGTGAGTTTTGTAGAATTTTTAAATAGGCTATTCACCCCCCTCTAGGCATATTAGGACCTTTCAAGTGGTATCAGAGCCGTGGTCACTGTTTTGTGAAGGCTTAGCAACCTCGGTGCTCAAATTATGGCTCAAATAGTGTTCAACCATGTTGGGGGCAAACCACCATTCTTTGATGGCACAAGTTCTTTTGACTATTGGAAAAGAAAGATGAAAATATACCTTGGATCAATAAATGATAGAGTGTGGGAAGTCACGGAGAATGATTTTGTGATCCTTGACCCCGCGAACCCCACCGACAATGAGAGAGCAAACAAGCAATGCAATACAATGGCTCTCAACACAATCTATAATGGCATTGATTCAAAGGTATTTGAACAAGTCAAAGATCTTGAGAGAGCAAGTGAAGTGTGGACAAGGCTAGAAGAAACATATGAGGGCACTACAACGGTAAAAAGTGCCAAGTTGTACATGCTCAAGGACAAGCTATCCAACTTTAAGATGAGGATGATGAGTCCATACCGGAGATGTTCTATAGGCTCCAAGTCATCATCAATGATCTCAAGGGCCTTGGTGAGAAAGTGAAAGGTGAGGACTTCATTCACAAGTTCTTGATGTGCTTGCCCAAGAGGTTCAAGACATTGAGAACAATCATCTTTAGAGGTGGATTGACGGGTGTATCTCCCAATGAGGTACTTGGAGATGTCATGACCGAAGATCAATACAATGACAATGATGATGATGAAGTCATGAAGAAGGATGATGATGATAAGAAGAAGAAGAGTGTAGCATTCAAAGCAAGCTCTTCATCCAAGAGCAAGAACAAGGGCAAGGCCAAGAAGGAAGAATCAAGTGATGAGGAGTGCTCCAATGATGATAGTGATGATGAAGTACTAGCACTCTTTGTCCACAAATTTGGCAAGATGAAGAAGAAGAAAGGCTACCAAACAAGAAAGAGAAGGGACAACTCCAAGAACAAAGAACATGTGAGGCTATGCTACAAGTGCAAGAGCCCCGATCATATTGTGGCAGATTGTCCATACAATAGTGATCATGGTGAGCATGAGAAGAAGAACAAGAAGGAGAAGAAAGAAAAGAAACAGAAGAAGATGGTTTTCAAGAAGAAGAAGAAGGGTGGATCCTATGTTGTGATAAGGAATAGTGATGCTTCTTCGGATGATGATTCTAGTGATGATGACAAGGCATCCAAGAAGAAGGCGCTTGCAAGCATTGCTATCAACAAGCCATCACTCTTCGGCACTCCTTCATGCTTCATGGCCAAGGGCCATAAGGTACAATATGATGAAAGTGAAAGTGAACATGAACATGATAGTGATAGTGATGATGAAAATGAATTCACTAATGAACAACTAATGGACATGTTAGGGCAAGACGATTCACTTATTCAATCTAAAAACAAGAAGTGCAAAGAATTAGCCAAGAAGTTAAAAGCTCTTGAGCAATCCTTTGATGAGCTCAATGCTAATCATGAGAGGCTAGTGGAAGCCCATGAGAAGCTTGGCAAAGCTCACACCAAGCTTGAAAAAGCTCACTCCTTGTTGTTAGAAGAGAACAAGGAAAGGTTGTTGTATCATGTGATGTGGGCACAACATGTGACTTAATTAAAGAATCACCCAACCCACCTATTGTTGTTGCCACTAACTCTTCATGTAGGTCTTCATCCACCACCACCAACTCTACCTCTACTTCTAGTGTTAGTGTCACTTGTGATACTTTACTAAAGGTTGAGAATGAGACTCTCAAGAGAGAGGTGGATGAGCTCACTCACGCCCTAGGCAAGGCCTATGGTGGTGAGGCCCGCTTGCTAAAGTGCTTGGGTAGCCAAAGGTTTTCTCTCAACAAAGAGGGATTAGGCTATACTCCCAAGAAAGGCAAGGAGGCCTTTGCAACTCACAAAACTAGTTTTGTGAAGAGCAATGGTCGGTATTGCAACAAATGCAAGCAACTTGGGCACCTAGAGCTTAATTGCAATAAAATGAACAAGAACAAGAAAATTGCTAATGTACCTTACATTCCTTTTGATTCTTGTTATGTGCTTACCAAGGGTGAGAAGGGTGTGCATGCTAGGTTTGTTGGTACACCAATTGTGGGTCCAGAGAAGAAGGCCATTTGGGTACCAAAAAGCTTAGTCACTAACCTCCATGGACCCAAACAAGTATGGGTACCTAATAAACAATGATTTGTTTTGTAGGTAAACTATGAAGCCGGAGGAAGGCATTGGGTGCTTGATAGTGGGTGCACACAACACATGACCGGTGAGTCAAGAATGTTCAATTCAATCAATCCTAATGATGATCATGGTGTTGATAGTATCACATTTGGTGACAATGGCAAAGGCAAGGTCAAAGTGCTTGGTAAAATTGCTATATCCAATGACTTGAGCATTTCCAATGTGCTACTAGTAGAGAGCTTGAACTTCAACCTACTATCCATAGCTCAACTTTGTGATCTTGGCTTCAAATGCATTTTTGGAGTTGATGATGTAGAGATCATAAGTGTAGATGGCTCCAACTAGATATTCAAAGGCTTTAGATATGAGAATCTATACTTAGTTGATTTCAATGCTAGTGAAGCTCAATTATCAACATGCTTGCTCACTAAATCAAGCATGGGTTGGTTATGGCATAGAAGGCTCGGTCATGTTGGAATAAGTTAGTTAAACATGATCTTGTTAGAGGCTTGAAAGATGTCACATTGGAGAAAGACAAGCTTTGTAGTGCATGTCAAGCCGGAAAGAAAGTTGGCAACACTCATCCAAAGAAGAGCATCATGAGTACATGCAAGGCATTTCAGTTGTTGCACATGCATCTATTTCGACCAACCACATACACAAGCATTGGTGAAAACAAATATGGATTTGTAATAGTGGATGATTTCATAAGATACACGTGGGTATTCTTTTTTAGTGACAAGAGTGATGCTTTTGCAACCTTCAAATCATTTGTCAAGAGAATACACAATGAGTTTGAAACAACCATCAAAAAAGTGAGAAGTGACAATGGAAGTGAATTCAAGAATACTAGAGTTGATGAGCTTTGTGATGAATTTGGCATTAGGCATCAATTCTCAGCCAAGTACACTCCACAATCAAATGGTTTTGTTGAGAGGAAGAATAGAACCTTGATTGACATGGCAAGATCCATGTTGAGTGAGTACAATGTGAGTCATTCTCTTTAGGCTGAAGCAATCAACACGGCTTGCTACTATAGCAACCGACTCTATTGTCACCCAATGATGGAGAAGACACCATATGAGCTCTTGAATGGAAGAAAGCCCAACATTGCATACTTTCGGGTTTTTGGTTGCAAATGCTACATATTGATGAAAGGCACTGGATTGAGTAAATTTGAAAAGAAATGTGATGAAGGATTCTTGCTTGCTTACTCAACTACTAGCAAAGCTTATAGAGTTTGGAATTTGGCTAGTGGTACTCTTGAGGAGGTGCATGACGTTGAGTTTGATGAAACCAATGGCTCTCAAGAGGAAGATAAAAATCTAGATGATGTGAGAGGCATTCAATTGGCCGATGCAATGAAGAATATGGATATTGGTGATTTAAGGCCAAGAGAGGTGATTGATGTTGAAGATGACAAAGATCAAGTGCTTCCTACCTCTAGTGTGCAAGCTAGTGGTTCTCATGATCAAAATCAAGCTAGTACAAGTGGTACACAAGTGCAAGATCAACAAGCTAGTACATCATCTCATGATCAACCAAGTGCAAGCAATCAAGTGCAAATACTCCAACCAACAAATATTGCAAGAGATCTTCCATTGGATCATATCATTGGTGATATTCAAAGAGGAGTGCAAACTAAATCAAGATTAGCATCATTTTGTGAGCATTTCTCCTTTGTGTCTCACATTGAGCCAAAGAAGATTGAAGAAGCATTGAGAGATGTTGATTGGGTTAATGCCATGCATGAAGAGCTTAATAATTTCAAGAGAAATCAAGTATGGGAATTAGTTGAGAGGCCTAGTGATCATAATGTCATTTGTTGTAACACCCTAAAATTTACTCCTTTTGAAATATAGATAAAATATTTATTTTTGTATTTTTGTGCTCATGAAAATATAGGAAAAATATTATTTTTTCATTAAATTAAAATTTATCATAAGGCTTAGCAATATTATTATGCATACATGCTGGTGCATATATTTTGATGTGATGCTTGTTGCTCCTTTATGTGTCGATAGTAAGAAAAATATTTAAAATACGTTTAGGAGATCGATCTTCCTTATTCGGCACGTATTTATCTTTTATCTACAACCAAATTCCTTGTTTCTAAGCTCAAATTTTTATTAGGACCTTCCTAAAATATTTTCTTTGTCACTCAAAGCAGTTCTTTTAGTTCCTCGTCCATCAAGCACTCTCTAAAATTTTTCTGTGAGCATGATCTAATTTTTAGATGCTCCAAACAATCTTCTCATGAGCTACAAAAGCTTTATTCGGGTTCCCCATGTTCTATAATATCTCTGAGAATTTTTTCTGAATTTTCGAAGCTTTCAGAGTATTTTTCGTTGCTTAAATAACAATTGTAGACTTTTCTAAAATTATTTTATTCATAAAATTTTATTAATTTCGGAAATAATAAAATAATTCATTTTCCACCAAAGCCCGTGTGCAATACTTCCTAATAAATCCTAAATACCTATGTCTTTATTTACTAATGGCTTTAATAATTAATTAGGTCTATTACTAAAGATGAAGGTTGTAAATCAATTAGTACCGTATCGCTAGTTGACGTGGAGGTAGGGAGTTTTTCTCCCTATAAATGTGTACCAACTTCTTGGTTTAAGCGCATCAAAACTACGGTAAAAAGATCCCTAGTTTGAAAAATATCTTGTGTAGTAAATTAATATTTTATTTTATCCTTCTTTCCACGTCACCGTCTGCCAACTCCAGCGACACCTTCAGCATGTCTGCAGCTCGTGCGTGCTGCCCGGGTCTGCGTCGCCGGCACCTCCGCGGGCTGGTGTCTTGAGGCTCGCCTGGCCGCAGGTGTAGGCCCACACCGCACAATCGCTGGTCGAGCAGCTGAGCCGAGCCCTTTCTCTACCCAGCGTGAGCAGCAGGAATTCACGTACCTAGATGGATGAAGGTCGAAGATAATGGTAATTATGAATTTGCCACTAATCATTAACTCTTCGTACTTGCTTTAACTTCGTTTTGACCCATTCAAATTGCGTTGGATTCGTAATCACAAGATCTACATGTTAGTAATATTGTTCACTCAGTTTGAAACTTTTTATTTTCGTGATATAATTTAACTAATTACTTTTCTATATAAAATCATAGAAAAATCATAACTTCTCCGTTTTAGCTCCGATTTTCGTGATCTTTACGTCTATGATATCGTAGCGCTGCGTAGAATATTTTTATGAACTCTCTATACTGTTTTTACATGATTGGTGTACTGTTCTAACTGTAGTCTTGTTTGCTTTGTGTATGTTTGTCTTCGATTGTTATGTGTTGGTGATTGATGATCGAGTTTAGTAGGTGAGCTTTATGTTGGTGATCAAGGTCAAGCTTTTGACGACCAGTAGGCTCGGTAGAGCTTTGATCAAGGCAAATATAACTGGGGATCATCCTTGTTACCTATACACAATTAATACAATATTTATCATATGCATGTGTCCATCTTGATGACCTTAACAAAATCATAGATGATTGTTATCCTGAATTTCTTGTTACCTATTTTGGATATGCATTTGGGTAGCTCTTGCTAGTGCTTGAATATAATCCATGATCTTGTAACATGAATGTTTGGATATACAATAAATAATAAAATAAGCTTTCTAGCAACTTGAATATAAAGGGTGGAAAGAACTCTAGCTTTTGCTGGATTGATCTTGACCCTCCATAAGGACTTATCCCTTGGCGAAAGCTGGGACAACTCGTACAACCATGAGGGCTACATGGCTCTGGTTTTAGCTCAGTATGAGGACCTTTTTCTAGCTTGTTAGCGGTTACCTTAAATGGCGTAAGAATGGCTAGACACGTTGGGTATAGTGTGGCCTCTGTCCGTGTGTATAGGCTGCGAGTTATGTGCCATGGAAGGGGGGCTCTATATCTGCCTGCCGAGTGAATCTAATGGCCCTAACTTGTTAGACGAAACCTTTGAAAGGCTTCATAGTGATCCCTGCCGGCCTCCATAGGAAGGGGGTTAAGAGACTCATGACCTCGGGCGAAAGGGTAAATCACGACTCATAGGTAAAGATGTACAACCTCTGCAGAGTGTTAAATCTGGTATACTAGCCGTGCCCACGGATACGGGCGGCCCGGAAAACTGACAGAATAGATGGACACTGATGAGCATGATTAATGATGATAAATGATGGTTTATTATGTTGTTTATTTGTGTTATTCATAATTCTTGTATACATTTGATCATGTGGTTATGGGATTTAATATGCTACCTTGATATTTGCTATCCAATGATTAAATATGTTATTCACATTAAAAGCTAAATGCAGTCAAACCAGTGTCAGCTTATTGAGCCTCATGAACCCCTGGTTATATTTGTTGAGTATGATATGTGCTCACTCTTGCAATTTCCCCCACACCTCAGGAGAAGTTTTGGGCTTGTGATCAACCAGTCAGTTGGATCCTGTGGAGAGAAGTTAATACCTGAAGTTTAGAGTTGTCTATCCGCTGTTTGATGCTAAAGGTTATCTCTTTTATATTATGTACGTTATATATTTATGCATTGTCTTTTGATATTACCCCTTATTTGTAGCTATATGTGAGATTTGACTTCTAAAACTCACATATGGTGCACATCTGGTTTTGTCCTTAAAATCGGGTATTACAAAGTGGTATCAGAGCAATGCTGACTGTAGGATGCAAGCCTAGTTAGAAATTGGCCGTCGTAAGGTTTTGAAATTGTTATAAAATCCTTGTTCTATACACCTTGATATTTTTCTCTACACTATATCCTTTCCATTGCTATACATCTTTACCTTGTTGCTTATTTTAAAAGTCCTTGTTATCATCTTCACTCCTTGATTTAATAAGCTTTTAGAATCTTCTCTTACCACCTGCTTACGTAGTTGAAAGAGAATCTTAGGATCTTTGCCCTTAATGAAGAGAACGCTAATATCGCAAGTTGAGTGAAGTGTGCTTAGTTGGTTCGTTATTATGCTTATGTTTGATTTGGATCTTTGTAATGATTGCAATGGTCTTGTGGAATTACTTCACAATTTCATTAGTTTATAGACCTAAGGCATAAGAATTAATGAAATAAGTAGTTGGGTTTGGCTATCTCTTATTTCTATCCCTTGCTGATTTCTGGAGCAGTTTGCAATAATACTGGTGTATCTAAAGGTCTGATCATGCAAAGTTTATCAAATTTTTCTAGGAATATCTAGACTTCAAGATCTTTCTCTGACCGCAAGAATCACCCTCATAGCTATTATGGTTTGGAAGTTACAAAAATCACAAAATAATACAGATGTGCTGTCCAGAATCTGGACTAGTTTCAGGAACTTGCTGTTTGAGACAAATATAACTATAGAATTTGGAAAAGTGTTCTATAGAAAAGTTATATACGACTTGCTAAGCTTTCCAACGGTCAAAGCTGGAACTTATTTGGTTAAGTAGAACCTGAGATATGATATTTACAATTGGATATTTCTGTTCTGTATCAAAGTCTGGAGAGTTTTGGTATTCCCTATTTTCGGCCAAGTTAAAGACAGAATCTGGGAAAACATGGTATACGAAAGTTGTAAAGGATTTCCTAAGATTTTCAAAAATATAAGGATCATCTCTAGATGAGGTAAGTAGCTCGAGATATAATTTCTGGAAGTTACTGCACTTTTGCTGAGACATTATTAGGAAGGATATTATGTTTGGTTATTTTACCTATGCTTAAAGACAGAACCTAAAGAGGACTTCTACATGAAAGTTGTAGGGAATTTCATAAATTTTCTAACATATAATCTGCAAGTTTAAAGAAGAATCGTACGTACTACACTAGTGTCTCGTCAATATTTTAGGAATACTTGAGAGGCTACTTGGAGTAAGACAGTAGAATCATTGCTATGAAGATATAACTACTCAAGAAAGCGAACAAGATTCAAAATTTACGTCTCTTTGATAACCGTCTTCCGAATCTCTAGGACGAGATTCATCTTAAGGGGGTAGAATTGTAACACCCTAAAATTTACTCCTTTTGAAATATAGATAAAATTATTTATTTTTGTATTTTTGTGCTCATGAAAATATAGGAAAAATAATATTTTTTCATTAAATTAAAATTTATCATAAGGCTTAGCAATATTATTATGCATACATGCTGGTGCATATATTTTGATGTGATGCTTGTTGCTTCTTTATGTGTTGATAGTAAGAAAAATATTTAAAATACGTTTAGTGGATCGATCTTCCTTATTCGGCACGTATTTATCTTTTATCTACGACCAAATTCCTTGTTTCTAAGCTCAAATTTTTATTAGGACCTTCCTAAAATATTTTCTCTGTCACTCAAAGCACTTCTTTTAGTTCCTCGTCCATCGAGCACTCTCTACAAATTTTTCGGGAATTTTTTTCAGCTTCTGTTCTCACTTTTCTGTGAGCATGATCTAATTTTTAGATGCTCCAAACAATCTTCTCATGAGCTACAAAAGCTTTATTCGGGTTTCCCATGTTCTATAATTTCTCTGAGAATTTTCTTGAATTTTTGAAGCTTTCAGAGTATTTTTCGTTGCTTAAATAACAATTGTAGACTTTTCTAAAATTATTTTATTCATAAAATTTTATTAATTTCGAAAATAATAAAACAATTCATTTTCCACCAAAGCCTATGTGCAATACTTCCTAATAAATCCTAAATATCTATGTCTTTATTTACTAATGGGCTTTAATAATTAATTAGGCCTATTAGTAAAGATGAAGGTTGCAAATCAATTAGTACCATATCGCTAGTTAACGTGGAGGTAGGGAGTTTTTCTTCCTATAAATGTGTACCAACTTCTTGGTTTAAGCGCATCAAAACTACCGTAAAAAGATCCCTAGTTTGGGAAATCTCTTGTGTAGTAAATTAAAATTTTATTTTATCCTTCTTTCCACGTCACCGTCTGCCAACTCCAGCGACACCTTCAGCATGTCTGCAGCTCGTGCGTGCTGCCCGGGTCTGCGTCGCCGGCACCTCCGCGGGCTGGTGTCTTGAGGCTCGCCCGGCCGCAGGTGTAGGCCCACACCGCACCATCGCTGGTCGAGCAGCTGAGCCGAGCCCCTTCTCTACCCAGCGTGAGCAGCAGGAATTCACGTACCTAGAGGATGAAGGTCGAAGATAATGGTAATTATGAATTTGCCACTAATCATTAACTCTTCGTACTTGCTTTAACTCCATTTTGACCCATTCAAATTGCGTTGGATTCGTAATCACAAGATCTACATGTTAGTAATATTGTTCACTCAGTTTGAAACTTTTTATTTTCGTGATATAATTTAACTAATTACTTTTCTATATAAAATCATAGAAAAATCATAACTTCTCCGTTTTAGCTCCGATTTTCGTGATCTTTACGTCTATGATATCGTAGCGCTGCGTAGAATATTTTTATGAACTCTCTATACTGTTTTTACATGATTGGTGTACTGTTCTAATTGTAGTCTTGTTTGCTTCGTGTATGATTGTCTTCGATTGTTATGTGTTGGTGATTGATGATCGAGTTTAGTCGGTGAGCTTTACGTTGGTGATCAAGGTCAAGCTTTTGACGACCAGCAGGCTCAGGAGAGCTTTGATCAAGACAAGTATAACTAGGGATCATCCTTGTTACCTATACACAATTAATACAATATTTATCATATGCATGTGTTCACCTTGATGACCTTAACAAAATCATAGATGATTGTTATCCTGAATTCCTTGTTACCTATTTTGGATATGCATTTGGGTAGCTCTTGCTAGTGCTTGAATATAATCCATGATCTTGTAACATGAATGTTTGGATATACAATAAACAATAAAATAAACTTTCTAGCAACTTGAATATAAAGGGTGGAAAGAACTCTAGCTTTTGCTGGATTGATCTTGACCCTCCATAAGGACTTATCCCTTGGCAAAAGCTGGGATAACTCGTACAACCATGAGGGCTACATGGCTCTGGTTCTTGCTCAATATGAGGACCTTTTTCTAGCTTGTTAGCGGTTACCTTAAATGGTGTAAGAATGGCTAGACACGTTGGGTATAGTGTGGCCTCTGTCCGTGTGTATAGGCTGCGAGTTATGTGCCATGGAAGGGGGGCTCTATATCTGCCTGCCGAGTGAATCTAATGGCCCTAACTTGTTAGACGAAACCTTTGAAAGGCTTCATAGTGATCCCTGCCGGCCTCCCTAGGAAGGGGGTTAAGAGACTCATGACCTCGAGCGAAAGGGTAAATCACGACTCATGGGTAAAGATGTACAACCTCTGCAGAGTGTTAAATCTGGTATACTAGCCGTGCCCACGGATACGGGCGGCGCGGAAAACTGACGGAATAGATGGACACTGATCAGCATGATTAATGATGATAAATGATGGTTTATTATGTTGTTTATTTGTGTTATTCATAATTCTTGTATACATTTGATCATGTGGTTATGAGATTTAATATGCTACCTTGATATTTGCTATCCAATGATTAAATATGTTATTCACATTAAAAGCTAAATGCAGTCAAACCAGTGTCAGTTTATTGAGCCTCATGAACCCTGGTTATATTTGTTGAGTACGATATGTGCTCACTCTTGCAATTTTCCCCACACCTCAGGAGAAGTTTTGGGCTTCTGATCAACCAGTCAGTTGGATCCTGTGGAGAGAAGTTAATACCCGAAGTTTAGAGTTGTCTATCCGTTGTTTGATGCTAAAGGTTATCTCTTTTATATTATGTACGTTGTATATTTATACATTGCCTTTTGATATTACTCCTTATTTGTAGCTATATGTGAGATTTGACTTCTAAAACTCATATAGGGTGCATATCTGGTTTTGTCCTTAAAATCGGGTATTACATTTGTACTAGATGGGTCTTTCACAACAAACAAGATCAAGATGGGATAGTTGTAAGGAATAAAGCAAGATTGGTAGCACAAGGCTATACTCAAGTTGAAGGTCTTGACTTTGGTGAAACATATGCCCCAGCTGCAAGATTGGAAGCAATTAGGATCTTGTTGGCCTATGCTTGTGCACATAACATCAAGCTATCCCAAATGGATGTCAAAAGTGCATTTCTCAATGGCTCTATCAATGAAGAAGTTTATGTTGAGCAACCTCTTGGTTTTGAAGATGACAAGAAACCCAACCATGTTTACAAGCTAAGAAAGGCATTGAAGCAAGCACCAAGAGCATGGTATGAGAGATTGAGAGATTTCTTACTCTCTAAAGGGTTCAAGATGGGCAAGGTTGACACCACTCTCTTCACCAAGAAGATTGGCAAAGACTTGTTTGTGTTGCAAATATATGTTGATGATATCATATTTGGATCAACCAACCAAGAATTTTGTGAGGAGTTTGGCAACATGATGGCTAATGAATTTGAGATGTCAATGATTGGAGAGCTTAGCTACTTCCTTGGTCTTCAAATCAAGCAATTGAAGAATGGCACATTTGTGAGTCAAGGCAAGTACATAAAAGACATGCTCAAGAAATTTGGTATGGATGATGCAAAACCAATTAGCACTCTAATGGGAACAAATGGAAGCTTAGATAGTGATACAAGTGAAAATATGGTGGATCAAAAGTTGTATCGGTCTATGATTGGAAGCCTACTCTATGTGATCGCATGAATAGTGGATGTCATGTTTAGTCTATGCATGTGTGGAAGATTCCAAGCCTCACCAAGAGAAAGTCATTTGAAAGCAACAAAGAGAATATTGAGGTACTTGAAGCATACAAAAAATGTTGGTTTGTGGTATCCCAAAGGTGCAAAGTTTGAACTTGTTGGATATTCTGATTCGGACTATGCGGGATGCAAAGTTGAAAGAAGAAGCACATCGGGCACATGTCAACTATTGGGAAGATCACTTGTCTCATGGTCATCCAAGAAACAAAATAGTGTTGCACTATCAACCGACGAAGCGGAGTACAATGCGGCCAGTAGTTGTTGTGCACAAATCCTATGGATGAAGGCAACATTGAAGGACTTTGGAATCAATTTCAAACAAGTGCCCTTGCTATGTGACAATGAAAGTGTCATGAAGCTCACCAACAATCTGGTTCAACACTCAAGAACAAAGCATAGAGATGTCCGCCATCATTTCATAAGAGATCACCAACAAAAAGGGGACATTTGCATTGAGAGTATAGGCACCGATGATCAACTTGCTGATATATTCACCAAGCCACTTGATGAGAAGAGGTTTTGCAAGCTAAGGAATGAATTGGACATACTTGACTTTTCAAATATGTGTTGATGCACCCCCACTATATGACATGCCTCTCCTTCGAGCAAAGCAAGGTAAAATTGTTTGACATGTCATCCATCCTATGCTAAGGACTTGTGTAGTGCATCTAGTCATTCCTTACATGTCTTTGGTTCATTCATGAAAATCAAATGAATTTGATGCTTGTATGGTACCACTATTGCTTCTATGCTTGACTTGATCTAGTGGTAGCATATGACATGTCTGTGGGCTTGCAATCCTAGTGTTTGATCTAGAATATGAGCTATAAGTGTTTAACTCAACATGGTACAAGATAACCCTTACTTGGAGGTGTGAAGAAGCTTGTCCTTGGACCAAACCGAGTTAAATACCTTAGGCAAGTAATCTAGATTGGACCAATTTGGGAAAATAATCTCACTTCACATTGTTTCACACTAACCCATCTAAAATTTGAGCTCACCTTTTGTGGTTATTGATGACAAAGGGGGACAAATTATAGGAGAAGTACAAAGATAGGGAAGTAACATGATAAAGTAACATGATAAAAGAAGGGGATCAATAAAAATTTTGAAGCACACAAGTAGGGGGAGCAAGCTCATAAACTTGTATGTTGCATTTGAATGTGCATCACATATGTATGCTTGCATTTGCATTAGCTTTAGAAGTTTTCTCTCTGATACCTTGATTGTTTATTGTATGCTAGTTATAGGCTTGATTGTTGAAATGAAGAACTAGCATGCATAGGTAGTGTAACTAGACCTTTATTTGTGTCACAAATGGTACTAGAACCTTGTTTATAATGTTGATCTCACGGGGTGTTCTAGTTTTATGAATGTCTAGTTACTAATGGTGCTAAGGATGGTGTACATTGGCAACTCCGATTGGTATCACGCTTCAAAGGTCCATTCTTTACACCTTAGCATCATTTGGTAGAAATTGACTCCTATATTTCCTATTCAAGCATACGCGCAAAGCTTTCAAATCCAAATTCTTAGCACATATGTAGGGGGAGCAATTGCTACCAATTTGGGTTTATGAAACTTGTCCATAACCTTTGCACATGGTAAAATGCTTGGGCAAGCAACATGAATCCAATGTAATTTTATTGAAAATCTTTGTAAAAAGGGTTGTCATCAATTACCGAAAAGGGGGAGATTCAAAGCCCTAGTTTGGTTTTGGATAATTGATTTAACCCTAAGTACTAACCTCTATACTAAGTGTGTGTAGACTTAATAAGGTTGGCACATGCCAAGTGATGGAGCAAGTGATGATCATGGTGATGATGGTGATGACCACAAGGTGATCAAGTGTTCAACTTGAAAAGAAGAAAGAGAAAAACAAAACCCTATGGAGTTCAAGGCAAAGGTATTGCTTAGGGTTTTGGTTTTGGTGATCAAGACACTATAAAGGGTGTTGACGGTCCTTAAGTACCAAATATAATCAGCAACTAAACAAAGAAAAGGATCCAAATACAACCAACATCTAAACTTAGGGTTTTATCTGACAGAATTCCATCAGTTTTGATGTTTGTCTATTTCTGTATGGGGTTATCAGGAAATAAGGAAGAACGGCCCACACGTTGGGATTACATAGAGATATCAACGTGCCGCGCAATTATCTTACATATAGAAGACTCCAGAAGCCACGGGAAGGAAGCGGAGGCCGAACGGAGCCAGGCCCTGGGCGCCCGCCTAGTTGACCTGGGCGCCCGCCCCATCCTGGAGTCCAAACAGGACTCTCTTTCGGGATCAATCTCCACCGACCTAAAGGATCAAGGATAACCGTTCAATCAATGTCGGTTTGATCCGATGGCCTAGATTCACTTGAGGGGACTATATAACCAGACCCCCTGGCCCCTGGAGGAGGCACCCCTTGATCATTATTCATTATTCATAGACAGAGCAAAAGCTAGGGTTTAGAGATGAGAGCTCTCCTCTCTTCTCTAAACTAGAGTAGATCTAGATAGTAGCAAGATGGAGAGCGAAGGAGGATTAGAGGAGAGGCCGGCCTGTCGGTTCTTCCTCCGGTTGTACTTCGTCATGATCAAGCTCTAATCAAGCTTTCTCATGGGATGACTCTGGTAATCTGCTTCTAATTCATTATGCAATTACTAATTATGTATGTTCTGGTTCACAACTCTTTTGAGTACTTTAATCTATAGGACGCTATAGGTGAGAGTTGTAGTATAGGTGTAAGCGAGGTGCTTAGATCTAGATTACTTGTGGATATCCGCTGTCTAGCTGGATTGTGTGGTAGGCAGCGTAGGTGACAGTTACGTTGGTCCTCTGTAGTCCACCTTTCGTTAGCAGGACGGGTAGGGTTTATCGGCCTATGGATAAGCATCCTTTGTGGTGTAATCTTATCTCGTGGTTCGTCCCAGACATAGACATACCCCTTTGAAGTAGAGAAACCATAGTTATCCTCTCTATTGCTACCATCGCCCATATACTAGAATTGCTCTATTCTCTATTCCCATATTATCACTCACTGTTATCTTACCTTTAATATTGTTCTTATTCGATTCTACTATCTTTCCTATTTACACTTATTTACTTATCTTGGTTAAGTTAGAGCGTAGATCAGTTCTCCCGTTTTCCTGTGGATACGATAAAACCTTTAACCGGGTAAACGCTTCAACGGTATCCGTGCGCTTGCGGATTATCTGTGTGCGTATAAATACCATAGTACACTCTAGTGCCATGCTGTGGATGACAACCTAGTATTCAAGTGGTGTTAGCAAGTGTCAACAAGCATTTTTGGTGCCGTTGCCGGGGAAACGGTTGCTGAGTTGACTACGAACTAGCTTAATCATTTTCTAAAAAAAATAATAAAAAAAATATATATTTTCCTTTTATCCTTTGCCTCATCTCTGCTATTCTTTCCTCTTATCTAATCCTTGATCTCTGGTCTATCATGAATTCAAACATGTCTAGCTATGAATTTTATAGACCTACGGGCACACATCTCGAACCACCAAAATCTTCAAAGCCTATCATAGCATCTAGTTTTGAGATAGACCCCGAATACATAAAATTTGTTAAAAAACAACCTTTCTCAGGAGAAGGTGAGGAAAACCCATACACACACCTAAGAGAGTTTTATCGAGTCTGTGACCTCCTTCGCATAGAAGGAATGTCCGATGAGACCCTTAAATGGAAGCTCTTTCCATTCTCTTTAACGGGAAAAGCTAGACATTGGTACAAACTCAAAGTAGGGAGTGTTCATGTAGATTGAAAGGAGTTATATAGTAGTTTTCTTTCTAAATATTTTCCAATCTCCAAAGTGGCAGAACTTCAGCGTGAGATTATTTCTTTCAGACAACTAGAAGAAGAATCTCTTAGCAAATCATGGGACCGCTTTATTAACCTTACTCTCACTGGCCCAAAGCTTTCTATTCCAGAAGAAGTTCTTGTAATTCACTTTTTTGAGGGCCTTAGTGGGGAAAATAAGCAAACCTTGAATACAGCCTCTAGAGGATCCTTCTATCACCTACCTGCTAGTGAAGCTTGGAATTTGATTGATTTATTAAGTGGAAAATCTCCTAGCTTTTATATCCCTGAGAAAGAGACAGAACCAGTTTCTAGACAAGAAGAAGAAGTTTCGATAGCCAGATCACAACCACTTCAATTCCAAACTTTAGCTATCGATCCTAAACCATCAATACCCCAAAATTCTCCAAGGGAGGAAGGAATTCCGACCTTAAATCTTTCAGATGCTAATGGTTTAGACTTCTGGTTCCATAAGAGACCTTCAAGCAGGGATAATTCAAATCCTCGCAATAATGGTTCTCTTAGAGAATGTCCTGGTTCTTGTTATGAAGAAGTCGAGGATGACACATCAAGTAAAGGAGAGCTAAGCCATATTGAAAATTCTAACACCTCCCCTTTCCTGATCACAAGTTCTAAATGGCTAGAATGTGTAGAATGGATGGATAAGGAAGAAGCCTTAATGAATTCTGACTTTGGTTCAATTTCAAATGGTGAGTACTTGACTCCCTTTGAAGATGGGATTCATCCAACTATAGAAGAGGACATAAGTGAGACCAATCCAAGTGGAACTCTGAACATTCAGATTTGAGACGAAGATAACATTAATGAGCATGGAATTTATTTCATATCCACTTCATTTACTCCATGCTCATATGCAACATCTTCCCAATCTATTGGTCTCTCCAACATCACCACATTTGAGATCTCCAACCCCCTCTTCCTCTCTATTTATAAAAACTTTAAAAGGGCGGTTGTCGATGCATATGTCTATAAGAAATATTGCAGATCTCGTTGAATTGATCTTGATTTAGGTCAGCGTTGGAAGGGAAACCACTTCGCCGGCATAAATTGATGGTTTCCCAAGGACAAGATTAGTGTCCTAAAATAAGCACTGATCAGATCGTAACATGAGTTTTTAATTATTTGCAACATTACCTTGTGTATTGAGCATTTAAGGATAATTGTAAAAAATATTCCTTTGGGTATTCTTGTCACTAACCTTTCCAGGATTGGAACAAGAAGATCAGATGAATGACAAGCAAGTACAAGGTATGTCCAACCAATCATCATGCAACACTGAATTAAATTCATCCAAACTTGAATTCTGCAAAATTCAAGCTTGGGGGAGTACTTTACATAAAAACATTCTTTGCCATGTTGCTATGTTGGTTGTCCCTACCTTTAAGACATGCTCAATTTGTTAAATACTAATCACACTACTTCATCTCCACTTGAGTAGATCTCTATAAATGCTGTCATGCTACCTTTGTCTATTTACTAGTAAGTGTTAGTTTGGAAGTACTGCACATACTTCTTTTGGCTTTCAAATTAAGCATGGTGCTTAGGTTAAACAGCCTTCCTTAATCTGATTAAATATGGAGTCTAGTTCGGTTATTGAACTAAAAACTGCTTGTGTAGACATTGGTATATTTTTGTCGGACTAACCCCTGCAGAAAAACTTTCAATATCGATTTGGGAAGTCCTAAGATAAACTCACATCAGAGACGAAGAGAGTGACACATGAAGTTTAACAATTTGCACAAGAAGGACATAGCTCATTCATCATAGAAAGATGATCCATGGAGGGTGGCACAAACATGATGCACAACCGCTAAGAAAGGAAAGCTTCCACAAGGTGATACTGTACCATCACTCTTTAAGCAAGGTAACATATTAAGGTACTTGTCTATCACTTTTATAAGCTTCTCCTTGGTTCTGGCGTTCATATAAATAAAAGAGACAAACATGTATGATTTACAACTCTAGATTAACCAACCCAACTGATTCAACATGTTTAGTCCTTTAATCCTTGTTCTTAGTACTACCTCCATGATCCCACACTCCTAATCATATGAGCTAAAATGTTACACATTCAATCATTGAGAGATATAAAGAAAAAGACATATACATAGATAGATTATATTTCCATAAGGTTGAGCGATCTGATCTGACAAATGTTATAAGTGCTACACTCATGAACTTTTCATCCATCAACTTTGTCTTGCTCACTATGCTTAGGGTTAGAGAAGAACAAATACACTTTAGGTTCTGTTGGTGTTTTCACCGACAGGACCCATGCACTTGATCTCTGCCTTGTCTCTATGAGCAGGTACACTTTGAGCAAAACACGGAGGAGTTTTATAACTATCAGACTCTACCAAGTGAAGGACCTGGATCTACGAGCACAAACACACTGAGCAGGTTACTGCCAACGCCGCACTTCGAACTGCTGGACAAACGAAGAACATGGGTGACACCGTATCAAGAGGTGTAGACGTCAAGGTCCGCACCTGAATCAAATGACGCACCTAAAGAATGAACACGGTGAGAAGTCTTGTTAAGAAGACTTAAAACATTGAACCCTTGCCGAAAGGTAACATCAGTAGTTATCCATATTTATCCTTTCTGCATTCCCTTTTCTCTTTAATTATTTACTTTCCTTAAATAGATTATTAGTTAATCATGCTATCTTGAAAAAAAATAAAAATGTTAAAAAATACTAAGCCCCATGTGAGTATACGAGTGGCATAAAACCCATAAGTACCTTCACTGTGGTGGCATAAAAATAAAATAAATATTTCTTTTCTCCTTTATAAAATAAAAATATAAAAACAGGGAGTAATATTTATTGAGGAAGCTCAACATGATGAAGGCTAGATATTTATGCTAACACTTAATTAGTTCCACAAGCTTTGTTGTCTATTTGAGCTCCACAAAATTTAAGAATCAAGAAGACTAGCAGACGGAAGACATTCTAATCGCTGTCAGAATGCTGCTGATTTTCAAATACACCTCTGCCACCTGCTAGCTACATCAAGAGAAATTACGTCAAAATTCAGCTTGGGGGAGAGCACCCCCATTTATCTCGCTAAGTATTTCTACCTATCTTTATACTTATATTATATTAGAATATTAAAATACATAAACTATGAAAAACCAAATAAAGATTTTGTGCTTGTATATATCTTTTGCTTAGTGTGTTTGATAAATTAAATAAAGTGGCAATGCTAATCTGAATCTTAATAATAAAACTCTAGCATGGATATGATGAATAGTTGCTCTGCCTAATTTGCAAATTTGAAGTTCTCTCTCAAGTTTAGACATAACTATTATAATTTAAAGCTTGCTCTAGATCTAAATTTGTGGGATAAAAACTTGATCTGAAATCTAAGTTGTTAACGGATATGATATGGGAAGGTTGAGCTGCTGTTTATCTGTTCCTAGAGATGCTAGAATTCTGGAGAATTTTATCTTTGAAAAATCTTTAAAATATTGCATGATGAGTTCCTGTATGATGAGAGTTTAAATTCCTACCACAGCCATATATATACATGCTTGCTAGACTTTGAGCCACACATTTATTATTTACTGCTTATGAGCATTGAGTGTGGTCAAGCTGTGTAGACCCTTAGGAGCTTGTCATGTGGTTAAATCAAGATTCACTTGCACGTTCACTCATATATGCTACTTCTACTCCGGAAGTACCATCCACATATATCCATCCATGTCCATTTCCAGAACCACCCAAAAATATTCTACTCCTAATTCGGGAGAGAATAGCCAAAAATATTTCTGTTTTCCCTTGTGAAATAAATGCTCAAGTTATCTTGCTACTACCACTTGCTATATTATCTCAAGAGACGAGTGCTCTGAAAAAAAAGAGAGAGAGAAAAGAAAAAAAATAAATGAGGAAATAAAAAGGGGCAAGTGCCCGGAACCTCGAAAGAAAAAAAAAGAGTGAGACGAGAGGTAAAAATGGACAAGTGTCCGATAGTAGAATTAGGGGTACAAGATACCCACCTGAGAGGAAAGAAAAAAGAAGAGCATTTCATTCTCCTCATAAAGTTTCAAAAAGCAAGGAAGGTACGTATCCCCTCAAAAGAGCAAAAGTAGAATTAGACTTTCACCATTGTTATCACCATCATCACCATACACCATTCATTCGCCACACATGCACATCTTGATTTGGCTTATTGATTTGTTTCTTTGGATCCATGGTTTGACTATACAATAAATGTCTTGTAAGTATGTATACTTTATCTCCCACCTATGAGCTCCAGATATTAAAGCCTTATTAGAGTAGGGTGAGAGAGAAGGCAATGTCACTATGCCTTATACCACAAATACCACATATCTTGAGAGAAGGCATATACCATCACTGCCTTGGTAAGGATCCAGAAATACCACAAAAGAGAGATTTAGAGAGTCATACAAGGAATCTCTGAGTTTTATTTGAAAATCTGCAAAAAACTCCAGAGCTATAGCTGATCAAGAATAAGAGACATGACACTTGGCTAGACTGTTCTATCTTTTAACTACTCAAGACAGAAGTGACGGTTACAAGTCCCATGGTGAAAGGTAAAGTAAGTAAGTTTTAGTTCTTGATAGTTTACTCTAACTCAGAGATGAGATCTTATTTAAAAGCATGTGTACCGTCAAATTTTTAAGATATTGCAACAACTTCTGATCCATTGCTGAGTCTATCCTTGCTCAGGGACGAGCAAGAGGTAAGCTTGGGGGAGTTTGTTGACGGTCCTTAAGTATCAAATTTAATTATCAAATAAATAAAGAAAAGGATCCAAATACAACCAACATCTAAACTTAGGGTTTTATCTGACAGAATTCCACGAGTTTTGGTGTTTGTCTATTTCTGCAGGGGGTTATCAGGAAATACGGAAGAAAGGCCCACACGTCGGGATTACATAGAGATATTAACGTGCCGCACAATTATCTTACATCTAGAAGACTCCAGAAGCCGCGGGAATGAACGGGAAGGCGAACGGGCCCGGGGGCAGGGCGACCTAAAGGATCAAGGATAACCGTTCAATCAACGTCGGTTTGATCCGACGACCAAGGTTCACTTGAGGGGACTATATAACCAGACCCCCTGGCCCCTGGAGGAGGCACCCCTTGATCATTATTCATTATTCATAGACAGAGCAAAAGTTAGGGATTAGAGATGAGAGCTCTCCTCTCTTCTCTAAACTTGAGTAGATCTAGATAGTAGCAAGATGGAGAGCGAAGGAGGATTAGAGGAGAGGCCGGCCTGTCGGTTCTTCCTCCGGTTGTACTTTGTCATGATCAAGCTCTAATCAAGCTTGCTCATGGGATGACTCTTGTAATCTGCTTCTAACTCATTATGCAATTACTAATTATGTATGTTCTGGTTCACAACTCTTTTGAGTACTTTAATCTATAGGATGCTATAGGTGAGAGTTGTAGTATAGGTGTAAGCGAGGCGCTTAGATCTAGATTACTTGTGGATATCCCCTGTCTAGCTGGATCGTGTGGTAGGCCGCGTAGGTGACAGTTACGTTGGTCCTCTGTAGTCCACTTCTCGTTAGGAGGATGGGTAGGTTTTATCGGCCTATGGATAAGCATCCTTTGTGGTGTAATCTTATCTCGTGGTTCGTCCCAAACATAGACAAACCCCTTTGAAGTAGAGAAACCATAGTTATATTCTCTATTGCTACCATCGCCCATATACTAGAATTGCTCTATTCTCTATTCCCATATTATCACTCACTGTTATCTTACCTTTAATATTGTTCTTATTCGATTCTACCATCTTTCCTATTTACACTTATTTACTTATCTTGGTTAAGTTAGAGCGTAGATCAGTTCTCCCATTTCCATGTGGATACGATAAAACCTTTAACCGGGTAAAAGCTTCAACGGTATCCGTGCGCTTGCGGATTATCTGTGTGCGTATAAATACCATAGTACACTCTAGTGCCATGCTGGGGATGACAACCTAGTATTCAAGTGGTGTTAGCAAGTGTCAACAATTTACATAAAAACATCCTTTGCCATGTTGCTATGTTGGTTGTCCCTACCTTTGTGACATGCTCAATTTGTTAAATACTAATCACACTACTTCATCTCCACTTGAGTAGATCTCTATAAATGCTCTCATGCTTCCTTTATTTGCTTTAGTATATGTCTAGGTTTGGAGTAGTTTCATTTATCTCTTAAATAAGCAAGGTGCTTAGTTTAGGAATGATGATCTTACTTCCAAGGGATTTTAAATAAAGCATGGTGCTTAGGTTAAAATACCCTCCTAAATCAAATTAGACATGGTGTCTAGGTTGATTTTTGAGCCGATAGTATGCTATAGTAGATATTGGATATTTTGTTGGACTAACCCCTGCAGGAAAACTTTCAATATCGACCTGGGAAGTCCTGAGATAAACTCACATCAGAGACAAAGAGAGAGACACATGAAGTTTAACAATTTACACAAGGAAGACGTAGCTCATAAGAGATGATCCATGGAGGGTGCTACAAACACGATGCACAACCGCTAAGAAAGGAAAGCTTCCACAAGTTGAGACTGTACCATCACTCTTCAATTAAGGTAACACCTTAAGGTACTTGACTATCACTTTTATAAGCTTCTCCTTGGTTCTGGCGTTCATATGAATAAAAGAGACAAACATGTATGATTTATAACTCCAAATTAACCAACCCCACTGATTCAGCATGTTTAGTCCCTTAATCTTTGATCCCCACACTCCTAGTTATATGAGCTAAAATGTTGCACATTTAATCTTTGGGAAGATATAAAGAAAAAGACATATATATAGATAGATTATCTTTCCATTAGGTTGAGCGGTCTGATCCGGCAAATGTTTTAAATGCTACACTCATGAACTTATCATTCATCAACTTTGTCTTGCTCACCATGCTTAAGGTTAGAGAAGAACAAATACACTTTTGGTTCTGTTGGTGTTTTCCACCAACAGGGCTCATGCACTTGATCTCTGCCTTGTCTCTATGAGCAGGTACACTACGAGCACAAACACACTGAGCAAGATACTGCCAACACCGCACTTCGAACTACAGGGCAAACGAAGAACATGGGTGACACCGTATTAAGAGGTGCAGACGTCAAGGTCCACGCCTGAATCAAATGACACACCTGAAGAATGAACACGGTGAGAAGTCTTGTTCAGAAGACTTAAAACATTAAATCCTCGCCAAAAGGTAAAATCGGTAGTTATCCATATTTATCCTTTCTGTGTTCCCTTTTCCCTTTAATTATTTACTTTCCTTATGCTATCTTGAAAAGAAAATAAAAATGTTAAAAAATGCTAAGCCCCATGTGAGTATGCTCGTGGCATGAAACCCATAAGTACATTCACTGTGGTGGTGTAAAAATAAAATAAATATATTCTTGTCCTATAGAAATGAAAATATAAAAATAAATTTATGATCCTACCAAAGAGAGTAATATTTATTAGAGGAAGCTCAACATGATAAAGGCAAAGAGATTTTATGCTAACACTTAACCAGTTCCACAAAGCTTTGTTGTCTATTTGAGCTCCACAGAATTCAAGGATCAAAGAAGACTAGCAGACGGAGAACATTCTAATCGCTGTCAGGGTGTTGCCGACATTCAAATACACCTCCGCCACCTGCTAGCTACATCAAAAGGAATTACGTCAAAATCCAGCTTGGGGGAGAGCACCCCCATTTTTCCAGCTAAGTATTTCTATCTACATTTATACTTATACTTTGTTAAAATAATAAAACATGCATAATCATAAAAACCCAAATAAAGATTTTATGCTTATATATATCTTTTCTTAGTTTGCTAAATAAATAAATAAATAAAGTTTGCTATGAACCCTCATGATAAGCCCTCACATGAAAATGATGAATAGTTGCTCTGCCATGACTAGTTCTCAAAAGTGAAATCTCTCTCAAGTTTAGGTATGACTGTTATGAATTAAGATTTTCTCTAAAACCTGAACTTGTGGGAAGAGTACTTCATCTGAAATCTAAGTTGTTAACGGATATGATATGGGAAGGTTGAGCTGCTGTTTATATATTCCTAGAGATGCTAGAATTCTCGAGAATTTTATCTTTGAAAATCTTTAAAACGTTGCATGATGAGTTCCTGTATGATGAGCGTTTAAATTCCTACCACAGCCATATATACATGCATGCTAGATTTGAGCCACACATTTACTTTTTACTGCTTATGAGCATTGAGTGTGGTCAAGCTGTGTAGACCCTTAGGAGCTTGTCATATGGTTAAAATCAAGATTCACTTGCATGTTCACTCATACATGCTGCTTCTACTCCGGAAGTACGCATCTACATACATCCATTCATTTCCATCTCCAATTCACCCAAAATTATTCTACTCCTATCCAGGAGAGAATAGCCAAAAACATTATCCTATCCCTGTTATTCCCCGTAAAATAAAAGCTCTTGATATTTTGGTTACTACCACTTGCTAGATTATTCTAGGAGGGTGAGTGCTCTAAAAGAAAAAAAAGAGAGATAGAAGAGAAAAACACGAGGAAATAAAAAGGGACAAGTGCCCGGAACCTCGAAAGAAAAGAAAAAGTGAGACGAGTGGTAAAAATGGACAAGTGTCCGACAGTGGAATTAGGGGTACAAGATACCCACCAGAGAGAAAAGAAAAAGAAAATATAGAGCATCTCATTCCCCTCAAAAAGCTTCAAAGTGCAAGAAAGGTATGTATCCCCTCAAAAGAGCAAACGTAGAATTAGACTTTCACCATTGTTTTCATCATTATGACCATTATCACCATACACCATTCATTTGCCACACATGCACATCTTGATTTGACTTATTGACTTGTTTCTCTGGATCCATGGTTTGACTATGCAATAAATGCCTTGTAAGTATGTATTAGCTGTCTCCCACCTATGAGCTCCAGATATCAAACCTTATTAGAGTAGGGTGAGAGAGAAGGCAATATCACTATGCCTCATACCACAAATACCACATACTTTGAGAGTAGGCATATACCATTACTGCCTTGGTTAGGATCCAGAAATACCACAAAAGAGAGATTTGAGAGAGTCATACAAAGAATCTCTGAGTTTTATTTGAAAATCTACAAAAACTCTAGAGCTATAGTTGATCAAAGAACAAGAGACATGGTGCTTGACTTGACCGTTCTATCATTTAACTGCTCAAGACACAAGTGACGGTTGCAAGCCCCATTGTGGAAGGTAATATGAGTAAGTTTAAATCTTAACAGTTTACCTTAACCAAGAGATGAGATCTTGTTTGAACGCATGTGTACCTTTAAGGCATAAAACCACTGCAGAAACTCTTGAGTCCATCCTTGCTCAGGGACGAGCAAGAGGTAAGCTTGGGGGATTTGTTGACGGTCCTTAAGTACCAAATATAATCAGCAAATGAATAAAGAAAAGGATCCAAATACAACCAACATCTAAACTTAGGGATTTATCTGACAGAATTCCACGAGTTTTGGTGTTTGTCTATTTCTGTAGGGGGTTATCAGGAAATAAGGAAGAAAGGCCCACACGTCAGGATTACATAGAGATATCAACATGCCGCGCAATTATCTTACATCTAGAAGACTCCAGAAGCCACGGGAAGAAGCCGAGGCCGAACGGAGCCAGGCCCTGGGCACCCTCCCCCTCCTGGAGTCCAAATAGGACTCTCTTTCGGGATCAATCTCCGCCGACCTAAAGGATCAAGGATAACCGTTCAATCAATGTCGGTTTGATCCGACGGCCTAGATTCACTTGAGGGGACTATATAACCAGACCCCCTGGCCCCTAGAGGAGGCACCCCTTGATCATTATTCATTATTCATAGACAGAGCAAAAGCTAGGGTTTAGAGATGAGAGCTCTCCTCTCTTCTATAAACTAGAGTAGATCTAGATAGTAGCAAGATGGAGAGCGAAGGAGGATTAGAGGAGAGGCCTGCCTGTCGGTTCTTCTTTCGGTTGTACTTCGCCATGATCAAGCTCTAATCAAGCTTGCTCATGGGATGACTCTGGTAATCTACTTCTAATTCATTATGTAATTACTAATCATGTATGTTCTGGTTCACAACTCTTTTGAGTACTTTTAATCTATAGGACCCTATAGGTTAGAGTTGTAGTATAGGTGTAAGCGTGGTGCTTAGACCTAGATTACTTGTGGATATCCCCTGTCTAGCCAGATCGTGTGGTAGGCCGCGTAGGTGATAGTTACGTTGGTCCCTTGTAGTCCACCTCTCGTTAGTACGACGGCTAGGGTTTATCGGCCTATGGATAAGCATCCTTTGTGGTGTATTCTTATCACGTGGTTCATCTCAGACATAGACATACCACTTTGAAGTAGAGAAACCATAGTTATCCTCTCTATTCTGCTACCATCGCCCATATACTAGAATTGCTCTACTCGCTATTCCCATATTACCACCCATTGTTATCTTACCTTTAATATTGTTCTTATTCAATTCTACTATCTTTCCTATTTACACCTATTTATTTATCTTGGTTAAGTTAGAGCATAGATCAGTTCTCCTGTTTCCTTGTGGATACGATAAAACCTTTAACTGGGTAAAAGCTACAGCGGTATCCGTGCGCTTACAGATTTATCTGTGTGCGTATAAATACCATAGTACACTCTAGTGCCATGCTAGGGATGACAACCTAGTATTCAAGTGGTGTTAGCAAGTGTCAACAAAGGGTGTGATCACATTAAGGATAGATAGCCGTACTATAAAGAGGGGAATTCTTTGGCTAAAGTGGTTATCATGTGCCACTAGGTGTCATTGTTCATATGCATGCATTTAGAACCTAGTGAGCTAACTTAACTCCTTCAAAGAAAATGATTGTGAAAATGCTGACACACATGCACTTGTTGGTACACACTCTGTGGTGTTGGCACACTTTAAGAAGGTGGTGTAGTTTGAAGGGTAGAGAGAGGATGGGTTTTTGAGAAAATGAAATGCATATTTTCTATTACGCTGGTGGGAAATTTGGAGTAGTCGCAGGAGTGTTTTCTCGCTGAGAAACACTCACCGGACGCTGGCCACTGAGGCATCGGACGCTGAGTCTGTGCATCCGGTGTAGTCAGTGCCTGGCCCAGCTAGGGTAAGGCACTGGACGACAGGCACCGGACGCAGGCTTGAGCGACCGGTGGTGCTTGTCCGGTGTGCTGTGGTGCTTGTGTTAAGCACCGGACGGTGAGCATCGGACGCAGGGTAGCTCCTGTTCATGCGTCAGGTGCTATCTGACTTTGGCCGTTGTGTTTGACTGGAAGCACCAGACGCTCAGGGAGCGTCCGGTGGTGTGCGTCCGGTGGCCTGCGCGTTTTGCAGAGCTCTCTGAGTTTAGGACCGGTGTGCACCGAACGCGTCCGGTGGTAACATGCTCAGCGTCCGATGCTCTGCAGGTTACCGTTAGACTCTGACACGTGACTGACTTTGGAGCACCGGACGTAGGAGCTGAGCGTCTGGTGCCCCTTTAAGAGCATCCGGTGACCCCGAGTTTTGTCCAGTGAAAGAGCCAACGGCTCTATTTGTTTGAGGGGCTATAAATACGTGTTTGGCCGGCTTGGGGCTCACTCTCTTGGCTTTTCTAACATACATGACATCCTTGTGAGCCAAGCAAACACCTCCCACACATCTTCTTCATAGATTAAACATCTTTGTGAGATTGGGAGTGATTCCAAGTGCATTTTCTTGAGTGATTGCATCTAGTGGCACTTGGGGATCGTTCTAGCTGCGGTTGTCTTGTTACTCTTGGTGGTTGTCGCCCCCTAGACGGCTTGGAGCAGCGGAGGAGGATTGGCATGAGTTGGTGATTGTTCGTGGCCATCTCTCGATGATTGTGAGAGGTTTGTGCCTACCTCGGCGGAGTGCCAAAGGCAACATTAGTGGATTGCTCGTGTTATTGAGCTACCTCACTTGTGGGTAGGTTCTTGTGGTGTTCTAGTGAGGACAAGGTTCGTGCTACACCTCTTAGCCACTGAACCACCAAGTGTTGGTCGACACAACGGGGACGTAGCGTGCCGGCAAGCACGTGAACCTGGGGAGAAAAATTGGTGTCTGAATTGTGTTTGATTGGCATTCTCCCGGTGCTTGATTGTTCATATTGGTGATTGGTTCATCCCCTACATTGAGGTATAAATATCTCATCCTATCTCTTACTTCCCGCAAACTACAGTAGCTTACTTTCTTGTATAGAAATTTTAGATAGCTCTCTCGTGTAAGTAGTGATATAGCTCTTGTGTGCCTAGTGATCATACCAACTAGAATTGTTGGATAGGTGGCTTGCAAACACCCAATTAGAGCTAGAGCAAAAAGCTACGCTTTGTTATTTACTAACCACTTGCTCTAGTGAGTTTTGTAGAATTTTTAAATAGGCTATTCACCCCCCTCTAGCCATATTAGGACCTTTCAGCCGTCAACGATCGGTCCTTAATCGACACAGGCGGGGATAGGTAGGCACCCAAGACCTCCATGCCTTATTGCTTCTCTATCATCGTCCCGCCCGGTCTCCAATTATCCATCCTCATCACTTGGTTATTTCCATGATAGGATATATAACCAACTTATCTATGTATTCACCTATTTGGCTCAGGTGACTGGACATCACCTGGCTTCTACCGGTCTAAGCATGGCTAAGCATTTAGATTCGATCCTGAATCTATGGTATATTTCCTGGACAAGGAGTTGTATATGCAGCAAGGGTTTCACCCAACTCCTATACTTAATGCAACAATACATATATAACATATATTCTCAATTGCATTCAAAAGTAGTGGGAGACTTATATTGCTCCGGGGCTTGCCTGGGATCAACACGGAGTCAGTTCAGTTAGTTGCTCCATCTTGGTGACATCTAAGGTCACACACCTGCTTAGTCCTTCCACCTTCGGGATGTGTCCACCAAACACCATCTTCTAGTCTGATTCCACACCATGACCGTCACGTGATTCATCTAGCGCACCTAGATGAGATGCAAGATGCAAGTGCATGAATATGAAGAATAATAACACAAGATGCATCACATAAGAGTATCCAAGACATGGACATCTAAGTTCACACAACCAAATATATAGAACAAACATATCAATCACAACACAAGTTTAACAAGTTTACAAGTGTATTACTTAATCACCGTTAAAGACATGTATCACACTTAGCACACACAAAGTAAAGCAATCAAGCATTCGTGTATTTCAGCAATTCTGGACATACATGAAGTAGCTTAGTAAATAAATCTTAATTGGAGTTACATAAATCCAAAAGCTATGAAACAAGACGTTCTGGAAAGATTATAAAATTATCTACAATTCATCTTGAATCATCATAGTACGATTAACAAGTTAACTAAGTCAAACATGCATAACCATAGAATCTGGTCCAGGAATTTCCAGAGAACAAGCATTTCAGAGGATAAAGTTCATACCACTGTAACACACAAACCACTTAGCCAAATGACATGAAACTTTACCACAAGATAGATTAATAAGTTATCTACATCTTTCATATATACAGGTATCACAGAAAACATAATTTATATTATGGAATTAGTTGTCTAAATAAAACTGCTAATGCTGCCCAAACAGTAACGGTACAATTACAAACAGAAAACTGATAGACAATTCAAAGCAGCATAACTGGAGTTGTAGACCTCCAGAAAACATGATTCTTATCTTTTGGAAAGCTTATAAATTTACCTACAACTTTATTATTATCATCTAAATATGAATCCACAATTAACAAGGTCAATTAATCCCATGAATACATCTTTGTCCAAAACATAGACACAATCTATCATGCCACATTAAACAGCTATAACTTGAGCTTCACATGTCCATAAATTATGGTTATATACTTTCTAGAAAAATTACTTAATTGTGAACAACTTTGTTATAAACATGTACAGCAAACTCTACAACTAAAAAGGTCTTACATTACAAACAATGCAATCCTGTGTGGGTTTAGACACAAACTGGAACAGTACTTTAAACCACTATAACTAAACATGTGCTATTTAGCTTTCTAGAAAGCTTATGAAAAGTACTACAACTCATATGTTTTCATCAAGCTATGATTCACCACTTAACTGAGACAAACTATACAAGCATGCTGATCCGCTCAGAATATGAGAAAAGCAACACACGGCATTTGTTATTTTTATAACTCTTAATCTATCATTCCTAAATTCATGAAGCAATTACCAGACATCAATTATCATATGGAAAGCATGTCACAATACTTTCACATTTATTTGAGCCATACTACAGCAGTTATGAAAAAAGACAAATATAGCAAGCAATTAAAACCTAACTGCATAAATCTATTTTTACGGCTAGAACATCAAACTAAACCATGCAATATTATAGATCTACTGGATAGACAATTTCACAAGGATTCCAAAAAGTCCACACTTGCTATTTTACGATTTTTCTACAATTTATGATGATTTTCCAAACTTCAGCCATATGAAAGAAAAATAGATTTGCACAGAGACCCTTGAGTTATCCGCAAAACAAACTACAACCGAGAGGTCCTACTATTCACATGTGTCATGACTTCGCAGAAAAACCCTTCCCTTTCTTCTAATTTGAACCCGAAGTCCCTGGTCGCGGACAAATCAGGGGACACTCGCTGGGGCTTCCTGTTCCGGCCAGAGGAGGGCACGTCGGTGGCGGGGAAGTTGATGGGGAGCCTCAGGGAGGCTAGGAGCACGCATGGAGCGGCTCAGCTCGGCAAGACCTCGCCCGCGGCGGCTATGGCCACAAGTAGACGCGGCCACCGCCCTGACAACCCAATGCCGGGGCTACTCCGGCGGCTGGAGAGGCGGAGAAACGGCGCGCCGTGTTCGTGAAGCAGTGGCAAAGGAGATGGAAGGCGCTGCTGGGACAGAGCAGGTGCGGAGGCAAGGGAACGCGACGGCGGCTTAGAGCTTGCACATCCATGGCGGAGCGCGCTCGCGTTCCCGCGATGGAGGGCAAGACAGAGGGCAGCGGGCGAGAGAGAGAGAGATCGAGGAGGGCGCTCGGCTTGTGCCACTATGTGAGGGCGCTGGAGGCACGCGGCAACAGCGCTTGGAAGTGTGGGGGCGCAGCTCGTGCATGGCCGCCACACACAGGACACGCGTCGGCCATAGGGGCATTTCACCGAGCACGTGGCGGGCGACGAAGTAGCCAAGGTGGGACGCCAATTCGGGCTACTTCTGTGCCGAATTAGACATTGGGCCGAAAAGGAAGTTTGGTCACCTCGCCGTTCTCTACAACTTTGATTAAGAGGCCAAGGTCATTAGACCAACAGATTAAGAGATAATTATATGCCAATTTATGAGTGTCAACGTATTGACGGTGATTAGCGTATTGATGGTCCAAACCATGTCAAACTTGATGCAACTTTTTCATGCTCTTCCCCAAACAATTCTCCCCAACTTTTACTTTTGGACCAACTTGAGTTGCTTAACAAAAACACAAGAACGCAGCATGGCAACGGGTACACGTCCGTTTAGCGATAAAATAACCTTTTACTGTTTTGGAACCTATTTTTAGATATCTAAATAAACTGCAAATTTGATGACACTTGATCCATTACTTTCACAAAAAAAGTGTACTCCAACTCATATTAAGGAATCCAATTGAGTTACCATATGAATTTGGATGCTAAAATGTCACAAAGAAGGTAACTCACTGCTGTACTTCTAGGGACTTACTGCTGTACTTACAGGGACTTAGAATTATTTCTCAGGGATAAAAAGCAGCAGCTGATTCGAAATTTGAGCCTCTGTTTGAACTATTTGCAAGCTGATTTGGTTCTTGGCCCTTGAACAAGATTTGCTTTACAGAAGGTAAGCTACAACTTTCATTTAAGGTCAAACCTCATAACGGCAATAGAAGTCAAACTTTCACTTTGGTCAAAGCAGTAACCTCATAAAGCTGAAAATAGGGTTTTAGCCCAATTGAAGCATCTTCTTGACATAAGCTCAACATGAACCCTTCATGACTTTTGTTGTATAATTCATCTATTGTCATATGAGCAAGTTTGGAAGATTTGGTTGATGACCCATGATTCTATTTCGTTAATAGAGCCATTCCAACAAGGATAGAACTTATCATTTCATGTGACTTCTTGATTCCAAACTTCACCAATCTTTTTGAGAGACCAACATAGATTGGGATGGATATAAGACACATGAAAAAGTTTCCATTAGCATCATCCAAGCATACCTTTTAAAAAGGGCCTATATGTAAGTAAAGGTGCATCCTCCAAGTCCAAGTTGGGGCTTACATTCATAAATTGACTTTGACCTGTTTATTACGATTGAACTTGTCATGTTTGAGCTCAAACCTAGTACTTAGCAAGTGACAAACACCTAGGGTGTTACAGCCTTTCCCCCTTAATAGAATCTCGTCCCAAGATTCGGTAAGAAAGACTTTCAAGGGAAGAGAACAATGTCATGTATTTTCCAACATCAGCGATAGCAGTGGGCGACTTAGCTTGGAACCTCAGAGAAATTAACTTGATACAAACATTTTCTGATACTTGCCCTTCATAATAAACATTTATCTGAAGAATCCCCCTTTTTTTGTTTGACTTTGGTGAAGCATTGTTACTTTGGGATGAATCCAAGACAGCGCTGTCATGTGTACTTTGTTCCTGGTGTATAAACGGTGGGTTAGAGCATCTTGAGCCACCTGTACTATTAGCTTCTTTAGTGAAACTAATGCAAGCCATAAGAACTTTGCACTGGTCACAAGCTTCTAAGGGTTGCTCATTATACAGTGGTTCCAGGCTCATTCACAACATTTGAAAAGCAGTCCTCTACCAAAATGGTTGGATTACAACTTTCCCACGCATGCAGTTCTCTTTCTCTGATGACAACATTGTACTTACCACCTGCTTAAGAAAATGGTGAATGTGATAGCTGACTTTGTTGGTTCAACGCCTTCCATGATCATTTATTTTAAGGGGATTCTTGTATCCAGACAACAAAAGTTATCTGGGTTGAATCAGATGTAACTTATTGGGTAACACATAGGAGGTACCCAAGGCATGTAAGAATTTGATAACCACTACTGAAGAAGAATGATACTGGGGCCTATATGTCACCAATAGTTGCAAGTATTCAACCAACTAAAGAAATAGTGTACCACGAAGGAGGTCAAGCATGACCTTTCTTCATGATGCAGTTGCATAAGAATTAGGTTGACTTGTACCATAGCAAAACCAATCCAGTGGAACTACTTTTGCCTTTGGGGCTTCCTTTTTAGGATCAGTTGGTAGCTCTGATATTAGAAATCTATTGATTGACACCTTTCAAAACATTTTTGATTTGCACTGGCATAAATGGGTACAAAGAATCTTATTTCAGCATATAAGCATTATCTATGCAGCAAGACATTGCCCATACTGTAATCCATGGCACCAGAACCAACACCACTTTATATACGAAGGATGATCGATATCAAAAGGAAGGTTGTAGATTTCTACCCCTTTTGGGTTTTAGTTCATATTTCACCAATTACCACTCACATTTCCATGAACTTTGGTAGAAATACAGATCCATGAGTCTTCCAACCTCTGATCAAAATTCAGCTCAAACGGGCACCATTTGTGTAGGCAGAACATATACATACTAAACTTGTTCGGTGTTGAAACGACAGTGCTCCAGACTGACAAGGTATCTCACAACTCCAAAGTTTAATTCACTATTTGATGAAATATATCCTTCATGGCTGTTAATCCATCATTACCTTGCTTGAGATTAGCCTTGTTACTAGCAACCAATCAATTGGCCCTCAGCACTAAAATTTCCAAAGCTCCACTCTTAACCACAACAATTGTGGCTGAAGCTTAACAATTGGTCACCTTCAAAGTAAGGAGATAAGGATTCACACTAAAGATGGTTGACTGTAGTTGTATGACCATGATGCACATAAAGATCAAGACTTAGGAAAACTAGATCATAAGCACAGTGGTGATGATCGATGCTTGTTCAACAGATAACTTTGTCCAACATTAAGTGCCATGTGTCCCTTTGGTTCGACATGGATGACCCATATTGCTCATTAAATGACCATCATCATCATAGGGATAGTTAAATAATGTCACTTGTCTACCATCTCTTGTAGTCTGTTAATGTTTATGTTACTGACCTGTTCTTCAAAGGTTATCCTCTTTGTACCTTCATGGGCAGTTCTCCTACTTGCACGTGAAGTAAGGATCTTTTGATATGATATGGAGAGATGACCAAGGAAAAGATCACGAGAACACAATTCATGGCCTTAGTTCCATGATGGATCATGGCGAACAACAACGATACCATGGCGCACCTAGCAGCACACTCATGTGCTGGCCGGTCACAAGAAGGCTCTAGGTTCCGTCGCAGCACCATTAGTCATTAATCAAGACACCATTACCAAACATACAACCCAAAAGAAATCTCTCATGCAAATTTTGAGTTGCATAGCAGCGACCACCATGCAAAAGAGGGATAGCAAACCAAGATAGTCATGAGATTAGAGGTCCATAAGGAGGTGATTTAAAGATTAAACATAGAACTAGAGAACATAGATCACATGAAATTAAGACGGATAAACATCAAGAGACTCAAGAGAGTTGGAGATAACACGATCGAGATTTGGAAGATGGACTCAATACACAGATTAGGTGTTCAGTTGCTACACCAATGATAAGATCTACAAGGAGAAGATTTTTGTAGATCCATGCAGCAACAAATTAGCATGGCACCAGATCGATCAAGATGATGTTGATGCAAAAGTGGATCTGCAAACACAAAGGGCTAATACCCGATTCAATGTTAAGGCGTGCCACTCGATTTGACCTTACAACCGACAAAGGTGATAACTCGAATACTTTGGTCCCGACAACAGCGATACACCCGCATGCCACGGCCAAGAGGTATTCACGCGGAACTTGAGAACTCGCTGAGGTTGACTCAATGAATTGCTAAGAACTCGTAAGTAAAAAGAAAATATGCAAGTTGATGAAGTCGTCGAAAAAGTAGATGCTAGAATAGATGTAAAAACTTATGTTTGATTGATTGTGATGATTCTTACATCTCTACTAGGTCCATATTTATACTCTATCTAAAGAGTTACAATCAAGTATGACTAGGATTCTAATTCCAAACCAAACGGAACCCGTATACAAAACAAACTCTAACAACTATAGAAATCATTAATTTATCTATCCTAGGCAATCGGCACGCTACCACTATTCCCTTGATGATTTTTACACCTTCCTGCACTATCATTGGCACCTCATCCTCCATCGGCATCGGCAACTGTTAACATCAGCCATCAGCATAGATCAATTATTATTCCTGGACTTGGTCGTATTCTGCTGCTCTATCATCGGCATCATAACTCATCGGTAACTCCTCTGTCAACCAGTCATTACTTTTTCACCTGCCGATCCAGGTTCCACTATCTGTCCGGATACGTGTCAAAAAACGGTATCAACACATGCCCCCCAATTTTGGAGTATAAAATCATTAATGCTCCGAAATTCTATCATGTAATGATGCCTTTCCGTAGTTACTCCCTTCTGACAACAATTAATTACCAAATCCAAACAACCTTAGCCCGGATCTCTAGCATGCACCTCGAATCCCTCAACTTCTCAAACCGAATCTTCTAAACACCCATTCATCGGCAACTTTTCCATTAGAGTGGACTACCGATGAGCCAACCAGGAGATCCCGCACAGTAAAATATCTCCCAAAATCATGACCGCTTGCTATCAAATCACCTGCACAATCCCTTGATTACCGTGCGAACAGTTACCATATCCACCTGAACACCCTCGAGTTTTACGGATACGGCAAAGAGATAAGTCAAAAATGCCCCTGCTCACTTTATCCTATAAATACTTTCTTCCTCAGCACTCCTTCTCCACCTTGTCATTCTGCATCCTCCATACCCATCTCTCCTGGTGGCAGCATTGTCGAAGAGCCCAAGAACTCCAACAAAATCTTCGCCAACAGTTCTTCAAGCCTCCGATCTTCTTCTCTTCTGGGAAGAAATGGCCGTCAACTTCATCGTCCCTGAGGTTAATCTATTCCCATCTTTCCTCTCTCTGTCGTGCTTTTAGCTTTTTGCAAGTTTACTTACTAGCATTTGCTTTCTTTCTCTGTTCTTCCAATCTCTAAACCCTTTAGGAATTAAGCGAAAAAATTGTCATCCCCACCGAGCAACCTCATCTTCAATGCCTCGGTCCATTGGGTGACCCAGATCCCCCTTATTTGATCAATGCAGAAACCAATAGAATACCCTTTAAGGCCGAAAATTTTTCATTAGATATGTGGAAAGATACCTTCCGATCCTGGCCAAGTTCCACAAAGGGATGGAAAGACTGGTTCTTGAGAGTCAGCAACTCGAACAAAGTACAATGGGGTGAACGCAAACTAGATCAGTGTATCAGGCTATCCATTGCCGATATGGATAGAAATGAATCACTATTGATAGTTGCTTCATACTTCTGGTCAGATACCCTCAATGCTTTCCTGTTCGGTCATGGCCCTGCTTCTCCCACTCTTGCCGATGTGCTCATGCTCACTGGCTTAGATATTGCATCTGCCGATGATAGTCATCTGTACGACCGTAAAGCTGAACACAAGGTAGAAATCCACAATATCGGCGGTTGGTCAGGATATATCTAGAAGTACCAGAGGACAAGACCAGTTGGGCAAAGGGGAACACACCACTTTCCTGAACATGTGGCTAGACAAGTTTGACTTCTATGGCCGATCGGTAGGACCAACCTCTGTCTACTTATCGGCAGCAAAAAGGCTAGCCGATGGTAGCCGATTTCCCCTTGGCCGATACTTGCTCGGTGCTACCTATCACCTCCTCCACCAAATGACTGAGAAGCTTCTGTTAGGTGAACCCATTGACAACCTAGGAGGCCCCTAGTGGTTTATCAACATGTGGCTTAATATTCATATGCACAAATGCCTTCGGTTCGATCTCTTTGCACAACGATTCCCCAGAGACATTGCCGAAGATTATGAACTAGCTGGTGATGAATCGGCAACTCGCCCGCCCATCAATTATGGCGAGGCTGCTATAGTTCTGCCTAGTACCAGCTGCAACGAAAACCAAATTGGCCGATTCTTCCAAACCTTATATGACGGCCTTACCAAACAACAACGAGCATGGATACCTTACGAAGATCAAGAGACTAGATTCCCGCTTATCTTTCACCCTTTCGATGATGCTCTCAATAAGGATAATGACTTACTGATGGCAATCATCACTCCGAGGGCTATCCCAGTGAACACCTTTGGTAGTGGGAAAAACACTAGTCCCACTTATGAGTTTTACAATCCATCAGCACTAGCTCGCCAACTAGCTTTTGCCCAACTACCGATTAGACTCTGCTATGCCGATGTGGTGAAGCCAATGGAGATAATAACCAGTGGGCTTGAGTGGATAAGGACAGCTCAACTTCAGCCAAATGCCGATATGACAGACATCGATCTATCGGCATGGGTGCCATCTCTTTTTATTACTCAGCTATATAAACAATGGTGGGAGGAGTAGAAGGAGCACCTGTTCAGCGCATCGGCCCACACATACCGCGGCATGATCGACCCTGACTACAAAGTTCCCGATGACATTGTAAGTTTCTTTCTGATACTTTGACCCTTCCGTTATTTCTGATCCTATCGGCAACTTATTTGTTTTCTGTTTATTTCAACAGGTTGATAATCCAGCGCCAACAATCAGCAGGAGTAGGAAGCCGATCGATCTTCTTCAATCAGGCCCGATTTCTTTGATCGGCCACCACGCACCGAGTCTAGCGGCTCTGGCGCACTACAACATGCGCTTCAAGAAGACGACCACCAAGATGTCAAAAGCATCCCCATCGGTAGCCGCTGCCACCTTGGCACAGGCTTTTAAGGTAAAACTCCTTAATTTCCTTTGCTTGCGCTGATTTCTTCCCATACTCATATCATCTTTTTAGGGCACATCGGCCGCAACAGGAACTTTCCGTAATTTGATCTTACGACAAAATTTCATCAATATTCTTTTATGCTTTTACTCATGAAACTTTGGTTGTTGCAACAGCAAACTGGCAAATCGGCTAAGACCAGAAGCGCTCAAACAAGTGTCGATGCCCCCAGCCCAGCCAAGCTAAGAGAAAAGGCCCCAAAAGCACTAAGTCGCAACCAAAGCGCCAGAGGACAGCACCATCTTCTCCTCCTCGTAAAGTATCGCTGATCCATGTAGAATCATCCCCTTCTTCACCAGAAGCCTAGACACAAGAAGTACCTTCTCCTCCCCGACAAGTATCCCAGCAAGAAGCACCAGCCGATGTCTCTGAATAGGTTGCCGACCTGGCCGATCTGGGCACGTCATCGGCCATCCCTCTAGAACAACCAATCACCATACCTCCGCAAGGTAAAGTATTGATCATAAAATTATCACCGATAAATTTTATTTTTGCAAATCATAATCATCATTGTAATTTCTCAGCTGAAGTTATTCCATCGGCAACTCCAGCCGATCAACCCATAGTACCGGCTACATCTCCACGTTAGAGGCACGAAATCACTCTGAAGCAAGTAAGCTATTCGATCTCTAGCATTTATATCATTAATACTTGATCATCGAGTAAGTTATCTCAATTCCCTTTTTAGGAACAAGATTCTCCAGACAGCCTATTCTCCTTTGCCATCGACATTTCCGATGACGAGGGTGAAGAAGCTAGTTCTTCTCAGGCAGTAGGAGTCCCATCGGCAGATTTTAAAGCTAAGCTAGAAGACTTGTTGGCTCTGCTCCATCAAGATACAGCCTAGCTAGTAGATGGTTCTGATCTAGCCAAAGCTTTAATGAAGACTCTTCGTGGTCAAATCCCAGCCGATGCAGAAGAAGTCCTTTTCCAAGCTGCACACTTAGAAAGCCGCCAGCTCCAATATCAGAAAGCCACTCAGCGTCTTGCCGGTAGAGCTGCTCACGCTCGGCTCACAGAAGAAGTGATGCAAGTAAAGCGCGCTGCCAATGAAAAACACAAGAGCATTGGCATTCTATAGTTCTCAGGGGATGAGCTTATGCAGAAGATTTCTGATCTATCGGCAAGAAGAGAAGCCCTGCTAGCTGAACTCAAACAGGTAGAAGAGGCCCTGACCCAAGCCTAGCAAGAAGAAAGCCAGCTGCCTGAAATACTCAGAACTCTTCAGCAAGAAATAAACATCTAAGCTCACAAAGCAATGCAAATGAAGAAGAAGCTGAAGCCGATAGAGGGTTCTGCCGACGAAGACATTCGAGAGATAGAAGCGGCCAACCAGATCTGTCTTCGCGCCATATCTACTATCCAAGCTCTGCTGAACCTGAAAACTCATCATCGGCAACTTGTTCAATTCTACCCTTAGAAAACTTCTAATCATTTTGGTCCAGCCGATAGGACTGTTATCGGCACCTAAACATTATGCATGATCCCAGACACAGTTCATCGAGCCGATAGGAGTGTTATCGGCATTTAAACTTTCACGCATCAATCCAGATACTTGAGTAGTACTTCTTCAAATATTTTCCATTTAATGCTCTGGGAAATTCAACTCCTTCAAGAGTTTCTAAAATATAAGCATTGCCAGGAGCAGACCGACTTATCCGATATGGACCTTCCCAATTAGGAGACCATTTTTCAAATTTTGAACTTTTAGTGCCAATCAGAAGAATTAATTTCCACACCAAATCCCCATCAGGAAACTCTTTGACTTTCACCTTTTTATCATACCATTTGGCAACACTCTTTTTATTTTCTTCTATATTAATCAAAGCTCTCAACCGATGCTGTGCCAAATCATCGAACTCATCTTTCATCAAAGTAGCATAGTCATCGGCAGTTAATTGATCTTGGAAAGACATCTGCCTAGATCCAGTATTAATTCCCCATGGTAACACCACATCGTGTCCATACACCACCTGATAGGGTGAAACTTTGGTTGACCCGTGACACGCCATCCGATATGACCACAAAGCTTCATTTATCAATGTGTGCCACCTTCTTGGATTTTCTTCAACTTTCCGCTTAATAAGCTTAATAATTCCTTTATTAGAAGCCTCGGCCTTTCCATTAGCTTGAGCATAGTAAGGCGAAAAATTCAACACTTTAATCCCCATACCGATTGCAAACTCATCAAACTGTCCTGATGTAAACATGGTACCCTGATCGGTAGTGATTGTTTGAGGAATGCCAAATCGGTAAACAATGTGTTCTTTCACAAAATCAATCATGTTGGCCGATGTCACTTTCTTCAACGGAATAGCTTCAACCCATTTAGTAAAAAATCAGTGGCAACTAAGATAAACTTATGCCCCTTGCTTGACGGCGGATAAATCTGGCCGATCAGAGCAATAGCCCATCCTCGGAACGGCCAAGGTTTAATAATAGGATTCATAGCCGATGCAGGTGCCCTTTGAATATAGCCAAACTTCTGACATCCTTGACATCCTTTGAAGTATTTAAAGCAATCTTCACGTATTGTTGGCCAATAATACCCTTTTCTCCTAATCATCCACTTCATCTTGAAAGCCGATTGATGTGCTCCACACACTCCTTCATGAATTTCACCCATCAAGCTTCTAGCTTCATCATTGCCCAAACATTTAAGCAAAACTTCATCTATCGTCCGATAATACAACACTTCTTCAAGGAGTACATACTTCGTGGCTTGAAACCTAACACGCCTCTCAACTTTTTTGGATTGATCCTTCAAATAATCAATAATTTCCTTTCTCCAATCATCGGCACCGACTGCTGATAATATATTCAAGTTGGGTTGATACCCCAAGGCGTGTTGAGCCAATCGGTTGGCTTCTTCATTTTGCAACCGAGGAATATGCTATAACCGGAAATCCTTGAATTCCCTTAATAGTTGTACGCACCTTTCATGGTAAATTATCAAAACCTCACTTCGGCATTCATAAATTCCAGCCAACTGATTTATAACGAGCATAGAATCACCAAAGATTTCAACAGCATCGGCATGAACTTCTTTTAACAGTTCCAACCCTTTGATCAAAGCTTGGTATTCAGCTTGATTATTTGACAACATGGCAGTAATCGGCAAAGAAAACTCATACTTCTTTCCTCGAGGAGAAATTAACACTACACTGATTCCTGCCCTCCGGTCACTTGTAGATCCATCAAAGAAGAGCGTCCAAGGAATGATTTCCAAAGCATCCACTATACCGCAATGTTGAGTCACAAAATTGGCCATGATCTGCCCTTTAACTGCCTTAGCCGACTCATAGCGTAGATCAAATTCCGACAAGGCCAATATCCACTTACCAATTCTACCACTCATAATCGGCATTGATAACATATATCGGACCACATCATCTTTGCATATAACAGTGCAGTCGGCCGACAACAATTAATGTCTTAATTTGATACAAGAAAAGTATAAGCATAAGCACAACTTTTCAATTGCCAAATACCTTGTTTCAGCATCCACCAGTCATCTACTTAGATAATAAATCACACGCTCTTTCCCTTCAAATTCTTGAATTAGAGCTGAACTGATGACCATCCTATCGGTAGACAAATATAACCTAAAAGGCTTTCCTTGTTGTGGTGGAATCAAAACTGGAGGACTTGTCAAATAATCCTTAATCTCATCAAATGCCAACTGTTGCTTTTTCCCCCATATAAATTCTTGATCGTCTTTTAACTTAAGTAAAGGACTGAAAGCACGAATTTAACAGACAAATTAGATATAAATCATCTAATAAAATTTATCTTGCCGATCAATGGCCCTGTTTGGATACTCTAACTAAGTTAGAGGTTAGAGTTATTCTCTAGCTCATGAGTAGCCCTCAACTAACTCTAGCCAAAGAGTTGTTTGGATGCAAGGGTTAGATTGACAATAAATGTACTTTTCCATTCATTTGGCTCCTTCCCTACCAGATTTGGTGTGGCCGACTATTGTGTGGCCTCTTCCAGCTCACAAGTGACATTGCTCCACATAGTACCTTGTGTGTCGTTTGCCATTGCTGGCGGCGGGCTATTTTGCCATTGCTCCATATGGTACCTTGCAGGTTGTTTTACCATTGTTGGGAGGCGGCGACACGGTTGGGAGGCAGCAACGTGGCTTGCAGGTGGCGGCGCGGTTAAGAGGCGGTGGCGAGGAGAGTTGGGAGGCGGCGGTGCTGGTAACCAGGAGGGGTCGTGACTGGGAGGCATCGCGAGTGGAGATCCTGTGCGACACAGCCGATCCCTTTCCCTACGGGCCCCACCTCAAATAGCCCCAAATAGCCCAAATAAGCACCTCTTTGTGGGGATAGTTTTTTGAGGTGGGTTAGATGCAAATAACCTCAATCTAACTCTCATGTTTGGATACTTTATGGCTATTTGAGCTCTAAATAACTAAATCTAACTCTAACCCATGATCCAAACAAGGACAATGATTGAAGTTCAGTTTTATTGGTGGGAGCAACTATCTTGTTGATGGCATCAATGGATCTCCTACTGATTTCAATCCCTCTTTGATGCACCATGAAACCAAGAAATTGTCCTGCAAATACACCAAACGCACATTTATTAGGATTCACCTTTAAACCATGCTTCCTTGTGCACTCTAACACCTTTCGCAGATCGGCTAGATGCTTCGTGAAATCTCCAGAGTTAACCACCATGTCATCAATATAGATTTCCACCAGCTTGCCGATGAACTCATGAAAGATAAAATTCATAGCCCTCTGATAAGTAGCACCAGCATTCTTCAAGCCAAAGGTCATGACTATCCATTCAAACAGTCCAACATGACCAGGACACCTAAATGCGGTCTTGGGAATATCCTCCTCAGCCATGAATATTTGATTGTATCCTGCATTGTCATCCATAAAGCTAATGATCCGATGTCCAGCTGCAACATCAACCAATACATCGGCAACCAGCATTGGATAACCATCCACCGGTGTAGCCTTATTGAGGTACCTAAAGTCAATGCAGACACGAAGTTTCCCATTCTTCTTGTAAACGGGTGTTGACGGTCCTTAATGCGCACATTTAACCGTCAACTAATCATGGAAAAGAACCAATATGCAACCAACATCCAAAATTAGGGTTTCATCTAACAGAATTCCACGAGTTTTGGTGTTTGTCTATTTCTGTAGGGGGTTATCAGGAAATATGGAGGAAAGGTCCACACGTCGGGTTTACATAGAGATATTAATGTGCACCGCAATTATCCAACATCTAGAAGAGTCCAGATGCCACAGGAACGTGCGGGAGGCCGAGCGGGCCCAGGGGCTGGGTGCCCGCCCTCCCCCCTTGGGCACCCGCCCAAGGCTCTTAGCCAATCAGGCTCCGTCTCGCGAATAATGCTCCACCGACCTAAATGATTAAGGAAAACTGTGCGATTAAGGTCGGTCTGATCTGACGGCTCATATTCATTTAGAGGGGCTATATAAGCAGGCCCCCTGGCCCCTGAAGGGATATCTCTTCTACAGAATCAAAGCTAGGGTTTCAATTAATCATCCAAGTAGAGAGGATCCCTCTAGTTCATCTAGTTCTAGTTCTAGTTCGTCTAGTTCTAGTTCTAGTTAGTTCTAGTTGTAATGTAGAAAATAGGGAGAGAGAAGAGGAGAGCGGAGGAGGAGCCAGATCTGTCTGATCTTCCTCAACATTGTACTTTTGCAGCAACTGGTTCGTTCTTCATCGTTCTCCAAGTTCTTCAATTCATAGTTCCTGAGTTCTTTATTTACTTTTATTTAGATTCAAGTTATTTATTCGATTCCCACTTGCATCAAGTGCTATAGTCTTTGCAACATTAGAGTAGTAATTAATAGATTAGACGTGGAGTTTAGTCTTGCAATTACCTGGAATTGCACCCAATCCTGCGGATTGTTGTGGTAACCCTAGGGTAGTGACAGCCCTAACGGTCGACGTATTCCACCTCGTTCGGATCGGTGTTTGTAGGACCGTAGTCAGAGCTTCCTAGCCCCCTTCTCATCTCTTTCTGTGATTAGTGTTCTGATGTCAAGAAATAAATAATCTTTGAAGTAATTCTTGATTTTTAGATCAACCTATCTTTGAAATAATCTTTGAAGTAATTATTGATGTCAGAGCTTCCTAGCCCCCTTTTACCACACTCACCTTACCATTTTCACCATACCACATGGATTTCACTCCTATCTATAAATTATTTGCTCCAAAGGGTGAGTTATTAGAGCCACCACCATCATCACATCCAATTCTTACAAATGGCTACGACCTCGGCCCTGATCTAATAGCCATGATTCAGGAGCAACCCTTCTCTAGGCAAGTAGATGCAAATCCATACACCCACCTTAGAGAATTCGAGCAGTTGTGCTCTTGCCGATCTATTTCCGACATGACACAAGAAACTCTTAAATGAAATTATTTCCATTCTTCCTTTTGGGAAGAGCAAAAAAGTGGTATGCTCATTATGTAGGAGGCGTTAATGGAAATTGGGATGAACTTCGAGACAACTTTTGTCTCGCTTTCTTCCCACTTTTTCGAATCGATGACCTTAGAATCGAAATTCTTACATTCAAACAAAGAGAGAAGGAAACTTTAGGAGCAGCTTGGGCTAGGTTCACAAGCCTTACCAACTCCGGTCCAAACCTTTCCTACTTGACCATGTACTGTACTACCACTTTTATCGTGGTCTAAACAAGGAAGCTGCTCTTCACCTCGACATTGCTTCAGGAGGCTCATTCGCACACAAACTCATAGATAAGGGGAGAGCTATCCTAGAGAGAATCCTTGAAAATACCCCTTACACAGGCATTTATGAAGAGTTTCCTGAAGAAGAAAAAGAAGTCGAGCCTGATCCTAAACCAAAAGATGAGGAACTTGCAACCGAGTTAGAAATTCCACCTGACCCATCTATTAACTTGGTTGTAGATAAATCTCCTGATAAGGGAATGCAAAACCAACAAAGGGATGATGAACCACCATCTTTAGAGCATCCCTTTGAATTTGAGGAAGATCTTTTTGAAGATTATGGAAACACCTCGAATTTTCCTATCCAAACACGACCTCTACAAGGGACCACTCAATCTGTTCTAAGAGTAGAATCTGTTGACATAGAACACATGAAAAGCCTTTGGGTTATTCTGAGTTATGAATGGCTAACAGAAGCAAAGATGTCTCCTCAGGTAGCTCGGATCATCACTCCTTCAACCATTCTTCTGTGCCAAATTAGAGGGTCCGCTAGGAAGGTCCACTACAATCCATATGTTGGGATAAATGTTATTTCCAAGCAGTTAGCTGACACTGTTTATCCCAACGAGTCCATAACCCCATCTCAAAAACTTTTACAAAGTCCATCTGGATTAATTCTAGAAAGCCATGGGGTATTAAGGGCAGTTCCTGTTAGAATCAAGGACTCTAAAATATGTCTAGATTTTCACATTTTTGACATACTGGAGATTCCTCTCTTGATTGGCAGACCAATCATGAAACTTCTACAAGAACAATCACAACGAGGTCATTTAGACTTCAAGGTTGGGAATTCTACTATTGTTGTTCCTCTTGCTGGATCGATTAACACGTTAGTGGAACCGAAACATGAACCAGATCCTATTGAGGATATCTTAATGCTGACTCAAGAGGAGATAGCCCAACCATTCTTTAATCATGAACACTTTGTTCAAGAAGAAGAAGAGTTGGTAGAACCCGTTGAGCTAGACAAAAATGAACAACCTTCACCTCCTTCGATAGAGTTAAAATCTCTTCCTTCTGGCCTTAGATGTCTTTTTGCACAACAACCCAAAAACTCTAGTAATTATCAGTGACAAGCTTTCTGCTTATGAAACACAACAACTTGTCACTGTTCTTGAAAGGCATAGATCAGCATTTGGCTACTCTGTCGAATATCTCATAGGCATTAGTCCCATTCTCTGCACTCATCGTATCCCTATTGATCCCAATTTTACACCTTCAAGTGAACCACAACGGAGACCTAACAATGCTATGCGAGAGGTTGTTAAGAAAGAGGTCCTCAAACTCTATCATGCTGGGATTATTTATCCTGTGCCAAAGAATGGAGGAATGATGGTCGTTAGGAATGAGAATAATGAACTCATCCCTCAACAAATTGTCACTGGGTGGTGTATGTGTATTGACTATCGAAAACTCAACAAGGCTACAAAGAAAGATCACTTTCCGTTACCCTTCATTGATGAAATGTTGGAACGGCTTGCAAACCACTCTTTCTTCTCTTTCCTTGATGATTATTCTGGATATCACCAAATCCCAATCCACCCAGATGACCAAGAAAAGACCACCTTTACATGCCCGTATGGAACTTATGCATACCGACGATTGTCATTCGGATTGTGCAATGCTCCACCTTCTTTCCAATGGTGCATGATGTCTATTTTCTCGGACATGATTGAGAAGATCATGGAGGTTTTCATGGATGATTTTACCGTCTATGCCAAAACCTTCGATGATTGTTTGGAGAATTTAGATAGAGTCTTGCAGCGATGTGAAGAAAAGCACTTCATCCTGAACTGGGAGAAATGCCATTTTATGGTTCAGGAAGGAATAGTGCTAGGACATAAAGTGTTCGAACGTGGTATAGAGGTGGACAAAGCAAAGATTGAAGTTATTGAAAAACTTCCACCTCCCACGAATGTGAATGGAATCCGTATCTTTTTGGGACATGTAGGGTTCTATAGACGCTTTATCAAGAACTTCTCTCAAATTGCTAGACCCCTAACTAGTCTCCTAGCCAAGGATGCACCTTTCATCTTTAGTGATGAGTGTCATGAATTTTTTCAAACTCTTAAGAAAGCACTCATCTCAGCCCCGATTATCCAACCACCTGATTGCAAAAAAGGATAAAAAGCATTATGCCAAATCCTACAGTAGCAAAACCTTGTCTGGACCACAGCTCAATTACACTACAACTGAAAAAGAACTTTTGGCTGTTGCCTTTGCTATAGACAAGTTTAGATCTTACTTAGTGGGGGCAAAGATAATCATCTATTCAGACCATGCTGCTCTCAAGTACCTCCTCACTAAGAAAGATGCTAAGCCTCGTCTAATTTGATGGATTCTTCTACTCCCAGACTTTGACATAGAAATCTGAGATAGGAAGGGAGTAGAGAATTCTGTAGCCGATGTTGATGTTTGGTAATGCAACCAGGAATTAATCCACAAGCGCACGGATATCGGTGAGCACTTCACCCGGGATGTTATCGAGAGTATCGTATTTATATTTTTACCACTAGGAGAAAGCGTGCATCTGACTAACCAAATCTATTACTACTAACCTTTAGGCTACAACCACTATGATTCGATGTGAGTGATGTATAGAGAAGACTTCAACTGCACCCTCGTTCTAACCTTGGTAAGGATGATCTACTATTTTGTTGGGGAGGCTCACGGAATCTAGACACCACAGAGGATGTTCGACCCGCACCTATAAACCCTATCGATCCTGCTAATGGGATTATGGGCTACAAAGGTAACTCGGAAATGTCACGTTCCTCGCTACTACCACGGTCCGGCTAGACAGGGGATATCTATGAGTATCCTAGCCCAAACACCACGTTTATGCTAGAGATGATTACTCTAAACTCTACGCAAAGAGATCAAAGTAAACTCATAAACCAAAGAACAATAAAACAAAGAACTTACTAGAATTTAGAAGTCGAAATACTGAAGAATCCTAGGAGCAAGCCTCAGGTTAAGAGACTTGATCCCGCAGGTGCTGACACTTGCTAACACCACTTGAATACTAGGTTGTCATCCCCAACATGGCACTAGAGTGTACTATGGTATTTATACGCACACAGATAATCCGCAAGCGCACGGATACCGTTGAAGCTTTTACCCGGTTAAAGGTTTTAACGTATCCACAGGGAAACGGGAGAACCAACTACGCTCTAACTTAACCTAGATAAATAGATAGGTGTAAATAGGAAAGATGGTAGAATTGAATAAGAACAATATTAAAGGTAAGATAACAGTGAGTGATAATATGGGAATAGAGAATAGAGCAATTCTAGTATATGGGCGATGGTAGCAGAATAGAGAGGATAACTATGGTTTCTCTACTTCAAAGGGGTATGTCTATGTCTGGGACAAACCACGTGATAAGAATACACCACAAAGGATGCTTATCCTTAGGCCGATAAACCCTACCCGTCCTGCTAACGAGAGGTGGACTACAGAGGACCAGCGTAACTGTCACCTACGTGGCCTACCACACGATCCAGCTAGACAGGGGATATCCACAAGTAATCTAAGTCTAAGCACCACACTTACACCTATACTACAACTCTCACCTATAGCGTCCTATAGATTAGAATACTCAAAAGAGTTGTGAACCAGAACATACATAATTAGTAATTGCATAATGAATTAGAAGTAGATTACCAGAGTCATCCCATGAGCAAGCTTGATTAGAGCTTGATCATGACGAAGTACAACCGGAGGAAGAAGCGACAGGCCGGCCTCTCCTCTAATCCTCCTTCGCTCTCCATCTTGCTACTATCTAGATCTACTCTAGTTTAGATAAGAGAGGAGAGCTCTCATCTCTAAACCCTAGCTTTTGCTCTGTCTATGAATAATGAATAACGATCAAGGGGTTCCTCCTCTAGGGGCCAGGGGGTCTGGTTATATAGTCCCCTCAAGTGAACCTGGGCCGTCGGATCAAACCGACATTGATTTAACGGTTATTCTTGATCCTTTAGGTCGGTGGAAATCTCCCGAGAAACAGAGTCCTGATTGGACTCTAGAGGTGGGCGGGCGCCTAGTGGAATAGGGCGGGCGCCCTGCCTCTGGCCCCGTTTCGCCTCCGCTTCGGTCCCGTGGCTTCTGGAGTCTTCTAGATGTAAGATAATTGCGCAGCACGTTAATATCTCAATGTAATCCCGACGTGTGGGCATTTCTTCCGTATTTCCTGATAACCCCCTGCAGAAATAGACAAACACCAAAACTCGTGGAATTCTGTCAGATAAAACCCTAAGTCTAGATGTTGATTTCATTTGGATCATTTTCTTTGTTTATTTGATAATTAAATTTGATACTTAAGGACCGTCAACAAACTCCCCCAAGCTTACCTCTTGCTCGTCCCTGAGCAAGGATAGACTCAGCAATGGATCAGAAGTTGTTGCAATATCATAAAAATTTGACGGAACACATGCTTTTAAATAAGATCTCATCTCTGAGTTAGAGTAAACTGTCAAGAACTAAAACTTACTTACTTTACCTTTCACCATGGGACTTGTAACCGTCACTTCTGTCTTGAATAGTTAAAAGATAGAACAGTCTAGCCAAGTGCCATGTCTCTTATTCTTGATCAGCTATAGCTCTGGAGTTTTTTTTTTGCAGATTTTCAAATAAAACCCAGAGATTCCTTGTATGACTCTCTAAATCTCTCTTTTGTGGTATTTCTAGATCCTTACCAAGGCAGTGATGGTATATGCCTTCTCTCAAGATATGTGGTATTTGTGGTATAAGGCATAGTGACATTGCCTTCTCTCTCACCCTACTCTAATAAGGCTTTAATATCTGAAGCTCATAGGTGGGAAACAGCTAATACATACTTACAAGACATTTATTGCATAGTCAAACCATGGATCCAGAGAAACAAGTCAATAATTCAAATCAAGATGTGCATATGTGGCGAATGAATGGTGTATGGTGATGATGGTGATAACAATGGTGAAAGTCTAATTCTACTTTTGCTCTTTTGAGGGGATACATACCTTCCTTGCTTTTTGAAGCTTTTTGAGGAGAATGAGATGCTCTTTTTTTTCTTCCTCTCAGGTGGGTATCTTGTACCCATAATTCCACTGTCGGACACTTGTCTATTTTTACCTCTCGTCTCACTTTTTCTTTTCTTCGAGGTTCCGCGCACTTGCCCCTTTTTATTTCCTCGTTTATTTTTTTTTCTCTTTTCTTTTTTTTCTATTTTCAGAGCACTCATATCTTGAGATAATATAGCAAGTGGTAGTAGCAAGATAACTTGAGCATTTATTTGTCAAGGGAAAACAAAAATATTTTTGGCTATTCTCTCCCGGATTAGGAGTAGAATATTTTTGGGTGGTTCTGGAGATGGACATGGATGGATATATGTGGATGGTACTTCCGGAGTAGAAGTAGCATATATGAGTGAACGTGCAAGTGAATCTTGATTTAACCACATGACAAGCTCCTAAGGGTCCACACAGCTTGACCACACTCAATGCTCATAAGTAGTAAATAATAAATGTGTGGCTCAACGTCTAGCAAGCATGTATATATGGCTGTGGTAGGAATTTAAACTTTCATCTTACAGGAACTCATCATGCAATATTTTAAAGATTTTTTCAAAGATAAAATTCTCCAAAATTCTAGCATCTCTAGGAACAGAAAAACAGCAGCTCAACCTTCCCATATCATATCCGTTAACAACTTAGATTTCAGATCGAGTTTTTATCCCACAAGTTTAGATCTAGAGCAAGCTTTAAATTATAACAGTTATGTCTAAACTTGAGAGAGAACTTCAAATTTGCAAATTAGGCAGAGCAACTATTCATCATATCCATGCTAGAGTTTTATTATTAAGATTCAGATTAGCATAACCACTTTATTTATTTATTAAACACACTAAGCAAAAGATATATATAAGCACAAAATCTTTATTTGGTTTTTCATAGTTTATGTATTTTAATATTCTAATATAATATAAGTATAAAGATAGGTAGAAATACTTAGCGAGATAGATGGGGGTGCTCTCCCCCAAGCTGAATTTTGACGTAATTTCTCTTGATGTAGCTAGCAGGTGGCAGAGGTGTATTTGAAAGTCAGCAGCATTCTGACAGCAATTAGAATGTCCTCCGTCTGCTAGTCTTCTTGATTCTTAAATTCTTTCGGCGAGGGTTCAATGTTTTAAGTCTTCTTAACAAGACTTCTCACCGTGTTCATTCTTCAGGTGCGTCATTTGATTCAGGTGCGGACCTTGACGTCTGCACCTCTTGATACGGTGTCACCCATGTTCTTCGTTTGCCCAGCAATTCGAAGTGCGGCGTTGGCAGTAACCTGCTCAGTGTGTTTGTGCTCGTAGATCCAGGTCCTTCACTTGGTAGAGTCTGAGAGTTATAAAACTCCTCCGTGTTTTGCTCAAAGTGTACCTGCTCATAGAGACAAGGCAGAGATCAATTGCATGGGTCCTGTTGGTGGAAAACACCAACAGAACCTAAAGTGTATTTGTTCTTCTCTAACCCTAAGCATAGTGAGCAACACAAAGTTGATGGATGAAAAGTTCATGAGTGTAGCACTTATAACATTTGTCAGATCAGATCGCTCAACCTTATGGAAAGATAATCTATCTATGTATATGTCTTTTTCTTTATATCTCTCAATGATTGAATGTGTAACATTTTAGCTCATATGATTAGGAGTGTGGGATCGTGGAGGTAGTACTAAGAACAAGGATTAAAGGACTAAACATGTTGAATCAGTTGGGTTGGTTAATCTAGAGTTGTAAATCATACATGTTTGTCTCTTTTATTTATATGAACGCTAGAACCAAGGAGAAGCTTATAAAAGTGATAGTCAAGTACCTTAAGATGTTACCTTGCTTGAAGAGTGATGGTACAGTATCACCTTGTGGAAGCTTTCCTTTCTTAGCGATTGTGCATCGTGTTTGTGGCACCCTGTTGATATTTGGGAACGCAATAAGGAATTGATCCGCAAGCGCACGGATATTGGTGAGCACTTCACCCGAGAGGTTATCCAGAGTATCGTATTTATTTTTTTACCACTAGGAGAAAAAGTGCATCTGACTAACCGGTCTATTACTACTAACCTTTAGGCACAAAGAATGTCTTTCGATGTGAGTGATAAATAGAGAAGACTGCAACCGTAGTCTTCTTCTAACCTTGGTAAGGATGATCTACTGTTCTAATGGGGAGGCTAACGGAATCTAGACACCACAAAGGATGTTCAACCCGCACCTATAAACCCTATCCTTCCTGCTAACGAGATGTGATCTACAAAGGTAGCTCGGAATTGTCACGTTCCTCACTACTACCACGGTCCAGCTAGTCAGGGAATATCTATGAGTACCCCAGCCTAAACACCACGTTTACGCCAGCAATGATTACTCTAAACTCTACGCGAAGAGATTAAAGTAAACTCATAAACCATAAGAACAATAAAACAAGAACTTACTAGAATTTAGAAGTCGAATTACTGAAGAATCCTAGGAGCAAGCTTCGGGTTAGGAGAACTTGATCCCGCAGGTACAAGCTTGGAGTAGACACCGACAGGCCGGGCTTCCTCCAATCTACACCTCCACTCTATCTCTCTCAATCTAGTAGAAACTAGAAGATCTATTTCTACCTTACATTGGTTGCTAAGCCTAAAAAGAAATATTAATTAGAGAAGAGGTTTTCCTTCGAGGGCACCCCTCAGTCTCTAATTTCTTCATGTCTTCTCTAGGGGCCAGGGGGGTCTCCTTATATAGTCCTCCCCTTCTATGCGTTTTTGGGTCAATAGGCGAGGTCGTACTATGTTTTTCTTGATCCAATAGGTCGGTGGAATATCCTGAGCGAAGAGAGTCCCGAGAGCAATCCAGAGGGGGGCGGGCGCCCAGGTCACCAGGGCGGGCGCCCTGGGCCTGGCCCCTTTCGGCCTCCGTCTTCTTCCCGTGGCTTCTGGAGTCTTCTAGATGGTGGAAAATCGCGCGGTGCGTTGATATCTCTATGTAATCCCGACATGTGGGCCTTTCTTCCTTATTTCCTGATAACCCCCTGCAGAAACAGGTAAACAACAAAACTCGTGGAATTCTGTCAGATCAAACCCTAATTCTAGGTGTTGGTTGCATATTGGTCCTTTCTCTCGTGTATTTGATAACTAAAATTGATACTTAAGAACCGTCAACACACCCTCCATGGATCATCTCTCTATGATGAATGAGCTATGTCCTTCTTGTGCAAATTGTTAAACTTCATGTGTCACTCTCTTCGTCTCTGATGTGAGTTTATCTCAGGACTTCCCAAATCGATATTGAAAGTTTTTCTGCAGGGGTTAGTCCGACAAAAATATACCAATGTCTACACAAGTAGTTTTTAGTTCAATAACCGAACTAGACTCCATGTCTAATCAGATTAAGGAAGGTTGTTTAACCTAAGCACCATGCTTAATTTAAAAGCCAATAGAAGTATGTGCAGTACTTCCAAACTAACACTTACTAGTAAATAGACAAAGGTAGCATGGCAGCATTTATAGAGATCTACTCAAGTGGAGATGAAGTAGTGTGATTAGTATTTAACAAATTGAGCATGTCTTAAAGGTAGGGACAACCAACATAGCAACATGGCAAATGATGTTTTTATGTAAAGTACTCCCCCAAGCTTGAATTTTGCAGAATTCAAGTTTGGATGAATTTAATTCAATGTTGTATGATGATTGGTTGGACATACCTTGTGCTTGTCATTCATCCGATCTTCTTGCGCCAATCCTAGAAAGGTTAGTGACAAGAATACCCGAAGGAATATTTTTACAATTATCCTTATATGCTCAATACACAAGGTAATGTTGCAAATAATCAAAAACTCATGTTAAGATCTGATCAGTGCTTATTTTAGGACACTAAGCTTGTCCTTGGGAAACCTTCAATTTATGTCGGCGAAGTGGTTTCCCTTCCAACGCTGACCTAAATCAAGATCAACTCAACAAGATCTGCAATATTTATTATAGACATATGCATCGACAACCGCCCTTTTAAAGTTTTTATAAATAGAAAGGAAGAGGGGGTTGGAGATCTCAAATGTGGTGATGTTGGAGAGACCAATAGATTGGGAAGATGTTGCATATGAGCATGGAGTAAAAAAAGTGGCTATGAAATAAATTCCATGCTCATTAATGTTATCTTCGTCTCCAATCTGAATGTTCGGAGTTTCTCCTAGATTGGTCTCACCTATGTCCTCTTCTGTAGTTGGATGAATCTCATCTTCAAAGGGAGTCAAGAACTCACCATTTGAAATTGAGCCAAAGTCAGAATCCATTAAGGCTTCTTCCTTATCCATCCATTCTACACATTCTAGCCATTTAGAACTTGTGATCAAGACATGGGAGCTGATAGAATCTTCTCTATGGCTTAGCTCTCCTTCTATGGCATTACTTGACATGACATCCTTATGGTCTTCATGACTCCTATGGTTTGGTCGTCTTGATGGATTGCTAGGATCATCATGAGACTGAAAAGGAGAGGGATAAGAGGGGTCTCCAAGGTCAAGGATGGATTTAGAATTTGTGAATATGGTTTAGCTCTCCTTTACTTGATGTGTCATCCTCGACTTCTTCATAACAGGAACCAGGACATTCTCTAAGAGAACCATTATTGCGAGGATTTGAATTATCCCTGCTTGAAGGTCTCTTATGGAACCAGAAGTCTAAACCATCAGCATCTAAAAGATTTAAGGTCGGAATTCCTTCCTCCCTTGGAGGATTTTGGGGTATTGATGGTTTAGGATCGATAGCTAAAGTTTGGAATTGAAGTGGTTGTGATCTGCCTATCGAAACTTCTTCTTCTTGTCTAGGAACTGGTTCTGTCTCTTTCTCAGGGATATAAAAGCTAGGAGACTTTCCACTTAATAAATCAATCAAATTCCAAGCTTCACTAGCAGGTAGGTGATAGAAGGATCCTCTAGAGGCTGTATTCAAGGTTTGCTTATTTTCCCTACTAAGGCCCTCAAAAAAGTGAATTAGAAGAACTTCTTCTGGAATATTAAGCTTTGGGCCAGTGAGAGTAAGGTTAATAAAGCGGTCCCATGATTTCCTAAGAGATTCTTCTTCCAGTTGTCTAAAAGAAATAATCTCATGCCGAAGTTCTGCCACCTTGGAGATTGGAAAATATTTATAAAGAAAACTACTATATAACACCTTCCAATCTCCATGAACACTTCCTACTTTGAGTTTGTACCAATGTCTAGCTTTTCCCGTTAAAGAGAACGGAAAGAGCTTCCATTTAAGGGTCTCATCGGACATGCCTTCTATGCGAAGGAGGTCACACACTCGATAAAACTCTCTTAGGTGTGTGTATGGGTTTTCCTCACCTTCTCCTGAGAAAGATTGTTTTTGAACAAATTCTATGTATTCGGGGTCTATCTCAAAACTAGATGCTATGATAGGCTTTGAAGATTTTGGTGGTTCGAGATGTGTGCCCGTAGGTCTATGAAATTCATAGATAGACATGTTTGAATTCATAATAGACCAGAGATCAAGGATTAGATAAGAAGAAAGATTAGGAGAGATGAGGCAAAGGATAAAAGGAAAATATTTTTTTATTTTTTTTAGAAAATGATTAAGCTAGTTCGTAATCAACTCAGCAACCGTTTCCCCGGCAACGGCGCCAAAAATGCTTGTTGACACTTGCTAACACCACTTGAATACTAGGTTGTCATCCCCAGCATGGCACTAGAGTGGTATTTATACGCACAGAGATAATCCGCAAGCGCACGGATACCGTTGAAGCTTTTACCCGGTTAAAGGTTTTATCGTATCCACAGGGAAACGGGAGAACCAACTACGCTCTAACTTAACCAAGTTAAATAGATAGGTGTAAATAGGAAAGATGGTAGAATTGAATAAGAACAATATTAAAGGTAAGATAACAGTGAGTGATAATATGGGAATAGAGAATAGAGCAATTCTAGTATATGGGCGATGGTAGCAGAATAGAGAGGTTAACTATGGTTTCTCTACTTCAAAGGGGTATGTCTATGTCTGGGACAATCCACGTGATAAGAATACACCACAAAGGATGCTTATCCTTAGGCCGATAAACCCTACCCGTCCTGCTAACGAGAGGTGGACTACAGAGGACCAGCGTAACAGTCACCTACGCGGCCTACCACACGATCCAGCTAGACAGGGGATATCCACAAGTAATCTAAGTCTAAGCACCACTCTTACACCTATACTACAACTCTCACCTATAGCGTCCTATAGATTAGAATACTCAAAAGAGTTGTGAACCAGAACATACATAATTAGTAATTGCATAATGAATTAGAAGTAGATTACCAGAGTCATCCCATGAGCAAGCTTGATTAGAGCTTGATCATGACGAAGTACAACCGGAGGAAGAACCGACAGGCCGGCCTCTCCTCTAATCCTCCTTCGCTCTCCATCTTGCTACTATCTAGATCTACTCTAGTTTAGAGAAGAGAGGAGAGCTCTCATTTCTAAACCATAGCTTTTGCTTTGTCTATGAATAATGAATAATGATCAAGGGGTTCCTCCTCCAAGGGCCAGTGGTCCTGCTTATATAGTCCCCTCAAGTGAATCTGGGCCATCGGATCAAACCGACCTTGATTGAACGGTTTTCCTTGATCCTCAAAGGTGGTGGAGCATAATCCGTGAGACTCGTGCTGATTGGCCAGCAGAGGAGGGCGGGCGCCCAGGGGGGTTGGGCGGGCGCCCTGCCTATGGGCCCACTCGGCCTCCCGCTCGTTCGTGTGGCTTCTGGAACCTTCTAGACCGAGGAAAATTGGCGCACAAGTTAATATCTCTATGTAAACCTGATGTGTTGTCCTTTCTTCCATATTTCCTCATAACCCCCTGCAGAAATAGATAAATAGCAAAACTCGTGGAATTCTGTCAGATCAAACCCTAATTCTTGGTGTTGCTTGTATATTGGTCCTTTTCCTTATTTATTTCATGATTAAAATTGATACTTAAGAACCGACAACAAACACCCCCATACTTAGGCTTTTACTCGTCCTCGAGAAAAGGATGGTCTAGAAAGATATCTGGGGTTAAAATAGTGTAAAGCATTCTTTCATACCTGCAGGGTGTTATAAAAATCCACTGTGTACCGTAGTCAGAGAAATATATGGTCAAAAGTAGAGGTCCTTTCTTCTTCTCAATCCTGTCACTTGGAGTTTTTGTATATTTTTGAAAAGAAATTTAGCATACCTTTATCCTCATAGGTTCTCTCAGATTGCTCATTTATCTTTTGTATATCTTATTGAGGCTGTTTTAGTTTGCAGAAATTCTCAAGCATTCTTACCTTGCATTTATTGCCTGGTCAAAACGGGATCCCAGCAGAGGAATGCCATACTCTTAGATCAAAGACTTTGAAAATTAGAAACTTGTCAACTCTTACTGGCATATTGCTTATTAGAGGGACCATGGGCTATCATTTTCTCTGTTCTTTTTTTCAGGTGGATACAGAGGTACCCCTAATTCTACTGTCGGACACTTGTCCATTTTTTCTGCGATGTTGTCGAGCACTTGCTCCTTTTAATTTCCTCGAAATATTCATATTTTTGCATAGCCCATGCCTCTAATGCAATAATACTTCGAAAGTGTGAATCTTTCTAAATAAATGTCTTGATCTTAGGAGCATGATAAATCTCTCAACAAGGGTCTAACTCATTTTGAACAAACTCAATACAGAGCAGATATCTTTTATAATTATCGTAATTAATATTTTTAGGTTTAGCAGTCATATAAAACATTGAGGATGGTAGCTAGAATTTTTGAAGATTTTGAAATAAATTCTCCAAGCAACAATGATATCAAGAATAAGGTACTCATACTCTACCATCTCACATTCCACAGTGACTTAAGCAGCATAGGGTTTTTAAAATGATTTTTCAATAATTGCAGGTTTTCAAGAAATATCATAGAGTGAGATTAATCATGATTAGAAATATTTTTATCTTTTTAATTTATTATGTTAGAGAGAATATTCTGCGCGAACCAAGATATTTGTGTATGTATAACATGTGCAGAGTATGTACCTGAATCGTGGAGTGGTGTGGCCGAAGTGCGTTTGGCATGTTGGGGGATCTCCCCATACTTGTTTTCTGCTTACTTGCATAAAAATAAAGTAGAAACACACAAGACATAATAATAATAATAATCTTTTATAATCTCGAGGCATTTATTACAACTGACTAATAACGAACTGGATCTAATAATAAATCCAAGTCGAACCTAATCAAATCTAATGATGAACAACTAAGGTACACTACCTCAAGATCTAATCTAGATAACTTAGCAGCGCTCTAACTCCCTAATCTTCTTATTAGCACTAGCGAGATCACAATTAAGACCTAGTATAACGGCATTCTGGTTAGAGAGCTGCCTATTGATGGATTTAACCGAGGACTAGAGCTCTATGATAATCTTGTCTAGCCTACGAACGTCCTCATCTACATCTGCTATAGTCTTGCGGCGCTTAGGATGTGTCTCGAGAGCGTTGAGGGCGTGCTTCGGTGCTGTCTTTTGAGGGATGAAGCGGACTTTGGCTGCTCTAACCCCCTCGAAGTAAGGCCTCTCCTCGTCTGTGGTGTAGCGAACACTGCTGATCTCGCCGCTCCGGTTGGTCTTGACTCCGATGACCCGCTCATTGGGTCTGGGTGGCATGATCCTTGTGCCGGCTGGCACCTTGACGATGGCCTCCTTCTTGGCTGACGGCCCCTTGAGAAGTAGGGGCTACGGTGGCGCGGTGAGAACTGGTTAGGCATAGTAGGATTGGATGGAGTTGCGCTGGCGTGATGGCATGGCTGCTAGCTGTCGCTCTGTGTTGGCCGGGACAAGAGCGCAGGTGTCGGGGTCTTCCTTGGGCTTCTTGTTGAGGTCGTAGGGGACGACTTCCCAATCGTCATGGAACTCGTCGGACATTGGAGCAGCGAGGGACTAAGCAAGCTCTAATTGAGGAAGGAGCGAAGGCTTGAATGAATTGATGTTGAAAGCTGACGTCAGGGGTCTATTTATATAGGGGTCAAAAAGTGCCTCTAGGGTTTGCTCGGGCTACTCCCGCCGCCATGCGTGCGTAACAAACCATCTGCGTGATTATTGGGATAACCATAGATGAGTTTATCATGACGGAGGAGACTGGGGCCGAGGGGAGACAGGGGCTCGGCGCCCGCCCTCATCATCAGGGCGCCCGCCCTGTGCTTGACTCCTCTATGGGCCCGCCTCCTCGAGCATGCTTCTAGATGCAAATTTTATTTCCAACAATATATACGTGGTCCAAAAACGTTAGATTTAAAAGGTCGAGCTCTAATTCTCTATGGGAAGGTAAAAACGGATTACGTCTATTTCTTCTAATTCTTTATTGGGCTCTAAAAATAATTTAAGACGTTGACCATTTACCTTGAATAACGTACCTTCGTTATTTTAAAGTGTGATAGCTCCGTGGGATGATGAATTGATTACCTTGAATGGTCATTTGCATTTACTCCGAAGTTTTCCATGCCCGAAAAGGTTCACACTGGAATTAAAAAGTAATACCTTATCTCCGGGTGCGAACTCCTTCTTGATCATCTTGTCATGCCACCTTTTGACTCTTTCTTTGTAGATCTTCAAATTGTGATATGCTTTCTCTTGCCATTCTTCCAATTATGATAGTTGCATTCTTCTATAATCTTCTTATGGCCCAGTGTGCTTTGAACTCTAGTTCAACAGGTAGGTGGCAAGTCTTCCCGTACACCAATTGGTATGGGGACATTCCAATTGGGGTCTTGAATGCTGTCCGATATGCCCGGAGTGCATCAGATAACTTGTCCTTCCATGTCGTTCCCATCTCATTTACTGTCTTTTGAAAAATATTCTTGATTTGCTTGTTGGAAGTGTCTGCATGGCCACTTGTCTGAGGATGATAGGGGGTAGCGACGTTATGACGGATTCCATGTTTTGATAGATAGTGCTTGAAGCGTTTGTCAATGAAGTGTGCTCCTCCATCACTTGTCACTACTCTGGGGACTCCAAATCTTAGAAATATAATTTCTTCAAACATCCTCTTTGAACTGATGTTGTCGGTGTGTTTGCAAGGTAGTGCCTCTACCAACTTGGAGATGTAGTCAACTGCCACCAAGATGAACTCACACTTGTTTGATGGGGGAAATGGACCCTTGTAGTCTATTCCCCAGACATCAAAGAGCTCAATCTGAAGGTTGTTGGTGAGTGGCATGGCATCTCTTTATGTTTCCATGCCTTTGACATGGCCCACATCTTCTGATATGTTGCTTCGTGTCTTCATACATTGTAGGCCAGTAGAATCCACACTGCCAGATCTTTGAATGTGTACGGAATGCTCCATAATGACCTCCATATGGTGATGAATGACATCTGTCGATGATCTTCCATCCTTCCTCGGTGGTCACACATCTCCTAAGTAAGCCATCAGAGCATACTCAGAAGAGGTATTGCTCATCCCATATATGTGACCGACTTTCTTGAATAAGCTTGTTCTTGTTCACTCCTAGTGGTACATACTCTGAAACCATATAATTAACAATATCTACATACCAGGGGTCAGACCTGTTAATCCCGTAGAGCATATCGTCCCGGAGTGAATCATTAATGGGGGTTTCCTGTGGATTCTTAAAATGCATTTTAGACAAGTGATCGGCAATAGAACTTTCTACTCCCTTTATATCTTTTATTTCTATGTCAAATTCTTGAAGTAATAAGATCCATCTAATCAGGCGAGGTTTAGCATCTTTTTTAGTGAGCAGATATTTTAGTGCCGCATGATCAGTATAAACAATTATTTTAGCTCCAACCAAATAAGATCTAAATTTATTAATGGCAAAGACAACAGCTAGAAGCTCTTTTTCAGTTGTTGCATAATTAAGTTGAGCTCCTGTCAAAGTTTTACTGGCATAAGCAATTGCATTATTGTTTTTATTTCTAGTTTGTCCCAAAACTGCCCCCACAGCATAATCACTAGCATCACACATAATTTCAAAAGGCAATGACCAATCAGGGGGTTGAATGATTGGTGCAGAGATGAGTGCTTTCATTAATAAATTGAAAGATGTTAAACATGTATCATCAAATTCGAATAGTGACAAGGATAATTAATCTGATCAGCCACATATAAATATGATAAGCAGCTCAATTAGACACTCTAGAAAGTCATTATCATGGTATTAGAACGAACTACAAGAATATTTCCTAAGTTATTCTCAACTATACAGTCTCGCATTATCATAGTTAGTGCAATTATACTTAGCAATCATTGTGAGACAAGACTACGCCTATGCATAGTGATATTAGCAAGGAATATGAGAAACATCGTAATCACTCCCCTGTAATAATGTTCCTCTGCCAGCCCAATACATGAGAGGTGGACTATATAAGAATCAATGAAGCTGTCACTATCACGAACTACCCCGCGATCTGGCATATTGGGTACAATCGCAGATAAATACGATATAAGCACCACGCCTACACAATATCTATCATTTACCCATGGATCCAATGGATAAACGCTATATAATTCTAAACATGTATATAGATCCAATCTAACTAAGCCAAGTATATAACTATGATAAACTAAGAACAATATAATCTTGAATATAAACAAGTAGAGCAAAGTCATAAGCAATATATTGAAGTAGAACAAAGTCATATTCATAATATTGAAGAACAAAGATGAACAATTAGAAGAACAATTAGAGAATTACCAAGAATCTTCTTGACAGATCCGGAAACCAATCGAAGATTGACTCCTTCTAGTTCTAATCCTATATAGCTATGCTAATCTAGATGTCTAATTCATGTGGTGGCTCTAGGCTTGATCAGAGGCTTCTTCTCCCTTGAGGAATAATGAATTAGGGTTGAGAGGCTCTCTCCTCCAGGGGCCAGGGGGTCTGGTTTTATAGTCCCTCCAAGTGAATATGGGCCGTCGGATCAAACCGACATTGATTGAACGGTTATCCTTGGTCCTTTAGGTCGGTGGAGCGTAATCCCGAAAGAGAGTTCTGATTGGACTCTGAAGGGGGGCGGGCTCCCAGGGCCTGGCCCCGTTCGGCCTCCGCTTCGTTCTCGTGGCTTCTGGAGTCTTCTAGATGTAAGATAATTGTGCGGCACGTTGATATCTCTATGTAATCCCGACGTGTGGGCCTTTCTTCCATATTTCCTGATAACCCCCTGCAGAAATAGACAAACACCAAAACTCGTGGAATTCTGTTAGATAAAACCCTAAGTCTAGATGTTGATTTCATTTGGATCCTTTTCTTTGTTTATTTGATAATTAAATTTGATACTTAAGGACCGTCAACAAACTCCCCCAAGCTTACCTCTTGCTCGTCCCTGATCAAGGATAGACTCAGCGATGGATCAGAAGTTGTTGTAATATCTTTAAAAATTGACGGTACACATGCTTTTAAAGAAGGTCTCATCTCTGAGTTAGAGTAAACTGTCAAGACTTAAAACTTACTTACTTTACCTTTCACCATGGGACTTGTAACCGTCACTTCTGTCTTGAGTAGTTAAAAGATAGAACAGTCTAGTCAAGTGCCATGTCTCTTATTCTTGATCAGCTATAGCTCTGAAGTTATCACAGATTTTCAAATAAAACTCAGAGATTCCTTGTATGACTCTCTTAGATCTCTCTTTTGTGGTATTTCTAGATCCTTACCAAGGCAGTGATGGTATATGCCTTCTCTCTCACCCTATTCTAATAAGGCTTTGATATCTAGAGCTCATAGGTGGGAGATAAAGTATACATACTTACAAGACATTTATTGCATGGTCAAACCATGGATCCAAAGAAACAAGTCAATAAATCGAATCAAGATGTGCATGTGTGGCGAATGAATGGCGTATGGTGATGATGGTGATAACAATGGTGAAAGTCTAATTCTACTGGTGCTCTTTTGAGGGGATACATACCTTTCTTGCTCTTTAAAACTTTGAGGAGAATGAGATGCTCTGTATTTTCTTTTTCTTTCCTCTCAGGTGGGTATCTTGTACCCCTAATTCTACTGTCAGACACTTGTCCATTTTTACCTCTCGTCTCACTTTTTCTTTTCTTACGAGGTTCCGGGCACTTGCCCCTTTTTATTTCCTCGTATCTCTTTTTTTAGAGCACTCATCTCATGAGATAATATAGCAAGTGGTAGTAACCAAGATAACTTGAGCATTTATTTCATAGGGAAAAATAGAAATTTTTTGGCTATTCTCTCCCGGATTGGAGTAGAATATTTTTGGGTGGTTCTGGAGATATAAATGGGTGGATATATGTGGATGCGTACTTCTGGAGTAGAAGTTGCATGTGTGAGTGAATGTATAAGTGAATCTTGATTTAACCACATGACAAGCTCCTAAGGGTCTACACAGCTTGACCACACTCAATGCTCATAAGCAGTAAAAAGTATATGTGTGGCTCAAAGTCTAGCAAGCATGTATATATGGCTGTGGTATAAATTTAAACTCTCATCATACAGGAACTCATCATGTATTATTTTAAAGATTCTTCAAAGATAAAATTCTCCAAAATTCTAGCATCTCTAGGAACAGATAAACAGCGGCTCAACCTTCCCATATCGTATCCGTAGGTTTGGTGCACTACTTCCATGGTTCAGCCACCACTTAGCTATATACAAGTGAAAAGAGAAGGCAATTTTAATTCTAAGGTTTGCCCTTGCATTGTCAGTCACAACTTGGACTACATTTTGCACCCCTAATTCCTCAATACAACGATCAACCAGGTCAAAGATGTATCTGCCATCTTTCTTCTCAGCTGAGCAATCCACTGAATCAAGAAAATAAATACCATATGCACTATGAACTACAGAGTTCATCACACCTCTACCTCTCTTATCTGTCCAAGCATCTGTCATAATTGAGCAACCATGTAGCTCCCATGATTCTTGATGGGACTTCAATGACTCATGTACTTTCCTTTTCCTTTTCTATAAGAATTTCCCACTCATCTCATATGGAGTTGGGCCTCTCAAATTTCTGCCAACCTCAATACATCTATCAACTAGGTCAAAGATGTATCTGCCATCTTTCTTCTCAGCTGAGCAATCCACTGAATCAAGAAAATAAATACCATATGCACTATGAACTACCAAGTTCATCACACCTCTACCTCTCTTGTCTGTCCAAGCATCTGTCATAATTGAGCAACCATGTAGCTCCCATGATTCTTGATGAGACTTCAATGACTCCTGTACTTTCCTTTTCCTTTTCTATAAGAATTTCCCACTCATCTCAAATGGAGTTGGGCCTCTCAAATTTCTGCCAAGATCTCCTATAGCCTCAAGCATAAGATCAAAGCTAGGCAATGAAACAGTGTTGTGTGGGATCCCTGCTTCATAAAAGAATTGGCAAATGTACACACATGCCCTATCCCTCTTCTCCTCTCTTTTTTCAGTAGACAACTTGAACTGAACCTTATTTTGAACACTAGATTTCCCCTTCCTTCCAGCAACTATTTCTTCTAGTGTAAGTTTACAGAACTTGTCCATAGGACCACCTGAAGATGTTCCTTTGTTGCTCACCTTCTTCAGCACAATCACTGAATTGCCTTCTCCATCACTTTGTTCCTCTCCTTTCGAATGACTCAGATCAACTTCAGCTCTGTCATCTTCTTTGTCCTGTTTTTTCTTTTGCTTGATGTCCAACTTCTTTGACAGCAACTGAAACATGGAACTTTGCACGTCAGATGGGACTTTATTGCACTTTGCAACACCAAAACCAGGAACTTTGCCAAGGTGATACTTGATTCTAGTAATGCCACCATTATAGATGTTGTTACAATAGTTACACTTCAGAGAATTCTTCTTGTTCACATCAGGCATTGTGCAGTGCTTCCAGGCTGGGTCAGTTGGCTCAGCCACAACATCATTTACTTGTGTCGAGGATATCAGTAAGGGGTATCCCAACTGATGCACATAACGAGACTGCCCGTACACAGGATGAGGCCCCCAACTCGACGCTCTAATCAGTCACACGCACTCTCATCGACGATCGCAGCCTCGAAGACGGAAAAAGCGTCGAGCGAATCAATCAGGGCTCGAGCGTCCACTACCGTTGAATACGGGAACAGGCTCGAGCGAACCGGAAGGCGTCGAGCACAAGGACGCCGCCCACCGCCTGACGCGCGCAAGGGAACCGGGGCATTTAATGCGTCTGTCGTGTTCTCACCTCACACGCCAGTCACGGGAAGCATGATAGGAAACAAGCACCCGTCCCGTCATTCTTTTTGCAGCCTTCCCCACCAAACAACCCAGAATGTGTCAGGGCGCGGGAAGCAGGGATGGAACGTCTAATCAGGACCCCCTCGAGACATCCAAGGTCAGCGCTCTGGACACTAGGGCGTTACAAGGCGTCCGACCCTCGACCAGACATGTTTCCTTCTTGGGGAAGGGTTGGGCGTCGACTGACAACTCTGCGACCACTCCGACATATCCGCCTCTATACCGTACAAGCGTGCAACCGATGAACCAGTCCAAGACAGCACACAGAGTAGGATACCGGGGCAAGCATAATCATCATCAAGCTACGAGGACGGGACGGCTCGAGACCACGCCCGTACGGAGGCCTCGAGTAGGTCAGCGCGCCATGACTCTATCGACCCCTACTGTGACACCTATACTTGTACCCTGGGCTTCTCCTTGGAACTATAAAAGGGGAGGCCCGGGAGCGAACACAGGGGGCATGACATCACACAACACTACACCCATACGCAGTAGAACTTCCACCTTACTCCATACCACGCTTGTATTCACCCCTGTACAAGCACTTAGGTGCAGAATAATATAAACTCTCTCCCCCCGCTGGACGTAGGGCCTTCTCTTGCCCGAACCTGGATAAACCTCTGCGTCTTTTTGCATCACCATCTGGAAAAGGGAGCACGCATACAAATTCACTCGTCTGTGTGACCCCCCGTGAGGAAAAACTCCGACAGTTGGCGCGCCAGGTAGGAGTCCTGCGTGTTTTTCATCGATTTCCCATTCTTTTCCAGATGACCACTCTTTCTTCAACGATTCCGCGCTCCACGGTGATTTGGTTTGGGAGTCTCGAGTTCATGTCTACTGGCTCCAGCTATGACATGATCTTGCTCTCGATTAAAGGACCGGGAGGAGCCCGCGTTGCGCCAACCCGTATGGGGGCCCCGAGACGTCCTCACCACCACGCCTCCCCGCCCAAGAAGAGGCGTGGACAGCACCACCATCGCCCTTCTGCCTCGCCACGACCAGCAGTCCGTGCCAGGCTGGAGACGGCACGAGAGCCGATAGCCCCGCGCACCACGGGCACGACGGCTCAGTGCCGCGAGGACCACACGACGACAGGAGGTGACGCACCCCGCGCACTCTCCCCCACCACCAGGCTACATCCACACGGGCTGTTCGCCTCAAGAGGAGCCTTGCCGTTCGGCCTGGACAATGCCGCAGCGTCACTCGCCCGGGTGATATGCCCAAACGCCCAGACGTACGTGGAGAGACCGATGGTCCTCCCACGCGACCCTGAAGCATGACCGCGGGCATCCGAGCAACCAGACTTCTCGCAGGTACAAGGCCTCCGCCGCCTGGGCCCTGGACGGTACACGATCACCTCCCTTATGCAGAGGCTGCTGGAGGAAGGACACGGATGCTTCTACGCCGCCGAGCCGGACTTCGGCTCGGAATTCGACAGCCACGACCCTAGTAGGGAGTGTTTCCGTGTCGACGAAACGGTGGAAACTACCGACGAGACACAAGACGCTGTTGCAGGCGGGCGAGCCCCCGCAGCAAGGGAAGACCCTAGGACGCCTGGAAATGACGGTCAAGTCGACTCCCCTCTGTAAGAAGACAGAGCCGCGCAAATTGCGCAGCTACGAGAGCTCAAGGCAAAGCTTGACGAGGACCGCGAGCGCCTTGTCCTGCTTGAGCAGATCCTCGAGCAGGACCTGCCTTACCCGCCTGGTGGAAGTGTCCACAGACAAGCTCGAGAGGTACACCGACACATCGTCGGAGACGCAGAGCCAGAGCAGCCCGTCAGCCGTTTCCCTCGAGCAGGCCAGAACGTTGTGGCAGCAACAATGCTACTGCGAAACATGCCGGAACCGTCGAACTCCCAAGCTCGACGCATCCGAGACGAGGTGCAGACTTTGCTCCAGGTGGCGGCAGTTCAGCAAGCCGAAAGCTCGGCTTCTTGACGTCGAGGAGCTGCCACCAAAAAGCGCGATAAGCCATCCCAAAACGAAAAGGAGGTGTCAGTCCATCAGTAGCCACCCCCTCGAGGGAAAAAGACCACGCTCGTTCTCCCCGTCGACAATCAGCGTTGACACGACGCGCGACGCGACAGTGAAGAGAATCGACGCCGTCAGTACGGGGACGCGGAAGAGCGCGGTTACAGCGCCCATCGCGGCGGGAGGTACGACAGCCCACCCCGACAAGGTAGTTGCCCCTGGCGTCTACCCGCTCGTCGTTGACCCCATCATCGTCAACACCCGGCTCTCAAAGGTGCTGATGGACGGCGGCAGCAGCCTCAACATCATCTACCTCGAGACCCTTGACCTCCTAGGCATCGACAGGGCGCGGCTCCAGAGGGGGGGGTGAATAGGCGTATCTTAAAAACCTGACACTCAAAAACTCAAGATGCGGAAGTTAAATGCCTGCCGGTACTACCGACAGTTTGGGCCTGTACTACTGGTGTAAGACAGCCAGTACTACCGACACAACTGTTGGTACTACCGACACCCTAAGAGAGCTACGAAATCAGAGTATATTGAGTTTTGATTTTAGATCTGAGAGTTACCCCACTCTCCTAGATGTAGTAGAGGGTGATGTTGAGGTTCCCCTTGGCTTGGTTCTTCTCCAAAACGTAGATCGGCCCTTGTTCACCTATGAAAGGGAGTAGAGAGGAAGAACACGAAGAACACAAGAACAAGGGTAGTCGATGCTACCTCCACAGCAAGACAAGATATTTTTCCCGAGGTTCGGCAATCCCCACGAAGGAGTTCCTACGTCCCCGTTGTTGAGGTGACCACGAAGGTCCGACCACTTAGGTCTCCTCCCTCAAGCAACCACACAGGTTAGCTCAAGATTTCCACTAAGAATCAAAGGGTTATACAAACACTTCGGGGTGCCCTCACAAATGAATCAACACGGGCAACCACGAAGAAAGCCTAGCCGGCTAGGGTTCCAAGAACCCAACAGTAACAAATGCGAACCAAACCGGCAAGACGAAGAATCCAAGTGCTCAAGTCACAAATCGAAGCTCCCAACTCTCTAATCTCACTTCTCTAGCTCGAATCTCTCAAGGAGTGAAGTGTAGGAGCAAAGAGGGAGAGAGAGTGGGTGAGACAAAGCTTGGAGACTGATTTCTCAGATGTAGAGTTGAAGGAATGGGAGAGCTAACGGTTAGAAATGAGGGAAGAGGTATTTATACATAGGTCCTGAACAACTGCCGGTACTACCGGGGCAACCACCGGTACCACCGGCTACCTCAGATCTAACGGTAAGAAGTCTCTAGGATTTGCAAGAAATAAGCCTACCGGTACCACTGGGCTTTTGTTGGTACTACCGACCATTGCCGGTACAACCGGTGGAAGGCCGGTACCACCGGCAGTTCAAATCTCCGCAACCAAAGTCAGCGTAGATTTGGCCTGCCGGTACTACCGACGTTTCACACCGGTACTACTGGTGCTGGCCGGTACCACCGGCCCGAGCCCGGTACTACCGGTAGTTCATTTTCTCGCAAAACTCAGGAGAAGGGCTGGCACTGCCGGTACCACCGGCCCTGAGGGTTGGTACTACCGGGTCACCCTGGCAGAGAAGAAAATTCCTAGTTGTTTCATGCGTGCAAGTGTGTCTCTCAAGCGCAAGAGCTAAGTTGACCTGAGCACTCTTATCCTCATCTTACCAACTTGATTTGCATCCCTCTTGATAGTGCGGCGTTTCCTATAACTCAAACAAAGAATAAAAACTTTGTAGCCACTTAAGTTGAAACACCGTTCATCCATTGGAAATTTAGAGGTGCTATAATTCACCGAATGTTTTTGTTCAATTCCATCAATGGACTAACACCTGTGGATTATGCTCGATAAACATGTTAGTCTCTAATTTGGTTGTCATTAATTATCAAAACCCACATCGGGGGCGAATGCACTTACAGTCTCGAAGCTCGAGGCCCTGGCCGCAGAGGCTCCTGAGCCCAAGCGCCACGCGGGCAGCTTCAAACTGGCAGAAGTGACAAAGAAGATCCCGCTCGACCCCAACGGCTCTGACGGCAAGTCGCTGACGATCAGCGCCGACCTCGGCCTCAAATAGGAAGCTGTGCTCATCGACTTCCTCCGTGCGAACGCCGACATGTTTGCATCGAGTCCCTCGGACATGCCGGGCATACCGAGGGAGGTCGCCGAGCACTCCTTGGAAATTCAAGCCGGTTCCAAGCCAGTGAAGCAACGGTTGCGCCGCTTCAATGAGGAGAAGCGCAAGATCATTGGTGAGGAGATTCAAAAGCTTTTGGCGGCCGGATTCATCAAGAATGCAAGAAAGAAAAGGACTTATAGCTTATCATAACCATTCATAAACAACATTGCATCAGCACAATCCCAAATCATCTAACACAAGCAGGATATGACAAATAAGCTTAGGTGTTCAGCCTACAATCAACCATCACACACACAAAGTTTAAGTTTACCACATGGTTCACCACACGAGATAATCCTAATACCAAGCCTAATACCATATGCGATAAGCCTAACACTCCCCCTTTGGCATCAAATGCCAAAAAGGGTAGGCTTCATCAAGCTCCAAGGGGCAAAGGCAGTAGGTGAACTACTCAACATTATCATCATCATCATCATCATCATCATCATCAAAGGCACCGGTTCACTAAAAACCTTGCTGCTGCTCAAACTCAGTGTCACGCTACACCTCATCATCCTGTGCTGCACCATTGCCATTATCATCTGTTGCTAGCCCTTTCCCTTTGCTTGGACGTAGCCTAAATACATCTGACATTCCAGTCTAGGTGCTTACTGTCTTGCTAGAATGCAAAGCCAATGACTTGCTCAATGATATACATGAGATACAGAGCATAGGGGAAGGACTGGTTGGAGGTCTAGGAACCCTCCTCAATGTGATGCCACAGGAGATCTGTCACACTGAACCTCTTCTTAAGCCCAAAGCAAACAAAGATGGTTGCATCATGATTCTAAACTGAAGTAGCATCACCAACCTTGCGGTCAATAGTAGCACGGAGCAAATTGTTGAGCACATAGAAATAGGGCTTTAGACCTTCTGTCTTACCATTTGCCTTAGTCGGATCAACATTAGGCTGCTTCAATGAAATCAGCCCTACCCACACCATTTGGATGATGACCATATAAGCTAGGAGCATCACAGTCATGGTGATCAAACCCAAGAAGGTGGGAGAACTGGCGGTAATCATAGTGGCAGTGAAGGCCCTCAGTCATATAGTGAAGTATCTTGTGCTCTACATCAATATAAACTGTGGCCCAAAACTGACAAATAACCTTTGTGTTCCAGTTATGCTTGAATGTCATAAGTTGCAGGAGGTCAAAAACCAGTGAGCAAAAATTCTAAAGGAGGTGAACCACATAGTATACTCAAACCAACTCAAATTTGTCCAGATTTCATGAAGCCATTACATAACTATGGACACATTTGAGCTGTGAAAAATAGATTTTGAAAAAATCATACAATTTTTCACAATAGTTTTTGCCTATTCGAATACACACATGCACACACTAAACATAATACCAGCCCTAGATGCACAAAGGTAAAGCAAAGATCCTGTCGAGGGTATCAGTAAGGGGTACCCTCAGCGATGCGCATTACGAGATTGCCCGTACGCGGGTCGAGACCCCCAATTCGACGCTCTAATCCCGCGTATGCGCCGCCATCGACGGCCGCAACCTCGAAGACGGAAATAGCGTCGAGCGAATCGATCAGGCGTCGAGCGCGAGGGCGCCACCCGCCGCCTGACACACGCACGCGGGCCGGAGCATTAAATGTGCCCGATGCTTCCCCACCTAACGCACTGGTCACGGGAGGCGCGATAGGGAACAAGCTTCCGTCCCGTCAGTCTTTTTGCAGCTTTCCTACCGAACGACCCGGGGTGTGTCGGGACACAGGAAATAAGGATGGAGCGTCTAATCGGGATACCCTCGAGACACCGAAGGTCAGCGCTCCAGATATCAGTATATTACGTGGCGTCCGACCCTCGACCAAACAGGGTCCCTTCCCAGGGACAAGTTGGGCGTCGACTGACGACACTACAGCTACCCTGCCGGATTCGCCGCCATATCGTACAGACATGCAATCCCAGAACCAGTGCAAGGCGGCGCGCAGGGTAGAACGCAGGAGCACGCGTAATCATCACCGGGCTATCAGGATGGGACGGCTCGAGGCCATGCTGCACAGAAACCTCGAGTAGGCCGGCGCTCCATGCGGCTAACGACCCCTACTCTAACGTCTACACATGTGCCCTGTGTCTCTCCTTGGAGCTATAAAAGGAGAGACTCAGGAATAGAAGGGGGAGGGATCAGAACACAAGAACACACACACACGTAGTAGAGCCATACACTTCATATCACGCTTGTATTCGCCCCTGTACGAGCACTTAGGTGCAAGATAATACAAACTCTCTCCCCCCGCTGGACGTAGGGCCTTCTCTTGCCCGAACCAGGATAAATCTCTGTGTTTTCTTGCATCACCATCCGAAAAAGGGAACACGCATATAAATTTACTCGTTGGTGTGACCCCCCGGGGGAAAACACCGACAGTTGGCGCGCCAGGTAGGGGTCCTGCGTGTTTTTCATCGATTTCCCACTCCTTTCCGGATGGCTACTCTCGCTTCGTCATTTCCGTGCTCCACGGTGATTTGGTTTGGGAGTCTCGAGTTCATGTCTACGGGCTCCGGCTACGACATGATCTTGCTCTCAGTCAAAGGACCAGGAGGAGCCCGCATTACGCCAGCACGGTTGAAGGCCCCGAGACGCCCTCACCACCACGCCTCCCCGCCTTAGAAGAGGCACGGACAGCGCCACCGCGGCCCCTCTGCTTCAGCACGACCAACAACTCATGCGAGGCAGGACGTGGGCCACAAGTCGGCAGCACCGTATAACGGAGCAACAATCACGACGACTCAGCACCGCGCGACGATGGGAGGGGACGCGCCTTGCGCGCTTTCCCCCACCGCAGCTAGGCTACTCCCACGCGGGTTGTTCTCTCCAAGAGCGGCACTGCCGTTCGGGTTGGACAACGCCGCGGCATCGCTCGCTAGGGCGATATGCCCAAACGCCCAAACATACGTAGAAAGACCAATGGTCTTTCCACGTAGCTTTGAAGCACGGCGGTCGGCGCCTGAGCTACCGAACCTTTCCCGAGTACGAGACCTCCGTCGTCTAGGCCCCGGACGATATTCGATCACCTCCCTCAGGCAACGATTGCTGGAGGAAGGACGTGGGTGTTTCTACGCCGCCGAACCAGACTCCGACTCCGAGACAGACAGCTATGACCCTACGAGGGAATGCTATCACATCGACGGGGCGGCAGAAACCACTGACGAGACACGGGATGCTGCTGCGGGTGGTCGAGCCCCCGCGGCACGAGAAGACCCCAGGACGCCTGGGAACGACGGACAGCTCGACCCTCTTCCTCAGGAAGACAGAACCGCGCAGCTCGCGCAGCTGCGGGAGCTCAAAATGAAGCTCGACGAAGACCGCGAGCGCCTCGTCCTGCTCGAGCAAATCCTCGAGCAAGACCTACCCTACCCACCGGGCGGAAGTGTCCGCAGACGCGCTCGAGAGGTACATCGACAGATCGTCGGCGACTCAGAGCCAGAACAACCTGTCAGCCGTTTCCCTCGAGCAGGCCAGAATGTAGTGGCTGCGACGATGCTGTTGTGTAACATGCTAGAGCCGTCAAATTCCCAGGCCCGACGCATTCGAGATGAGGTACAGACGTTGCTCCAGGTGGCGGCAGTTCAACAAGCCGAAAGTTCGGCGTCTCGGCGGCGAGGAGCCACCACAGAGAAGCGCGACGAACAGCCTATAAACGAAGAGGAGGTATCAGTCCACCAACAACCTCCCCCTCGAGGTAGAAAGACCGCTCTCATCCTCCCCGTCGACAATCAACGTCGACGCGACGCGCGGCACGACATCAAAGAAAATCGACGCCGTCGGCACGGAGACGCGGAAGAGCGCGGTTATAGCGCGCATCGCGGCGGGAGATACGACAGCGACGAGGACCGGGTGGCCCCCGAGCCACCAGGTCCACGGGTGTTCAGCAGGGCGATCCGCAGCACGCCCCTGCCCAACCCGTTTCGACCCCCGACCAGCATCGCGAAGTACAATGGAGAAACCAAGCCAGAGTTATGGCTGGCCGATTTCAGGCTGGCTTGTCTGCTAGGAGGCGCTCGAGGGGATGATCGAGCCATCATCAGACAGCTACCCCTTTTCCTCTCCGACACCGCCCGTCGATGGCTCGAGGAACTCCCTGCCAATCAGATTCACAACTGGGTTGATCTGGTCAGAGTCTTCGAGGGTAATTTCAAAGGGACCTATATACGGCCAGGGAACTCGTGGGACCTCAGCAAATGCAAGCAGAAGTCAGGAGAGACCCTTCGGGAGTACGCTCGACGCTTCTCGAAGCAGCGCACTGAGTTGCCACACATCCCCGACCACGACGTCGTCTTGGCGTTTGTCTCGGGCACCACCAGTCGAGACTTGGTGCGGGAATTAGGTCGCAATCGACCTCAGACCGTCGACGAGCTGATGGACGTAGTAGCTAACTACGCGGCAGGGGAAGAGGCAGTCGGCGCCTTCTTCAGCTCAGAAGGAAGAAAAGGCAAGCAGCCCGTCGGTGAAGGTGGGACTTCCAGCCGAGGCCTCAAGAAAAATAAAAAGAAGCAGAAAGTGCGGCAGTTCCACCAGGAAGATTCAGGCGACGACCTCGTCGCCGCCATGGATCGAAAGAAGCCGCGAGGCCCTCCGGAGGGAGGTATCTTCGACAAGATGTTGGAGGAGCCGTGCCCTTACCATAAGGGAGGTGCCAACCACAAACTCAAGGACTGTCGTATGCTGAGAAAGCATTTCGACAGTCAGGGGTTCAAAAAAGATGCGCGTGATGACTCCAAGAAGGAGAAGGCTGGCGGCAAGGAGGACAACAAAGATGACGACGGCTTCCCCGCCGTCCACGACTGCTACATGATCTATGGCGGGCCTTTGACTCAGTTGACCGCGAGGCAGCGCAAAAGGGAGCGTCGCGAAGTCTTTACAGCAAGAATGGCGGTGCCCCAGTACCTTAGCTGGTCGAGCACTCCCATCACTTTCGACCGAGAAGACCACCCTGACAAAGTAGTCGCCCCAGGCGTCTACCCGCTCGTCGTCGACCCCATCATCATCAACACCCGACTCTCGAAAGTGCTGATGGATGGTGGCAGCAGCCTCAACATCATCTACCTCGAGACCCTCGACCTCCTCGGTATCGATAGAGGACGCCTCCAGCCGAGCGCCGGCGGTTTCCATGGCGTCGTACCAGGGAAAAAGGCACTGCCAGTAGGTCGAATCGACCTACCGGTCTGCTTCGGCACGGCGGCCAACTTCAGGAAGGAGACCCTCACCTTTGAGGTGGTTGGGTTCCGAGGCACGTACCACGCCATCATCGGGCGCCCGGGCTATGCCAAGTTCATGGCTATACCCAACTACACATACTTGAAGCTGAAGATGCCTGGTCCCAAAGGCGTCATCACTGTCAGTTCCTCCTTCGAGCACGCGTACGAGTGCGACGTCGAGTGCGTCGAGTACGGGGAGGCGGTCGAGAGCTCCACCGAGCTCGTTGCAAAGCTCGAGGCCATGGCCGCTGAGGCTCCAGAGCCTAAACGTCACGCGGGCAGCTTCGAGGCGGCGGAAGGAACTAAGAAGATCCCGCTCGACCCCAACAACTCCGACGGCAAGGTGCTGACGATCAGCACCGACCTTGACCCCAAATAGGAAGCCGTGCTCGTCGACTTTCTCCGTGCGAATGCTGATATGTTTGCATGGAGCCCCTCGGATATGCCGGGCATACCGAGGGAAGTCGCCGAGCACTCCTTGGAGATTCGAGCCGGTTCCAAGCCAGTGAAGCAGCGGTTGCGCCGATTCGACGAGGAAAAGCGCAAGATCATTGGCGAGGAAGTCCACAAGCTTTTGACGGCCGGATTCATCAAGGAGGTTCATCATCCTGACTGGTTAGCGAACCCTGTATTAGTTAAGAAAAAGAATGGGAAAATGAGGATGTGTGTCGATTATACTAGTTTGAATAAAGCATGTCCAAAAGTTCCCTTTCCATTGCCACGCATTGATCAGATTGTCGATTCTACCGCGGGATGTGAAACCCTTTCTTTCCTTGATGCTTATTCTGGTTACCACCAAATAAAAATGAAAGAGTCCGACCAGCTCGCGACCTCATTCATCACACCTTTTGGGATGTATTGCTACGTGACCATGCCATTTGGGCTACGAAACGCGGGAGCCACGTATCAACGTTGCATGCTCCACGTATTTGGCGAACATATAGGCTCAACGGTCGAGGCCTACGTCGACGACATTGTCGTCAAGTCAAAGCGACGGGGAGACCTGATCCAGGACCTCGAGGTTGCCTTCGGCTGCTTACGCACCTGCCGGATCAAGCTCAATCCCGAGAAGTGCGTTTTCGGCGTGCCTCGAGGCATGCTCCTAGGATATATTGTTTCGCAGCGCGGTATCGAGGCCAACCCCGAGAAAGTCTCGGCCATCACGAGAATGGGGCCAATCTGAGACATCAAGGGTGTGCAGAGAGTCACGGGGTGCCTGGCGGCTCTGAGCCGTTTCATCTCGAGACTAGGAGAAAAGGCATTACCATTATATCGACTCCTAAAGAAGGTCGAGCGCTTTTCTTGGACCCCCGAGGCCAAGGAAGCGCTCGAAAAGCTGAAAAAGACGCTGACCTCGGCACCAGTCCTGGTTCCACCTCAACCTGCAGAGCCACTGCTCCTCTACGTTGCGTCGACGACCCAAGTCGTCAGTGCGGCGGTGGTGGTCGAAAGACAAGAGGAGGGTCATGCGCTGCCGGTCCAAAGGCCAGTCTATTTCGTCAGCGAGGTGCTTTCGGAGACCAAGGCATGTTACCCCCAAATCCAGAAGCTGATCTATGCCGTAATCCTTGCCCGTCGCAAACTGCAGCATTACTTCCTTGGACATCCTATCACGGTGGTCTCTTCTTTCCCCTTGGGCGAGATAATCCAGAGCAAGGAGGCCACGGGAAGAATAGCTAAGTGGTCGGTCGAGCTCATGAGCGAGACTCTCACTTACGCGCCTCGAAAGGCCATCAAATCGCAAGCCCTGGTAGACTTCGTCGCGGAATGGACAGACTCCCAGCTTCCCCCGACTCAGGTCCAGGCGGAGCTGTGGACAATGTATTTCGACGGTTCACTCATGAAAACTGAGGCCGGGGCCGGCTTGCTGTTCATCTCACCCTTGGGCGTCCACATGAGGTATGTAATCAGGATTCATTTTGCCGCATCTAACAATGTCGCAGAGTATGAGGCCCTCGTCAACGGTCTCAAGATCGCTATCGAGTTGGGAGTCCGACGTCTCGACGTCCGAGGTGACTCCCAACTCGTCATCGACCAAGTAATGAAGACCTCGAGCTGCCACGACCCAAAAATGGAAGCATACTGCAAGGAGGTCCGTCGACTCGAAGACAGGTTCCACGGCCTCGAGCTTGTCCACGTCGCTCGACGCTACAACGAGGCAGCCGACGAACTCGCCAAGATCGCGTCTACCAGAGGCACAGTGCCGCCTGACGCATTCTCAAAGGATCTTCACGAGCCATCCGTCGACCTAGGCACGGGGGCTGGCGTCGACGCCACCACCGCCCAACCAACCAATGCTGTCGATACGCTCTTGATGGTGGAAGAGGTGATGGAGATAGAACGACGACCAGATCGACCATTCGACTGGCGCACCCCGTTCCTCGACTGCCTTATCCGCGGCGAGTTGCCAGAGGACAAGACAGAAGCTCGTCGTATCGCTCGACGGGCCAAATCATATGTAATCTATGGCGAAGACAACGAACTATATCGACGGAGCCCGACGGGGATCTTACAACGCTGCATCACCGTAGAAGAAGGCCGAGGACTCCTCGATGACCTGCACTCGGGGGCTTGTGGCCACCACGCCGCTCCGCGGACCCTTGTAGGGAACGCTTTTCGGCAAGGCTTCTACTGGCCAACGGCCATGGCGGATGCCATCGAGCTCGTGCGCTCGTGTCATGGGTGCCAGTTCTACGCCAAGCAGACGCATCTTCCCGCCCACGCTCTTCAGATGATCCCCATCACCTGGCCGTTTGCGGTATGGGGGCTCGATTTAGTAGGACCTCTACAAAAGGCGAAAGGAGGGTACACCCATTTGCTGGTGGCCATCGACAAGTTCTCCAAATGGATCGAAGCTCGACCCATCACCAACATCCGCTCCGAGCAGGCCGTCCTCTTCTTCACCGACATCATCCATCGGTTTGGGATCCCTAATGTCATCATCACCGACAACGGCACCCAGTTCACCGGCAGAAAGTTCTTGGATTTCTACGATCAGCATCACATCCGTGTGAACTGGTCCGCAGTAGCCCACCCTCGAACTAACGGCCAGGTTGAGCGTGCCAACGGCATGATTTTGCAAGGACTCAAGCCAAGGATCTACGATCGATTGAAGAAATTTGGCAAGAAATGGGTCGAGGAGCTTCCTTCAGTTATATGGAGCCTTAGGACAACCCCAAGCAGGGCCACAAAATATACCCCGTTCTTCATGGTCTACGGCTCTGAGGCTATCCTCCCCACAGACCTCGAGTATGGGTCACCTCGACTCAAGGCTTACAACGAGCAATCGAACAAAGAGACTCAGGAAAACGCGGTCGACCAACTCGAGGAGGCTCGAGACATGGCCCTCCTCAACTCTGCTAGATATCAACAGAGACTCCGACGCTACCACGACAAGCACGTGCGCAAGAGGGACCTCAACGTAGGCGACCTTGTCCTACGACGCCGGCAAAGCAACCAAGGACGCCACAAGCTGGCTCCACCTTGGGAAGGCCCGTATGTGGTGGCCGAGGTTCTTAAGCCAGGAACGTACAAACTGGCGGACGAAAAGGGGGCAGTCTTCACCAACGCATGGAACATCGAACAGCTACGTCGATTCTACCCCTAGAAGTCCTAAAACTTACGTTCCTGCATTTTGTACGAAGACTTTGTAAGTGAACGCATGAATAAATAAAGTCTTTCCCTCGAGCAGCTTCTTTCTGTACCAAAAATAGTTACGAGTCATAGTCTCGACGTCAAAAGGGGATGCCGACCATGACCCATCATAGTCCGCACCCCCTCGGGGGCTACCAGGGGGACGACCCCCCCCCAAGTGTCGAAAAAGCCAAGAAATTTTCTTTTCTTACTTAGTAAACCCTGCACGGTTCGAGTAGCTAAGACGCCTCGAGCCCCTCAAGGGCCGAGGGATAACGAGCCAGAGAACTCCCACGCCTTCGGGCTACGGAAACTCTACTCACTTCCTCATCTTTAAGGTAATCGAGGTCGTTTTTGACGAAGATCAAGTAAGGGATACGAATGTAGAAACAAAGAAAAATAAAAGGACCTCGAGCGGAAAGACAAATAAGCAGTTAACAATTACGAAAAGATACTATATCATGTAACAGCAAAAATTAATAAAGTATCGTACAAGGGGCCTCAGGCGCCCTGAGCAGGCTCGCAGACCTCAGTCAACGGCACGATCCTCACCGCCCTCGCCTCCGCCCGAGCTAGCCTCAGGAGGGAGCACCTCAGGCTCGAAGAGCTTGGCCAACCTTTCCCCAGGAGCCTCCGCGTCGTCGATCAAGGCATGGAGCCTCTCCTCGTTCTCCGCGTCGGTCTTGGAGATGTCGGTGACGAAGCCATGGGACACCACCTCCATGTCGTAGGAGAAGCCCGAGCAGACAACCGCCATCGCCCGCTTCACCCCGATGTGGAGGGCATCCCGCACCCGATCTCGCAGCGTTGCGCCTATGTAGCACAACTGGTCGATCAGGGCGTCGCCTCGGGCGTCTTCCCTCGACTCATCCATAGGCTCGACCTCCCAAGAGGTCGAGAGATCGCTTATCGCCGTCCGCACTCGACGGTTCAAAGCAACCTCAGCCTCGAGTTGAGCCTTGGCGTTGCGAGCCTCGGCTTGGGCGGCCAGGAGTTCGTCCTTGAGCCCTACAAATGCCAATACAAAGAAGCTTTAGGAAAAACTCAAGCACACCTCGAAAAGGAAATTCGACAAAGGGAACATACCTTTGATGCTCTCCTCTAGAGCCGTGTTCCCGCCAACCAATCTGGTGTTGGCACGCTCGATCTCTCTGTTGGAGCGCGCCAGCTCAGTATTGGCGACGCGGAGATCTTCGATCACCCTGCCAGCCTGAGCGACGGCTCCACTCTTCTCCAGCAGTTCTCCCTTCAGACGCTCGACGTCGTCAGAGAAACTGCGGGATCGAGCTCGCTCCATCTCGAGGTCTTCGAGGGCTTTCTTCTTTGCGTCCTCGGCGGCACCCCTGGCGACCTCATTGTCCACGTACGCCACCTTCATCTTCTGGAAGGTATCGCGGAGGGAGTCCAGGTCGGTTTGGAGAAGGCCCTTCTCCTTGTCCAGATCCGCAATGACGCTCTTGTAGGACAGGGCCTCCTCCCGGGCTCTGGACGCGGCCTCCTCGACCGTAAGAGCCCGCTCCCGTAGCCGCATCGCCTCCTCCTCCGCCTTCTTCGAGACCTCCCGGGCCTCGGCCAAAGCAGCCTCCCTCGCCTTCTTCTCCTCCTCGAGCGCTATGAGATCTTTGTAAGCTTTAAGCAGCTTTTCCTGCGACTCAAGGAGTTGATCCTTGAGGAGGGGAAGCTGCTCCCATCCGCCCCTCGTGGCATGTATGAAGCTGGACTTGATGCGAGAGGTCTCTTTCATATCCTGCGAATCAAGGGTCGGATGGATTAGAATACAGAAACCAGAAAGCACCATAAAGATGGGAATTCGAGAAACACTTACAAAATAAGCAGGCCCGAGCCCGTTGTTGATGACGTCCGACAGGAGCCCCACCACGTGCTTCATCCAGAGGCGGAGCTCCTCGACGTGCTCCCACTTCTCGACCTCCTTCTTGTCATCAAGGAAGATATTGGGCTCAGACGGATCGGTGGAAGCTCGGATACGAATCCGATCGGGACACCAGTTCTCCATCTCCCGATCAGCCCGCGCCTTGACACCGCGGATAAAGTTCTCGACGGTCTCGAGGGAACCCCCGTGGCGCAAGAACAGGTCGGCGAGGCAAGGGAACCGCCCGTCGTCATCCACCGTCTTCCAGGTACCGTCCTTGCTCCCTGACGACCCAATCTCATCCTCTTCAGAAGGAAAGCGGTCTTCCCATGCTCGACGCTCCCGGAGGAACCCGGGGGCGATCCCGTCCATGCCGTAGATCGTCCTCTCGATCTCGGACTCGGGGTCGGTGGGGGTGCGCACCATACAGGCGAGCGCCACCACTCCGTCCGCTCGCCCCGACTCTGCCCGGATCGTGGCAGGCGCCCCCGGGAGGAGCCACGCTGGGGTGGGAGGGCCATACACCGGCAAATTTTCCTCCTGATCGCCGGGCTCTTGCGGCGCCAGTGGCGCCGGTTGGGCCGGACCTTGAGGCGGGGGCTCGAGTGGCCTGTCCTCTTGGCCCCCCTGTTGCCACTGCTCCTCCTGCTGATGCTGAAGCTGCTCCTCCGGCTGGGGTTGCTGCTGCTGCTGCTCCTGTGGCCGCCACGCCGCCTCACGCTCCCGCTGTTCATCCTCCTCCCTCTTCTTTTTCCGCTCCTCGACGGTGCGGAGGCCGGCGGGCCAAGGAGTCGATCCCTCGACTTGAGGGGTCGACGTTTCCTCCTCCATGGGGCGGGCACCCCCAGACGTTCTGTCACCATCAGACGTGTCGCTGATGGTGATGGGTTCCCCCTCGACCCCCGATCTAGGGGGCTCGGGGGCTCCCTCTGACGCTTGCGTCTGGGGCGCCTCACCACCAGCCGGCAGCGACGGAGTAGGATGAGACGGAGCCCTCTCGACGCCGGCTGGAGGTTGGGAGCTGGAGGAGCCTACGAGACAAAGGGTAAGGGTCAGACGTTATGATAACCGACACAAGAACATCGCAACACCCGGGAATTAATTACGAACCTGGTTCCGTGGAAGCGCCACCCGTTCTGAGCCTCTTGGCCATAGACGGTTGGGCCTGCTCAAGGGTCCGCTTCAGCCTGAAAAAAGGTCGGTATATGAGGAAAGGTGGAAGAATGGGAAGACAAAAACCGCAACATCAAAGAGGCTTACCCCACGGGAAGAACGGCTCGCCTTCCGCCACCCCGACCAGCGGGCCTCGAGCCACCCCGCGTCGGGGCTCCGGGCCCCTCGAGGGCACGAACTGGCTTAGGTACGTCGGTCCCCGCCTGGCGGACGCCGGGACCCGCGCTCCTACGATCGGCGTCTCCTTTCTCAGAGGCCGCGGCGCGACCACGGGTTAGCGGCCCCGACGCCTGGGACCTAGCCGGACCGCTCTCCCTGGGCACCAGGGGAGGGCGCGGTGCATCTTGGCCCGCCTTGGGCGCGGGAGGGGTGTCGGCCCGGGGACGACGAGATCCGCTCGGACCCTCCTCTGGCGCCTCCGTCCGGGGGGCGTCGGCGTCACCTCGAGGCGGGCCCTCGAGAATCCGATCGAGGCGCGACGCCATCCCCTCGGAGTCGTCGCTGTCCTCGTCGTCCTCGTCATCATCATTGGGGGATTCTTCCTCAGGCTCCCCCCTCTGCCTGGATTTGGCTCGACGCGCCTCTAATGCTTGGCGGTCGAGGTTCTTCTTCTTCTCCCCCTTCTTTGCGGAGTCCTTGGCAGACTTCAGCTTTTCGGCGGATTGGCGCCGTTTGCTGCGATCGACCTCGTCCTCCTTTACCGGAGGCCTCGAGGACCGGACATCAATCCGACCCTGCCAAAACTACAGCAGACTTAGGAAAAAGAGAGGAGAGAAAGGAAACCCCGAATCAGGGATGCACGCAAGAAGAAAGCGTACCAGATCGATCGAGCCTGCGTCAGGTCTCATGGGGAAGCCGTTGACATGATCCGGCTGAAAATCACCGGCAATGGCAGCCCTGACTCGGGCCGCGACTTCGTCGTCCGCCGGAGCCTCGTTGGACATCCGACAGGCCTCGAGATCCCGAGATGAGACGCCGGGGCCCATCTCGTCCATCCTCAGCGGTCGTGACATCAGTGGGAGAACTCTCCGGTGATGGACGGCCGAGAGGACGAGGGCGGCAGTCAAACCTTCCTGGCGAAGCTTCTTCAGGGCGTCGAGGAGGGGGTCGAGCCGAGACTGATGAGCTTGGACGACGCCGTACGACCAGTCCGCTGGACGCTCCAAGATCAGACGGCCTGAGTAGGGGGGCAGGAGGTTGTCGTCATTCCGCAGGTAGAACCACTGGGAGTCCCAGCCGGCGTGGTTGGTCGACAACCCTACCGGGATGTACTCCCGCAGCCTGTCCGTCTTCCCCGTCTTCTGCACCAAGTTGAGGCATCCCGCCCGCACGGGCTTCCTTACGCCCGTGGTTCCGGTGAGGCGCCCTGTGGCTCGCCGGCGGCGCGATCCACTCTGGCGACGACAGCGAGGTGCGGCGGCGCAGCAGTCCCTCCCTCTCCAGTTCTAACAGCCGGCGCTCCGTCATCGACGACGGGCGCCAGTCGTCGGCGGCAACAAGTCTTACAGGCATCTCGGCTGAAGGGACAGTGGGTTCACTACGGCTCGAGGAGGCGTGTGCGCGTGAGACGGCGAGAAAGCGAAGGCAGCAAAGGAATAAGAGCGAGAAGGCGGAAGGGAGAGGAACGGCGGCGATGCCACGACGTACTTATAGGCAGCAGTCCGCCAACGGACAGATCCGGGAAATAAGGTAACTCCCCCCATAAATGCGCCGACTGACGGTCTTCTCTCTCCTCACAGGCCGGACTCTCCGAATTCCCCGCCGATGCAGTGTCGTAACGTCATCCGCCTAAAAAGGCGCGCCCAATGGGCAGAAAGGCGAACCGCCACGGCCGCTTCCTTCCCTCGTAAGCCGAGGGACGTAACCACCAAAGTCTCGAGAGGTCGATGGCTGGACCGCCGAAAGGGTTCGACAGCCGATCTCGAGCGCCAGAGTCAGGGATCCCCAGCGAGCTGTCGAAGATCGAGGCCCGCCTCGAGGACTCGCTGGCGATGTTCACGGTAGGGTCGAGACTGTCGAGAGGAATCCCCCCGACGGGAGGCATCGAGCCGCCGGTCTCTATCGAATGAGACTGGTATCCCTGACCACGTCGACCCTGCTTTATGAGAACGCCTCCGGGCTACAGCTGACCCCCTCGAAAGGGGCACAGGTTCTCACTTGGACTACCCGCTAGGAACTCAATTTGGGGTGGAAGACGCTCGCTCTATCGAGAGTACGTCGAAACCCCCGGGCAAAAACGAGCCAGTCAGAACCTTCCACCACTGGTGTCGAAAGCGTTCCTGCGAATTGGACAACATAACCCTCGAAGGAGTCAAAAACTCCTCCGAGGGCTCGGGGGCTACCCCCGCGGGGTCGCTCGCGCGCCCCCACGGAAATTTGACCGCAAAACAAAGCCTCCACTCGAGCGCTAACGCTCAAATGGAGGCTCGGGGGCTACTGTCGAGGGTATCAGTAAGGGGTACCCTCAGCGATGCGCATTACGAGATTGCCCGTACGCGGGTCGAGACCCCCAATTCGACGCTCTAATCCCGCGTATGCGCCGCCATCGACGGCCGCAACCTCGAAGACGGAAATAGCGTCGAGCGAATCGATCAGGCGTCGAGCGCGAGGGCGCCACCCGCCGCCTGACACACGCACGCGGGCCGGAGCATTAAATGTGCCTGATGCTTCCCCACTTAACGCACTGGTCACGGGAGGCGCGATAGGGAACAAGCTTCCGTCCCGTCAGTCTTTTTGCAGCTTTCCTACCGAACGACCCGGGGTGTGTCGGGACACAGGAAATAAGGATGGAGCGTCTAATCGGGATACCCTCGAGACACCGAAGGTCAGCGCTCCAGATATCAGTATATTACGTGGCGTCCGACCCTCGACCAAACAGGGTCCCTTCCCAGGGACAAGTTGGGCGTCGACTGACGACACTACAGCTACCCTGCCGGATTCGCCGCCATATCGTACAGACATGCAATCCCAGAACCAGTGCAAGGCGGCGCGTAGGGTAGAACGCAGGAGCACGCGTAATCATCACCGGGCTATCAGGATGGGACGGCTCGAGGCCATGCTGCACAGAAACCTCGAGTAGGCCGGCGCTCCATGCGTCTAACGACCCCTACTCTAACGTCTACACATGTGCCCTGTGTCTCTCCTTGGAGCTATAAAAGGAGAGACTCAGGAATAGAAGGGGGAGGGATCAGAACACAAGAACACACACACACGTAGTAGAGCCATACACTTCATATCACGCTTGTATTCGCCCCTGTACGAGCACTTAGGTGCAAGATAATACAAACTCTCTCCCCCCGCTGGACGTAGGGCCTTCTCTTGCCCGAACCAGGATAAATCTCTGTGTTTTCTTGCATCACCATCCGAAAAAGGGAACACGCATATAAATTTACTCGTTGGTGTGACCCCCCGGGGGAAAACACCGACAGATCCAATCATGGAATGATATACCTTTTGATCAATGGCCTTGTCGTCTTCATCAAGATCAAGATGTCCGGTTGTTGGCATTGGTGTCTTTATGGGTTCGGCCTTGTTAATGTCAAACTTCTTTAGCATGTCGGTGGTGTACTTGGTTTGACTTATGAACGTGCTGTCTTTGAGTTGCTTGATTTGAAATCCAAGAAAGTATGTCAACTCCCCCATCATGGACATCTCGAATCTCTTGGTCATGATCCTACTAAATTGCTCACTGAAATCACATTAGTACTACCAAATATAATGTCATCGACATATATTTGGCATATAAAAATATCATTATTGACTTTGCGAGTAAATAAAGTGGGATCGATTTTTCCAATCTCAAACCCTTGTTTCAGTAGAAAATCCTTGAGACAATCATACCAAGCTCTAGGGGCTTGCTTAAGCCCATAGAGTGCCTTGTCAAGCTTGTAGACATGATCGGGATGATGTGGATCTTCAAAACCCGGCGGTTGCTCCACATACACAGTTTCGAAGAGGGGGCCATTGAGGAATGCACTTTTCATGTCCATTTGAAATAACTTGAAAACATGCGTCGACGAAAGCTGGTCGGCAGTCTACCTTGGGGTATACCCACGGTAGTAGTTTATCGGTAGACGGTGCGCAAACTACGAACTCGATGGTGACGCAAGACTCGGACAAGCTTTTTATCCAGGTTCGGCCGCCGAGTTGGCGTAATACCTACGTCCTGCGTCTGGTTGTATTGATTTGTGTTGAGAGAATCGTATGTATGACTTGTCCTCTAGGGGACCCCTGCCCCTCCTTATATATCCCGAAGGGACAGAGTTACAAGCAAAGTATCCTATTTGATACAAAATCTTGTAGCCTTGCGGTGCACGCCGACCAGTCGTGCGCCGCACGTCTTCATCTTGTGGGCCGAGCCACCTCTGATGGTGCGGCCCATATAGGCCCATGAGGGTATAGGGGTTTATACCCCCACAGCTAGTCCCCGAGCACCATGTATTATGATGTAACACACCGTCTTGAGCTTCTTCGATCAGTGAGGCTTGACGTCTTCAATAAGTAGGAAAGTCGCCCAAACAGTTGCAACGGTATTTTGACCAACTCAAAAGACAGTTGATCAACATTGACATCGAAGAAGCAGGTTGTTCGAAGAATGCATGGTGCTCTTAATCAAAAAAGATTTCTTTCCTGGTGAAGTGTGCCCACTTTATTTTTTCTGAAAAGTATAGTCTTTCAAAAAGCAAGCATATTCACCGCAAGGTGAAGTGTGCCCACTTAGTCCCCGAGCCTGGTAGTAGGTGACGTAGGCACGTGGTGCCAGGGTCAAAAGAAAAGTCCTCAAAGAAATTCTGAAACTAAGATGCATCGCCAGATGCATCGTACCGATGTAGTCCCCGAGCTTGCTGGAAGGCGAAGTATGAGCCTTGTAGCAAGGTCTAAAAAATTGAATTTACCAGTCCCCGAGCATATCATGCTCGTATAAAATTGAATAGACTAATCGACCAGTCCCCGAGCATAGAACGCTCGGTGGTCGGTACAGTCCCCGAATTCTCAAATTGGTGGGCTGGTCGACCAGTCCCCGAGCGTATAGTGCTCGGTGGTCGGTGCAGTCCCCAAGTTCTTAAATTGGTGAGCTGGTCGACCAGTCCCCGAGCGTATAGTGCTTGGTGGTCGGCACAGTCCTCGAGCACGGCGTAGGGACCGGTGGACAAGTCCCCGAGCGTGGTTGGGAACGTAAACATGCTCGGTGGTCGGCACAGTCTTCGAGCACAGCATAGAGAGTAGTCGACAAGTCCCCGAGCGTGGTTGGGAACGTAAACGTGCTCGGTGGTCGGAGCAGTCCCCGGGCACAGCGTAGGGAATAGTCGACAAGTCCCCGAGCGTAGCTTGTCGACTGGGCCAAACTCCTGAAAAATAAATATAGAGAAAATAGGTAGTACATGATGTATAAATAAACTCTAGATAAAAAATCAGCACTGAGATAAGTTTTAGATTTTTTATTATAAAATTAGCACGAGTAGTTAATTCATCCTAGAGCTTGTACCAGCTCTGGTCTAGCCAACAATCAGCATGAGGTGCGGAACCTAGGCACGCGTAGGATTGTCAGCCACGTCAGAGAGCTACTGCCGACCACCCGGAACGCAGAGGGCGGATCTCGTGCACATGTAGGGAGGAGTCGGAGACAGTACCGGCTCTGGAAAGCTCGTGTAGGAGAAAAAACTAGTCGGCTAAAAAAGTTGTTTTGAAGAATAATAATATTAAAAATATTATGCCAAAAATAAATAAAATATTAGAATTGTACTTATCTTTGGACGAAAGTCTGGTCGGGAGAGTTGCTTGACTTGTTGTCGTGATGGTGGTCGCGGCTATCGTAGCGCCGTTCTTCACGGCGATTATTATTGCGACTCGTGGTCAGAGCAAGTAGGCCACACAACTTGGTCGATAGCCTGAGCAGGTCGGTGTCGTCGATCTGCCTCCCTTTGTAGCAAAGAAGCGGGTGACGCGTTGTCGGCGTGGTCGGAGACGTTGCTGGAGTAGTTGGAGTCCTAGCCAGCGTGGTTGAAGCCGCCGCCGACGTCGATGAAGAAGTGGTTGGTGCAGATCGGATCTACACCTCCTCCGTGGTCGTGGCGGTGAAGTTGTTGAAGCTGACGGTGAACGTGAAGTCGCCCGCCATGGCCACGAAGTCGGGGATGATGACCATCTCGTTCGTCGGGAGAGCTGTACGCATAACCCCTACCTGGCGCGCCACTGTCGACGAAAGCTGGTCGGCAGTCTACCTTGGGGTATACCCACGGTAGTAGTTTATCGGTAGACGGTGCGCAAACTACGAACTCGATGGTGACGCAAGACTCGGACAAGCTTTTTATCCAGGTTCGGCCGCCGAGTTGGCGTAATACCTATTTCCTGCGTCTGGTTGTATTGATTTGTGTTGAGAGAATCGTATGTATGACTTGTCCTCTAGGGGACCCCTGCCCCTCCTTATATATCCCGAAGGGACAGAGTTACAAGCAAAGTATCCTATTTGGTACAAAATCTTGTAGCCTTGCGGTGCACGCCGACCAGTCGTGCGCCGCATGTCTTCATCTTGTGGGCCGAGCCACCTCTGATGGTGCGGCCCATATAGGCCCATGAGGGTATAGGGGTTTATACCCCCACAACATGGTGAGCAGCAAAGGCAAGTAATATATGAATAGATTCAAGCCTAGCTGCAGGTGCATAGGTCTCCCCAAAATCCAAACCTTTGATTTGAGTGAAACCTTTGGCTCCCAACCGTGCCTTGTTCCTTGTGACCATGCCATACTCATCTTCTTTGTTGCGGAAGACCCATTTGGTACCTAAGACATTTTGCTTGGGTCTTTCCACCAAGGACTACACTTCATTCCTAGGGAAGTTGTTCAACTCCTCTTGCATGGCCATCACCCAATCCGGATCCTTCAAGGCATCTTCCACCTATTTGGCAACATAGAGGAGACAGAAGAGTAATGTTCACAAAAACCAACTAAACGAGAGCGTGTTGTTACCCCTCGTTGGATGTCTCCCAAAATGCTGTCAACAGGATGATCCCGTTGGATGGAGTGATGAACTCTTGGGTGAGGCACTACTGTTCTTGTTTGAATTGGACCATCATCTTCATCTTCATAGTCTTGGTTGATTGGAGAGTCTAGATCTTGAATGTTTTGATCACCTTCTTGGTTTGGCTCTTGTGCTTGAGGTGGATCTTGACTAACTTGTTCTCTTGAGTCATGACTCCATGAGGTGGAAGCATCACCATGGGCATTGGTTGACCCATGATGCATGTTTGAATCATGAGGTATTTGCACATGTGCATCATCATCTTCTTCTTAAACGGGTCTTACTTTACCGGTAGCAAGCTTCTTGATCATGTGAGATGGTTCTTCTTTACCTAAAATTTCAGCATTGACTTGCTCCTTTTGAGAGTCGTCGCTTTCATCAAAGCTCATGTCTACCGCTATCTCAATTTGACCTGTGGTCTCATTGAGAACACGATAGCCATGTTCATTAGTAGCATAACCAAATAAGAAACCTTCATCAACCTTTGGTGCAAACTTAGAGCTTTTGGATTTCTTATTAAGTATGAAATACTTGCATCCAAAAACTCTAAAGTAGTCCACCTTAGGCTTTTTACCGGTAAGAGGCTCGTAGGCAGTTTTCTTCCTCAACTTGTGGAGTTACAAGTGGTTGATAGCATGACATGACGTGTTGATGGCTTCCGCACAATAGTCTTTTTCTGAAATCTTGTATTCATCCAACATTGCTATTATGGCTTCAATGAGTGTCCGGTTCTTCCTCTCCACAACACCATTTTGTTGTGGAGTGTATGGAACCGAGAACTCATGTTTGATGCCTTCTTCATCATGGAAAGCTTCAATGTTGGTGTTTCTAAACTCTATCCCGTTGTCACTTCTCACTTTCTTGATCTTCACTTCAAACTTATTTTGAGCTCTTCTTGAAACCTTCTTGAAGATCCCTTGGGTTTCACCTTTATCTCTCAAAAGAAACACCCAAGTGAAGCGAGAAAAATCATCAACAATTACAAAACCATATTTGTTACCTCCAATACTTATATAAGCATTGGGTCCGAATAAGTCCATGTGAAGTAACTCAAGTGGTCTTTGATGTAGTCATGATGTTCTTAGTGGGATGCTTGTCTCCAACTTGCTTTCTCGCTTGACATGCACTGCAAATTCTATCTTTCTCAAAAGAAACATTTGTTAGTCCTAGGATGTATCCACCTCTTTGAAGATCGGCCAAGTTCCTCGTCCCAACATGAGCTAGACAGCGATGCCATAACCAGCACATGCCAGATTTTGCCACTAAACAAGTCTTGGACCCCACTCTACTAGATGAGAAATCAACTAGATAGAGCTTGCCCTTAAGTTGACCCGTAAAAGCAATAGAGGCATCCGACCTTCTAGAGACTTCTACACCCTTATCAGTAAAGAGACAATTGTAACCCTTCTCACAAAGTTGTGAGATGGACAACAAATTGTATCCCAACGAATTCACAAGTAATACATTTGAAATTGAATTATCATTTAAGAAAGCAATTTTACCCAAACCAAGGATATCTCCTTTACTATTGTCACAAAAGACAATCCTTTCACATGCAACTTGATTTGGTTGAAAGGAGGTGAACATGTTCTTCTCTCCGGTCATATGATTGGTGCATCCATTATCAAGCACCCATTTTGGTCCACCGGAGGAGTATTCCTACAACACGAGATTAAGTGGTTGTTTTAGGTCCCGAGATGGGACCTACGGGGTTAGAAATATAAGACTTGGGCACCCAAACACTCCTTAAGATTTGTCTCTTCTTAAGGGCACCCACATACTTCACAACAATCTTACCATCCTTGACCCAACAACACATGTAATCACAAATGTGATTGCGTGAAATAGGCACTTGTTGCTTGGGCACCTCCACTTGCTTCTTCTTGATGTTCTTGTTGTTTGTAAGTGGAATTGTAGGAGTAGCAATATTGTTCACCTTGTCAATAAGGTCAGCAAGAGGCACACTCTTGTTGAACTTCACACAAGCCACCCCATTTATCATGTTTCTTCCATTGGCTTTACCATTGTACCTATTGTAACCGAGGCCATCCTTGATTATGGGGTGCCTTGATGCCTTGAACACATTTGCCAGTTGCTTGTCCTTGCACTTGCAACCAATCTTGACAATTGTGTTTAATCTTTGGATCTCCTTGTCCTTCTTTGCTAGCTCAACAAGGTTTGTAACACAAGCATTTATATCAACATTTAAGCATCTTTCACAGCTTTTACTTGTTGAAGCTTTGGAATCCTTGGAAATGGTAGAGGTGTTAGTCCAAAGCTTGTCATAGTTTAGTTCAAGCTCATGATATTTAGTTGTCAAGCTTGTAAGGCTCTCTTGAGCCAAACTATGATCATTCTTTAGGCTGGCCAAAGAGTCATTAAGTGAAGAATGTCCCTTAGACAAATGATCATTAGCATCTTTGGCTAAAGACAATTCTACACTCAACTTATCAGCCCTCTCCTTTTCCTTGGAGAGACATGCTTCAAGTCCTTGGTTCTTCTCCCTTTCCTCTAGGAGCAATTCCCCTTGCGACTCAATGCATAACTCAAGCTTATCTTTAGCATATATTAGCTTTAGGATTTTAGTTGTAGCAGCTTTACAATATTTCTTAATGAGATTTGATGCATAGTTTTCATCATCTTCATCATCACTATCATATTTACTAGTGGTGTGAGTGGGAGAGTCAAATTGTACCTTATCTCCTCTTGCCATGAGACATGTAGGAGTGTCATGGTCGTCGTTGGAGAGGTTGGCGAAGAGTCTAGGTGATGAAGAAGTGTGGGTGAAGAGAGAGGTCGATGACGCATTGCTGGTGAAGATGTTTGTTGAGGAAGATGCCTCTTGTACGGCGAGGGCAGCCATACACTTCTTCTTATTATCATTGTCATCATCACTGTCACTGTCGGATTGCCATTCCTGGCCTAGATGTGCTTCACCTCTCTTCTTGTCCTTATACTTCTTGTCACCTTGCTCATTGTATCTTGACTTCTTCTCTTTGTTAGGAAAATCGGCCGCAAGATGGCCGGTGTCACCACACTCATAGCAAAACCTCTTCTTGTATGGCTTGTTTCCTCCATATCTCCTCATATTATCTTTCTTCATTCTCAAGTAATTTTTGTAGTTTCCCACTAGCATAGCTTGCTCTTTATCAAGATCATCATCATCATTATGCTTATGCTCACAACACCCTTTGTTACAATGACTTGAATCACTTCCATGTGATGCTGTGAGTGCAATGTTGTTTCTTTGATTCATTGCTTCCTTAGCTTCATCATCCAAGACTTCATGATGCATCAACTTTGCAAGCATCTCTTGAGGTGTGATCGTGTGGTAATTGTCTTTCTCCATAATGACGGAGGCAAGCATATTGTTCTTTTGTCTATACACCCAACATATCTTTCTTGCTGCAGAGTTGTCATCCCATGTTGTTGCTCCAAGTGCTCTAATTTGGTTGATCAAGGACATGAATCTATCAAACATGGCCTTTGTTGTTTCTCCCTCAATCATGCAAAAGTTTTCAATCTTACTTTGTAAGAGTTCAATGTTTCCAACTCTTACACTTTTATCTCCTTCAAATGACACCTTCAAAGTGTCCCAAATTTGCTTTGCATTCACCATACCGTTTACTTTGTTGTTGTCCTCCGGAGTGAGGCATTGCAAGATCAAGGTGGCTGCCATTGCATTTAGGTGAAAGTCTCTCTCATCTTCAAGTGTCCACTCATTTGGATCTTGCGGCGGATTTACTCCAATGTCCACCACTTCCCAACATCTTGCGGCTATGAGATGTAGCTTCATCCTATGAGCCCAATCGGTGTACCTTACACCATTAAATGTAGGTGGTTTTCTAGGATTGATCATCGGCAAGGTTGGATTCTTGCTTGAATCACCATAGTCAAAGCTAGCTTTGTTGTAGCTCTTTGATGGTTTGCTACTATCTTCATTTTCATCTTTGCTACCCGATCCATGATTCTTTTTGCCTAGGAGCTCTCTCATCTTGTCAAGCTCTTCTTGCATCTTCTGCATTTGCTCTTGTTGCTGCAGCTGCAAGGATGCAGTGATCTGTGCTGTGATTTGATCAACAATTTGCTTTCGTGCTATTGGATCCATCTTGGACAATGTTGCTCCTCACGCGGTGAAGCGTTTGTATGAGGAACCTTGCTCTGATACCAATTGAAAGGATCTAATTGGCCTAGAGGGGGGTGAATAGGCGTATCTTAAAAACCTAAAACTCAAAAACTCAAGATGCGGAAGTTAAATGCCTGCCGGTACTACCGACAGTTTGGGCCGGTACTACTGGTGTAAGACAGCCAGTACTACAGACACAACTGTTGGTACTACCAACACCCTAAGAGAGCTACGAAATCAGTGTATATTGAGTTTTGATTTCAGATCTGAGAGTTACCCCACTCTCCTAGATGTAGTAGAGGGTGATGTTGAGGTTCCCCTTGGCTTGGTTCTTCTCCAAAACGTAGATCGGCCCTTGTTCACCTATGAAAGGGAGTAGAGAGGAAGAACACGAAGAACACAAGAACAAGGGTAGTCGATGCTACCTCCACAGCAAGACAAGATATTTTTCCCGAGGTTCGGCAATCCCCACGAAGGAGTTCCTACGTCCCCGTTGTTGAGGTGACCACGAAGGTCCGACCACTTAGGTCTCCTCCCTCAAGCAACCACACAGGTTAGCTCAAGATTTCCACTAAGAATCAAAGGGTTATACAAACACTTCAGGGTGCCCTCACAAATGAATCAACACGGGCAACCACGAAGAACGCCTAGCCGGCTAGGGTTCCAAGAACCCAAGAGTAACAAATGCGAACCAAACCGGCAAGACGAAGAATCCAAGTGCTTAAGTCACAAATCGAAGCTCCCAACTCTCTAATCTCACTTCTCTAGCTCGAATCTCTCAAGGAGTGAAGTCTAGGAGCAAAGAGGGAGAGAGAGTGGGTGAGACAAAGCTTGGAGACTGATTTCTCAGATGTAGAGTTGAAGGAATGGGAGAGCTAACAGTTAGAAATGAGGGAAGAGCTATTTATACATAGGTCCTGAACAACTGCCAGTACTACCGGGGCAACCACCGGTACCACCGGCTACCTCAGATCTAACGGTGAGAAGTCTCTATGATTTGTGAGAAATAAGCCTACCGGTACCACTGGGCTTTTGTCGGTACTACCGACCATTGCCGGTACCACCGGTGGAAGGCCGGTACCACCGGCAGTTCAAATCTCCGCAACCAAAGTCGGCGCAAATTTGGCCTGCCGGTACTACCGACGTTTCACACCGGTACTACTGGTGCTGGCCGGTACCACCGGCCCGAGCACGGTACTACCGGTAGTTCATTTTCTCGCAAAACTCAGGAGAAGGGCTGGCACTGCCGGTACCACCGGCCCTGAGGGTTGGTACTACCGGGTCACCCTGGCAGAGAAGAAAATTCCTAGTTGTTTCATGCGTGCAAGTGTGTCTCTCAAGCGCAAGAGCTAAGTTGACCTGAGCACTCTTATCCTCATCTTACCAACTTGATTTGCATCCCTCTTGATAGTGCGGCGTTTCCTATAAATCAAACAAAGAATAAAAACTTTGTAGCCACTTAAGTCGAAACACCGTTCATCCATTGGAAATTTAGGGGTGCTATAATTCACCGAATGTTTTCGTTCAATTCCATCAATGGACTAACACCTGTAGATTATGCTCGATAAACATGTTAGTCCCTAATTTGGTTGTCATTAATTATCAAAACCCACATCGGGGGCGAATGCACTTATAGTCTCGAAGCTCGAGGCCCTGGCCGCAGAGGCTCCTGAGCCCAAGCGCCACGCGGGCAGCTCCGAACTGGCAGAAGTGACAAAGAAGATCCCGCTCAACCCCAATGGCTCTAACGGCAAGGCGCTGACGATCAGCGCCGACCTCGGCCTCAAATAGGAAGCTGTGCTCGTCAACTTCCTCCGTGCGAACGCCGACATGTTTGCATCGAGTCCCTCGGACATGTCGGGCATACCGAGGGAGGTCGCCGAGCACTCCTTGGAAATTCAAGCCGGTTCCAAGCCAGTGAAGCAACGGTTGCGCCGCTTCAATGAGGAGAAGCGCAAGATCATTGGCGAGGAGATTCAAAAGCTTTTGGCGGCCGGATTCATCAAGGAGGTTCACCATCCCGACTGGTTAGCAAATCCTGTACTAGTTAAGAAAAAGAATGGGAAAATGAGGATGTGTGTCGATTACACGAGTTTAAGTAAAGCATGTCCGGAAGTTTCTTTTCCATTACCACGTATTGACCAAATTGTTGATTCTACTGCAGGATGTGAAACCCTTTCTTTCCTTGATGCATATCCTGGTTACCATCAAATAAAAATGAAAGAATCCGACCAACTCGCGACATCTTTCATTACACCTTTTGGGATGCATTGTTATATAATCATGCCGTTCGGGATTCGAAACATGGGAGCCACATACTAGCGATGCATGCTTCACGTGTTCGGCAAGCACATAGGGTCGACGGTCGAGGCCTATGTCGACGACATCGTCGTGAAGTCAAAGCGACGGGGAGACCTAATCCAGGACCACGAGATCGCTTTCAGCTGCTGCGCACCAACCAGATCAAGCTCAACCCCGAGAAGTGTGTTTTCGGTGTACCTCGAGGCATGCTCCTGGGTTACATCATTTCCCAGCGCGGCATCGAGGCCAATCCCGAGAAAGTCTCGGCCATCACGAGAATGGGGCCGATATGAGACGTCAAGGGCGTATAGAGAGTCACGGGATGCCTAGCGGTGCTAAGTCGTTTTATCTCGAGACTGGGAGAAAAGGCGTTGCCTCTGTATCGACTTCTAAAGAAAGTCGAGCGTTTCTCTTGGACCCCCGAGGCCGAGGAAGCCCTCGAAAACCTGAAGAAAACACTGACCTCAGCACCGGTCCTGGTCCCACCTCAACCTGCAGTACCGCTGCTCCTTTATGTTGCCTCGACGACCCAGGTCGTCAGTGCAGCTGTGGTGGTCGAGATGCAGGAGGAGGGGCATGCATTGCCCATCCAAAGGCCGGTCTATTTCATCAGTGAGGTGCTCTTGGAAACCAAGGCACGTTACCCCCAAATCCAGAAGCTGATCTACGCCGTAATCCTCGCCCGACCCAAGCTGCAGCATTACTTCCTCGGCCACCCTATCACGGTGGTCTCGTCCTTCCCCCTGGGCGAGATCATCCAAAATCAAGAAGCCTCGAGAAGAATCGCCAAGTGGTCGGTCGAGCACATGAGCGAGACTCTCACTTATGCGCCCTGTAAGGCTATCAAGTCACAAGCCCTGGTGGATTTCATCGTCGAATGGACAGACTCTCAGCTTCCCGCGGCCCAGGTTCAGTCAGAGCTGTGGACGATGTACTTTGACGGTTCCTTCATTAAGACAGGAGCTAGGGCTGGCCTGCTGTTCATCTCGCCTCTGGGCGTTCATATGAGGTATGTCATCAGGATTCACTTTGCCGCGTCCAACAACGTTGCAGAATACGAGGCCCTCGTCAATGGTCTGAAGATCGCCATCGAGTTAGGAATCCGACGCCTCGACGTTCGAGGCGACTCCTAGCTCGTCATCGACCAAGTGATGAAGGCCTCAAACTGCCACGACCCGAAAATGGAGGCGTACTGCAGGGAAGTCCGTCGACTCGAGGACAAGTTCCATGGCCTTGAGCTCGTCCACGTCGCCCGACGCTACAACGAGGCGGCTGACGAACTCGCCAAAATCGCGTCGACTCGAGGCACGGCACCACCTGATGCGTTGTCAAGGGATCTTCACAAGCCATCCGTCGACTTGGGCTCGGGGGCTGGCATCGAAACCGCTCCTGCCCAGCAAACTGACGTCGTCGACACGCTACTAATGGCAGCTGAGGCAACAGAGGTGGAACAGCGTCCCGGTCGACCGTTCGACTGGCGCACGCCATTCCTCGACTGCCTAATCCGTTGTGAGTTACCAGAAGATCGATCCGAGGCCTGCCGTATCGCTCGACGGGCCAAATCGTATGTAATCTACGGCGAGGACAACGAGCTGTATCGACGAAGCCCGATGGGGGTCTTGCAGTGTTGCATCACCATAGAAGAAGGCCGAAAACTCCTCGAGGACTTACACTCGGGGGCTTGTGGCCATCACGCTGCTACGCGGACCCTCGTAGGGAATGCCTTCCGACAAGGTGATATGACCACGCCACCAAGCAAGATGTCACAAGCTCCAAGTCAAGCTACACCCACTCAAGTTTCACCTACACCGACACCAGCTCAAGTCATCGATGGACCGATTACACGTTGTCGTGCAAAGAAGCTACAACAAGAGGTCCACACGCTACTTTGTGAGATTCATTTTAACATTAATGATAATTATATACTACCTAAGTGTTGTACCTTGATTGTACTCAGGTATATAGAAGAAGAGAAGGAAGAATCGGACCATGAAGAACGGACCAGTGCAAGTTCCAGAAGAAGTCAAAAACGGACCAGTGGAAGTCAAAAACGGACCAGTGCAAAGAATCTTCATAACTTTTTGCTCACAAAAGCTATGAAGGTCCATGAGCATTTGTTGGAAAGCTTGACGAGTCTACTTTCCAATGAATCTAGTGGCGACCAGTTTGGATACTCCATATTGCCTGCAGACCAGAATTAGTACAGACTGCTCAGAAGGTCAACAGTCTGTCGTGACAGAATGTTGGTACAACTTGCCAAGTAAAACTGTACCAATCTACAAAGTTTCGTGCTGGTTGGCATACATTGCTGGAAAGCCCTTTGAGTCTAGTTTCACACCCAAGAAACGGTTCATCATTTCGACTTCCCATTAAAAAGTTATGGTAGTTTATTGGAAACTGCTCTGGAGGCCAACAGTCACGCGAAGCCACTTCGGGAATCCATTTCGAGGGGACCTTTCACATTGTCTTCCCTCAGAAACTCTATTTTGCTTTCATACCTATCTAGCAGGGCTGTTGCTAGTATAAATACCCCCTAAGACTCATTGTAATCTAAGACTTTGATAATTGAAATACAGAACCCCTTTGTTCAGCTGCGTGCTCACAAATCCAGAGAGTGATCTCTACCACTTTGCTCTTGTGATTTCCTCGCGGGATTACATAGGCGGCGGCTTCATCCGCTCCCAATTCGTGCTCCTACTCCCTTCAAGGTATTCCTTGATTGATTGTAGGCTGTGTTGGTTGGTTCCTTGAGAGTGTGGTTGGGCGAATCCTCGATTCAGGTTGCCGGTTAAAGACGGTGGTTGGCTTCGAGTTTTATTTGCCAGGTTGCACTAGTTATCGCTGCTTGCAGCAAGTTATCCGGCTGTGCTTCAGCTAGTTATCGGTGTTCTTCCTACGTCGTGAAGATCGGGACAACGTGACGCATCATCTGGTATCAAAGCTTTCGTTACCACGGTAGGAATTTTATCCCTAGCTACATATATATTTTGTTTCGTCCTACCCACCAAAAAGCCAGAAAAATATATTGCTTAGACCTTTGTTTCAATCTGTTATTTTAGTGAGTTCGGTTAAGTCGCAGTCCATTAGAGTCTTTGTTATAGTTGCTGATCATTTATCCTTCGCGTGTTCTTTGTGCCTCTTTTATATCTAAAAATTCCCACAAAAAAAAATCTCTATAGCCTATATCATCCTTTGTGTTAACTTTGATCCTATCTAGCTACTGGTTGTTGTTTTATTTCTGTCTTTAGTTGTGCAAGTATCATAATCTGATCCCTGTTTTTAGTTCTATATATAAAAAAAAGTGTGTCAAAAAAAAGAAAAGAAAGTGCAAAAAAAAAGTGAAGTGAAAAAAAAAGTTGAGAAAGGTTCAGAGAGAAAGTCTGAAAGATTAGTTGGTCTATGTGCACAAGTGCTGAAAGTTTCATATCAAGTTCTACAACCAGTTTGCTATCTTTGTTTGGTGCAAAACTTTGGTTGGGTCTGATTGCAACACTTGCATCCCAATCATACTCCTTGTTTGCATCAGTTCTGAAATTTCTTTGTGTGTGTGTGATCTATTTATACACTTCGAATCTTTTGATCAGCACTAGGCAGAGAACTTCTAGTTTGGATCGTTACTTAACTTTACAACAACTAGAATTCAGATTGCATTCCTTGTGTATTACTCCCCACCAAGCTCCACATAAAAAAACCATCGTAATTGGTACTCTCTGTTCTTGTATTCGCCTCGCCATCACTTTCAGTTGCCACCACACATTTGTTTTCCTTGTAATCTGCAGCAGAGGAATTCATAAGAGCCTTGGTGGTTAGAGAGGTGAGTTGTGAGGGCCACCAAATTTTCATATTCCACAAATACAAATTATTTGTATTCAGCTAACCTTACAGGAAGATGGGTCGAGTGGACATCAAAGATCGTGTTACCATAGCACAATTTAACAAACTCCGACAAAGCATGGAAGAAAAGCAAGATAGGTTGACACAAGATCTTCAGAATCTTATGACTGAAATCAGAAGGCATCGTCCACCTCATGATGGTGCAAGCAACCATAGTGGAGATAGAGAAGATAGTGCTGGAAGAAGAGGAGGTCAGAGGAACCAGAGGGCTGCATATGGTAGAGGAAGAAGACATAGTCCAAGAAAGGATGATGAATGTGAAGATGAGGCTGATGACAACCGCTTCCAACTCAGTTTTGGTCGTCGATGTAATAGAAGAGGCAACCATGAAGAAAGATTTGGCAAACTGAAATTTACCATGCCAAAATTTGCTGCTGAACCATCCACGAGGAATTTCTCTAGAGGAAGCAAATCAAACACAAAGTTTGCTGCTGAACCATCTACGGTGAAAGACTCAAGTAGAGGCTCATGATCTACTTTTCAGGGTACTTTTAGTGGAAAGAACACTGCTGTCCCAAGTTCAAAACCAGCAGCATCAACCGCTACTTTAGTGGGTTCTACTTTCAGGACTAGTGGAATTCAGTACTTCAAGTGTGGAGGCCATGGGCATATAAGTAAGGAGAGCCCCAATAATCAGGTGATCATTGTGAATGATGATGGAGAATTTGAATCAGCTAGTGAAGAGGGAATTGAGGAGGAAGCCCATGGAGATGAGGACCTTACTAGCTGTGAGTTTGAGCAAGGAGCTGCTCTTGAGATGACTCAAATTTTGAGTGTTCAGGCAAATGAAGCTGAAAATGGGCAGCAACACAAATTATTTCAAACTAGTGCAAAGGTGCATGATAAAGAGGTGAAGGTGATTATTGATGGAGGGAGCTGCCATAATCTTGCTAGTCGTGAGATGGCTGATAAACTTGGCCTGAAGCTGCTACGACACCCTCATCCATATCATGTACAGTGCCTGAATGATTCGGGAGATATCAAGATTGGATATAAACTAAACATTCCATTCAAGATTGGTGAATATGTTGACACAGTAGAGTGTGATGTAGCGCCCATGTCGGTGTGTCACTTGCTGCTTGGAAGGCCATGGCAATATGATCGATATAGCCAACATTGTGGGAGAACAAATCAGTTTACTATCAATCTAACGGGAAAGAAGTTTGTTCTCAAGCCTATGACACCCCAACAAATCATGGCTGAACATTTACAAAAGAAATCTAAAATTGTTCCAGTGAGTAGAGAGGAAGAAGAGCAAAAGAAATTGAGTGCCATCCACAATTCGGTGAGTGAGTGCCACAAGCCAAATTTGAGGGAGAAAAAAGAAAGGAGAGGGAGAGAATTTAGTCATGCTAGCCACAAAATCTGAAATGAGAGAAGTGAGGAACAACCCCGAACAAGTGCTCTTTGTACTTGTATACAAAGACATTTTAATTTCAGCTAATGACATGACCTCTCTTCCTAGTGTTGTGTCTCATCTTTTGCAGGACTATGGAGATGTCTTTCTAGAAGAAACACCGGCGGGACTACCTCCAGAGCATCCAATTGATCTCATTCCAGGGGCTGCACTACCTAATCGACCACCATACCGAACCAATCTAGAAGAAACAAAGGAGATACAAAGGCAAGTGCAAGAACTTCTTGATAAAGGTTTTGTTCGTGAAAGTTAAATCCTTGTGCTGTTCCTGTAATTTTAGTACCTAAGAAACATGGTTCTTGGAGAATGTGTGTTGATTGTAGAGCTATAAATAACATCACTGTTCGCTATCGCCATCCTATCCCACGTTTAGATGACATGCTTGATGAATTAAGTGGTTCCACCATATTCACTAAAATTGATTTGAGAAGTGGATACCATCAGATAAGAATGAAAACAGGGGATGAATGGAAAACTGCATTTAAAACAAAATTTGGGTTGTATGAATGGTTAGTTATGCCTTTTGGTTTGACTAATGCTCCTAGTACTTTCATGAGATTAATGAACCATGTCTTGAGAGCTTTCATTGGAAAATTTGTTGTTGTCTACTTCGATGATATCTTAATTTACAGCAAGTCTTTTGAGGAACATGTGAATCATATTCGACAAGTCTTGGAAGAGCTTAGAAAGGAGAAATTATTTGCTAATCTTGAGAAGTTCAGTTTTTGCACAGACCATGTTGTGTTTCTTGGCTTTGTTGTTTCAGGAAAGGGCATAGAAGTGGATGAAAGCAAGGTGAAAGCCATCAAAGATTGGCCAACTCCAACAAATGTAAGTCAAGTAAGAAGTTTTCATTGCCTTGCTGGTTTTTATAGGAGGTTTGTGAGAGATTTCAGTACCATCGCTGCTCCTTTGAAAGAATTGACAAAGAAAGGTGTTGACTTTAAATGGGAAAAATCACAACAAAATGCATTTCAAGAATTAAAGAAACGTTTGACTGAAGCACCTGTACTTGTTCTTCCTGATTTCACTAAAACTTTTGAAATAGAATGTGATGCTAGTGGAATTGGGATAGGAGGAGTTCTAATGCAACAAGGAAAACCTGTAGCATATTTTAGTGAAAAACTAGGAGGTGCTCAACTGAATTATTCTGTGTATGATAAAGAATTATATGCTTTGGTGCGTGTGCTTGAAACATGGCAGCACTACTTATGGCCAAAAGAATTTGTTATTCACTCTGATCATGAAGCTTTGAAATACTTGAAAGGACAAGCAAAACTGAACCGTCGTCATGCCAAATGGGTTGAGTTCATCGAAACATTTTCATACATTGTGAAATGTAAGAAAGTGAATCACACATTGTCAATGTTGCTGCGAACAATGGTGAAAAAGAACCTGAAGGTTTGGGAGGAATGCTTGCCACATGTGGAGTTTGCATATAACAGGGAAGTACACTCTACCACTAATATGTGTCCTTTTGAAATTGTATATGGGTTCAAACCTATTGCTCCGATAGATTTGTTGCCCCTTCCATTGCAGGAAAGAACCAATATGGAAGCCTCCAAGCGTGCTGCATACATCAAGAAGATACACGAGAAGACTAAGGAAGCAATTGAACTCAAGGCAGGACGCAAGGCTGCAAGTGTGAACAAACATAGGAAGAAGGTGTTATTTGAACCCGGGGACTTGGTGTGGATACACTTGCGCAAGGATCGCTTTCCTCAGCAGCGCAAATCAAAATTGCTGCCACGAGGAGATGGTCCATTTCGTGTTCTTGAGAAGATCAATGACAATGCATACAAGATTGATCTTCCTGCAAGTTATGGCGTGAGCAACTCCTTCAATGTTGCTGATCTCTCACCATTCACAAGTGAAGACACTTTAGAGTCGAGGACGACTCCTTTTCAAGGGGGGGAGGATGATATGACCACGCCACCAAGCAAGATGTCACAAGCTCCAAGTCAAGCTACACCCACTCAAGTTTCACCTACACTGACACCAGCTCAAGTCATCGATGGACCGATTACACGTAGTCGTGCAAAGAAGCTACAACAAGAGGTCCACGCGCTACTTTGTGAGATTCATTTTAACATTAATAATAATTATATACTACCTAAGTGTTGTACCTTGATTGTACTCAGGTATATAGAAGAAGAGAAGGAAGAATCGGACCATGAAGAACGGACCAGTGCAAGTTCCAGAAGAAGTAAAAAACGGACCAGTGGAAGTAAAAAACGGACTAGTGCAAAGAATCTTCATAACTTTTTGCTCACAAAAGCTATGAAGGTCCATGAGCATTTGTTGGAAAGCTTGACGAGTCTACTTTCCAATGAATCTAGTGGCGACTAGTTTGGATACTCCATATTGCCTGCAGACCAGAATTAGTACAGACTGCTCAGAAGGTCAACAGTCTGTCGTGACAGAATGTTGGTACAACTTGCCAAGTAAAACTGTACCAATCTATAATGTTTCGTGCTGGTTGGCATACATTGTTGGAAAGCCCTTTGAGTCTAGTTTCACACCCAAGAAACGGTTCATCATTTGGACTTCCCAGTAAAAAGTTATGGTCAGTTTATTGGAAACTGCTCTGGAGGCCAACAGTCACGCGAAGCCACTTCGGGAATCCATTTCGAGGGGACCTTTCACATTGTCTTCCCTCAGAAACTCTATTTTGTTTTCATACCTATCTAGCAGGGCTGTTGCTAGTATAAATATCCCCTAAGACTCATTGTAATCTAAGACTTTGATAATTGAAATACAGAACCCCTTTGTTCAGCTGCGTGCTCACAAATCCAGAGAGTGATCTCTACCCCTTTGCTCTTGTGATTTCCTCGCGGGATTACATAGGCGGTGGCTTCATCCGCTCCCAATTGGTGCTCCTACTCCCTTCAAGGTATTCCATGATTGATTGTAGGCTGTGTTGGTTGGTTCCTTGAGAGTGTGGTTGGGCGAATCCTCGATTCAGGTTGCCGGTTAAAGACGGTGGTTGGCTTCGAGTTTTATTTGCCAGGTTGCACTAGTTATCGCTGCTTGCAGCAAGTTATCCGGCTGTTCTTCAGCTAGTTATCGATGTTCTTCCTACGTCGTGAAGATCGGGACAACGTGACGCATCACAAGGCTTCTACTGGCCAACGGCAGTAGCTGATGCCATCGAGCTCGTACGCTCATGCCACGGATTCCAATTCTACACCAAGCAGACACACCTGCCTGCCCACGCTCTCCAGATGATCCCAATCACGTGGCCGTTCGCGGTATGGGGGCTCGACTTAGTAGGGCCTCTACAAAAGGCGAAAGGGGGGTACACCCACTTGCTGGTGGCCATCGACAAGTTCTCCAAATGGATCGAGGCTCGACCCATCACCAATATCTGTTCCGAGCAAGCCGTCCTTTTCTTCACCGACATCATCCACCAGTTTGGGATTCCCAACGTCATCATCACTGACAACGGCACTCAGTTCATCGGCAAGAAGTTCTTGGACTTCTGCGATCAGCATCACATCCGTGTGAACTGGTCTGCGGTAGCCCACCCTCGAACTAACGGCCAGGTCGAGCGTGCCAATGGCATGATTTTGCAGGGGCTCAAACCAAGGATCTACAATCACTTGAAGAAATTCGGCAAGAAATGGGTCGAGGAGCTTTCCTCGGTCCTATGGAGCCTAAGGACGACGCCGAGCAGGGCCACAAAATACACCCCATTCTTCATGGTCTATGGCTCTGAGGCTGTGCTCCCAACGGACCTCGAGTATGGATCCCCTCGACTCAAGGCATACAACGAGCAAACAAATAAAGAGACTCAAGAGAACGCGGTCGACCAACTCGAGGAAGCTAGAGACATGGCCCTCGACAAGCACGTGCGCAAGAGGGACTTGAACATGGGCGACCTCGTCCTACGACGGCGGCAAAGCAATCAAGGACGCCACAAGCTGACTCCACCTTGGGAGGGTCCATACGTGGTGGCCGAGGTCTTGAAGCCGAGGACATATAAGCTCGCGGATGAAAAGGGGGAGATCTTCACCAACGCATGGAACATCGAACAGCTATGTCGATTCTACCCCTAGAATTTCAAAGCTTTATATGCCCATGTACTTTCTGTACCAAGGCCTTGTAAATGAATGCATGAATAAATAAGGTCTTCCCCTCGAGCAATTTACTTTCTCACAAGTCCAAATCTCGACGTTAGAAGGGAGTACCAACTATGACCCATCATAGTTGATACCCCCTCGGGGGCTAGTAAGGGGGTGCCCATCCCAAGCGTCGAAAAAACCAAATAACTCTTTCGTTCCTATCAAGTAATCTCGTATGGTCGAATAGTAGAGGCACCTCGAGCCCCGTAAGGGTCGAGAGACGACGAGCCTGAGAACTCCTACGCCCTCGGGCTACAGAAACTCTACTCGCTCCATCACCCCTAAGGCAATCGAGATCGCCTTAAACAAAAGACCAAACGAAGAATACAAACATAGACGCAAAGGGAAATAGAGGAGCCTCGAGCGGAGAGACAGATAAACATTTGACAAACCACTTAAAGACATTTCATTACTTAAAGACAAGTTAACAGAGTACAATACAAGGGGCCCCAGGCACCCAAAGCAGGCTCGCAGGCCTTAGTTCACATCACGGTCCTCACCACCCTCGCCTGCGCGTGAGCTAGTCTCAGGGGGAAGTACCTCGGGCTCAAATAGCTTGGCCAGCCTCTCCCTAGGGACGTCCGCATCATCGATCAAGGCGTGGAGCCTCTCCTCATTTTCCGCGTCAGTCTTGGAGATGTCGGTAATGAAGCCATGAGACACCATCTCCATATCGTAGGAAAAGCCTGAGCAGACAACTGTCATTGCCCGCTTTACCCCGATATGGAGAGCGTCCCGCACCCGATCCCTCAGCGTCGCGCCTAAGTAGCACAGCTGATCGACCAGCGCGTCGTCTCGAGCTTCCTCCTTCGACTCGTCCATGGGCTCGACCTCCTAAGAGGTCGAGAGATCGCTTATCGCCGTCCGCAGTCGACGGTTCAAAGCAACCTCCCCCTCGAGCTGGGCCTTGGCGTTGCGAGCCTCGACTTGGGCGGCCAAGAGCTCGTCTTTAAGCCCTGTGAATGTCAACGCAAAAAACTTTAGATAAAACCAAGCACACCTTGAAAAGAAAATCCGACAATAGAAATGTACCACGGACACTCTCCTCCAGAGCTGTGTTCTCGCCAACCAATTTGGTGTTGGCCCTCTCGATCTCTTTGTTGGAGCGTGCCAGCTCAGTGTTGGCAACACGCAGATCCTCGATCGCCTTGCCAGCCTGAGCAATGGCTCCATTCTTCTCCAGCAGCTCCCCCTTCAGACGATCGATGTCGTCGGAGAGGCTGCGGGATCGAGCCCGCTCCACCTCGAGGTCTTTGAGGGCCTTCTTCTTTGCTTCCTCCGCGGTGCCCATGGCAATCCCGCTGTTCAAACACTCCACCTTCATCCTTTGGAAGGATTCTCGGATGGAGTCCAGGTCAGTCTTAAGGAGATCCTTCTCCTTGTCCAGGTCAACAATGGCATTCTTGTAGGACAGGGCCTCCTCCTGGGCTTTAGACGCGGCCTCCTCGACTGCTAGAGTCCGCTCCCTCAGCAGCATGGCCTCCTCCACAGCCTTCCTTGAGGCCTCCCGAGCCTCGGCCAGGGCAGCCTCCCTCTACTTCTTCTCCTCCTCGAGCGCCAAGAGCTCTTTATAAGCCTTGAGGAGTTTCTCCTGCGACTCTAGGAGTTGGTCCTTGAGGATGGGGAGATGCTCCCAGCCGCCTCTCGTGGCGTGGATGAAGCTCGACTTGATATGGGAGGTCTCTTTCAGATCCTGTGAGCCGGTAGTCAAGCAGTTAGCACACAAAACCAAATGCTCTATAAGGATTAGGGGCTAAAAGACTCTTACAAAGTAAGCCGGCGCGAGACCGTTGTTAACCACATCAGACAGGAGCCCCACCGTGTGCTTCATCCACAGGCGGAGCTCCTCGACGTGCTCCCATTTCTCCGCCTCCTTCCAATCGTCCAAAAAGATGTTGGGTTCGGACGGGTCGGTGGAAGCCCAGATGCGGATCCGGTCGCGACACCAGTTTTCCATCTCCTGGTCGGCGCGCGCCTTGACGCCTCGGATGAGCTCCTCAACGGTTTCAAGAGACCCCCCGTGGCGCAGGAACAGGTCGACGAGAGAGGGGAACCGCCCGTTGTCGTCCACCATTTTCCACGTCCCAGTCTTGCTCCCACCACTGCCTTCCGATGTCCCGATCTTTTCTTCCTCGGAGCGGACGCGCTCCTCCCACGATCGACGCCGCCGGAGGAACCCCGGCGCGATCCCGTCCATACCGTAGATCGTCCTCCTGATCTCAGAATCAGAGTCGGCGAGAGTGCGCATCATGCAGGCGAGCGCCACTACGCCGTCCGCCCGCCCTGATTCTGCAGGGATCGCGGCCGGCGCCCCTGGACGGAGCCACGCCGGGGTCGGAGGTCCAAAAGCCGGCAGGCCCTCCTCCTAGTTTCCAGGCTCCTGCGGCACTTCCAGCTCCGGTTGGGGCGGATCAAGCGGCTCCGCCAGCTGCTGGCCCCCCTACTGCTGCTGCTCTTGGAGCTCCTGCGGCTCTGGTCGACGTTCCTGCTCCTGCAGTTGCCATCGCGCCTCTTGCTCCCGCTCCTCCTCCTCCTTCTTCCTCTGCTCCTCGATGGAGCGAAGACCGGCAGGCCAGGGCGCCCGTCCCGCGACAAGAGAGGTCGGGGCCTCCTCGTCCGTAGGACGGGCATCCCTCGAGGTCCCGTCACCACCAGACCGATCACTTATGGTAATAAGATCCCCCTCGACCCCCGATCGGGGAGGCTCGGGGGCTCCCTCCTGCCCTTGGGGCTGAGGCTCCTCGGCTTGCTTCGGCGACGATGGGGCAGGCTCACCCGCCAGGGGACGGGGTGGGATGCTCTCGGTGCCGGTTGGTGGTTGAGGGTCGGAGGAGCCTATAGGACGCAAAACAAAGGTCAGTCACTATGGTGGCCGATGTAAGAACAACACAAACCCCATGAATAAGCTGCTAACCTGAGTCCTTGGAGGCCGCTCCCACCTTGAGCCTTTTCACCATTGAAGGCTGGGCCTGCTCAAGCGTCCGCTTCAATCTGAGGAAAGAGGAACGGGCATAAAGAAGACCGTTATACAAGAAAATGCAAAGAATCAGGAGAATAAGAATCACAGCGTCGAAGAACTTACCCCACAGAGAGAACGGCTCGCCTGCCGGTACCTCGACCGGTGGGCCTCGAGCCACCCCGCGTCAAGGCCCCAGGCCCCTCGAGGGCAGGCGCTGATCTTGGCCCAGCGTCTCCCGCCGGGCGAGCACCGGGACTGGCGCTCCTGCGGCTGGTCTCTCCCTTCTCGGAGGCCACGGCGCGACCGCGCCTCAACGGCCCCGTCGCCTGGGGCTTAGCCCGGACACCCGCCTTTGGTGCAAGAGGAGGTTGGTGGCGCGGGGCGGCCCGACCTGTCGCGGGCGCATGAGGGGTGTCAGCCCTGGGGCGGTGAGATCCGCCTGTCCCCTCCTTTGGCGCTCCCATCCGCGGGGCGTCGACGTCGCCTCGAGGCGAACCCTCGAGGATCCGGTCGAGGCGAGACGCCATCCCCTCGGAATCGTCGCTGTCGTCATCGCCATCCCCACCATCATCTTCACTGGGGGATTCTTCTTCAGGCTCCCACTCTACCTGTATTTAGCTCAACGTGCCTCTAGCGCTTGGTGGTCGAGGTTCTTCTTCCTTTTCCCTTTCTTCTCAGAGTCCTTGGCGGACTTTTGTTTCTCGGTGGACCGGCGCCGTTTGTCACGGTCAACTTCGTCCTCCTTTACTGGAGGCCTCGAGGACCGGACATCGATTTATCCCTGCCAGAACAAAGGCAAGTTTAAAGAGGGTTCAAAAGAAATCAAGAATCAGAGCCATGTACAAGAAAGGATCGTACCAGGTCAATCGAGCCCGCATCGGGCCTCATGGGGAAGCCGTTGACATGCTTCGGCTTGAACTCGCCGGCAACGTCGCCCTAACCCGGGCCACGGCTTCGTCGTCCGCTAGAGCCTCGTTGGACATCCGGCACGCCTCGAGGTCCCGGGATGAAACGCCGGGCCCCATCTCATCCATCCTCAGCGGCCGAGACATCAGCGGGAGAACCCTCCGACGATGAACGGCCGAGAGGACGAGAGCGGCAGACAGGCCGTCCAAACGTAACTTCTTCAGGGCGTCGAGGAGGGGGTCAAGCCGCGACTGGTGGACTTGGACGACGTCGTATGTCCAGTTCTCCGGACGCTCCGTGATTAGGCGGCCGGTGTAGGCAGGAAGAAGGCCGTCGTCGTTCCGCAGATAGAACCACTGAGAGTCCCATCCGGCGTGGTTCGTCGACAATCCCACCGGGATGTACTCGTGCGGCCTCTCCGTCTTCCCCGTCTCCAACACGAGGTTGAGGCATCCCGCCCGCACAGGCTTCCTCACGCCAGTGGTCCTGGTGGGGGCGTTGAAGAGCTCGCCCCTGTAGAGGTGGAGCCACAGCTCCCAGTTGGGCATCATCCCCAAATAGCCCTCACACACCGCGGCAAAGACCGCCGCGACGGTGATGGCATTTGGGGAGAAGTGCTGAAGCTCCTCCCCATAATGGTGGCAGAGCGCCCGCATGAAGCGGCTCGGAGGAGCGCCCATGCCGTGGCGGTAGAACTTGGCGAATGAGACCACGTAGCCCTTGGGCAGCCTGGGCTCCCGGTGGTCCGCCGTCGGTGCGATCCACTCTGGCGATGACAGCGATGTGCGGTGGCGCAGGAGTCCCTCCCTCTCGAGCTCCAGCAACCGGCGCTCCATCATCGACGACGGGCGCCAGTCGTCGGCGGCGATGGGTCTCACAGGCATCTTGGGTGAACGGAAGGCGGATTCGCTACTACTCAAGGGTGCACGCGCGTGAGATGACGAGGGAGCTAAGGCGAGGGAGCAAAGGCAAGAATGGAGGTAGAAGGTGGAAGGGAGAACGCTGGCAAGGCCGCGGGACATTAATAGGCAACAACCCACCAACGGACAGATCCGATAAATGAGGTAACCCCCCCCCATAAATGTGCCGCCTAACGGTCTTTTTCCTCCTCACAGACGGGGCGCTCCGAATTCTGCGCTGGTATCGTGTCGCAACGGCTCCTGCCTGAAAAGGCGCGCCCAACGGGCAAAAAGGCGAACCGCCACGGCCTTTTCCTTCCCTTGTAAGCCAAGGAACGCACCCATGAAAGCCTCAAGATGTCACAGGCTGACCCACTGAAAGGGTTCGATAGCTGATCTCTAGCACCAGAGTCAGGGATCCTCAGCGAGTGGTCGAAAATCGAGGCCCGCCTCAGAGACTCGCTGGAGATGTCCAAGGTAGGGTCGAGACAGTCGAGAGGAATCCCCCGACGGGAGGCATCGAGCCACTGGACTCTATCAAACGAGACCAGCATCCCCGACCAAGTCGACCCCGCTTTATGAGAACGCCTCCGGGCTACAGCTGACCCCCTTGAAAGGGGCATAGGTTCTCACTTGGACAACCCGTTAGGAGCTCAATTTGGGGTGGATGACGCTCGCTCTATCGAGACTACGCCGAAACCCCCGTGCAAAGCGAGCCAATCAGAACCTTCCACCACTGGTGTCGATAGCGTTTCTGCAAATTAGGCAACGTAACCCTCGAAGGAGTCAAAAACTCCTCCGAGGGCTCTGGGGCTACCCCCGCGGGGTCACTCGCACGGCCCCACGGAAATTCGACCACAAAATAAAGCCTCCACTCGAGCGCCAGCGCTCAAATGGAGACTCGGGGGCTACTGTCGAGGATATCAGTAAGGGGTATCCCAACTGATGCACATAACGAGACTGCCCGTACGCAGGTCGAGGCCCCCAACTCGACGCTCTAATCAGTCACACGCACTGTCATCGACGACCGCAGCCTCAAAGATGGAGAAAGCGTCGAGCGAATCGATCAGGGCTCGAGCATCCACTACCGTCGAATACGGGAACAGGCTCGAGCGAACCGGAAGGCGTCGAGCGCAAGGACGCCGCCCGCCGCCTGACGCGCGCACGGGAACCGGGGCATTTAATGCGTCTGTCGCGTTCTCACCTAACACGCCTGTCACGGGAAGCGTGATTGGAAACAAGCACCCGTCCCGTCATTCTTTTTGCAGCCTTCCCCACCAAACAACCCAGAATGTGTCAGGGCGCGGGAAGCAGGGATGGAACGTCTAATCAGGACTCCCTCAAGACATCCAAGGTCAGCGCTTGGATACCAGGGCATTACAAGGCGTCCGACCCTCGACCAGACATGTTTCCTTCTTGTGGAAGTGTTGGGCGTCGACTGACAACTCTACGACCACTCCAACATATCCGCCTCTATACCGTACAAGCGTGCAACCGGTGAACCAGTCCAAGACGGTGCACAGAGCAGGATACCGGGCACGCGTAATCATCATCAAGCTACCAGGACGGGACGGCTCGAGACCACACCGGTACGGAGGCCTCGAGTAGGTCAGCGCGCCATGACTCTATCGACCCCTACTCTGACACCAATACTTGTACCCTGGGCTTCTCCATGGAACAATAAAAGGGGAGGCCCGGGAGCGAACACAGGTGGCAGGACATCACACAACACTACACCCATATGGAGTAGAACTTCCACCTTACTCCATACCACACTTGTATTCACCCCTGTACAAGCACTTAGGTGCAGAATAATACAAACTCTCTCCCCCCGCTGGACATAGGGCCTTCCCTTGCCCGAACCAGGATAAACCTCTGTGTCTTTTTGCATCACCATCTGAAAAAGGAAACACGCATACAAATTCACTCGTCGGTGTGACCCCCCGTGAGGAAAAACACCGACAACTTGGTTGGCTGTAGATGCAGTGCTAGATAAGCCTACAAAGTGGACATAATTAACAAATTTATTAGAAGTTCAGAACAAAATTATCACTACTACTGGTCTACTACTAAAATTAAATAGTTAATTAGAAGTTCAGAACAAAATTATCACTACTGCACTGCTGCATTAATCGATTAATCTAAATTCAAAACAATCACTGCTGCAGTGCATTAATCAGTTAATTAGAACTACAAATGACAGGGTAGGGGTGAAGGAAATAAAATGACAATTCAAATTCACATATCACAAGTCAGATTTCATAAAGAAAAAACAGGGACGAAGAACAGGGCAGGGTGAAGGAAATCAAATTACCTAGTGTTGGCGCACTGCCAGGAGGGCTTTGCACTGGATCTGGATCAGTAGCCATTGTTGGGTGACTACGCTGCAAGACGCCTCCGCCGCCCAGCCGTCAACGCCGCCAAGCTTTCTGCCGTAGCGCCGCCTACCGCCGTAGCCCCGCCTGCCGCCGTGCCACTGTCTGCCGCTGTGCCACTGCCTGCCGTCGTCGCCTAGCAAACGATGTCGCCCAGCACTCGCCGTCGCCCAGGATGCGGCCGCCGTCGACGAGGAGGTCAGGTTGAGTGAACTGGCGATAGGCTAGGTTTCCTTCACTGTGGCCTCAGGTATGTGACCCTGTTTTGGGCCCTTAGTGGGCTAAATTAGGATGGGCTGAGGTTTTTGTTTGGTCGGTCTTTAAAATAGGATTAGCGGCAGATTAGCGGCGCTACAGCGCTAAATGCATTTAGCGGCTGAATAGCACGCGATAGCGAGGATAGCGTGAATAGCGTACTAAGGGACAATATCGTTGCGTGACTTCGTCTGGGGCGCTATAGCGGCGCTTTAGCGTTAAAATAGCACGCTATTTAAAACTTTGCCCCGGATAGTTATAAGCGATGGAGGTTCCCACTTCATCGACAAAATCTTCCGGAAGTACATAGCCGATCATGGAGTTCGACACAACGTCGCAACACCACACCATCATCAGACTAGCGATCAAGCCGAAACATCTAACAAACAAATCAAAAATATTTTACAAAAGACCATAGATGAGATGGGTAAGGGGTGGAAGGACAAACTTCCTGATGCACTTTGGGCTTATAGAACTGCATTCACAACACCCATAGGAATGTCACCTTATCAACTTGTGTATGGAAAAACTTGTCATTTGCCTGTGGAAGTAGAGTTTAAGGCTCATTGGGCACTCAAGAAATGGAAAATGGATCTCCACCTCGAGCGAGAATCGTCTGATGCAACTATCTAATCTAGAAGAATGGAGAGAGAAAGGCTACCACAATTCAAGGATCTATAAAGAGAGAACAAAATGATGGCATGACGAGAGAATCAAGCACAAGGAGTTTAAGCCTGGAGATAAGGTTCTACTATTCAATTCAAGAGTTAAGCTCTTTGGGCATGGTAAGCTACGAAGTAAGTGGGATGGACCATACAAGGTTATTGACACTTCAACTCATGGAGCCATTACCATCCAAGACGACATAGGTAACACTTTTAAGGTAAATGGTCAACGCTTGAAAATCTATCTCGAGCCACAAAACAACCTGGTAGAGGAACTTGATGTGATTGAGTTCATAGAATTCTCAAATTAAGCTCTCATAAGCTCTAGACACTTACCTAACCCTTAACATGCTCCACGAGTTTTGTTGTCTATTTCGGTTGTGCAGGATTTTGAGGCTTAAGAAGAGTGAGACCGAACATGTAGGCCACAAGGGTGAACGACTATGTCAACATCCAGCTTGGGGGAGGCACCCCCACGTGTATCTAGATAAGTATTACTTTTCTTTCTTGGTTTTATTTACTATTATTCGGAAATAAATAAAAAAATGCATAACCATGAAACCAAACAAAGTTTTTCTTCTGAGTAATATACAATAGTTTTGTGTAATCCTAAGTTTTAAATAAAATAAGAAGAAAGTTTGATCCAAGTCTAGGTAATTGACAAACATGATATGAGAAGGTCTGAGCTACTATTTAACTTGTTCCAAGATTCGCTAGAGTTCTGGAGATTTTATCTTTTGAAAATCTAAAAATTCAAAAAAAAGAGATCCTGTTTGACATAATACCTAGATTCTTATAAGATATAAATATTAAAACTGTGGGTACTTGCTTTGTTCAAGCCATTGTTAATTCTTGTAGTTTTGGTTGAGAGAATTATCATGCTCCAAAGATCAAGATCTTTTTGTTTTAAAAATATAAAAGATTCACTCTTCTGAAGTATTATTGCATTAGAGGCATGGGACCATGCAAAAATTTGATTCGAAAAAAAGAGTCAGACGAGAGGTAAAAATGGACAAGTGTCTGAAGTAGAATTAAGGGTACAAAGATACCCACTTGAGTGGAAAAAATGGACACGTGTCCGATAGTAGAATTAGGGGTACTTGGTGCCCACTTGAAAAAAAAGAGAGAAGAAAAAAAATGATAGCCCATGGTCCCTCTAATAAGCAATATGCCAGTAAGAGATGACAAACTTTTCAAAAAGGTCAAAGGTCTTGATCTAGGAGTATGAAATTCCTCTCCCTTGCTCCGAGCATTGACATAGCAAAATGCAAAGTAAGTATGCTAAAACTTTTAAAGCTCTACTTATATATCTTTTGAAAAGAAGGCAAATGCCTCAGTATTATTTTGGAAACTTACAAAAAAACTCCAGAACAAAGGTAAGATAGAAGAACTTGAGACATAGTGCTTGACTTGATCGTTCTGTTTTCAATCTCTTAAGACCTTAGTGATAACTTAAAAAAACCCTATAGTAAGAGGCATAAAAGTAACCCCTGTTTTTTTGCTGATTTTAGTTTTGCTTAGGGACGAGCAAAGGTTAAGCTTGGGGGAGCTTGTTGACGGTCCTTAATGCTCACATTTAGCCATCAACTGATCACGGAAAATGACCTATATGCAACCAACATCCAAAATTAGGGTTTCATCTGACAGAATTCCATGAGTTTTAGTGTTTGTCTATTTCTGCAGGGGATTATCAGGAAATATGGAGGAAAGGTCCACACGTCGGGTTTACATAGAGATATTAACGTGCACCGCAATTATCCAACATCTAGAAGAGTCCAGAAGCCACAGGAACGAGCAGGAGGCCGAGCGGGCCCGGGGGCTGGGCGCCCGCCCTCCCCCCTTGGGCGCCCACCCAAGGCTCTCAGCCAATCAGGCTCCGTCTGGCGGATAATGCTCCACCGACCTAAAGGATTAAGGAAAACCGCGCGATTAAGGTTTGTCTGATCCGACGGCCCATATTCATTTGGACGAGCTATATAAGCAAGCCCCCTGGCCCCTGGAGGGATATCTCTTGTACAGAATCAAAGCTAGGGTTTCAATTAATCATCCAAGTAGAGAGGATCCCTCTAGTTCATCTAGTTCTGGTTCTAGTTCATCTAGTTCTAGTTCTAGTTAGTTCTAGTTGTAATCTAGAAAATAGGGAGAGAGAAGAGGAGAGCGGAGGATTAGCCGGATGTGTCGGATCTTCCTCAACATTGTACTTTTGCAGCAACTGGTTCGTTCTTCATCGTTCTCCAAGTTCTTCAATTCATAATTCCTAAGTTCTTTAATTACTTTTATTTACATTCAAGTTATTTATTGGATTCCCACTTGCATCAAGTGCTCTAGTCTTTGCAACGTTAGAGTAGTAATTAATAGATTTGACGTGGTGTTTAGTATTACAATTACCTGGAATTGCACCCAATCCTGCGGATTGTTGTGGTAACCCTAGGGTAGTGACAGCCCTAACAGTCGACGTATTCCACCTCATTCGGATTGGTGTTTGAAGGACCGTAGTCAGAGCTTCCTAGCCCCTTCTCATCTCTTTCTGTGATTAGTGTTCTGATGTCCTGAAATAAATAATCTTTGAAGTAATTCTTGATTCTTAGATCAACTAGAGAACTCTCAGGAAACTTCCTATCTTCCCACCAAAAATAATTATATAGTTATCCTTAGGTGATCTTGAATCTTAATTAGTACACTCACGTTCCCTGTGGAAAATCGATACTCTGGAATACTCCCGGGTGAAAGCTACATCGGTATTCGTGCGCTTGCAGATTTTTCTGTTTGCGTTTAAAATACCCAACAACGGGGACAACATCGGAAATCCATTCGGCATATCGACATTGCCGAATAAAATTAGCTTCAATAAGTTTAGTTTTTTTGGCCTTAATGTTAGGAAGAATATTAGGATTGTATCAGCGTGCTGGTTGCTGATGCGGCCGAAACCCAAACTTGATAGGCAACCGATGTTCAACAATCGATCGGTCTAAACCAGGCATCTCGGTATAATCCCAAGCAAAGCAATCTTCATATTTCTTTAACAAATCGGTTAACTGTTGCTTACACTTAGAATCTAACTTAGCACTAATAAAAGTAGGCCTTGGCCTATCACCATTACCTATATCTACCTCTACTAAATCATCGGCCGATGTAAACCCCTGACCTAATTTTCTATCATCGGCGAACCTATCCATTAAAACCCTTCATGAGAACCAACTGCTTGGATCGGTGGAATTTCATAATCGGCAACTTTGAGAAAATCCTTCACCCAAATTTCTCCTAAAATACATCTGGTCCTCTCATAATTATCTGATCCTGTCGATGCAATGACATATGAAGAATCTCCTGGGACAATTTCAATCTTGTCACCTACCCACTGAACCAAGCACTGGTGCATTGTAGATGGAATGCAGCAATTGGCATGAATCCAATCGCTCTCCAACAGCAAATTATAGGCACCCTTTCCACTGATGACAAAGAAAGTTGTCGGCAAGGTCTTGCTGCCGATGGTCAATTCAACGCATATGGCTCCCTTGACTGGAGATACATTTCTTTCAAAATCTTTCAACATCATATCAGTCTTGGTCAAATCCTGATCCCCTTTGCCAAGCTTCCGATAGACTGCATATGGCATAATGTTGATAGCAGCTCCTCCATCAATAAGTATCTTGGTCATCGGTTGCCCATCAACCCTGCCTTTAACGAACAAAGCCTTGAGATGTTGTCTTTCATCATCAGAGGGTTTCTCAAACATAGCTGTCATTTGGTCAAGAGCCAACTGAGCTATCTAATTAGGGAAATCTATCTCCCCATCACTGAAAGGTGCAAGAAACTCCATCGGCAACATAAACACCCTATTGACATCTGCCAATTTTCAGACTTAGAAGAATTTTCTTCCATACTCAGTTCTTCTTGTCGCTCTCGCTGCAGCCGCCTTTTCAGTGTCCATGTCAGCCCTTCTAGACACCATGGGGGAAGTTGTGTTCTCCGCACTAGTTGATGACGATTTTCCCTTGATTCCACCTGATAAGTATTAGCATCTTTGCAAAATATAAACTCATCGGGAACCCGTCCATTTGCCATCTCTTCAAGTTTCTCTTGGTTTCTGCGAAAATAGCCGACAAGTTCACCAATCCTGTCACGCACATTGAGCCTGCCCCCCAGCCGATCGTCAACAGACGTCCTTCCTCTAATCGGCCCATTAAAATGCCGATCATCGTCTTGATATCGCCGATTTGGTCTATCATGCTGATTATAACCATTGCACTCGGGGCAATCTCTAACAATTGGCAGCTTGATGTTTTGCTCCCAACAGTGGATGAAGAATGTGCAATTCCAATGATCTTTATGCCGATTCCACTATTGTCGACGTCTTTGCTCTTCCCGGCGACGATCTTCCTGCTGGCGACGGTACCGATCCTCACGCTGTTGCCATGTTTTGTGATGCCGCCTATGAATAATCACAATGCTGGATCGAGGAGGTTTTCTAGAACCAGTGCCTTCTTGGATCAAGCCCTTGCCTTTGGCACCATCGGTAGAGATTCGATGTTGGGGGTCTACGGATGCGCTCTTCTCAGTTGCTTCCGACGTTAGGACTTTAGTCTTTCCCTTAGCGTCCAGCATGTTTGTAGGGAAACAGTGTTGATCAATCTTCATCGGCTTCTGAGCTTTGGAGCTGTCGAATTTAATCTTCCAGACTCTATGGCCGATTGCAGCTGTTGTCTGAACACCTTGCATTCATTTGTACTATGGAACGTTGCATTATGCCACTTGCAATACTTGATCTTCTTCAACTCTTCTACCGATGGAATTACATGGTTGGGTGACAATTTAATTTGCCCCTCCTGAAGCAGAAAGTCAAATATCCTATCGGCTTTTGTGATGTCAAATGCAAACTTTTCTGGCTCTTTATGATCGAAAGGACAAGACATCGGCTTCTTGTTCTTCACCTATTCTGCTAAGCCGATGACTGGTTCCTCATCAGAATCTGAACTCTTTGCCTTATCAACAAATGACACCTTTTTTTCCAAGATTTCCTCGGTTCAAAAGCCTTGATATCTTGGTCAGAAATCCTCTACACCAAATGACTTAGACTTTCAAACTCCTGAGACGCATACTTATCCTTGATATGTGGCAACAATCCCTGGAAAGCCAAATCGGCTAGCTGCCGATCATCCAAAACCAGACTATAGCACTTGTTCTTGACATCCTGCAACCTTTGTACAAAACTTTCAACCGATTCATCATTGCGTTGCCTCAACCTGACTAAATCGGTAATCTTTTTCTCATGAACTCCAGAGAAGAAGTATTTATGAAACTGCTTCTCTAGATCGGCCCAAGTAATTACTGAATTTGGAGGTAATGAAATAAACCAAGTGAAGGCCGATCCGGACAATGATGATGAGAATAGATAGAATCTTAGCTCATCTTGATTGGCAGCTTCTCCACACTAGATAATGAATCTATTAACTTGTTCCATGGTTGACGTGTCATCTTGTCCAGAGAATTTGGTAAAATCCGGCACCTTGTACCGATTTGGAAGCGGGATCAAGTCGTACGCAGAAGGATATGGTGTCCGATAAGAGTAAGTGTTGACCTTTAGTTTTATTCCAAATTGATCTCTCATTACTTCAGCTATCTTATCGGCCCAATATGCATCGGCTTCTTGCCGATGTGCGGGTTGTGGCTCCGGCACCTGCTGATAAGCTTCCATGTGTCTGTGATATGCACGATCTCCAGGGAACATAGGATTAGCCACAGCCTTTTGACCAACATTCTGTTGAGCAAGATTTATTGGCTAATTAACTGGTCCTTGATTCTAAAAACCAAGCTGCATCTATCCCTGCTGGAATCTCGTAGCCTGATGATTCTGTTGAGCCACTTGTGGAAAGACAAACTGCCCTGTCCATCCATTGTTAACATTCATCGGTGTAGGCCCTGCCGATGGCTGATAGTTAGGTATCATCACTGGGTTAACATACCCTGTCCGAGTTATAAACGTTTGATGCGTCGGCAGTGGATCCGCCGATGCGGTAGGTATCTGGAATGTCGGCATCTAAGAATTTCCAGTAAAAGGCCTTGCAGTACTGGTTGTAGAATACTGGGGATTCTGAGTCATCGGCGATACTAGGGGTGCCGATGTCATAGGAGCCTTGCCTGTCACGTCAGCCACTTGAGATGTCCCAGAACTATTTGCACCAAAGTCTGGGGGCATACCATATCCCCACTAGTTGGGAGGAACTTGACAATTTTGGAATACAAATCCTGACATTGCCGATGCCAATAGATCTGTAGCAAGTTGAACTTGTCCCTCTCATGTTGCTGGATTAGTCCTCATCGTTGTAGATTGTCCATTAGTTATCCATAATGTGCTTGGAGGAGAAGTAACTTTCGTACCCGCAACAACTGGAGGAGCCGATGGAGTCGTAACCGAAGATGATCCTAGCTGATGATAGGCCAGGCCAACATAAGATGGTGGTATCTGTCCTTCTTTGAAGGTTCTAGCCACAGCATTGAAAACTATATTGGACAGCACACTGGAGTGATTGATTAAAACACGATTAATAGCATTGTCATCCATCTCTTGCAATTTACTAGGATTAGCTTCAAACATGATTTGTCGAGGCATCGGTAGTGCTTCCTTTTGGATCACCTCACCACTCCTGTTGACACTAAGGGATTTCAAACATAGCTGCTTGTATTCCTCCATAGCTTTTGCTATAGCTTCCTTCTACTCATCTCTGAGATTGGCTTCAGTTACGGGAATGATGTTATCCATATCGAAATCAGTATTCGACATGTTGATCTTGATGATGAATCTGAATCTGTCCCACCGAGCGTGCCAAAAGATGTGTTGATGCAAAAGTGGATCTGCAAACACAAAGGGCTAATACCCGATTCAATGTTAAGGTGTGCCAGTCGATTTGACCTTACAACCGACAAAGGTGATAACTCGAATACTTTGGTCCCGACAACAGCGATACGCCCTGATGCTGTAGCCAAGAGGTATTCACGCGGAACTTGAGAACTCGCCGAGGTTGACTCGATGAATTCCTAAGAACTCGTAAGTAAAAAGAAAATATGCAAGTTGACGACGTCATCGAAAAAGTTGATGCTGGAATAGATGTAAAAACTTGTGTTTGATTGATTGTGATGATTCTTACATCGCTACTAGGTCCATCTTTATACTGTCTAAAGAGTTACAATCAAGTACGACTAGGATTCTAATTCCAAACCAAATGGAATCTGTATACAAAACAAACTCTAACAACTATAAAAATCATTAATTTATCTATCCTAGGCAATCGACACGCTACCACTCTTCCCTTAACGATTTTTACACCTTCCTCCACTATCATCGGCACCTCATCCTCCATCGGCATCGGCAACTATTAACATCAGCCATCGGCATAGATCAATTATTATTCCTGGACTTGGTCGTATTCTGTTGCTCTATCATCGGCATCATATCTCATCGGTAACTCCTCTGTCAACCAGTCATTACATTTTCACCTACCGATCCAGGTTCCACTATCTGTCCGGATACGTGTCAAAAAACGGTATCAACAGATGACAAGGAGAAGAGAGATCTGATAGGAATTCTTAGGGTAGGGTCTTGATTCACAGGAGTGGGACACCCATGATATACGCAAGCATGTAAGGGAGATAAGCTTCAAATCATGAATCAGATTAGGGAATGGATACACAACATTCAAGAGCTAACAACCATGCACAAACTCAAGCTCTTTATCATTGGAATATACTTGGAGACAACCATGAGATTAAAGTAACATGAGTGGTACTCTAAGATAAGGCTCTTCAACACTCGCATACTTACTAGGGACAAAAAGGTAACAACTATGACACTACCTAGTTAACAGCACATCTACTCATGCATCATGGTTTTAAGCAAACATGTGAGAACATCAATCACACTATCTCCAACAACTGTTACTAAGCAAAAAGTTTGTGGATCACAAGCCGTCATCTAAAGCAACACTAGTACGCATGAACATACAAAACATGATAGTAAGGTGCTTTTATCTTTTACTTTCTTTTACTAGAAAGGTGTTTGTCTCTTCTCTAGTCAAGAAAACAAATTTTAACCCATGTTTAAAAGACTAATTATCTTAGAGATGTGCATCATACTGATGGGATGCACAAATCAACCACAACATGGGCAAAACAAAGCTAATCACACCCTATCTTCAATTATATCTATTCAAGCAACACGGAGCAAAGCATTTCATCTAACTTCACACAAGCAAGATAACACCACATTGATTCACAAGTTACTTATTGTTAGAACAAAGGTGAGAGAAGCATATTTACATATATAAGTCAACAATCATGATGATGCTTGCTTCGTCCTATTCGTCCTCACAAAATTGCCAGCCTAAGGTGGCAATCATGTTCTATGTCGGCGGCATAACACGTACACTCTCGACATATAACTAGTCGTAAGCTATATTCAATTTACATATTTGTGGTTAGCATACCTCCAGAAAATTCATTTCAGCCCACCCATAGTATGAAACATGCAGTACAAGATTTAAAAGTTATGCGCTCCACACACGTGTATCCCCATACCCGTATGTGTAGTGCTACTACCCACGTCATCGTCTTAGCGACGACATCGCCTCTAAGGATGGAATCACCAATCATGCGGTACCTTTTCATAGGCACATGTAAAATGTGCACATGATCCAGTACCAAAAGCACTTCTCTAGATCGGTAGTGTATCCGATCATGCTCTCATAGCTCACACTTACCGAGGCATAGAGGAAAAATGATCCATACATTACCATTCAAATGAATGGCACTCATACTATTGCATGCCGTATGAGCAACGAAATAGAAATATGATGCAAAAACCCCCAAGTCAGTAATTAAATAAGCCACCTAAAGGTCCTTATTTGGGCACAATGGAAATGACCACTGGCATACTTAGGTAAAACCTTTTCAGATTTGAACACACCTATATTTATAGTAGCTATAATTTGTCAAAAACTGGTTTTATAAAAGAAAACCTTTTTTTAGATACACATCTGACAAGTTTATTGTTGAACCTTGCTTTGATACCAGCTGTAATAGAACCGCCCAATTTACAAGAGATCAACTATGAAAAACTCCCGCCAAAGCAGTTGCTTTAACATAATCGAACTCTCATAATCCCGGTAGTCCATGAAATCACGAGGGATTTCAAACCAACCATCATACAAGTCAAGATAGTTGTGATTCAATATAACAAGTCACATGTACATCCATTTCACAAATAGTTCGACACACATCTGAGTTCACTATAGTTAATACAACTTGATTGAAAAGTAGCGGAAGCAAAGTAATTTTGAAACTATCATTACCCTTATTTCAAATACATGCCAATATCCAGGTCATCTCCAACAAAAGCAGCATAGATGAGGTAACTAAGAAGGATCATGCCCATGATCTTACTCCTCCACTATGGTAGGAGTCATCCAACTCTTGCAGTAGCCATGATACATCATAACCTGCAACAAGTGGGAATAAACCCTGAGTACAAGAAGGTACTCAGCTAGACTTACCCGTCATAAACCATAAATAATATGACACCAAAGAGTATGCAATGCTTTATTGGTGGGGCTAGCTTGACAACACTTTTTGCATAAAAAGCTTAAGTTATAGGTATGTAACTTTTTAGGTATTTAGCTCAAGTTAGTAATCATTACCTGTCATCTATATTAGCACCTATACTAGAGCAATCACTTGATTAAGATACAACAGTAGTACCCATATTTGATGTGGCATTTCCAACATCATCATCATACCATAACCATCCAAGTGTTCCATAAACATTACTACGATGACAAAGCTCAAGTCAAGTGCTCACTGTCCAGGAGCGATGGCGATTCGAATCGATTTCTAACCAGCTGGTGATTTTATTCCCCACACAAACCACATTCACTGATCAAGTGAGCTACAGGTCACCATATTACACTATCTAGGACCAATTCGCGGGTTCGACAGGCACCGCCCGTACCCGAGGACCGTTCCAGCGACCAAGGTATCCAAGGTATACCAGGGTTGTGTAACACCCTAGGTGTTAAGCATGCACTTAGTCTTATCAAAGTCAATCACAAGCATCATGAGCATGTCATCCTTTTAAGAATATGATTTTATGTGCATCATTTCATGTGTTTTAAATATGTTAAAAATATGATGCTTGCTTCTAAAATTGTGAAATATTCAAACTAGGTTGATTTATGTGTAAGAAGAATTAAGAATATTTTTGTGCAATTTTTTTGGAGCTACAGAAATTGAGAAATGGAATTTATACAAAATTTCCAAATTGGATTTATTTAAAAACCTAGAACTAAGTTTTAATTTGTAGTTCAAATTCTATTGGGAATTTGGTCTTGCTTATTAAAGCAAAGTTGTAGGGTTTTTATTTTGGGACAACTTTGCTTTTGGAAGCAAGAGGTGAAAATGCTTTTTAGCTGGTCCAAATGAATTTAGAAAGGATTTGGGAAAAGAATTTCAAAAAAAAAAGGAAAGGGGGGGCTGTTCACTGGCGGGCCGGCGCCAACCAACCGGCCCAGCCAGCGAAGCCAGCCCAGGCCTGCCGCACCGCGTCCACCCCCTCCCCCGCGCGCGCTCGGACACGGCCGCGCCGCGCGCGCCCGACCGCGTCAGGCCGACGGCGCCGCGTGGACGGCATGCGCTGCTTGCCGGCGCCACGACCCCCCCCCCTTCGCTGCGGACAGCGCCACCTCCCTCGCCATTCTCTCCTCCACCCGGTGTGCATCCCCTCGCTGTCTCTCGCGCTCTCCTGCCTCCTCTCCGCGCGCACCGTGCCGCCACTCCCCATTGGAGCTCTCCGAGCTCCGCTCGCCTTGTTCCGGCACTCCGTCGCCTCTCAGTGCCTCCTTCCACCTCTCCGAGCTCCGCATTCGTCTTCGCGTGCTCGGACGTAGCTTCTTCGCGCAGGTAAGCGGTTCTAGAGGGCCGAATCGCTCGCCGGAGAGTCCGCGGCCTCGCCGGAGCTCTCCGCGGCGTCAGCATCGTTGGCTTTCCCCCTCCCGACCCTCTCTTGCCTCGCTAGCGCACGCATTGTGGTCGCCGTGGCTCCCTGAGTCGCGAGAAGCCGCACTCGAGCGCTCTACCGGGGCGTGGTGGCCGGCACCGCAGCGGCAGCGCCGCCGGTCCGCCATTGCCGGTGGCCTGCTCGCTGTGCGGGACTTCAGGGCGAGTAAAGGGGTGGGATCGAGTCGCAAGAGGGAGGCGAACGCGTTGGTGCCATCGGTTCCGGCCGGGAGGCATCGCCGGCGGCGAGCCGTCGTCGGGGATCCTCTCCCCTCTGCGTCCTGACCAGTGGGCCCGGCTGGCAGGCGGGTCCGCTCGTCAGCGACCGCGGGTGCACTGCACCGGGTGCACCTAGCCGGTCGGGGTGAATTTGAATTGAAAAATAATTTCCAGAAAATGAGTTATGCATTCAAAAATCCATATATGGAGGAACATAGCTCCAAAAATTGCAAGATAAATTTTGGTGTGTCCCTTATTTCCAGATCTATGGCCTAGTATGTTTGCATGTCATGTTTAAGTAACTTTTCTGTGTAAACATATTTAATCCATGTTTTTGTTAAACTTGGAAAATGCATAGTAAATAAAATAGGGCTTTGAAAAATGTAAAATTTGTTTTGTTGGCTATGCATGTGTGTTTAATCACTGAGAAAATATTGTCACATATTATTTGGTGTATAAATGAAATTATGGTAATTTAAATGCTTGCATGGCTGTGGTTTATGATTTTTAATAATTAATTGGGTCATGCAATAAATCTGGAAAATTTTGTGGGTATTTCATATGATATTAGGTGAATGGTAAAAATATGAAATCTGTTGTTTGACATTTATATCACAGTGAAGTAATTATACTTACTTTATTAATTAATCTTGTGATTTTTGTGGCTCAAAATAAGTAACCAAAAATTATGAAAAATTTACAGTAGACTTTATGATTAGCTAGTAGTCTCCTGTAATTTTTGTGAAATTTATTGATGAACAGAATTGCATGTGAATTTTAATGGGCCTAGAAATGAATAAAGAAAATTTTGAATGGTTGTGTATGTAGGTTGAATGGAATAAGTTGGGTTTGGTGTATCTTTGAAGCATCATGTGGGTTGCTGGTTGCATTTAAAAAATAATTGTAGAAGAGAATGCAATAGATGTTTGATTCAATTGTTTATTCTTGGATGATGTTGACTACCTTGTAATAAGCATGACCAAGAGCATCACCTATGCATCATGTCATGACTCCTTGGGTACTTTCTCATACAAGCGTCCACTCAGGCACCTTGCATTCCACTCATGAGCACCCATGCATCATACAGGCTCGCAGGAGAACGAAGTGGAACCCGAGGAACCCGAGGAGATTCAGGAGCAGGAACCTCCGGAAGCACAGGAACCCGGAGAGGAACTGCAGGAGTGTCCAGATCACCGACCCAGCACCTTTGAGAAAGGCAAGCCCCGGAGCATTCTAAGTCTCCCTATTCTCGCTAACTTACAATATATATTACACTTGTTCTACTATGTTGCATCTAAGTGATAGGAGTTGCTTGATACCGTTGATGCATATGTACTCCTTGTTATCCCTACTCGTTTATCTACCTTGTCCTATGTAGATAGGCGCGGAGTCTATGCTTAGCTTGCTTAGTCCGGTAGAAGTCGGGTGATTTCCTATCACCTGCGAGATATAGGTGGATACCTGCTTGATTAAGCATTGGTTGCTCGGGGAAAAGAATGACCAAGTGTGGAATGAATTTGGAGACCGGGCAGGGTCTTATGGTGGGTTGACCATAGTGCCCCTGCCTGTGTCGATTAAGGACCGATCGTTGACGGCCCTCTTGTCATGTTGAACGCATGCCCCACATTTAGCTAGAAGGATAAGTCGTTCCGACCGCGAAGCCTGAGCACTATCCGGGCCGGAAATCGGCCCGATGTACGCGCTGTATTGGTGATGGTTGAGGAGAACGACGAGGGCGCGGCGCGCAACCTTGGTATACTTGGATACCTCGGTCGCCGAAACGGTCCTCGGGTACGGGCGGTGCCTGTCGAACCCGTGAATTGGTCCTGGATAGTGCAACACGGTGACCTGTAGCTCACTTGATCAGAGAGTGTGGTTTGTGTGGGGAATAATTTCGCCAGCTGGTTAGAAATCGATTCGAATCGCCATCGCTCCTGGATAGTGAGCACTTGACATGAGCCCTGTCCTCGTAGTAAGGACTATGGAATACTTGGGTTATAATGACGAATGGTTTTAAGAAATGCTATGATGAGGTACTATCATAGTCTTATATTTGCTTGCAATAGTGCAGGTGCAAACCTAGATGATAGGTAATGATACTTTCAACTTGGGCAAATTAAAAGAAGAAAAACTTATGTAGGTTATGATAGTATAATATTGCGGTTTTTGCAAAATGATTGTCAGCTACCCCACTATATAGCCTTCATGATCCTTGATGAGTCTTTATTTTAAGTTTATGATGGGTAAGTCTAGCTGAGTACCTTCTCGTACTCAGGGTTCTACTCCCATGTTGTTTTGCAGATGGTCAAATGTACTATGGTTATTGCATCCTCTGTCTGTACCCAGCCATGGGTGATGACTAGACCAAGGGCGATGGTCACTCCGTCTCTTCTTTTGCTTTTGTGGGAATGACCGAACTATGGCACTGTATCAGACTTATCGTGTGTGTTGTATTTTCGAACTATGGAGCTTCCGCTACTTGAAGGACCTGGTTTGTAATAACTTTAAGAACTCCGATGTATTTCATGAATGTTGTAATCTGGATGAACTTGTGGATGGCGGCCGCTAAACTTATTACGATCTTGGCTGTTATGCAATGTGTGGTTTGAAATCCTTCGAGATTTCACGGACTACCGGGATTAGATGGGCTTAAGCGTGATGGTTCGACTATGCAAGTGGTCACTATTAGGCTTAATCTCTTATAATTTGGTCGGTTCTGTTACAGCTGGCATCGGAGCAAGATTTAGCGAGTTACTGTTCATAAGTACGTTCTAAACAAAATCTAAACCGGTCTAATGAAGGGTTTTAGTAATTAATAAAGATCAAGGTGTTAAACTAAGTTTTGGAAAACTATCTAGTGTGCCATGGTCATATCCTTTATGCCCAGTTAAGGACTCTAAGGTGGCTAGTTAAGTACTGACTTGGGGGTGAATGCATCATATTTCTATTTCGTCGCTCATACGGCGTGCAATAGTATGAGTGCCATTCATTTGAGTGGTAATGTATGGATCCCTTTTTCCCCTACGCCACGGTAAGTGGGAGCTGTGAGAACATGATCGGATACACTGCCGGTCTAGGGGAGTGTTGTTGGGTACTGTGTCATGCACACATGTTTGGTGTGTCTTGGGAACAGTACCGCATGTTGGGAATTCCGTCCTGAGAGGCGATGCCGTCAATAGGGCGATGATGTGGGTAGTGACACGTCACATGCATGGACGGCTGTCTGTGTATGTGAAGTGCATAGTTTTAAATTTTGTTCTGCACGATCATACTGTGGGTAGGCTGAAATGAGTTTTCTGCAGGTACACTAACCACGTTCTCGCTTAGAACGCTAGTTACGTTATGAGAGAACGTTGTGTGCCACCGCATATACCGCTTAGTGTTAACCTTTGTTTCCTAAGTTTGTGAGATCGTAAGTTCGTGCATGCATCATGATCATTTCATATCATTGCTTACTTTCCCTCTTAATTTAATCTGTCCCAATTCTAAATAAAATAAATAAAGGTAATCCTCGCTCTTACCCACGGTATTCCATTTGCAGCAGATGGCACGCACTAGGCTCACCGCTCGCAAGTCCACTGGTGGGCGGGCCCCTCGCCATCCGTTGGCAGCTAGGAGCTCGCGACATAAGAGCAAGTTCCTGGAGGAGTTCGGGATGCCCACTTTGCTTTGGAGGGTGCTCAGTTCGATGGGGTATCCTAAAGGAAGGGAGCCTCGCTACTATTGGGATAAGGAGCCGCTTGGTGACGAGACCCTGGTGGGGATCGAGGCCGTTGTCCCTACCAGTGGAGGAGACCCTGCTTAGGGCGGCTGGGTGTACGAGTCCCGGGGTGTCACACCTTTCCACGGTGCCAGCAGGGCAGCTTTCGCAGTTCTGAGGGACCTCATGGAGAGGTTTCCCCAGGAGCTGGCCCACGCCTTCGCTGGGGTGTTTCCCTGGGGTGACCCCTACACTTCGGTGTGGGATCAGTTTGAGGTGAATGCTCTAGAGAGGAGTGCGGATGAGGACCAACACAGTGATAGTACAGCTATGAGTGCCATGTACGCGTTGATGAAGACCTATGGAGGCCTAGAGCGTTGTTTGGGTCGCTTGTCCGGGTCTCTTCTCACCGTCCAGGATGAGAAGCGTCAGTTGCAGCGTGAGTTCGACTCTGAGGTTGAGAGGCTACAGGCAGAGTTGGCCCGTGTTACCAGAGAGAGAGATCAGGCAGTCCAGAAGAACAGTGAGCTGAGACAGGACCTACTTGCAGTACGGGAGCAGAAGGACAGGGTGACTACTGCTCACAGGAACTGCGAGCGCATGCTAGTCCATGTGCTTGGACAGAGGAATGAAGCCTGGCACGAGGAGGACACTTTGAGGGCCCGACAGCTGGAGCTAGAGCAGCAGCTAGCTAATGCTGAGGAGTACAATGAGAACTTGCATGAGGAGATCCACCAGCTGCATAACCAGCTCCACCCTCACCACCTGCGTGGAGCAGCTGAGCTAGACTCTGAGGACGAGATGGACGCGGATCCCGAGATAAGAGCAGCTGCTAGTGGTGACGAGGATGAGGAAGGCTCCGGCATGGACAGTGACCATAGCGAGTAGATGCTAAGGCTCTAGTGCTAGTCCTTCTTCTTTTGTGATGTATGTTGCATGGCATGTCGTGTACTTTTGGATCTGGGCTACGTAAGACTTATGAGTTAATGCTGAAAGTCCAGTGTATGTATGCTGGCAAGTTGGATGTATGCGAACCTTGTTGCGTGAATGTTAAGTAATATGTTAGTGATGTTGTGCGTGGATGATGAGTTGTTGTGCCTTTGTTTATTGTGTGAATTTATTTCCTCAGTAAATTCAGTACGACACGATTTTACGCATTTTCTACCGTTGATGGCAACTCCTAATGATTGCTTATCATTGGCGTATGCAGATGGTGCAAACACGTGGCGGGGGTAACAGCAATCCGGGCCTTGGAGCAGGTACATCCGGAGGTGGGGCTCAACGGAATGAGGACAGAACACCAACACCGCCCCCACCACCGCCTCCCCCGTACACTGCGGACGTGTTTTCGCGCAGTTTCTGGGGAGCCAACGCAACATGGAACAGATGCAGCGCAACATGGAAGAGGCTCTGCGCAACATAGCTGACAACACCCGTCCTGGGGATAACCGGGGCGGCCGTGAAGTCAACCAGTACAGTTCGTTCAAGGACTTCATGGACACCAAGCCACCAATCTTCAAAGAGGCCTTGGAACCGCTCGAGGCAGATGAGTGGATCAACACCATGGAACAGAAGTTTCGTCTTCTCCGAATGATAGAAGAACTCAAGGCTGAGTATGCGGCACATCAGTTGCAAGGACCCGCTGGGATTTGGTGGTCCCATCACCGTACCACCTACACAGAGGGGACCCCAATCACCTGGAACCGCTTCACCACCGCCTTCCGAGGAAATTATATTCCTCCTGGTGTGGTTGAAATGAAGGTTGGGGAGTTCATGAGGCTGTCTCAGGGGACGAAATTTGTGAAGGAGTACCTACACGCTTTCAATAACCTCGCTCATTATGCCCCCGAGTTTGTGAACACGGAGGCCAAGAAGATTGCTAGTTTCCAGAGGGGCTTGAATCCAAAGATGCTGAAGACCATGGGTACAGGGGCCAGGGCTACTTTCAATGCCTATATCAGTGACTGTCTCACCCAGGAGAACAACAACAACAACTACAGTGCATCCAAGTCACGTAAAAGGGCTTTTGAAGCAGGATCATCTCAGTCCAGGGCACCAGTGACAGGGCGACAGCAGTATCGTCCTCCTGCCCCAGGTGCTAGGTTCCGACCGCCGCAAATAAGGAACACCGCGCATCCGACACAGCAGAAGCCGTACAAGGTGGCAATAGCACCTGCCAAGCCAAAGGCAATTCACGCTGCAGCACCTGCCGTCAACAATATGCCCAAGGGTCCGTGCTATAACTGCCACAAGATGGGGCACTTTGCTAAGGAATGTCCCTACCCCAAGAGGCAGCAGCCAACCTATCCAGCCTGTGTGCACCATACCTCGATCGAGGAGATCCCGGAAGGAGAACCGGTAACAGCTGGTATGTTCTCTGTCAACCAACATCTCGCAGTTGTTTTGTTTGATTCTGGATCATCGCATTCATTCATGAGCCAAGCATTTGCATAAAAGCATAACCAGCCAGTTACTGAGTTAGGTTATGGCTATCGCATCAGCTCAGCCGGAGCCGATGTGTTGACTAATAAAACAGTAACAGGAGTTACTTTGGATATGAGTGGCCGGAGGTTTCGTGTAAACCTTGTGGTTATGCCAGGGCTAGTTTTGGATGTCATCATTGGAATGAACAAGATGACTGACTGGGGCGCGGTTATAGATGCCGGGAATAGAACTCTTTCCGTTAGAGACCCGCAAGGGAAGGGTGTGCTTCAGGTCAAGCTACCTAGACGGTTGGACTTCGCCAGCCTTTCATGTGCAGTACAGGTAGTTCCTCTAGAACACATACCCATGGTATGTGAGTTTCCTGATGTCTTCCCTGAGGATTTACCATGACTTCCCCCAGATAGGGAGGTAGAGTTTGCAATCGAGTTGATACCAGGTACAGCACCAATATCTAGAAGGCCGTACCGAATGCCACCAAACGAACTCGCGGAGTTGAAGAAGCAACTAAAGGAGTTACTAGAAAAAGGGTTCATCCGGCCAAGCTCATCGGAATGGGATTGTCCAGCGTTGTTTGTGAAAAAGAAGGATCAATCGTTGCGCATGTGCGTGGACTATCGTCCACTCAATGCCGTGACAATCAAGAATAAGTATCCCTTGCCAAGGATTGATATCTTATTTGATCAGTTGTCCAAGGCAAAAGTGTTTTCCAAGATAGATTTGAGGTCTGGGTATCACCAAATCAAGATTCGTCCGCAAGATATCCCGAAGACTGCTTTTTCCACCAGATATGGGTTGTATGAGTATCTTGTCATGTCCTTTGGATTGACAAATGCTCCTGCATACTTTATGTATCTGATGAATTCAGTCTTTATGCCAGAATTGGATAAGTTTGTTGTGGTGTTTATCGATGATATTCTGGTGTAGTCAGAAAATGAACAAGATCACGCCGAGCATCTGAGAATCGTGCTGACACGATTACGAGAGCATCAGTTGTATGCCAAGTTCAGCAAGTGCGAGTTCTGGTTGAAGAAAGTTCCTTTCCTAGGGCACATTCTGTCTGAAGAAGGTTTTGCTGTGGATCCATCGAAAGTGCAGGAAGTCATGGACTGGAAGGCACCAACTTCGGTCTCAGAAGTTAGAAGTTTTCTTGGTCTGGCCGGGTATTATCGTCGGTTCATACCTGACTTCTCCAAGATTGCTAAACCAATGACAAGTTTGCTACAAAAGGATCACAAGTTTGTCTGGACGGAAGGGTGTGAGTTAGCCTTCCGCACCTTGCGAAAGTTGCTAACCACCGCTCCCGTTCTGGCACAACCTAATATAGAAGAGCCTTTTGATGTGTTTTGTGACGCATCGAAGAGTGGCCTGGGGTGTGTGCTGATGCAAGATGGCAGGGTGATAGCTTATGCTTCCCGACAGTTGAGAAAGCACGAAGTCAACTACCCAACGCACGACCTCGAGTTAGCAGCAGTGGTACACGCTTTGAAATTTTGGAGACATTATCTGCTGGGAAATAAGTGTCACATTTATACCGATCATAAGAGTTTGAAGTACATCTTCACTCAGTCCGAGCTAAATATGAGGCAACGACGGTGGTTAGAGTTAATCAAGGACTATGACCTGGAAGTTCGCTATCATCCAGGCAAGGCTAATGTAGTAGCAGATGCTCTAAGTCGTAAACCACACTATCAAGTGGTTCAACCGTTGTTTGAAGATGGGTTCAATCTCATGCATCCTGAGGTCTTATGTCACATACAACTCAGTTGTTCACTCGAGAGTCAATTCATTGAAGGACAGAAAACAGATAAGGGCATCTTCCATATCAAAGAAAAGATCAAAGATGACCCAAAGACTCAGTTTCGAGTTGATGAGAAGGGGGTACTGTGGTTTCAACATCGGTTAGTAGTCCCGAAAGATCAGGAATTGAAGAATCGCATCATGGATGAAGTCCATCTCTCCAAGCTCTTTATTCATCCTGGCAGTAGCAAAATGTATCAAGACCTAAGACCCCACTTTTGGTGGACCAAGATGAAGAAAGAGATAGCCGCATATGTAGCCCGTTGTGACACGTGTTGCAGAGTTAAGGCCATCCATATGAAGCCTGTAGGTCTGTTGCAACCGTTATCAGTTCCAGAATGGAAATGGGAAGAGGTCAGTATGGACTTTATCATAGGTTTACCAACCACAAGGAAGGGGAATGACTCGATTTGGGTAATCATAGATCGATTGACCAAATCGGCCCATTTCATTCCTGTGAAGACTCGTTATCGACCTCCCGAGTATGCTGATATATATATGGCTGAGATTGTCAAGTTGCATGGTATTCCCAAGACCATCATATCGGATCGGGGACCGCAGTTCACCGCTCACTTCTGGGAGCGCATGCATAAGAGTTTGGGGACCAGTCTGATAAGAAGCACAGCCTATCATCCCCAGACTTCAGGCCAAACTGAGAGGCTAAATCAAGTGTTAGAAGATATGCTGAGGGCCTGTGTGCTATCATCTAAGGGATCATGGGAATCATGGTTACCTTTGGCTGAGTTCTCATACAATAATAATTATCAAAAGAGCATCAAGATGGCCCCGTTTGAAGCTTTGTATGGTCGAAGATGTAGAACTCCGTTAAACTGGGTTGAACCTGGTGAAAGAAGATACTATGGTATCGACTTTGTGAATGAAGCCGAGAAAAAGGTGCAGATCATACAGCAGCATATGCAAGCGGCACAGTCACGACAAAAGAGTTATGCTGATAAGAGAAGAAGGCCACTTGAATTCAGTGTAGGTGACTATGTGTACCTCAAGGTTACGCCCATGAAGAAAGTTCAACGTTTCCGAGTGCGAAGCAAACTTGCACCCAGATATGTGGGACCATACCAAGTGCTAGAGAGGAAAGGCCCAGTGGCCTATAAGATTCAGTTGCCTGAAGAGATGAGCTCGATCTTTCCGGTCTTCCATGTATCGCAACTACGGAAATGTTTGAAGGTGCCGGAGCAAAGAATTGAACCTCGGGGAATCAAGATTAAAGCAGACCTAGAGTATAAAGAGCAGCCAGTGGGGATTGTGGATACCAAGGAGCGAGTAACCTGAAACAAAGTTGTCAGAACTTATAAAGTGGTGTGGAGTCATCATGACGATAGGGATGCCACCTAGGAAATAGAGGATTACTTAAAAACAGTTTATCCAAAATTTCATAAGAAATGGTTAGTAACCCAAAATCTCGGGACGAGATTTCCCTAAGGGGGAAGGGCTGTAACACCCTAGGTGTTAAGCATGCACTTAGTCTTATCAAAGTCAATCACAAGCATCATGAGCATGTCATCCTTTTAAGAATATGATTTTATGTGCATCATTTCATGTGTTTTAAATATGTTAAAAATATGATGCTTGCTTCTAAAATTGTGAAATATTCAAACTAGGTTGATTTATGTGTAAGAAGAATTAAGAATATTTTTGTGCAATTTTTTGGAGCTATAGAAATTGAGAAATGGAATTTATACAAAAATTCCAAATTGGATTTATTTAAAAACCTAGAACTAAGTTTTAATTTGTAGTTCAAATTCTATTGGGAATTTGGTCTTGCTTATTAAAGCAAAGTTGTAGGGTTTTTATTTTGGGACAACTTTGCTTTTGGAAGCAAGAGGTGAAAATGCTTTTTAGCTGGTCCAAATGAATTTAGAAAGGATTTGGGAAAAGAATTTCAAAAAAAAAGGAAAGGTGGGGCTGTTCACAGGCGGGCCGGCGCCAACCAACCGGCCCAGCCAGCGAAGCCAGCCCAGGCTTGCCGCGCCGCGTCCACCCCCTCCCCCGCGCGCGCTCGGACACGGCCGCGCCGCGCGCGCCCGACCGCGTCAGGCCGACGGCGCCGCGTGGACGGCATGCGCTGCTCGCCGGCGCCACGACCCCCCCCCTTCACTGCGGACAGCGCCACCTCCCTCGCCATTCTCTCCTCCACCCGGTGCGCGTCCCCTCGCTCTCTCTCGCGCTCTCCTGCCTCCTCTCCGCGCGCACCGTGCCGCCGCTCGCCATTGGAGCTCTCCGAGCTCCGCTCGCCTTGTTCCCGGCACTCCGTCGCCTCTCAGTGCCTCCTTCCACCTCTCCAAGCTCCGCATTCGTCTTCGCGTGCTCGGACGTAGCTTCTTCGCGCAGGTAAGCGGTTCTAGAGGGCTGAATCGCTCGTCGGAGAGTCCGCGGCCTCGCCGGAGCTCTCCGCGGCGTCGGCATCGTTGGCTTTCCCCCTCCCGACCCTCTCTTGCCTCGCTAGGGCACGCATTGTGGTCGCCGTGGCTCCCTGAGTCGCGAGAAGCCGCACTCGAGCGCTCTACCGGGGCGTGGTGGCCGGCACCGCTGCGGCAGCGCCGCCGGTCCGCCATTGCCGGTGGCCAGCTCGCTGTGCAGGACTTCAAGGCGAGTAAAGGGGTGGGATCGAGTCGCAAGAGGGAGGCGAACGCGTTGGTGCCGTCGGTTCCGGCCGGGAGGCATCGCCGGCGGCGAGCCGTCGTCTGGGATCCTCTCCCCTCTGCGTCCTGACCAGTGGGCCCGGCTGGCAGGCGGGTCCGCTCGTCAGCGACCGCGGGTGCACTGCACCGGGTGCACCTAGCCGGTCGGGGTGAATTTGAATTGAAAAATAATTTCCAGAAAATGAGTTATGCATTCAAAAATCCATATCTCGAGGAACATAGCTCCAAAAATTACAAGATAAATTTTGGTGTGTCCCTTATTTCCAGATCTATGGCCTAGTATGTTTGCATGTCATGTTTAAGTAACTTTTCTGTGTAAACATATTTAATCCATGTTTTTGTTAAACTTGGAAAATGCATAGTAAATAAAATAGGGCTTTGAAAAATGTAAAATTTGTTTTGTTGGCTCTGCATGTGTGTTTAATCACTGAGAAAATATTGTCACATATTATTTGGTGTATAAATGAAATTATGGTAATTTAAATGCTTGCATGGCTGTGGTTTATGATTTTTAATAATTAATTGGGTCGTGCAATAAATCTGGAAAATTTTATGGGTATTTCATATGATATTAGGTGAATGGTAAAAATATGAAATCTGTTGTTTGACATTTATATCACAGTGAAGTAATTATACTTACTTTATTAATTAATCTTGTGATTTTTGTGGCTCAAAATAAGTAACCAAAAATTATGAAAAATTTACAGTAGACTTTATGATTAGCTAGTAGTCTCCTGTAATTTTTGTGAAATTTATTGATGAACAGAATTGCATGTGAATTTTAATGGGCCTAGAAATGAATAAAGAAAATTTTGAATGGTTGTGTATGTAGGTTGAATGGAATAAGTTGGGTTTGGTGTATCTTTCAAGCATCATGTGGGTTGCTGGTTGCATTTAAAAAATAATTGTAGAAGAGAATGCAATAGATGTTTGATTCAATTGTTTATTCTTGGATGATGTTGACTACCTTGTAATAAGCATGACCAAGAGCATCACCTATGCATCATGTCATGACTCCTTGGGTACTTTCTCATACAAGCATCCACTCGGGCACCTTGCATTCCACTCATGAGCACCCATGCATCATACAGGCTCGCAGGAGAACGAAGTGGAACCCGAGGAACCCGAGGAGATTCAGGAGCAGGAACCTCCGGAAGCACAGGAACCCGGAGAGGAACTGCAGGAGTGTCCAGATCACCGACCCAGCACCTTTGAGAAAGGCAAGCCCCGGAGCATTCTAAGTCTCCCTATTCTCGCTAACTTACAATATATATTACACTTGTTCTACTATGTTGCATCTAAGTGATAGGAGTTGCTTGATACCGTTGATGCATATGTACTCCTTGTTATCCCTACTCGTCTATCTACCTTGTCCTATGTAGATAGGCGCGGAGTCTATGCTTAGCTTGCTTAGTCCGGTAGAAGTCGGGTGATTCAATTGATTAAGCATTGGTTGCTCGGGGAAAAGAATGACCAAGTGTGGAATGAATTTGGAGACCGGGCAGGGTCTTATGGTGGGTTGACCATAGTGCCCCTGCCTGTGTCGATTAAGGACCGATCGTTGACGGCCCTCTTGTCATGTTGAACGCATGCCCCACATTTAGCTGGAAGGATAAGTCGTTCCGACCGCGAAGCCTGAGCACTATCCGGGCAGGGAATCGGCCTGATGTACGCGCTGTATTGGTGATGGTTGAGGAGAACGACGAGGGCGCGGCGCGCAACCTTGGTATACCTTGGATACCTCGGTCGCCGAAACGGTCCTCGGGTACGGGCGGTGCCTGTCGAACCCGCGAATTGGTCCTGGATAGTGCAACACGGTGACCTGTAGCTCACTTGATCAGTGAGTGTGGTTTGTGTGGGGAATAATTTCGCCAGCTGGTTAGAAATCGATTCGAATCGCCATCGCTCCTGGATAGTGAGCACATGACATGAGCCCTGTCCTCGTAGTAAGGACTATGGAATACTTGGTTTATAATGACGAATGGTTTTAAGAAATGCTATGATGAGGTACTATCATAGTCTTATATTTGCTTGCAATAGTGCAGGTGCAAACCTAGATGATAGGTAATGATACTTTCAACTTGGGCAAATTAAAAGAAGAAAAACTTATGTAGGTTATGATAGTATAATATTGCGGTTTTTGCAAAATGGTTGTCAGCTACCCCACTATATAGCCTTCATGATCCTTGATGAGTCTTTATTTTAAGTTTATGACGGGTAAGTCTAGCTGAGTACCTTCTCGTACTCAGGGTTCTACTCCCATGTTGTTTTGCAGATGGTCAAATGTACTATGGTTATTGCATCCTCTGTCTGTACCCAGCCATGGTTGATGACTAGACCAAGGGCGATGGTCACTCCGTCTCTTCTTTTGCTTTTGTGGGAATGACCGAACTATGGCACTGTATCAGACTTATCGTGTGTGTTGTATTTTCGAACTATGGAGCTTCCGCTACTTGAAGGACCTGGTTTGTAATAACTTTAAGAACTCCGATGTATTTCATGAATGTTGTAATCTGGATGAACTTGTGGATGGCGGCCGCTAAACTTATTACGATCTTGGCTGTTATGCAATGTGTGGTTTGAAATCCTTCGAGATTTCACGGACTACCGGGATTATATGGGCTTAAGCGTGATGGTTCGACTATGCAAGTGGTCACTATTAGGCTTAATCTCTTATAATTTGGTCGGTTCTGTTACAGGTTGCGTGCCGCGCTCCTCAACCATCACCAATACAGCGCGTACATCGGGCTGATTCCCGACCCAAATAGTGTTCAGGCTTCGCGGTCAGAACGACTTATCCTTCTAGCTAAGTGTGGGGCATGTGTTCAACATGACAAGAGGGCCATCAACGATCGGTCCTTAATCGACAAAGGCAGGGATAGGTAGGCACCCAAGACCTCCATGCCTTATTGCTTCTCTATCATCGTCCCGCCTGGTCTCCAATTATCCATCCTGATCACTTGGTTATTTCCATGATAGCATATATAGCCAACTTATCTAATTATTCACCTATTTGGCTCAGGTGACTGGACATCACCTGACTTCTACCGGTCTAAGCATGGATAAGCATTTAGATTCAATCCTGAATCTACAAAGGGTTATAGGTATATTTAATGGACAAGGAGTTGTATATGCAGCAAGGGTTTCATCCAACTCCTATACTTAATGCAACAATACATATATAACATATATTCTCAACTGTATTCAAAAGTAGTGGGAGACTTATAATGCTCCGGAGCTTGCGTGGGATCAACACGGAATCAGTTCAGTTAGTTGCTCCGTCTTGGTGACATCTAAGGTCACACACCTGCTTAGTCCTTCCACCTTCGGGATGTGTCCACCAAACACCATTTTCTAGTCTGATTCCACACCATGACCTTCACGTGATTCATCTAGCGCACCTAGATGAGATACAAGATGCAAGTGCATGAATATGAAGAATAATAACACAAGATGCATCACATAAGAGTATGCAAGACACGGGCATCTAAGTTCACACAACGAAATATATAGAACACACATATCAATCACAACACAAGTTTAACAAGTTTACAAGTGTATTACTTAGTCACCGTTAAAGACATGTATCACACTTAGCACACACAAAGTAAAGCAATCAAGCATTCGTGTATTTCAGCAATTCTGGACATACATGCAGTAGCTTAGTAAATACATCATAATTGGAGTTACATCACTCCAAAAGCTATGAAACAAGACATTCTGGAAATATTATAAAATTATCTACAATTCAGCTTGAATCATCTTAGTATGATTAACAAGTTAACCAAGTCAAACATGCATAACCATAGAATCTGGTCCAGGAATTTCCAGAGAACAAGCATTTCAAAGGATAAACTTCATACCACTGTAACTCACAAACCACTTAGCCAAATGAAATGAAACTTTACCACAAGATAGATTAATAAGTTATCTTCGTCTTTCATGTATACAAGTTTCACAGAAAACAAAATTTATATTATGGAATTAGTTGTCTAAATAAAACTGCTAATGCTGCCCAAACAGTAAAGGTACAATTACGAACTGAAAACTGATAGACAATTCAAAGCAGCATAACTGGAGTTGTAGACCTCCAGCAAACATGATTCTTATCTTTTTGGAAATCTTATAAATTTACCTACAACTTTATTGTTATCATCTAAATATGAATCCACAATTAACAAGGTCAATTAATCCCATGAATACATCTCTGTCCAAAACATAGATAGAATCTGTCATGCAACATTAAACAGCTATAACATGAGTTTCTCATGTCCATAAATTATGGTTATATACTTTCTAGAAACCTTACTTAATTGTGAACAACTTTGTTATAAACATGTACAGCTAAATCTACAACTAAAAAGGTCTTACATTACAAATAATGCAATCCTGTCTGGGTTTAGACAGAAACTGGAACAGTACTTTAAACCACTATAACTAAACATGTGCTTAACCAAATATTGTGTTATTCGGCTTTCTAGGAAGATTATGAAAAGTACTACAACTCATATTTTTTCATCAAGCTATGATTCACCACTTAACGGAGACAAACGATACAAGCATGCAGATCCACTCAGAATATGAGAAAAGCAACACAGGGCATTTGTTATTTTTATAACTCTTATTCTATCACTCCTAAATTCATGAAGCAATTACCAGCAATCAATTATCATATGGAAAGCATGTCACAATATTTCCACATTTATTTGATCCATACTACAGCAGTTATGAAAAAGACAAATATAGCAAGCAATTAAAACCTACCTGCATAAATCTATTTTTACGGCTAAAACTTTAAACTAAACCATGCAATATTATAGATCTACCGGATATACCATTTCACAAGGATTCCAAAAAGTCCACACTTGCTATTTTAAGATTTGTCTACAATTTATGATGATTTTCCAAACTTCAGCCATATGAAAGAAAAACAGATTTGCACAGAGACCCTTGCGTTATCCGCAAAACAAACTACAACCGAGAGGTCCCTGCATGTACTATTCACATGTGTCATGACTTCGTAGAAAAACCCTTCCCTTTCTTCTAAGTTGAACCCGAAGTCCCTAGTCGCGGACAAAATAGGGGAGACTCGCGAGGGCTTCCTGTTCCGGCCGGTGGAGGGCACGTTGGTGGCGGGGAAGTTGATGGGGAGCCTTATGGAGGCCGGGTGCACGTAGGGAGTGGCTCATCTCGGCAAGACCTCGCCCGCGGCGGCTATGGCCACGAGCAGACACAGCCACCGCCCTGACAACCCAATGTCGGGGCTACTCCGTCGGCTGGAGAGGCGGGGAAAGGGCGCGCCGGGTTCGTGAAGCAGTGGCGAAGGAGATGGAAGGCACTGCTAGGACAGAGAAGGCGCGGAGGCAAGGAAACGCGACGGTGGCTTAGAGCTTGCACATCCATGGCGGAGCGCGCTCGTGTTCCCGCGATGGAGGGCGAGACCGAGGGCAGCGGGCGAGAGAGAGAGAACGAGGAGGGCGCTCGGCTTGCGCCACTATGTGAGGGCGCTAGAGGCACGCAGCAGCGGCACTTGGAAGTGTGGGTGTGCAGCTCGTGCATGGCCGCCACACACAGGACGCGCGTCGGCCATAGGGGCATTTCACCGAGCACGTGGCGGGCGACGAAGTAGCCAAGGTGGGACGCCAATTCGGGCTACTTCGAGGCCGAATTAGACATTGGGACGAAAAGGAAGTTTGTTTACCTCGCCGTGCTCTACAACTTTGTTTAAGAGACCAAGGTCATTAGACCAACAGATTAAGAGATAATTATATGCCAATTCATGAGTGTCAACGTATTGATGGTGATTAGCGAAACCAAGAATTGATGGTCCAAACCATGTCAAACTTGATGCAACTTTTTTCATGCTCTTCTCCAAACAATTCTCCCCAACTTTTACTTTTGGGCCAACTTGAGTTGCTTAACAAAAACACGAGAACGCGGCATGCCAACGGGTACACGTCCGTTTAGCGATAAAATAACATTTTACTGTTTTGGGAGCTATTTTTATATATCTAAATAAACTCCAAATTTGATGACACTTGATCCATTACTTTCACAAAAAAGGGTACTCCAACTCATATTAAGGAATCCAATTGAGTTACCATATGAATTTGGATTCTAAAATGTCACAAAGAAGGTAACTCACTGCTGTACTTCTAGGGACTTAGAATTATTTCTCAGGGCTAAAAGGCAGCAGCTGATTCGAATGGAAGTCAAACTTTCATTTATAGAAGATTTACTTTACAACATTTGCTTTATAGAAGCTAAGCTACAACTTTCATTTAAGGTCAAACCTAATAACTGCAATAGAAGTCAAACTTTAACTTTGGTCAAAGCAGTAACCTCATAAAGCTCAAAATAAGGTTTTAGCCCAATTGAAGCATTTTCTTGACATAAGCTCAACATGAACCCTTCATGACTTTTGTTGTATAATTCATCTACAGTCATATGAGCAAGTTTGGAAGATTTGGTTGATGACCCATGATACTATTTCCTTAATAGATCCATTCAAATAAGGATATAACTTATCATTTCATGTTACTTCTTGATTCCAAACTTCACCAAACTTTTCGAGAGACCAACATAGATTGGGATGGATATAAGACAAATGAAAAAGGTTCCATTAGCATCATCCAAGCATACCTTTTAAAAAGGGCCTATATGTAAGTAAAGGTGCATCCTCCAAGTCCAAGTTGGGGCTTACTTTCATAAATTGACTTTGACCTCTTTATTACCATTGAACTTGTCATGTTTGAGCTCAAGCCTAGTACTTAGTAAGTGACAAACACCTAGGGTGTTACATTTTATGCACTTGACATCACAAGCTTCGAGGTATGACTCCATCCATATTTTCCAATATGGAAAGTCATCACCATCAAACATGGGTGGCGGTCCATCCCCGTTAGACATCTTTCTCTAGGCGGTGAAGCCTAAATTATGAGCACTAGGCTCTAATACCAGTTGAAAGGATGAAGATGCCCAAGAGGGGTGGTGAATTAGGCTTCTCTAAAACTTTATGCAACCCATAAGCTCCAATTCAACCCCTTGTGCCTAAATGTGTTCCAGAGAGCTACCGGATAAAAGTTTTGCAACCTAGTTCGAAACCTATTTTAGCATGGCAATTATACGAATGTAAAGAGCTCAAAATAAATGCTAGAAAGTAAATGATGAGAACAAGAAGGAATGCGGCGATGTTTTGCCGAGGTATCAGAGAGTCGCCACTCCCGACTAGTCCTCGTTGGAGCAACCGCAAAAGGGCCTTGCTCCCCCTTGGTCCATGCAAGGACCAAGTGCTCTCCACGGGCTGATTCTTCGACACTCCTTCATGGTGAATCGCCCAAAACCGCTCACAAGCTTGACACGAGCCACCTATAAGAACTCTGGGCGGCCTTCGTGCCTCCAATCACCACCGAACTGTCTAGGTGATGGCGATCACCAAAAGTAACAAGCAAAGAACTCTCACTTAACTGAAACAGGCTCTAGAGAGTGGTGGATGCACACTTGAACTCTTGGAACTCATTAGAGAAGGATTCACTCAAGAAATCACTCAATTCTCAATCCTCTCGAGGCTCTTGCTTCTCTCTTGCACCACAAGGTGTTTCTCAGCTGATCAAATGGGCAAGAGACCTCCCATGCACGAGGTGGAGGAGTATAAATACTTCCCATCAATTCTAAGGGAGTATAAAACGGGAGCACCGAACGCGCTCAATGTTGCACCGAACGCGCTCCGCACAACGTCCAGTGCCCCATTAATGGCTAACTGTACTTGCACCTGCCACACACCGGACGCATCAACAGTGGGTCCGGTGACTCACCAAGACTGCGTCCGGTGAGAGGGAAAACTTTCATACCTCTCTGGATAAGGCACCGGACGCACCACGGTGGTTCCGGTGCATGCGTCCGGTGTGAGGTCAATCTTCATTCCTCTGTGGGTATGGGACTGGACGCACCCCGGATTGTCCAGTGCGTGCATCCGGTGCCTAACCCTAGGCGCCTAGACGCGTTGACTCAAGTCAATAGCCACCGGATGCACTCATAGTGCCAGCATCCGGTGTTGTCTTAACACCCAAACTTCGTCGAAACGCGAACTTTCAAAAATGAAGTTTGGTTCTCTCAATCTAAGGACTCTCTTAGAGCTACCTAGTGCTACGTTTACTATTGGTATAAATTAACTACACCGTAATAATGATTATGATCAGATTATCCACAGGCGCACAAATATATACTAATTAGCACTTCACCAAGATCAACCGGTTTTAATATCGAACCCAAAGGAAGAGTAGGTAATTTATGACCTAGCCTATAACTCTTAATCTAAGGGGATACAATCATTCTAGAAAACTATTGAGAATGGAGAAATAGCTAATGTACTCTGGTTCTAATAACCAGTAAACATTGTATAGTATCGTCTTATTGGGCAAGTAACCTAAATAGGAGAAGAAACAGAGTAATCTCCTATCAGGCACCTATAACCCTATCGATCCTATCAATAGGAAGTGGACTACAGAGGAATTAACTTAGCTATAAAGTCACCTACGAGAGCTACCACTGTCTGGCTGATCAGGGGACATTCACAAGCAACCATAGCAGAGACACCACGTCTATGATACGAATCACTAGTCTGACCTAGGAGCTACCCAAATCATAGTACTCAATATAGTATGAGTTGCAAACCATAGAACGAATAAAAACGAGTTGCTTACTTGAATCAGAATGGTTAATACAAAAGTACCTCAGAACACAACTCTAGGCTAGGGAGCCGAATCCAGACGAATACAGCTCCTGAGGAAGCTCTGGTAGGCTGGGACTCCTTCAAATCTCTACTCCTCTACTCTATTTCTCTATTCTCTATCTTAATTGCTAGCCTAGATCTAGTGGATCTCTATCTAATGCTCTGACTCTTCATCTCTTGATTTGGCCTCCTCCAGGAGGGGTCTAGCCTTCTATTTATAGCCTGGTGGGATGGATACGCACCGTTGGATCAAACTGACTTAATAAGAGGCCAAGATGGCTCCTTAGAGGTGGTGAAGGAAGCTTCTGGAAGGGGGGCCAAAACCTAGCTATAGGGGGCCGAGCGGCGCTTGGGTTGGGCCGGCCGTCCCCACCTGGTGGCCTCTACCGGTCCCATTGCTTTGGGTGCCTTCTAGAGCTTTCCTGACCCCTCTGGTGTCATCCTTCCGTCACGGATAAGTTTCGTGGTTGATTAGCACTTAAATCCCACTTTTCAGCTCTTTCTGAAATAATCCCTACAAAACACAGAATATGCGAAACTCATGGAAATTGTGAGTGATAACCCTATTCTAGTAGATATTCATATATGGTGGAGAAATAAATGCTAACAAATTTTGTAAGTTAAAAGCTATCAGCAATTACCCCCACACTTAGGCTTTTACTTGTCCTGAGAAAAAGGTTGGTTCTATCAGAAAGATTAAATATTTAATGCATAACTTGGAAATTAAATTATATAAAACTAGTCAAGCCATCATGCATTGTGGAAATTTAAAGTGTTTATCTTGAATTCTATAGTGATTGTAGAGTAGGATAGCTTAAAATAGATTACTCTCTTCCTTAAATTTTGTCTACTGGAGAGTAAGTGGAGTTTACAAATAAAACATAGCTTCGACCTTCTCTTAATTGTAGTGGCATCAACGGTTGTGATATTAATTTGATGTTTATAACCAGGGAGGGAAATATCATATTCCTAGAACAGACAAATCATCCACTCCTTGGCATATTATGTTGGAGGGACCATGAGCACTCTCTTTTTTTTGAATCCATGTTCCGGACACTTGTCCCTTTTTGTTTCCTCATGATCTATCTTTTTAAGGTTTCGGACACTTGTCCCTTTTTATTTCCTCGGATTTCTTTATGAATAGCTCATGCCTCTTTCATAATAATGCTTCAAGAGAGTGTATTGTGTTTTTATTTATGATACTGGGAATATGATAAATCTCTCGACCAAGGTCATAATAATTCACAGTAGAATGGTTATTTTTATTATTTGATTCCAATACAAAGAGAGGTGAAGCTAATTGTTTTTTCCCTTTTGGAAATAAAATCTCCAAACACAAATTATCACGAATCGAGTACTCATTATTTGCTATCTCTCTTTCCACAATAACTTAAGCAAACATGAAGTACTCTAAATTTCAAAATCATCATGACTCTCGGAAAGAGTTATATAATTTATTTTCAAGTTATTTATTAAAAATATTTAATATAAAGATTTACGATTCCGATGACAATTCAAAGATGAAATATATGCTATTATATTATAAATAACTAAAACCTGACCATGACCGAAGTGAGAGTGGAGACGAGCAAGTAGGGCGCCGGCCGGCCCCACCTTTGGGCAGTGTGGGCCCCGCTTTGCTGTGCGCGATCTTGGTTTGAATTTGTTCCGAATTACGCTATTTTTCTGATCGAATTTCCGTTTCATGATTGCGATGTGCCTCCCCCATAGTTGTTTTTCTGTATACTTTCCAGCACAATATGTGGAGACAAACACATACAAAAAATAGATAATAGAGTAGATAAAAGATGAGGCACTTTATTTATTCATGGCGGTGATATAATTTAACAAACGCTTTAACGACTGAGCTAACGACTGCCCTAGCTCAATAGGCTTTGTCCTAAGAGAATTTTATGACTCAACTGACCTAACTAACTAACCAAACCTAGCGGAATTGTGCCTTATTAATAGGTAACTAGGCAACTATGGCTGCCCTTAATTGTTGAGGCCCTGAATTTCTTCTTGGAGGGATGCAACCTCTGCTTTAAGTTTGTCTTTATCGTGCCTGAGGCTGTGTATCAATTTGAGGCTGATCCCCAACTGCTTGTCCATGCCTTCTATGTGCTTGTTCCTTAGATTGTTGGACTTCTCCATCCCCTTGGCAATGTCAGAGAGGCCTTCAAGCTCCTCGTTGAGGGTGCGTAGGGTGGGAGCAGGCTGCTTGGGCACTTTATCGAGTGCTAATGTTGTTGCTGCTCTCTTCCTCTTGGGCTTGGGCTTATGTGCAATATGCTCAGTGTAGCATACTTCATTAGGGTTTGCACGCACTCCTTAGATAACAGGACGAGTAGTGGTGTACTTGGCACATATCAGAGTTGTTCATTGGCTCTAGGTGGAAGAAGCGTAGTACCCTTCGGGATAGCAATTTGCTTCCCCTTAGCACCTCCTTCAAGCAGCAGTCTTGTAGGAGGTGGAAGAAGAGCAGATGGATCTTGTACGTAGTAGGCTTGCTCATGACGTTGGGGCACCGTAGCGACTTGCTTCGGTGGCACAATGGCGAGAGGCTTCGGTGGCATAACGGCGAGAGGCTTCAGCTGCGCGAGGATGAGGGCCTTCGAGTCATCGCTTGGGATGTTGTTGAAGTCCGCACCGTAGGAGACGACTGCCTTATCCGCCATTGCTACTAGATCGAGATTGAAGAACTTCTCTGAGGAAAGAGGTGGCTAGTTATGGAATACTATTGAGGAGGGTCTAGGTACGTATTTATATGGGTTTTTTGGAGACAGGACGAGGACAAATCCTAGGATCTACGTGATCTGTACGAAAGAATATCTGAACGCGATTCGATTATGCGTGAATATCTGTAGGAAGGGTGTAGATAGACAAGGAGGAACGAAAGTCTAGACGAGAGGCTGCAAAGGGCCATCGACCACCCCCACATAGTCGCCGGCCAGCCCCACCAAGCGCAAACCTCGGGTGCCCTTCTGCGTGGTGCCTATTTTCTGTTCGACTTGTTTTCAGATAAATTTTTGTACCAGAATAAATAGAGCTTAATATGTTGGTAATTGGGTAAATTCTATTTCATCAACTAGTCCTGAATCAAATTGTTCTAAATAAAGTTTAAGTCGGTGTCCATTTACCTTAAATAGTGTACCTTCGCTTGATTGTAGAGTAACCGCTCCATGTGGTGATGAATTCACGACGGTGAAGGGTCCTTCCCATTTGCTCCTCAATTTTCCAATACCGAATAATTTGAACATAGAATTAAAAAGTAATACCTTATCTCCTGGTGCAAATTCCTTCTTCTTGATCCTCTTGTCATGCCATCTCGTCGTTCGCTCTTTGTAGACCTTCGAAGTGTGATACGCCTTTTCTCTCAACTCTTCTAGTTCTGATAATTGCATTTTTGTTTTCTCTCCAGTGGGTTCCAAATCCATATTCCATCTTTTGATAGCCCAGTGAGCTTTATGTTCTAGTTCAACTGGCAAGTGGCAGGTCTTACAATATACCAGTTGATATGGTGACATACCCAAAGGTGTTTTATAAGCTGTCCGATATGCCCATAGTGCATCTGGTAACCGATCCTTCCATAAAGTTCCCATCTCATTTACTATTTTCTGGAGAATATTTTTGATTTGTTTATTTGATGTTTCTGCCTGGCCACTTGTCTGAGGATGATATGGAGTAGCGACATTATGTCGTATTCCACGAGGTTGTAGGTAGGAGTGAAACTTCTTATCACTTAAATGTGTTCCTCCATCACTTATAACCACCCTAGGTGTTCCAAACCTTGGAAATATAACCTCTTCAAACATCCTCTTTGAGTGCCTTGAATCAGCCTTCTTGCATGGCATAGCTTCTACCCACTTGGATACAAAGTTAACTGCCACCAAAACGTACTCATGATTCTGTGATTTCACAAATGGTCCCATGTAATCAATTCTCTAGATGTCAAAGAGTTCTATCTGAAGATTGTTGGTGAGTGACATAGTATCTCTAGTATTGATATTTCCATGCCTCTCACATGACCCACATCTTCGGATGAAACCATTGGTGTCTTCGTACATGGTTGGCCAGAAGAAACCACTCTGCCAAATTTTTGCATGAGTACGGAATACCCCATAATGACCTCCATATGGTGATGCATGACATTTTTGAATGATCTGCATGACCTCCTCCATTGGTACACATCTTCTAGGCAATCCATCTAAGCATACCCGAAAGAGGTACGGTGGATCCTATATATGGAGACGACTTTCATAGATGAGTTTCTTCTTATTTTCCCCTGGTGGTACGTATCCTGCAACCATAAAGTTGATAATATTGCGTACCAAGGATCTATCTTGGTCACATTAAACAACATGTCATCTCTTAGTGAGTCATTAATAGGTAACTCCAGAGGTTCTTTAAAATACATCCTAGACAAATGATCAGCAACAAGATTTTCTATTCCTTTTCTATGTTTAATTTCCAAATGAAATTCTTGAAGTAATAAAGTCCATCTTACTAATTGTGGTTTAACATCTTTCTTAGTGAGCAAATATTTAAGAGCAACATGATCAGAATAAACAATTATTTTAGCTCCAACTAAGTAAGACCTAAATTTATTGATAGCAAAAACAACAGTCAAAGGTTCTTTTTCAGTGGTTGCATAATTTAATTGTGCTTCTGTCATTGTTTTGCTAGCGTAAGAAATTGCATGATACATTTTATTTGTTGTTTTTCCTAAGACTACGCCTACAGCATAATCACTAGCATCACACATAATTTCAAAAGGTAAAGACCAATTAGGCGGTTCAATGATTGGTGCTGATATAAGTGCTTCTTTAAGAATATTAAATGATTCTAAGCATTCATCATCAAATTCAAAAGGTACATCCTTAGCTAATAATCTAGTCATAGGCTTAGCAATTTGTGAGAAATTTCTTATAAATCTACTATAAAACCACAATGACCAAGGAAGCTTCGAATTCCTTTTATATTAACGGGTGGAGGTAGCTATTTAATTACTTCAATTTTAGTTTTATCTACCTCTATACCTCTTTCCAACACTAAGTGTCCTAACACTATTCCTTCTAACCATAAAATGACATTTCTCCTAATTAAGGACTAAGTGTTTTTCTTTAGATCTCTGCAAAACCTTATCTAAATTTTCTAGACAATCATCAAAAGTTTTTCCATAAACTGAAAAATCATCCATAAAAACTTTCATGATTTCTTCTATCATATCAGAAAATATAGACATCATGTATCTTTGAAAAGAAGTGGGTGCATTACATAACCCAAAAGACATTCTACGAGAAGAATAAGTTCCATAGGGACATGTAAATGTGGTTTTGCTTTGTACATCAGGGTGGATAGGGATTTGGTGATATTCTGAATAACCATCAAGGAAACAAAAGAAAGAATGATTGGCTAAACGCTCTAGCATCTCATCTATGAAAGGTAGAGGAAAATGATATTTCCTTGTTGCCTTGTTGAGCTTTCTATAATCTATGCACATTTGCCATCCCGTGACAGTTTTTTGAGGTATTAATTCATTTTTATCATTTTTGACACTCTCATTCCTCTCGTTTTAGGTACAACTTGCTTAGGACTTACCCACTCACTATGCGGTACATGATATATAATCTCCGCATGCAAAATCTTTAAGACCTCTTTATTTACTACTTCTCTCATTGTATTCTGGAGCTTACGCTGAGGCTCTCTCGAAGGTGTAATTTCTGGATTGGTTGGTATGCGATGAGTCAAAGGACATGGCTAATCTCTTTTGGGTCTTGGAGTGAATAACCAAAAGCAGCACGGTGTTTTTTCTAAAATAGTTATTAGTTTATAAGTCTCTTCATCTGAGAGTTTATCACTTATAATCACAGGATATTTTTTATCATTAGTTAGAAAAAACATATTTATGTCTAGAAGGTAGTGGTTTAAGCTCAATACGAGGGTTAAGTGGCCCTACTAATTCATCAAGAGATTAACGATCAATAGGATCTCCTTCCTCTTCATTAATGAAGAACTGGGTATCTTCTTCTAAATCAGGTTGCATAAAATTATCAAATTCAGATGTCTTAACCTCTTCTATTGGATCTAATTACTGCATGAGTTATAGGTATTGAAAAACTAAATCCTTTCCCAAATTTAATGTTTAATTTACCATTACCACCTTCTTGAAGAAGTTTTATTATGGGTACTCCAATCATTACATCAAAATCGCACACATCAAATATACAAAAAAATTAGCAAAATGCGGAAATCATTAATAACAATAGGAAGTGCACTCAAAACTCATATGCTAGGAATAATGTGTGCTGAACAATTCTTTAATAATTTGTTTGTAGGAATTAATGGTATGTCTCTCGAAAATTATTTAGCAAAAGTATATGACATAATGTTGACTCCTACAATTGGGTTGTATAAAGCTTCAAAAAGATATGAATCTACTTGCAAGTTTATAGCAACTGAGGGTGAATTAAAGCGAATTACTTTAGGGGATTGCTCAAATTCTATTAACCAATCATCACCCAAAATAAAGATTAATTCCCTTATAAATTCTCTATGAAATTTTAAATCATTAGGATGTGATAAATTTGGATTAAAATCCCTAGATTGATGGGGTTGAATAATCTTACAATAAAATGTAGTATTACCATAATCATCAAATAAATCATCCTCAAAATCAAACATCCATTTAGAAGTTGGAGTTATCTCCTTCTCATTAGCTAATTTAACTATAGATTGAGATGAATTAGGTAAAAGTTTATTTTCAGCTAATAGAGATTCTCCTTCTAACAACTCTTATTTTTCTTCGGGGAGATCTTTTAAAATATTAGTCAAAATAGTTTTAGCATGATCAACAGTAATATGCAGAAATGCTCCTCCCGAGGCCAAATTAAGGTATTCTTGATTTCTATCATTAAGGCCTAAAAAGAAATGTTGTAAAAGCATGGGTTCTGGTAAATCAAGATTAGGTCCAGAATTTCCAAAGCCATCAAAACAATCCCAAGCCTTGCCTAGCGATTCATTATCTAATTGTTTGAATCCTATAATTTCAAACCGAAGTTTAGCGACCTTTTCTACTATGAAGAATTTAAGGTAAAAGTCTCCTTGGCTATTCCCAACATGGCGATTATATCATTTCTTAGCTCGACTCGTTAATGAAAATGGAAAGAGTTTCCATCTTAAAGTCTCATCGGGCATGCCCTTAATACTCAGACATGAACATGTCTGCTCAAAATTGGCTAAGTTGGAATAGAGGTTTTCGCTAGAATTACCAGAAAAAGTATGTTCTTGAACTAATTTGATTAGTCCCGGGCGTAGCTCATAAACAGATGATGTGATAGGTTTAGAAGATTCCTTTGGCTGGAGGTACGATCCTGATGGTGCACCATATTGATATAAAAGTTGAGATTCAATTTCCATATTTTTATGTTTTTTATAAATAAAAGGATAACTATAGACTAAGATAGACTAATGTCAAAATCAGCAAACCGTTCCCTAGCAACAGCGCTAGAAATGCTTGTTGGTATATATTAACTGCACCCTAATAATGATTATAACCAGATTATCCGCAAGCGCACAGATATATACTGATCAGCACTTCCCCAAGATCAACCCGGTTTTAATATCGAACCCAAAGTAACAGTAGGTGATTTATGACCTAGCCTATAACTCTTAATCTAAGGGGGTACAATCAATCTAGAAAACTATTGAGAATGAGGAAATAGTTATTATACTCTGGTTCTAAAGACTGATAAACTTTGTATAATACCATCTTATCGGGCAAGTAACCCGAATAGTAGAAGAAACAGAGTAATCTCCTATCAGGCACCTGTAAGCCTATCGATCCAACCAACCGGAAGTGGACTACAGAGGAATCAATGTAGCTATAATGTCACCTTCGCAAGCTACCACTGTCCGGCTGATCATAGGAAATTCACAAGCAACCATAGCCCAGACACCACGTCTATGCTACGAATCACTACTCTGACCTAGGAGCTACCCAAATCGTAGTACTCAATATAGTATGAGTTGCAAACCAAAGAACAAATACAAACAAGATGCCTACTTGAATCAGAATGGTAAATACTCCTCTACTCTATCTCTCTAATCTCTATCTTGATTGGTAGCCAAGATCTAGTGGATCTATATCTAATGCTGTGACTCTTCAAATCTTGATCTGGCCTCCTCCAGGGGGGTGTAGCCTTCTATTTATAGCCTAGTGGGATGGATATGCACCGTTGGATCAAACCGACTTAACAAGAGGCCAAGATGGCTCCTCGGAGGCTGATATGACCATGCCAGTAGGCAAAATGTCACAAGCTCCAAGTCAAGCTACAACCACTCAACTTTTACCTACACCGACACCAGCCCAAGTCATCGATGGACCGGTTACACGTAGTCGTGCAAAAAGGCTACAACAAGAGGTCTACACGCTACTTTGTGAGATTCATTTTAATATTAATGAGAATTATATTCTACCTAAGTGATCTACCTTGATTGTACTCAGATATATATATAGAAGAAGAGAAGGATTAATTGGACCATGAAGAACGGACCAATGCAAGTCCCACAAGACACTACAAAACGGACCAGAGAGTCAAAAACGGACCAGTGGAAGTTAAGAACGGACCAGTGCAAAGAAATCTTCATAACTTTTGACTCACAAAAGCTATGAAGGCCCATGAGGACTTGTTGGAAAGCTTGTCGAGTCTACTTTCCAATTAATCTAGTGGCAACTGGTTTGGATACTCGATATTGCTGGAAGACCAGAATTAGTACAGACTGCTAAGAAGGTCAACAGCCTGTTGTGATAGAATGTTGGTACAAATTGCCAAGTAAATATGTACCAATCTACAATGTTTTGTCCTGATTGGCATACATTGCTGGAAAGCTCATGGAGTCTAGTTTCACACCCAAGAAACGGTTCGTCATTTGGACTTCCCAATAAGAAGTTATAGTCAGTTTATTGGAAACTGCTCTGGAGGCCAACAGTCACACGAAGCCAGTTCGGGAATCCATTCCGAGGGGACCTTTCACATTGTCTTCCCTCACAAACTCTATTTTGTTTTCATACCTATCTAGGAGGGTTGTTCCTAGTATAAATATCCCCTACCTCTAAGCTATTAGCAACCTTTGATCATTTGATAAACTACATGATATTGCAGCCACGCTGCTGAGTGCCTTACTCAATCTTTGTTCTTCCTTGTTCTTCTTGGACTTGTGAAGTGAATCCTCTGGGTTCCCCTACTTTGTGCTCTACGGCTTCCGTTCGGCTACGCCGTATTGTGTGGATTAGTTCCGGATTGTGGTTCTGCGGTCGTTCGGAGATCGAGTCGGAGTCTTCGTGGTTTCGGTGCCTCTCTCCCCGTCACTTGGTCGCATCCAACCTTTGTCAGGTATAAAGCTAGTTACCCGTTGTTTGCAGCAAGTTATCCTTGTTATTTTGATCTATTGTCGTGAAGATCGGGCCACCCTCGTACCGATTCATATCGGTAACCTATAAACTGGTATCAAAGCTTTTGTTGTCACGGTAGATCTCATAATCATACACTTATCTACCTTTAATTGACCTATCGTTTGTTACTGATTTGTTCATCACCTATAGTCCACTGAAAAAGCCACCAAAAAAATCCTAAAGCCCTTGGACGGTACTGTTATCTTGTGTTTTTGTGTTCATCAAGTTGCTAATCACCCTCGTTACATATATTGTGTTGTGTTTCATTTGTTATCCGCACCCCTGTTAGTAAAAAAAAGAGTTCAAAAAAAGTCAGAAGAAAAGAAAAATTTAGAGAAAAGAAAAGTGGAAGAATGGAAAAAAGTAGAACAAGAGAAAAGGGGTTGTATTGCGGTTTGCTCACTGAAAAATTCAGTTTACATATTTAGATTCTTGGTGACTTATATACTAGCAATATTATATCTTTTGAGCATATCAAACCACTTGATTTTCAGTACCGTAGCCTCCCTTGTTTAGCCACCTATAGCTCCACCAAAAACTGAAACCAAGACATTCGACTCGTAATCCTTGCGACCTCAGAATCACTTATGCTGAGCTGCTACACTAGCACAATTCACTGTCCTCAAGAACAGGAAAGAACATTGGTAAGTAAGAGGTGAGGTTGTGTGATTCCACAAATTTACCCATTCCACTATACTTTGCCTTAGTGCTAACATGACAGAATCCAACTCAAGTATTCATGGTAATCATCATGGAGAAGAACCCCCTGTTGCACGGGCTGAGTTGCACCAAATGGTAGACTCACTCTTGCAGGCCATGGTGAGGATGCTTGATGCACGCATACCTGCAGATGGGCGGAGGGCTCCTCGGCATCAATCTGATGAATCTGGTGCTCAAAATTCTAATGGAGGACATGACCGTTTCAGAGATGGTCGTGGTGGTGACAGGCGGGCTGGTCATTATGGCCAAAATGGAGAACGAGCTCATGGACGTGGTCGTGACCATCGTGTTCATTTTGACGATAAAGAATTTGATAACTTTTATCACGAAGAGGGGTCTGATAAGAATCCCTTTGCAAATGATGGGCTGCATAGGCGGCGCCATGATCATCGGTGGCATGCTGATCATGGAGATAGAGAGCATCATCATGGTCGTCGTAATAGGGAAGATCTAGATAGCATTGCTCGTGTCAAGTTGAGTATCCAAAAATTCACTGGAAGAGAGGATGCAGATGCATATCTTGAGTGGACTGAGCAGTGTGATCAAATTTTTAGAGTGCATAATCTCTCTGATCAGAGGTATGTCAATCTTGCTTTAGTGGAGTTCTCTGGTTATGCTCTGACTTGGTGGAATCAGATACAACAGAATCAAGTTGTGTTGGTCCGTGAACATATGAACACATGGGAAGAGATGAAGCAAGTGATGAGAAGATGATTTGTACCGTCAAGCTATCAGTGTGAACTTCACAATAGGTTACAAATGTTGAAGCAAGGAAAAAGTTCAGTTGATGAGTATTATAAGGAGATGGAGCTGCTGTTAGTGCGGATTGGAATTAGAGAGGATGCAGAGTCAAAAATGGCAAGATTTTTGGGTAGTCTCAATGAGGAAATTGCTGGTTTTGTTGAGATGTTTCCATACCATACTTTGCAAGACCTTGTTGATCAAGCTATGCATACTGGAAGAAAATTTCAGCAAGAGACACGTGGAAAATCTCATGCAAGTCATTCTATTGCAGCCCCATGGCGCAAGCAGCAGTCCAGCACTCATTCGGTGGGGGACGGTCCCAAGGTGCTGCAGCTAGGCCCTCTTCATCTAGTGCTCCTTCAAAGATGGTGGTTTCTACAGCATCATCTCCACCATATCAGCAGCGACCTGCTACAAGTGTAGCAGCCCCAACTGTTGCTTCCTCAGCTACTACTTCCTCTGCACGTAGTAGAGAAATTGTGTGCCACAAGTGCCATGGTCGTGGACATATTGCTGCACAATGTTCCAGTAGGAGGACCATGATTGTGAATGAGAATGGTGAATGGGAATCTGAAAGTGATCGAGAGGAAGAAGGTCCAAGATATGATGAGGATCATGAAAACAATGATAATGAGATCCAACCCGATGAAGGTGATAACAACTGCTTTATTTCTCTTCATGTGCTTAGTGTTACTGCTGCAAAGGAAGAGAATGGGCAGCGACACAATCTTTTCCACACTCGAGGCATGATCAAAGAGAAGTTGTGTAGAATTATTGTTGACAATGGTAGCTGCAACAATATTGCTAGCCAAGAATTAGTTGATAGAATAGAGCTAAAACAAAGGCGTCATCCTAATCCATACAAGATGTAGTGGCTGAATGATTGTGGTGCGCTGCGTGTGAGCCATGTTGTGACAGTTCCTTTCTCTATTGGGAGGTATAATGATCATGTGGAGTGTGATGTGGTGCCTATGCAAGCATGCCAACTGCTGCTAGAAAGACCATGGTTATATGATCGTGATGTCCAGATCTTTGGAAGAACCAACAAGTTGGCTTTCATGTACAAAGGAGAGCGAATTTCTTTGCTCCCTTTTACACCAGAGGAGATTTTGAATGATGATCTAAAAAGAAAACAGCGAGAGAGCGAGAACCACTTGTGAGTGACCCACAAAAATAGTGAGGCAGTGTTTTCAAAGCCAAATAAAACCCAACAGCCGCAAACGACCAAGACAAAGGGAAAAGAGGGATTAGTTATGATGGCTAGGAAGGGGGATTTAAAAGAATTGAGTGAACCCAATGTCACATTCTTTGTACTCCTGTACAAGGAAAATTTTCTTTCCACTAATGACTTATCCTCTGCTTTGCCAAGTGTTATTTTTAATGTGTTACAGGAATATGAGGATGTCTTTCCAGAGGAGGTACCACCAGGGCTGCCACCTAAGAGAGGAATTAAATATCAAATTGACCTTGTTCCCGGTGTTTCACTTGCAAACCGAGCTGCATACCGCACCAATCCGGAGGAAACAAAAAAAATTCAGCAACAAGTGGAAGAATTGATGAGAAAAGGGTATGTGCAGGAAAGTCTTTCACCTTGTGCAGTCCTTATTCTTTTAGTTCCTAAAAAAGATGGTTCATGGAGAATGTGTGTCAACTGTAGAGCTATTAATAACATCACAGTAAGATATAGGCATCCCATTCCAAGACTTGATGATATTCTTGATGAACTTAGTGGTACAATAATTTTCACTAAAATTGACTTGAGAAGTGGCTATCACCAAATAAGAATGAAAGAAGGAGATGAGTGGAAAACAACTTTTAAAACCCAGTTTGGGTTGTATGAATGGTTAGTAATGCCCTTTGGATTGACTAATGCAGCAAGTACATTTATGTGATTTATGAATCATGTGCTTAGATCTTTCAATGGCAAGTTTGTTGTGGTTTACTTTGATGATATATTAATTTACAGCAAGTCTCTTGATAAACATGTTGAACATATCCAAAGTGTGCTTGCTGTCCTACGTGAGCAAAAATTGTATGCTAACCTTGACAAGTGCAAATTTTGCAACGACAAGGTAGTTTTTCTTGGCTTTGTTGTTTCAGGACATGGTGTGGAGGTGGATGAGGATAAGATCAAAGTTGTTCGTAAGTGGATGCCTCCACAAAATGCAAGCCAAGTGCGTAGCTTCCTTGGACTTGTTGGTTTCTACCGGCGATTTGTGAAAGATTTCAGCACCATTGCTACTCCAATCAATGAGTTCACAAAGAAAGAAGTCCCTTTTAAATGGGGAGAAGCACAAGAGAAGGCATTTGAAGAACTGAAAATGAAGTTGACAACAGCCCCACTTCTTGCACTTCTAGATTTTGGTAAGACATTTGAAATTGAATGTGATGGAAGTGGTGTAGGAATTGGTAGCGTTCTCATGTAGGAAAGGAGGCCAATTGCATACTTCAGTGAAAAGCTAAGTGGTCCAACTCTGAATTACTCAGTTTATGATAAACAATTATATGCACTTGTTAGGAGTTTGGAAACTTGGCAACACTACCTTTTGCCTAAAGAATTTGTGATACATTCAGACCATGAATCTTTGAAACATCTTAAAGGCCATCTAAAACTGAATCGAAGGCATGCAAAATGGAGTGAGTTCATTGAGTCCTTTCCTTATGTTGTCAAGTACAAGAAAGGCAAAGATAACATTGTAGCTGATGCTTTGTCTCAACGTCATACTTTGCTTTCACGACTTGATACTAAAATTCTTGGATTAGAAAGTATAAAAGAATTATATGTTAAGGATTCATATTTTGCTGAACCATATTCCAAGTGTTGTGTCAGCAAGGGATGGGAAAAATCCCATTTGCATGATGGTTTTTTATTTCGAGCTAATAAACTTTGCATTCCAGATTGCTCTGTTCACATTTTGCTAGTGCAGGAAGCTCATGCAGGAGGACTTATGGGCCATTTTGGTGCAAAGAAAACAGAACAAGTGCTGATTGACCATTTCTTTTGGCCTAAGATGAGAAGAGATGTGGAGAGGCATGTTCTTCGCTGTGAAACCTGCCACAAAGCTAAGTCTCGTTTGAACCCTCATGGTTTATACACTCCTCTACCTATTCCTAGTGTACCTTGGGAGGACATTTCTATGGACTTTGTCCTTGGTTTACCATGAACTAAGAGGGGAAAGGATTCCATATTTTTTGTGGTTGATAGATTTAGCAAAATGGCACACTTTATTCCCTGTCATAAGAGCGATGATGCTTCACACATTGCTGAATTGTTTTTCAGAGGAATTTTGCGTCCACATGGAGTGTCACGTACCATCGTGTCTGATCGTGACACCAAGTTTTTGAGCTACTTTTGGAAAACCTTGTGGGGAAAACTGGGGACAAGGCTGCTGTCCTCCACAACGTGTCATCCTCAAACGGATGGACAAACCGAAGTTGTGAACCACACACTGTCAACATTGTTGCGAGCTATCCTAAAGAAGAATCTGAAATTATGAGAAGAAAGCTTGCCTCATGTGGAGTTTCCATAAAATAGGGTAGTACATTCGACCACAAAATTTTGTCCATTTGATATTGTCTATGGGTTCAAACCTACTGCTCCCATCGATCTTTTGCCTTTGCCTATGCAGGAACGTGTGAACTTTGATGCGAGCAAGCGAGCAGAATTTGTCAAGAAGCTTCATGATCGAGCTAAAGCAAACATTGAGAAGATGACCAAGTTATATGAGAAGCGTGCCAACAAGCGTCGTAAGAAGATGTTATTTGAACCGGGAGACTTGGTTTGGGTGCACCTGCACAAGGATCGCTTTCGTGAACAATGCAAGAGCAAGCTGTGACCCCGAGCCGATGGCCCATTCAAAGTGCTTCGCAAGATCAATGACAATGCATATGAAATTGATCTCCCCAAGTACGTATGGTGTGAGTACAAGCTTCAATGTCGCCGATTTATCTCCTTTCCTTGGATTGGACGAGTCGAGGACGACTCCTTTTCAAGAAGGGGAGGATGATATGACCATGCCAGCAGGCAAGATGTCAAAAGCTCCAAGTCAAGCTACAACCACTCAACTTTTACCTACATCAACACCAGCCCAAGTCATCGATGGACCGGTTACACGTAGTCGTGCAAAGAAGCTACAACAAGAGGTCCACGCTGTACTTTGTGAGATTCATTTTAACATTAATGAGAATTATATTGTACCTAAGTGTTCTACCTCGATTGTACTCAGGTATATAGAAAAAGAGAAGGATGAATCGGACCATGAAGAACGGACAAATGCAAGTCCTAGAAGACACTACAAAACGTACTAGAGAGTCAAAAACGGACCAGTGGAAGTCAAGAATGGACCAGTGCAAACAAAGCTTCATAACATTTTACTCACAAAAGCTATGAAGGCCATGAGGACTTGTTGGAAAGCTTGTCGAGTCTACTTTCCAATGAATCTAGTGGCGACTAGTTTGGATACTCCATATTGCCAGCAGACCAGAATTAGTACAGACTGCTCAGAAGGTCAACACTCTGTCGTGACATAATGTTGGTACAACTTGCCAAGTAAAACTGTACCAATCTACAATGTTTCGTGCTAGTTGGCATACATTTCTGGAAAGCTCTTAGAGTGTAGTTTCACATCCAAGAAACGGTTCGTCATTTGGACTTCCCAATAAGAAGTTATAGTCAGTTTATTGGAAACTGCTCTGGAGGCCAACAGTCACGCGAAGCCAGTTCGGGAATCCATTCCGAGGGGACCTTTCACATTGCCTTCTCTCAGAAACTCTATTTCGTTTTCATACCTATCTAGGAGGGTTGTTCCTAGTATCAATATCCCCTACCTCTAAGCTATTGATCATTTAATAAACTACATGATATTGCAGCCACTGTGCTGAGTGCCTTACTCAACCTTTTTTCTTCCTTGTTCTTCTTGGACTTGTGAAGTGAATCCTCTCGGTCCTACTACTTCGTGCTCTACGGCTTCCGTTCGGCTATGCCGTATTGTGTGGATTAGTTCCAGATTGTGGTTCTGCGGTACCCGCTGTTCGCAACAATTTATCCTTGTTCTTTTGATCTACTGTTGTGAAGATCGGGCCACCCTCGTACCGATTCATATCGGTAACCTATCAGAGGCGGTGGAGCAAGCTTCCAGAAGTTGGGCCAAAACCCTAGCTATTGGGGGCCGGGCGGCGCCAGGGTGGGGCCGGTTGGCCCCACCTGGTGGCCTATACCGGTCCCGTTGCTTCGGCTGTCTTCTGGGGCTTTCTTGAACCCTCTGTTATCATCCTTCCGTCGCGGATAAGTTTCATGGTTTATTAGCACTTAAATCTATTTTTCAGTTCGTTTTGAAATAATCCCTAGAAAAAACACAAAATATGTAAAACTCATGAAAATTGTCAGTGATAACCCTATTCTAGTAGATATTCATATCTAGTGGAGAAATAAATGCTAACAAATTTTGTAAGTTAACAGGTGTCAACATTTACCAAGTGTGCACCACACCTAAACCTAAAGCCTTGCTTAGGTCAAGCTATCCACTCAATGCCCCCCTTAATAGTATGGTCAAAGGAAAAACAAAGTCCTAAACTATTCTAAATGTCCTTCTTCACCATATGGCACCTATACCTAGTCTAGTCTTGACGATGTCCAACCATCTTTTGAAAACCAAAACGATTTCCACCATTAAGTCGGCATGAATGACCTAGTCCATCGATCATTATTACCATGACCTAACTCAAAAGACTTTGCCTGTACAAAACACATGTTAGTCATAGTAATCAATGTTGTCATTAATCACCAAAACTCAATAAGGGCTTAGATGCTTTCAGGATCGACCAATTAGTCGATACGATGTTGATATGAGAGATAGCTTACACGCGTCCATTCTTTTTTCTACTAAATAAATGATAAATTATCATCGGTCTAGAGGTCTACGGTCTTAATAAGTTATTTCTATAAATGCATTAAATTTATATTCACCATGTCTAAAGGCTAGTGGGTTTCAATAAATTCAACACACATTGCTAGTTTATTCCATATTTAGCCGATACAGGGTCTATGAGACATGAACAAGATCTATCTATTTTATCATAATTGAATTTGGATCTGTTTAAACTTAACTTAATGTACCTGACAGTGGGGATCAAAAATACAGCAGGTGACAAGTGATATTAAGGCATGTCTTATTCTATTCCGAGATTAATATGATCAAATTAATATCTCGAACACACAACATTTAACAATCAAAACCGACACACTAGTTAGTGTAGGATTGATCAAATATTTTGATATTGAATGTTTATTAGAATTCGTCATGACAAAGTTGAAGCTTAATCTAATCTGTCAGATCTTGATTGGGCAAAATATTGTTGTGATCAATCACTTATAAGAGATTTAAACAATACAGCTTTACAAATATGACCTAAACTGATAACTAACTCAAATCAAGCTTAACATGAGATCGAATGATGTAACCGTGTTAGCTAGATATGAACTATGACAATACTTACAAGCAAACCGAAGGTCAAAAATCAACCGATACAACTCGATTTCTTGAAGGTCTTGTCAAGATATACTCTTACTCCTACTCCTAAGGTTTCTGGCCGGAGCCAAAAGGGTCCTTTACAATGATCAGGTCTTTGGTATAATCATAGGTCCTATCAAAAAGATAAATTGGACTCCAATCTTACCATGTAATAAAGTTTGACACGTTTTCTTCCTTAACTTGTCGTAGCCTGACACATCCCGATCGATTGTCACTGTTCAACCCTCTGTTTACCATATCCAACAAAGTAGTCACCTTTCTCCTTCTATGGAGCGACCCCACAAGCAGTCCCTACTCGCAAAAATTTGGGGTCAACAGCTATAATGCATGCACGCACTGCTTTTCTTAGATTGAAGGTATATTCTTGAAAAGTGTTGGAATGTTGTTTACCTTGGCCATAGATGATTTCTTCCTGCAAATCACCTCGTAAGAAAGAAAGGAAAGTGTTTTAAAGGTAGGGCAGAGCATTAGATCAAGCCTCGCAATCGAACAATTGACGATATACGTGAAGCTAATATTTGGAATGAGACCTGACAGCAAGCCTGTTCCGAACGACGCCAACGATTATGCACCCATGTGGAAGAACAAGTCCTTATTTTGGAAGCTACCATATTGGCAAGTCCTACAGGTTTGTAGTGCGATCGACGTGATGAAGAATCTTTGTGTGAACCTAAGATAGGGAAGGAACAAGTTAAAAAGAAATTCCAGAGAAGTGAAATAGAAATCACAGCCGTATCTATCGGTGAGCCCATCTCGCGATGGGTAGACCATATCTACCGGTGAGTCCATCTCACGATGGGTAGACCATAGATGTGGGTGGGTACATCATGTTTGGAGTTTTGGGCTTTTGGGTGAAAATAATAAAGATAGCATTAGGAAGAACATGTAGCAACACATAAAATGAAGGTGCAAGATGTGTAAGACGGATCTGACCCACGATCATAGCATTTGACAATTAATCATCTAATGGTCCTAATAAGTGGTTGGTATGAAACTTTAGATGAGAGCTATTTTTCAAAATTTTCACAATTTTATAGATATTATGTATAATTTAGATATAGATAGATTTTTTTAATTCCTTCGCTCTTTTTTATAGTAGATAGATAGATGGATAGATAGATAGATAGATAGATAGATAGATAGATAGATAGATATAGAAATAATAGATGCTCCGTCTGTTCTATAATATAGCTGATTGTATAAATTTGAAGACAAATTAAAAGAGAACATAAAAGACGCATATACCTTCATTTTATTTCCTAATCAGGCACTATCATTAACATGATTAATGCTTATTGGTTGATAAATAGAAAATATTTAATAGAAAACTAATTTTTGTTCTCTATAATGTAATATATTTAAGGACAAATTTTAGATGTTAAAATGTACTATATTACAGGATGGAGTGAGTAGATATATATAAATATATAGATTAGGTCTACCCTTTTATAGCCGGTTCTATTCATATACAATTAATTCTTGCCTGTTTCATCATCGAATTAACCGTCTATGCAGCTGGCAGGTATTAACTACTGCAGTCTGCCACTTGTTTATATAACAGTGATACGAACGAAGTCGGTGTGACGTGTGTAGAGTAACACAGACAAATAATACAACTGATGGCGACCATCTGCCGTCGTCCTCGCCCGCTTCTCCTTGCCTCTGTGGCCGTGACCATTATGCTTCTGGTCATGCTCACCGGGGGCGCTGATGCTATGCCTGCGCGGAAGATCAGCATGGGACGCTTCAATCCTCCCATTCCCATTATTCCGACGGAACCGTTCCCGCCACCGCCACCTCGCAACCATCCGGCGACGACGCATGAGACCAACGACAAGGGTGGTATGGCTGCAACTGCACCAGTGACGACTGCGCCCGAGTCCAAGTAATTAGGTGCGAGATAGTAATAATAATATAGGTCTTGCATGCTCTGGAAATGTTTCTTCCATAGTGACTACCGTTGTAAGAACTGTGATCAGAACAATTAAGATTCGAGAATGAAGAAATCGAAGCTTGCAATATTACATAAATTAATCATTTGATCTGTTTCACTAACTAGCTATTTCTTTTTGCCATTATATGTAATCGGATGACACATCCACATACAGTGGATGTCTCTCTGCAATCCCCTTTCACTAAGTAGTACTTCATCCCTCCCAAAATATAACGGCCTCACTTTCACTATTTCTAATAGAGTGCAGCCGGATTCCATCCCACAACATTTTATCTCAAGAATTTGGCACCATACCACCACACCATATAATCATTTGTGACTACTCATATGATGTTATCTTTTTTAACTAATTTATACAAATCTTATAATGAATATTTACACATGTAAACAATCTTAAATGGCAAAGTTTTCAACTATAGAATTTTATATTTCATCGAGCACTACAACTTTGATATCTAAATGTTGTCTTTATCCTACTTCAATTGAAAAAGTTATACTACAAGAATTAAGGCTTTACATGACGGATTACTTAGGTCATAGACAGTAAAAACGTGTCAGAGGTAACTTACCATGACGATCAAAAAATTTATCATGTATCTCATGTCATACATTTGCTAGACCAAAATGAGCCATCACTGATTGGTATTATTGTTCGTCATGAATTAGTTGTCTGTCAGCTATAACTAGCCCATATATCCAAGCCCAGATCCAAACCATAGTGACAAAAAAGAACATCACAAATTAGTGCTAAATCATCACATCATTAACAATACAATCAACATTAACCTTGTCACACATTAAGACACAATCATGAAGCTCATAAACTAGAACAAAGCTCACAACTAACAAAACATTGCTCATTACTTTCATTGAAACCATCAACATCTGTAGTTGTACAACTTTTCAAAGGAAATACAAAGGCAATAATCAAGTTACACTCAAATACCTACAAAACTAAGATGTTGGCTTGTACAACACAAAATTCATATGATTTCCGTGCACAACAAAATCTTTCGTCGCTGACAAAAAATAGCCTCCATGAGCACCTTGATCCTCTTGCCAATATTCAGATATACACTCATCAAAGGCCCGCAAAGAAAACATCAGTCTTGCATAAAAAATATAGCTAAACTTAGTAGTGATGTTTGATAAAGGCACTTAAGAACAGTCATGATAATACCAGAAGAGTAACATGCAAAATGTAAAAATGATCTGTTATCGAAGCTGCAGCCTCCAACAATTTGGCTTGGCAGTTAACAACAGTTTGCAGTATAAGTGACAAGTTCTACAATAAAGGTCGTATGTGCATGTCAAGTTCTCAAAATTATATTGGTAACAGAGCATATAAAAAATCAAATCAGCTAGCTATTATTGGTGCCAAGTACCGATTGAGAAGCCAGGCTTTAGAGCAGCAACCATCATTGTCCAAATCCTAGATCTAGAACCATATCAATTTAGGACAAATCAGAGAGCGGGAGAGAAGGGAGATGGGATCCACCTTCCTGTTCCTTGGACTGCTGACCATCTGCATCTTTCTCCTTCTCGACATCTACTACTTCATGTTGTTGCGCTTGAACAACTTCATTTGCTATGGTTTCTTTAGTGCCCCCCATCTATAGAAATTCAAAGAAGCAAATCAAGACATGTCTGCTTCAGATCTAGGGACTCAGTGTACAAACAAACTATGAACACGAACTGACAAGAATGAAAGAAAAAACACTCACGCTCGTCGCCAACTTGTCGGGGCCGCCAACTTGTCAGGGCTGATAGAGAGATCGCCGGGAATTGGGCCTTCGCCGCCATTGATCCCGTGCCCACTGCCGACCTGCAGACCGCCCCCGTGCACTGCTGTGCCTCGCTCCCGCTCAGCACTCCTTCGTGTGGCACCGCACACCGCCGCTGCTACCTTTGAGTGTTAGTGTTATGTCTAGGGTTATGAGGAATTGGTGGAATGCGAGCATGCTGCTGAAGCCCTGAAGTAGCGAAGTTTGGACACTGGGCTCTGGTGGCCGGAGGTGGGCTGGGCTGTCGTTGGGCTAGTCTGGATGGCTGATGGCACCAGTAAGTATACACATTCCACTTACAAAAAACCTTGTAAGAGCATCCCAACAGTTTGGCATTTTTTGTTTGCTATTTGTTGTAGTTTGCCAGCTCCCAAAATGATATGGCAAGTGAAAAAAAAGCTATCTTGTCATAATTGACTTGGCAAAAAACTAAAATTGTGTATCTAACCGTATTTGCCGTAACTTTTCTTCCGCGTCGTATCTGTTCCCATGCTTTTGGTCGCGCGTGTTTCTTCTTCGCGGCATTTTCTCGTCGCCGCGCCGCCAGTTCACGAGCATCCAAGTCACTGTTGTTTCCTGGTACCTATATCCGAAACGCTGTAGGTCGTCATCGAGGGCTTCCTGCTATAGAGTCCTTCCTGTCATAGAGCCCTTGGTCCTGCTGTCGTGGACTGCAGGTCGTCATCAATCTCCAAGGTTCGTCACCACGCGCGAAGAGTGCCCCACGCACGATAGTAGCGCGGGAGGAGCGCCCGATCGGCGTTTACCGAGCAGCCTGCGGCTTCACATTTACGCCAAGTTCCCTCCCTCAATTGCCAAGTTGCCCAAATTGCAAAACACAAATGTAAAACTATTGGATAACTCATTTCGATATTTTTGACAAATTACAAGAATGCAAACCCAAAATGCAAAATTGTTGGAGATGCTCTAAGGCCTTGTTTAGTTCCAAAAAAAATTACAAATTTTTTCAGATCTCGCGTCATATCAAATATTGTGGCAGAGCATTAATTATAGATAAAAAAATAACTAATTGCATAGTTTACCTATAATTTGCGAGATAAATCTTTTGAGCATAGTTAGTTCATGATTGGATAATATTTGTCAAATACAAACAGAACTACTACAATGCCCATTTTGCAAAAAAAATTACAACTAAACAAAGCCTAAGTATACACATCTGTATCGGTTCGGTTCCGAAACCAACCCGAAACCGACACCCAAACTTTGGTTCTGCCTATATCTTGAGGGATAATGGGTCTTGGGCTGAATATCTAATATTCTGGATTTTGCATCGTTTTATTTAGGGGAATAGATCTGTGACGTCCAACCGTGACGACAGCTATATCAATTGTCATAAATGTATTACCTCAGAAATAAACCGTCATAGATGATAGAATTCTATGATGTTTTCTTACAACATCACCGGTAATCGTCATGTAAAGCTATATTTGTTGTAGCTACGATTTTATTTGTTTTGCAACTGTTTTTAAGGACGATTGGCTTAGTTAATTGACTCTAAAAATCGAAATCGATTTATATGGGCGCTTAACTTTAGCAACCATCCTCAACAAAATTTTCAAGGACGGCTATCTTAACACAACTGTCCTTAAAAATAGATCTATTTTTGTGATGGTTTACTTAACATAACTGACCCTAAAAATATATTTCTAGAGGCTATAAGCTACGATGCTTTGGCAGCTAGTTAAAAACAGTTTGCTAAGTAAACCATTCCTGTAAAAAGTAAGAGGTGCCTTAAAAAATCATTTTCGTACAAGTGCAAACTCTTGTGAATTTCATAAAACTTAGAATAGTTTGACATAAAGAAACAATTAAATTGGCCATATATGGTAGTATGAGTGGGTTTATCATGATTTTTTTCAGAATTGAATTAACACATTTTTAATATAGAAGGCATTATTAAAGACGAAGCAAAGTATACATGATGGTTTACTTTCATCACAAACAAGAGAAAATGCGTCATAGTTAACTCATGATGACGATCACAAAAAACATCATGTATCCCGCGTCATACATTTGTTGAAGCGAAATAGACCGTCACAGAAATTCAATGTGAGTATGAAACAAGTTAGTTTTGAGCAAATTTTCTAAAAACAAATGCTATCTATTTATCAAGAAACAATCAAAGTGGACAAGCAAAATGCCAGCAACAACCAAAAAGATTAGCAATAAGAGAATTGTTGCAAGTTTATAACTCATGTTACAACAAAACCATAGAAGAAACGTTTGGCATCATCAACAACAGTCAGTCTTAGTGTACAAAATGCAAGTTGGACAGTGGTACAAATCTTTGTATGTGCAATCTAATTCTAAACCTATGTAACAATTCAAGCTTGACAACATCACAAATATAATTGAGGCAAATAAAAATGCTAGTTTGATGAAATAAAGAGGTACACGGTTAAGCAAGATCCAGTCTCCATAACATGTATATACCTTTGTTTATTTGTTAATCTTTAGTCTTTCATCAAGGTGGTGTTCTCAACAAGCCTTCAGGTAGCACTTCGGCCAAAGATCTTTGAAAGCATTTAGGTAGCACTTTGACCAAAGATCTTTGAAATTTCAACTCATACAACATGGTTGATGTAGGTCTTTATTGCTGAAAAATAGATAATGGATCAATAGGTTCATATAGGAAACTAGTAAGATATTTTGAAATGGAAAGGACAGAACAAAATATGGAAGCTTTCTAAAGTCATTTTCAGGAGTCTAAAACGAGAGATAGCATATAAACAAAACACAATAGTCAATTATTAGGAAACCATAGAGCAAAATTAATATTTTCTTTCTATCAGCTTTGCCCTATAGATACAACTACCATCATGTTTGTCAATGATAACTGAACAGAGAACTTAAATAAGTCAGCAGGGAGAAGAGGCTCACAAGGAATCTGACAACTTCACCAAAATCACTGTCAAATTTGAGGCCAGCATCCTGCGTACAAGGTAGGAGCAAATCACAAAACTGCAGAAATTAGAACTGGGAAATCATGAGCACCCAGATACTAGCAGCAACAAAATAGTGCTGTCGAGTAGTGCTGCCGACAGTAGGGAGTAAATGGGGCCTGTGATTTGTAGGTCTTAATCTCATAAATCCCATCCTGCATGCTCGACCTCATCTTAACCTGTGGAAACAATTTCAATCTCATCGATCTTGACCAAGACAGATCCCATAAATCGCCATCCTACTCTACTTCAAAAAAATATGCAGCTACGGATAGGGCCATCACAGGCGTTGCTAGGGTTACCCATGAGCACATGAAGCACCATGACCGAGGGGACTTGAGATGGTTGGGCTATATGGCACGCACCTGGATCCCGCTGCCGTCACCCTTGTGTCGGGGTCTTGCCGTCGCCGCCACCTGGGCTATGATCCCGCAACCACTGGCGCCCGCACTTGATTCCAGCCGCCCGCACCCGGATCCGGCCACCCGCGCTTGGATCCCACAGCCGGCGCCACCCCATCCCGAAGCACGCGGCTCTACCTCAGGGAGCCACGGGGAGGAGCAAGGGCCTATGCAGGTGACGAGGATGCAGAAGGAGGCACCGCTAGCGCTTCTGGAGGCATGAGAGGAGAGTGCACGATGGGGATAAGGGGCGGCTTTGTGATGGATGTAGGCATTTCTACTTTTGTTTCTTCTATTTGTTGGTGTGCATGTATATATATTTTTATTTTTTTAACAAAGATGTTTGCTAGGTTGATTTTCTATTTAAACTTTTCTTGCTTTGCTATTTATTTATTTATAGATTTTTATGAAAACAGGCAAAAAGAACATGCGTGCATCTATTTATTCTTTTACTTGTTGGGAAATATCACATTCATAATATTCTGGAAGCTTTCCACATTGTATGAATAATATTTATGCATAAATTAATTATATAAGAAAAGGAACTTTTTAGAACCCTATTTGAATCAATTTTAAGGCAACATAGGGAAATATGATCTGTGACGTCTAGCCATGACGACAGCTATACTGGCCATCATAGATGTATCACCTCAGGAATGAGCAATCATAGATAATAGAATTTTATGATGCTTTTTTAGAATGTCACTAATAAACCATCATGTATCAGAGAATTTCTTATAGTGTCATGCCATACTTCACTTGAGCTCCTCCAACAAGCTTTCGATGACGCCCATGCCATTCAAGCTCTCATGTGGACTGTACCTTCACACGTTTCCACTGAATGTTAGTTTACAATTCGTTGTCATCAATTACCAAAATCTAACAAGGCCTAGATCGTTCACACACCTACTTGCGCATTAGGAAGGCTCGTGGACTCCATAGAGTTACCTGACTGCGAGCTTCTTGATACCTTAGGAACAATAGTATGAATGGCAGTTTGCATTCTCCACCTCATTTATGTTTTCGCACTTAATTGTGTTTCTTTGGTTGTATGCTTTACCTTTCTAGTCTAGCTTGCTAGGTTAGTTCATAGAATTGAAAAACCTATGATGCAAAACATTTTTATGGTAGAGATAGCAACACTTAGCAAAACATTAGTGCATATTTATACATAAATCGTGCATAGGTTTTGTCAAGTAGAAACGGGAGGCAAGTAGTTTCAAGTTCTGTAATTTAACCCCTTCTTATGCGTCAAAATCCTTTCATCCACTTTAAAATCCATAAGTCTTCTACTTTATTTTTGGATCGACTCATAATCCAGAAAAGTTGGCCTAGTCTATCTCAAATTCGCCTTGGCCGACTTTCTAGCAAAATTTGCTATTCCAACCTCTAAGGTCAGCCATCCCAACTTTCCTTGGATAACTTTTCCTGGGACATAACTTTATCACTCAAACTTCGACTTTGATGTTTTAAATACACTTTTCGATCATCTTGGTGAGAGGAATTCAAATGTGATGTTCAATTCATAATTTGATAAATTCACCTTGAGCTATCGTTCACGTTGTACGCACGACTTAGTCTTTATGGATGTAGCGGCACGCTTGTTCCTTATATTATGATGATGACTCGGGAGGAAAATGAAAAGACACCAGTAGGATTATACATCTCAACAAGCAACAGCAATACGTTTCCTTGCTTTCATTTTTTTCTCAAAGAAAGAAAGAAACGGCACCAGAGCCTATAAAGTTTCGTAACATATATTAGCATAAGGTAGGCTGGGACGTAGGACCGCCACCACAATCTCAAACAAAGCAGCATCCACACGCGCGGTCTATAGGTCCACTCGTCCAGACGAAGAGAGCATCGGATTCGATGCGCTAATCTTCGGTGAGCAGGGAGAACGGCCATTGCCGACACATGAATGGCTGGCTGTTGCGATACTTGTCAATCAGAATGGGAAAAAAATGAAGATTCGTTACAAAAATTGCCGTCTGAAATGTCATGTTGTCGATCAGTCAGCCAACTCCAGTAAAAGAAGAGAAGAGAAGGTTCGATCCATCTCCACTCCGGGGAAGCGATAACGAGAATCAAACCAAAGCAGCGCAATGAAATCATGGCGAAGAAAGAGTAGCTTTAGGAGATTACATATTAAATAATTGGATTTTTTTAATTGCCACACTCTTGTCAGTCATAAATTAGATGTATGGTAGTCAATCTATAGCAAAGTGAAGCTGCACTGCATGCGCTTATTTTGTTCAATACTTGATGTCTAAGAATAGTCAATGTAGTAAAGTTCAGATATGTCTTTAAGCACTATTCTTTTATTTTTATTAAATATAACAATTTTCGAGGCTATAACATAATTTTCCGAGAAAAATCTATGTACCTGCCGTCCATGTATTCACACTGCATTGTTGCTAAAGTTGACCTGACTTTTTGTTACGGATATTTTATCCGGGGTGATCTCATCTCCTCGAATTCTCTCACGGGAGATTTATTCTAACAGTCGGAAGACCACGACTTCCCCATAACCCCGTACGTGCCCGTGGAAACCGGTTCCACCTCCATGATATCCCCACGACTCATCGTGGGCTTCGAGCTTACTTGGGGGAAGAGTTTCCCCTCGCCTTCGACTTGTATAAATATCGTGATCAATGAATAAAGAAATACATCGAGTTTATTTTACTTCCTCTCTGTTCTCGTACTTTGGCATTCCACTCGTCACACGTTATCAGCACATCGCTCTTCCTTGCCCCTAGAGGGGAATAGCTCGGTTGGAACGAACATCGTCGAGGGATCGATCTTCACCCCAGGGCTTCACCTCAAGGTCAAACATGTCGTTCCCTCACCGTAATTCCGTCTCAATGGATTCACTCATACTACAAGTCGTCTGGATGGCAATGAACCGTGCTCGGACTTTGGGCATAAACTTCGGCAACAACCGCCTTCAGGCAGAACTACTGGAGGACATCCGGGAACTCCTCGGAGAGTCTCGCGGCTATGGCTTTCGGGGCGAACGCCATGACCTCGACAGGAATCCCAGGTGTTTTCCTGTACGGCGTCGTTTCGGGGGACAACGACGTGCAAACGTCGCTCTTCTGTTGCGGCATTCGGTGTTGTCGTCCGCTGCTCCATCCGCGGCACTACAATCGAGGGCGCCAGTCCTCGCCTTGCCGACTCCACCCCGGCCAAGGTGCCCGCTCCACGGCGACGGCCCGTGCCCACCAATGCCACCATCCATGGTGGCCAGCCAATGGCTGTCTTTGGGCATAGAGCTGCTATCGCCGATAAATTTGTAATTACATTCTTGTTAATTTTACAACCCCACAATTAATTAAATTTATATAAATAAACATGTAGGCAATGGAAACCAAAGAGTCTCATGCCCAAGTTTCTTCTAAGAAGGAATTTGCCGAGCTAGCTCTTGATGGACACAACTTCCCTACATGGGCGATGGATCTCAAAGTGAGTCTATCGTTACGCGGAATGTACAAGGCAATTGACACTCCCAACTAAACCGTCCAAGTACCTTGCCTTATACATAATAAGGAACCACATCCATACAGATCTCACAGCTGAATATCTGATGGAAGATGACCCACGGGCTCTTTGGCTTGCTTTGCAACAACGGTATGAGCAACAAAAGGGTGTTATTCTCCCAGAGGCCACTCATGAGTGCAACCACCTCCGCATTCAAGGTTTCAAATTTATGAATGAGTATAACCATGCCATGCACAAACTCAGTTCCAAACTAAAATTTTGTGAAAAGGAGCCATCTAACGCGGAGAAAATTGAAAATATTTTGTCTACCATGCTTCCCGCTCAAATGATCCTCCAACAGCAATACCGTGAGAGGAGATTCACAGTTTATTCTAATCCCATTAAAACATTACTTCGGGCTGAGAGGCACAATGAGCTCCTCATTTGGAACTCCAATCAAGGCCGGCCAAGCCCATGCCTGAAGTACATGCAAATGCTCAGAAACAGACACCAGAGGATGCCAACAAGAATGGCAATCATAGATCCTCGAAAGGCAAAAACAAGCGCAAGAGACCCCGTAATCCTCGAGGTCCTAAGGGCAAAGGCAAAAACTCTAAGTCAAAAGACAAGTCATCAACTTGTACAAAGTGTGGTTGCTACAACCACCCGACTAAGAAATGTCGCACCCCTAAGCACCTTTTGAAACTGTACTTGCATTCCGTGGGACGACGACGCTCCAACCAAAGTGGACAACCGTCTGAAGCACACTTCGATGATCTGGCAGCCCCAGGATGTTCCAACCCCGCCCCAGCGGGACCGAGCAACAGAATGGCACCTCCTCCATCTAATGGCATGGCAAATGACTCCTGCAACAACATGGTCATCGAATACACTTCTGATGATCTGTTTAGCGACTACAACTAGATTGATAGTCATTTGAGATTTTAGTTTCATAATTCACCTTCAGGATTGTAATAATTGACAATTTATTTTTGCTCCACTCTATTTGATGTTCATTGACTTATGCACAATTTAATAGCAATAAATGTTTATATTCCATATATATTCATGTTGAGAATTTCATTCTCTATTATATTCTCTATTTTCATAGACCGTACGAGAGTCAATTCGATGGATGAGGAAACATGCCTAGTGGACAGTGGCACCACTAAATCTATACTCAGGGAAATAAAATATTTTCAAACTCTCACAAAGAGCAAAGGAAATGTATTAGCAATCGCTAGACGCGATGCCGTAATAGTAGGTTCTGGAAGAGCCATTATTACGCTCCCTATGGGTACAACGATTACAATCGAGGATGCACTCCTGTATTCTGATTTAACTCATACCTTATTGAGTTATAAAGATATCCACAAAAATGGGTGTTGGCGGTTCTTAATGACACATTTACCCCGCCAACATAGTCCATGCAAAGGAAGAAAAGCATGTATTTTACTCACATATACTTATTAAATGCTTACCAAGTTCCAGATGTAGTGCAAGTTTTGTTTTGCAGATCATATACAGGCATACAGGTGGAAAGCAAATAAAAAGGCGCAATCCGACACGTCAAAAAAATGCTCAAATAAACAAGTACCCAAAAGCCCAATATAGAAGTGCATCAATTTGCAGGTGGATCTGGACTCAGGGGCCCGAGAGGAAGGCAACGAGCTTCGGGCCGGGGCCAGCGGGGCCCACCAGGGGGCGGCCGCCCCCTAGGGTCGGCCGACCCTGACCCAGCCCATCTCGGCACCGCTTTTCGCAGAGGCGGTGCTGAGCCTATCCTCCCGCAGTCCCCGCGTGCAAATTGCAGTTTACACCCTAGGGAACCGACCTTCCCCACCTATTTAAGGAGGGGGTGAGGGAGGCTCCATTCATCTCATCACATTCACAATCAACACTCCACCTTAAAGGCACTTGGACACTACCTCTTCTTAGTTTTTCCTTTTAGCTTTTAGAGAGAGAGTTGGGTGAGCTATCAAGGAGGGCTTGGCTCCTTAGAGAGAAACTTGGGTATGAATAAAGAATATCTTTACTCCAAGTCCATGCCTTATCATGTCCGATATAGTTCTTCATATGAACTAGAGTATAGTTCTTATGCTATGGTATATGACATAGATCATAGGCCCTGTTTTATGATGCCACCATATGAACTAGAATATAGTTCTAGTGAAAATGATATGACATACATTTTAGTATATAGTTCTTATAGTATAATGCTACCCTAGGGCTAGTAGTGTATTATATGAACTAGTGCTAAGTGTATGTTGTATTATTCTGACTTAGGACTTTAGTCTAATTGCTTCATGTTAATTAACTGCCTAGAAATAGCTTTGTGTGAAGATGGGGGTTTATCATGCTCTTTTGAGTAGGCTCGGGCTTCTTACCTGTCGATCCGTAGGTTCTTTGCATGTAAGCATGGTGCTTGGGTGTAAAGGCCGGGTAAATGCATTGTCCTAGTCCACGGTTGAGGGGATGGCGTCAGGTGGTGACAGCCCTGTCCGTCCTTGGCATTCCCCCACGTTCGGCTAGGGTGTAGGAGTCTAAATAGTTGCGGAGGTTGCTGGCAGACCAGTACTCGCGTAACCTCCCAAACCATCTAAACACAGGACTAGATCTAAGTAGTATAATTACATGATTAACTTGTTCTATGACATGATCTGTATCTAGGACCACACCTGCTCCAATAGGTTGTTTGTTTATTCTTTAATTCAATTCATTCTTTTAGTCTCTTTTTATTCCTTAGCCCATATGACATGCCTAGATTGTGATGGATCACTATTCTACATATAAATGTTTATCACCTGCTATGACCTTTGATTCCATTATTGCTATCATAATTACTTTGATCTATGCTTATCTTAGAATCCTTAACATATTAAGCCTTCCTTAGAGCGAACCTATAAATACGACACTCGGTAAATCCCCGGGTTGAAATGCTACACGATAATTCCCGTCTGCTTGCGGTACTTAAATTCCAAACCTAAGGAACTATCACCCCAGTATATACTTAACACTGTTGCTAGACATGCGCCGAGCTAGTGACTTGTTAAGGAATACCAACATGGCAATCCTAGTGCCACTACCATGATTAAGAACTGGAACCCTACCCTAACGGTAATAAGGCGCCGTTATCGGGAAGGTAGATCTAGCTTCCTATTCAAGGTGGTGATGCTAAGGATCTGCCAATATAACACTGCCAATGTCATTATCATGAGTAGAGCAGAACCCTATTCTAGGTAGCGACGCTAAGAAACGCTAACAAGCATTTCTGGCATCGTTGCTTAGGATAGATTTATACTCTAATCTTGGTGATTGCATTAGTATGTTTTATCACGACATTTCTGACATCGTTGCTGAGGACGGATTAAACCCTATTCTTAGTGATGACATTAAGAAATGCCAACAATGGGTATCATATTGAAACCCATCACCAAAATAATGAGGAGTTCCTCCTTATTACGAAGGATAACGGATATGGCAGAGATACTCTCGTAAGAATTCCCTCAACTTCGTCTGGATTGTACTATTCATACATAAAACCCGTACAACATGTTGCGTACAAAGTAATTTTTCAGAATGTCAATTCATTCCAAACTTAGCATGATCACCTTGGTCACCCTGGCATAGGGATGATGAGAAAAATAATGGCAATTATATTGGTCACTCGCTAACCAGTGTAAAATTTCCCCAATCCTCAAATTATACTTCCACCGCATGTGCAACAGGGAAATTAATTTTGAGGCCCTCTTCCCTCAAAATAAATGTTGAACCACTCAACTTTCTTGAACGCATTCAAGGGAACGTATGTGGTCCGATAAATCCTTTATCAGGACCGTTTAGGTACTTCATGGGTCTAATAGACGCATCCACACGATGGTCTCATGTGTCTCTACTATCAACACAAAACCATGCTTTTGCCAAAATTATTGTGCAAGTTATCAAACTCAAAGCGCAACATCCTGAACATCAAATAAAATCCATTAGGATGGATAACACTACTGAATTTTCCTCTCGTGCCTTCATTGACTATTGAGTGGCCTTAGGAATAGAAGTACAACATTCTATCCCATATGTCCACACACAAAATGGGTTAGCCTAGTCTCTCATCAAGAGAATCAAGCTCATCGCTAGACCGCTATTGCAGAATTGCAATCTACCAACCTCATGTTGGGGTCATGCAGTCTTACACGCTGCTGAACTGCTTCAATTGCGACCAACTGCATACCATACAACGTCCCCGTTGCAACTAGTACTTGGAAATCGCCAAAGCATTTCCCATCTGCGAAAGTTTGATTGCGCTACATACGTACCGATGTCACCATTGAAGCGTACAACAATGGGCCCCCATAGAAAACTGGGAATGTATGTGGGATACAAATCTCCGTTGATCATAAAGTATATGGAGCCCACCACAGGGAACCTCTTTATGGCCCGGTACGCTGATTGTATCTTCAATGAAGATTATTTTCCAGCATTAGGGGGAGACTTACCACATCACAAACAATGCCAGGAAAATCAATCGGGATGCCTCAGACATACCCAACTCAGATCCACAAACTTCAAAGTCTGAACTCCAAGTTTAGAGTATCATAAAGTTGCAATACATTGCAAATAACGTGCCATACTCATTTACTGATTATAAGGGTGTTACAAAATTCTACAATCCAGCGAGAAATGTACCCGAAAGAGTAGAGGTACCAAACAAAACTACTCAACTCCCTAGTAAGAGGGGAAGAAGTACGGCTATCTCCACGGATACAGCTTCTAGCAAGCAAAGGAAACGGAAGACCAAATCTTCTGACCCAGTAAATGCAGCTCAACCTCATGTTGAGAAACACCCAATGGAGGTTCTACCTTCACATCCCACATCAACAGTGCACTCAATTACTGATGATGGGACATCGGAATACCATGATGCGACCATCTTGGGAAATGATGATGTGTCAGAAAGGGTCCACGAAATTTCCATCAACTATGCAGAAACTGGAGAGTCATTTGATAGAAAGACTACAATTGTCGACTCATATTTCTCCGCAATGATTGCTGAAATCCTTGAAAATGATCCAGATCCAAAGACCATGGTAGAGTGCAAAACGCGCTCGGACTGGAACCAATGGAAGGATGCAATCCAAGCAGAAATACCCTCGCTCACAAAAAGACAAGTATTCTCACAAGTAATACCTACACCTCCACAAGTATTCCCTATGGGATTCAAGTGGGTTTCCATCCGAAAGCGGAACGAGAACAATGAGGTGGTGAGATACAAAGGGATGCTTGTAGCACAAGGGTTCACGCAGAGACCCGACATTGAGTTCAATGAAACATACTCTCCAGTCATGGGTGGAATAACATTCCGATACTTAATCTCTCTAGCCGTACAAAATCATCTATCTACGTAGTTGATGGACGTAGTGACAGCATATCTCTATGGGTCACTCGATTCAGACATATACATCAAGGATCCTGACGGAATCCCAATACTGAATCAAAACACAAATCGCAACATGTATTGTTTAAAGCTACATAAATCACTCTATGGCTTAAAATAGTCGGGAAGAATGTGGTATAATCGACTCACTGAGTACCTTCTGCAGAAGGGCTATTATAACAGTGATGATTGCCCATGTGTCTTCATCAAGAAATCCCAAACGGGATTCTGCATCATATCAGTGTATGTTGATGATTTAAATATCATCAGCCACAAACAAGATATTGATCAGGCATGCAAACATCTTAAGACAGAGTTCGAGTTGAAGGATTTGGGTAAAACCAAATTCTGCTTAGGTCTACAGCTTTAGCATCTTTCAACTGGAATCTTTGTGCATCAATTTGCATATGTCCAGAAAGTATTGGAGAGATTCAATATGGACAAAGCATATTCTTCCAAAACCCCTATGGTCGTTCGGTCTTTAGGACTAAACACTAATCCATTCAGACCACAAGATGAGGGGGGAGGAATCTTAGGACCTCATGTCCCATACCTTAGTGTCGTTGTATCACTGATGTACCTTGCCAATAGCACCATTCCTGACATCGCTTTTGCAGTGAATTTGCTAGGAAGGCACAGTGCCACTCCTACCAAGAGACATTGGATAGGAGTAAAACAGATACTTAGATATGTTAATGGCATAAGGGATCTTGGATTATTCTTCCAAAGAAGAACAAGTTCTGATATGATAGGATACACCGATGTTGGATATCAATCAGACCCCCATAATGGCAGATCTCAAACCGGTTTCATATTCTTACAAAATGGAACCGCCATATCATGGACATCATCCAAGCAAACCTTGGCAACAACGTCCACGAATCATTCTGAAAAAGTCGCACTATATGAGGCCTCACGTGAATGCTCTTGGCTTCGCAGAATGATCAACCACATACAACAGTCATGTGGTTTTAAAGCTATGGCAGCTCCAACCATTATCTATGAAGATAATGTGGCTTGCGTTACACAGATGGAGACAGGCTATATCAAGAGCAATATCAACAAACACATCTCTCCAAAGTTGTTCTATCGTCATGAATTACAATAAAATGGAGAGAATGATATCTTGAAACCCAAATAATACGACAATCTCCTTTATCTATTCACTAAGTCTGTACCAACTTCCTCATTTGAAAAATGTGTCAAAGGAATTGGCATGAGACGACTTAGGAATTTGCAAAGTTCAGGGGGAGAAATCCCCTAGACATTGGCCTATCTACACCGTCATATTATACTCTTTTATCTCTATGAGTTTTTCCTCACAAGGTTTCTCATGAGGAGTTTTTAATGAGATAATATTAACACAAGAGTGTCATATTCCTTGCTTTCCCCACAGGGGTTTTTAAAGGAGTATCAAAGACACATATTATCCTCTAAACTTCAGCATGAGTTTTCTCTTGTAAAAGTTTTCTCATATTAGTTTACAATGAGCAATCATTAAGTGCTATAACTTTCTCCTTCTTTTCCCAAGCGGTTTTTAAGGAGTTTTACTATAGCACATATACACACGTATTTTTTCTCATTTTTTTCCTACAGAAATTTTTAGAGGAGCAATACGATTTATTGATCTCAACAAGTGATTCGATCATGGGGGAGTGTTATGGATATTTTATCCGAGGTGATCTCATCTTCTCGGAATCTCTCACGGGAGATCTATCCTAATAGTCGGAAGACCGCGACTTCCCCCACGACCCCGTACATGCCCGTGTGGACACCGGTTCCACCTCCGTGATATCCCCCATGACTCATGTTGATATTTGGGAACGCAATAAGGAATTGACCCGCAAGCGCATGGATATCGGTGAGCATTTCACCCGGGAAATTATCCAGAGTATCGTATTTATTTTTTTACCACTAGGAGAAAGAGTGCATCTGACTAACCAGTCTATTACTACTAACCTTTAGGCACAAAGAATGTCTTTCGATGTGAGTGATAAATAGAGAAGACTGCAACTGTAGTCTCCTTCTAACCTTGGTAAGGATGATCTACTGTTCTAATGGGGAGGCTAACGGAATCTAGACACCACAAAGGATGTTCGACCCGCACCTATAAACCCTATCCTTCCTGCTAACGAGATGTGATCTACAAAGGTAGCTCGGAAATGTCACGTTCCTCACTACTACCACGGTCCAGCTAGTCAGGGAATATCTATGAGTACCCCAGCCTAAACACCACGTTTACGCCAGCAATGATTACTCTAAACTCTACGCGAAGAGATTAAAGTAAACTCATAAACCATAAGAACAATAAACAAGAACTTACTAGAATTTAGAAGTCGAATTACTAAAGAATCCTAGGAGCAAGCTTCGGGTTAGGAGAACTTGATCCCGCAGGTACAAGCTTGGAGTAGACACCGACAGGCCGGGCTTCCTCCACTCTACACCTCCACTCTATATCTCTCAATCTAGTAGAAACTAGAAGATCTATTTCTACCTTACATTGATTGCTAAGCCTAAAAAGAAATATTAATTAGAGAAGAGGTTTTCCTTCGAGGGCACCCCTCAGTCTCTATGATAATTTCTTCATGTCTTCCAGGGGCCAGGGGGGCCTCGCTTATATAGTCCTCCCCTTCTATGCGTTTTTGGGTCGATAGCTGAGGTGGTACTATGTTTTTCTTGATTCAATAGGTCGGTGGAATATCCCGAGCGAAGGAGTCCTGAATTGGCTCCAGAAGGGGGGCGGGCGCCCTGGGCCTGGCCCAGCTTCGCCTCCGCTTCGGTCTCGTGGCTTCTGGAGTCTTCTAGATGATGTAAAATTGCGCGGTGCGTTGATATCTCTATGTAATCCTGACATGTGGGCCTTTCTTCCTTATTTCCTGATAACCCCCTGCAGAAATAGATAAACAACAAAACTCGTGGAATTCTGTCAGATCAAACCCTAATTCTATGTGCTGCTTGCATATTGGTCCTTTCTCTTGTTTATTTGATAATTAAAACTGATACTTAAGAACCGTCAACAAATACCCCCATACTTAGGCTTTTACTCGTCCTCGAGAAAAGGATGGTTAAGAAAAATATCTGGGGTAAAACATTTTAAAGCATTTTATATTTGCAGGGTGTTAAAATTTCCACTGTGTACCATAGTCAGGGAAGTATATGATTAAGAGTAAAGATCCTTTCTTCTCAATCCTGTCACTTGGAGTTTTTGTATATTTTTAAAAGAAAGTTAGCATACCTTTTTATCCTCATAGGTTCTCTCAGATCACTCATTATCTTTTATATATATCTCACTGAGGTTGTTTTAATTTTGCAAGAATTCTTAAGCATACTCACTTTGCATTTATTGCCTGATCAAAACGGGATCCGAGGAGGGGAATGTCATACTCTTAGATCAAAGACTTTAGAAATTAAAAACTTTGTCAACTCTCGCTGGCATATTGCTTATTAGACGGACCATGGGCTATCATATTTTTTTTTAAGTGGATACCGAGGTACCCCTAATTCTACTGCCGGACACTTGTCCATTTTTTCTGCGAGGTTGTCGAGCACTTGCTCCTTTTTATTTCCTCGAAATATCTCTATTTTTGCATAGCCCATGCCTCTAATGCAATAATACTTCGGAAGAGTGAATCTTTCTGAAATAATGTCTTGATCTTGGGAGCATGATAAATCTCTCAACAAGGGTCTAACTTATTTTGAACAAACTCAATACAAAGCAGATAGCTTTTATAATCATAATTAATATTTCAGTTTTATCAGGCATATAAAACACTGAGGATGGTAGCTAGAAATTTGAATATTTTGAAATAAATTCTCCAAGCAACAATGATATCAAGAATAAGAAACTTATACTCTATCATCACATATTCCATTTGACTTAAGTAACACAGGGTTTTAAAATGATTTTATAATAATTGCAAGTTTTCAGGAAATATCACAGATTGAGATTAATCATGATTAGAAATATTTTAATCTTTTTAATTTATCATATCGGAAACAGTAATCTGCATAATCCAAAATATGTGTAAAGTAAAGTGTGCAGAGTGTGTACCTGAATCGTGGAGTGGTGTAGTCGGAGTGTGTTTGGCATGTTGAGGGATCTCCCCCATACTTGTTTTCTGCTTTCTTGCACAAAAATAAAGTAGAGACACACAAAACATAATAATAATAGTAATACTCTTTATTGATCTTGAGGCATTTATGACAAAAAGACTGATAGCAAACTGATAACAAACTGATAATAACAAACTGATAATAGCAAACTTAAACCGAATTTAAAGATAGATAACTAAGATGCACTGCCTCAAGGTCTAATCTAGATAACTTAGCGGCGCTCTAATTCTTTGATCTTCTTGTTGGCACTGGCAAGATCCTGCCTAAGGCCTAGTATAACAGTGTTGTGGTTAGAGAGCTGCCTAGTGAGGGAATTAATCGAGGACTGGATGTCTATGATAATTCTATCTAGCCTGCGAACTTCCTCATCAATATCCATTATAGTCTTGCGACGCTTGGGAGGTGTCTCAAAAGCATTGAGAGCGTGCTTCGGGGCTGCCTTTGGAGGGATGAAACGGACTTTGGATGCTCTAATCCCTTCAAAGTAAGGCCTTTCCTCCTCCGTAGTGTAGCGAACGCTGCTGATCTCGCCGCTCCGGTTGATCTTGACTCCAACGACCCTCTCATTGGGTCTTGGTGGAAGGATTCTTGTGCCGATTGGCACCTTGATAGTGGTCTTCGTCTTGGATGATGGTCCTTTGAGGAGTAGGGGTTGTGGTGGTGCGGTGAGAACTGGTTGAGCATGGTAGGATTGGGCGGAGCTGCGTTGGCGTAATGGCATGGCTTCTAGTTGTCGCTCTGTGTTGGCCGGGACGAGAGCACGGGCATCGAGGTCTCCCACTGGCTCCATGTTGAGGTTGAAGGGGACGACTTCCCAATCATCGTGGTACTTCTCAGCCATTGGAGTAGCAAGGAAATAAAATTTTAATTAAAGACGAGCTAATCAAGCTCTAATTGAAGGAGAGAAAGCTTGATGGCTTAGTGTTTGAAAACTGAGGTCAGGGGTCTGTTTATATAGGGGTCAAAAGGGTGCCTCTATGGGTTGTTCGGGTTACTCCCGTCGACTTGCGTGGGAAACTTTCCGTCTGAGGGATTATTCGAATTACCATAAGTGCATTTTCCATAACAGAGAAAGTCGGGACCGAGGGGGAACAGGGGCAGGGCGCCCGCCCACTTGACCTGGGCGCCCTCCCTCTCTCTGGCCCCTCTGTGGGCCCACTTTTCCGAGCGTGTTTCTAGATGCGAAATTATTTAGAAAAATATATATATGACCCAAAACCATCAGACCAAAAGTGTCGGGCTCTAATTCTCTATGGGAAGGTAAAAATGGACTTCGTCTATTTCTTCAAATTCCTCATTGGGCTCTAAAAATAATTTAAGACGTTGACCATTTACCTTGAATAACGTACCTTCGTTATTTTGAAGTGTGATAGCTCCGTGGGATGATGAATTGATTACCTTGAATGGTCCTTCCCATTTGCTCCGGAGTTTTCCATGCCCGAAAAGCTTCACCCTGGAATTAAAAAGTAATACCTTATCTCCGGGTGTGAACTCCTTCTTCTTGATTCTCTTGTCATGCCACCGTTTGATTCTTTCTTTGTAGATCTTTGAATTGTGATATGCCTTCTCTCGCCATTCTTCCAATTCTGATAATTGCATTCTTCTATAATCTCTAGCAACATCTAGGTCCAAATTCCATCTCTTTATGGCCCAGTGTGCTTTGAATTCTAGTTCAACAGGTAGATGGCAAGTCTTCCCGTACACCAATTGGTATGGAGACATTCCAATTGGGGTCTTGTATGCTGTCCGGTATGCCCAGAGTGCATCGGGTAACTTGTCTTTCCACGCCGTTCCCATTTCATTTACGGTCTTCTGAAGAATATTCTTGATTTGTTTGTTGGAAGTCTCTGCTTGGCCACTTGTCTGAGGATGATAAGGGGTAGCGACATTGTGACGGATTCCATGTCTTGATAGATATTGCTTGAAACGTTTGTCGATGAAGTGTGCTCCTCCATCACTTATCACTACTCTAGGAACTCCAAATCTTGGAAATATAATTTCTTCAAACATCCTCTTTGAACTGACATTGTCGGCATGCTTGCAAGGTAATGCTTCTACCCACTTGGAGACATAGTCAACCGCCACCAAGATGTACTCGCACTTCTTTGATGGAGGAAATGGACCCATGTAGTCTATTCCCCAGACATCAAAGAGCTCAATCTGAAGGTTGTTGGTGAGTGGCATTGCATCCCTTGTATTTATGTTTCCGTGCCTTTGACATGGCCCACATCTTCTGATATATTGCTTCGTGTCTTCATACATTGTAGGCCAATAGAATCCACACTGCCAGATCTTTGAATGTGTACGGAATGCTCCATAATGACCTCCATATGGTGATGAATGACATCTGTCGATGATCTTCCATCCTTCCTCAGTGGTCACACATCTCCTGAGTAAGCCATCAGAGCATACTCGGAAGAGGTATGGCTCATCCCATATATGTGAACGACTTTCTTGAGTAAGCTTCTTCTTGTTTGCTCCTGGTGGTACATACCCTGAAACCATAAAATTAACAATATCTGCATACCAAGGGTCAGACCTGTTAATCCCGTAGAGCATGTCGTCCCGGAGTGAATCATTGATGGGGGTTTCCTGTGGACTCTTAAAATACATTCTAGACAAGTGATCAGCAACAGATTTTTCTACTCCTTTTTTGTCTTTTATTTCTATGTCAAATTCTTGGAGTAATAAGATCCATCTAATCAGGCGAGGTTTAGCATCTTTTTTAGTGAGCAAATATTTTAATGCAGCATGGTCAGTGTAAACAATTATTTTAGCTCCAACTAAATAAGATCTAAATTTATCAATGGCAAAGACAACAGCCAGAAGCTCTTTTTCAGTGGTTGCATAATTAAGTTGAGCTCCTGTCAAAGTTTTACTGGCATAAGCAATTGCATGATGCTTCTTATCTTTAGTTTGTCCCAATACTGCCCCCACAGCATAATCACTAGCATCACACATAATTTCAAAAGGCAACTACCAATCAGGGGGTTGAATGATTGGTGCAGAGATGAGTGCTTTCTTTAATAAATTGAAAGATGTTAGACATGCATCATCAAATTCGAAAGGAGCATCCTTGGCTAGCAAAAGAGTAAGTGGTCTAGCAATAAATGAAAAATCTTTTATGAATCTACGATAAAAACCAGCATGGCCAAGAAAGCTTCGAATTCCTTTTATATTCACAGGTGGAGGTAGCTGTTCAATTACTTCAATTTTAGCTTTGTCTACCTCGATCCCTCTTTCAGACACTAAGTGTCCTAGCACTATTCCTTCTCTAACCATAAAATGACATTTTTCCCAATTAAGGATTAAGTGCTTTTCTTCACATCTTTGCAAAACCTTGTCTAAGTTTTCAAGACAACTATCAAAAGTTTTTCCATAAACAGAGAAATCATCCATGAAAACTTCCATAATCTCTTCAATCATATCAGAAAATATAGACATCATGCATCTTTGAAAAGAAGCTGGTGCATTACATAACCCAAAAGACATTCTACGGTAAGCATAAGTTCCATATGGGCATGTAAAGGTGGTTTTGCTTTGATCATCAGGATGGATCGGGATTTGGTGATATCCTGAATATCCATCTAAGAAACAAAAGAATGAATGGTTTGCTAACCGCTCTAGCATCTCATCTATGAAAGGTAAAGGAAAGTGATCCTTTCTCGTGGCTTTGTTTAATTTTCTATAGTCTATGCACATCCGCCATCCTGTGACGGTGCGTTGCGGAATTAGCTCATTCTTTTCATTCATAAAAACTGTCATGCCTCCCTTTTTAGGCACAACTTGTATTGGGCTTACCCACTCACTGTGCGGCACAGGATATATAATCCCTGCATGCAGCAACTTTATAACATCCTTTTTAACTACCTCTCTCATAGTGTTGTTAAGTCTACGTTGGGGTTCTCGAGAGGGTGTAACAGAAGGATCTGTTGGAATACGATGGGTACAAATCATAGGACTGATTCCTGTAAGGTCTTGAAGTGAGTAGCCAAAAACTGAGTGATGTTTCTCAAGAATGGTCATTAATCGCAGAGTTTGATCCTGAGTGAGTTTATCGCTAATGATCACAGGGAACTCTGGATTATTGTTTAGGAAAGCATAGGTAAGACCGGGTGGTAAAGTTTTAAGCTCTATAGGGGGTCTAGGTGTTTCTGAAACTCATCTAAGGGTTCAGGCTCAGAAGGTTCGTCTTCTTCTTCTGTGAAGAAAGGAGTTTCGTCTTCTAAGTCTGGTTCATCTAAAAGCTCTAGAGATGCAGCCTTTACCTCCTCCATAGGATCAGGCAAAAGATATGACTCGGCCTTATTATTTAAGGAGTGTGAAATTATCATTGGGAATTGAAAAGTTTTTCCAAAAGAAATGTGTAGCTTTCTAGTATGACCTTCATAAAGGAGTCTTCTAAAAGTTTGTCCTATCAATATGTCGAAGTCCCATGTATCAAAGATATAGAAGTTCAAATGAACCATGGAGCCTTCTACCGTAAGAGGTAGGACATTAATAATTCCAAGACTGGGGACTAATCGTCCCGAAGATTCCTTTATGACCTTTGTTGTGGGGGTTAAGACAAGATTTTTAAATAGTTTAAGTGCAAAAGATTCAGACATAATGTTGATCCCCACAACAGGATTATAAAGAGAATTAAATCGATCAGAGTTATAAGCACAGCGTATAGTTATAGAGGGTGTGTCCAAACGGATCACATCAGAGGAAAGCTCTGATTCCTCCAACCATTCGCTACTCATCACTGAGATAAGCTCTCTCAATTGATATTCACTTGGTAAATAAATGCTAGACTAGCCGTTTTGGGGTTTGTCAATAGAATGGTAGTTTGAAATATTTCCAAAATCGGCAAAAAGATCGGATTCTATATCCAGCATGAAGTCTGGTAGTGGAATTTCTTCCTCTCGTGGCTCAGAACTTGGGATAGCTAAAGTAGATGAAAAATTTGGCAGAGTGTCTACTTCGGCTTCATAGGTTTCATCATGAAGGGTATTATCCATCTCAGCTTCTAGGATTCTATCTAGGATCACTCTAGCTTCATCAGCAGGGATGCGAAAGAAAGAACCTCTAGACATTGTGTGTAGCATTTTTTTGTGATTTTTATGAAGACCTCGAAAAAAGTGAAATAAAAGAACAGGGTCTTCAAGATTAAGGTTTGGACCAGATTCTAAAAGATCAGAAAAACGTTTCCAGGATTTTCCCAAAGTTTCATTATCTTTTTGTTTAAAAGATAGGACTTCGAGTCTAAGGTCGGCTATACGGTCAAGGGAATAGAAATCTAGACAAAAGTTGGCTCGTAAGACTCCCCATTCACCTTGTTGTTGACTTACCGTCTGACTGTACCATTGTCTAGCTTCTCCCCTTAGAGAAAAAGGAAAAAGCTTCCAACGTAAAGTCTTATCAGAAATGCCTTCAATGCGAAGACAATCACATGTTTGCTCAAAATCTCTAATATGAAGGTAAGGGTTTTCGTCTTCCTTTCCCGAAAAAGATAGGTTTTGAATCATGGCAATCAACCTAGAACTTAACTTATACTGGGATGTTTGGATAGGCTGTGATGATTCCCATGGTAAAAGGTCAGTTGCTAAAGGGATTGCAGACTCATGGATCGATTTAGAATTTTGGTTTTCCATAAGGTAAGAATAAAGAAAAATAAATAAAGAATATAAAAGATAAGAAAAGATAAAAGTATAGATACAAGCTAATAGCAAGACACAGGTTATCTCAGCAACCGTCTTTCTCCCCGGCAACGGCGCCAGAAATGCTTGTTGATATTTGGGAACGCAATAAGGAATTGATCCGCAAGCGCACGGATATCGGTGAGCATTTCACCCGGGAAATTATCCAGAGTATCGTATTTATTTTTTTACCACTAGGAGAAAGAGTGCATCTGACTAACCGGTCTATTACTACTAACCTTTAGGCACAAAGAATGTCTTTCGATGTGAGTGATAAATAGAGAAGACTGCAACTGTAGTCTCCTTCTAACCTTGGTAAGGATGATATACTGTTCTAATGGGGAGGCTAACGGAATCTAGACACCACAAAGGATGTTCGACCCGCACCTATAAACCCTATCCTTCCTGCTAACGAGATGTGATCTACAAAGGTAGCTCGGAAATGTCACGTTCCTCACTACTACCACGGTCCAGCTAGTCAGGGAATATCTATGAGTACCCCAGCCTAAACACCACGTTTACGCCAGCAATGATTACTCTAAACTCTACGCGAAGAGATTAAAGTAAACCCATAAACCATAAGAACAATAAACAAGAACTTACTAGAATTTAGAAGTCGAATTACTGAAGAATCCTAGGAGCAAGCTTCGGGTTAGGAGAACTTGATCCCGCAGGTACAAGCTTGGAGTAGACACCGACAGGCCGGGCTTCCTCCACTCTACACCTCCACTCTATATCTCTCAATCTAGTAGAAACTAGAAGATCTATTTCTACCTTACATTGATTGCTAAGCCTAAAAAGAAATATTAATTAGAGAAGAGGTTTTCCTTCGAGGGCACCCCTCAGTCTCTATGATAATTTCTTCATGTATTCCAGGGGCCAGGGGGGCCTCGCTTATATAGTCCTCCCCTTCTATGCGTTTTTGGGTCGATAGCCGAGGTGGTACTATGTTTTTCTTGATCCAATAGGTCGGTGGAATATCCCGAGCGAAGGAGTCCTGAATTGGCTCCAGAAGGGGGGCGGGCGCCCAGGCTTCCAGGGCGGGCGCCCTGGGCCTGGCCCAGCTTCGCCTCCGCTTCGGTCTCATGGCTTCTGGAGTCTTCTAGATGATGTAAAATTGCGCGGTGCGTTGATATCTCTGTGTAATCCTGACATGTGGGCCTTTCTTCCTTATTTCATGATAACCCCCTGCAGAAATAGATAAACAACAAAACTCGTGGAATTCTGTCAGATCAAACCCTAATTCTATATGCTGGTTGCATATTGGTCCTTTCTCTTGTTTATTTGATAATTAAAATTGATACTTAAGAACCGTCAACAACTCATCGTGGGCTTTGAGCTTACTTGGGGGGAGTGTTTCCCCTCCCCTCTGACTTGTATAATATCGTGATCAATGAATAAAGAAATACACTGAGTTCATTTTACTTCCTCTCTGTTCTCGTACTTTGGCATTCCACTCGTAACGTTTTTATATAAAATTTTACTTCAAGCATGGATGAATCGAACACTACATACACCCGCGCGCATCTACCACTACAAAAATGTTGCCTACTAATTCATGATAAACTTAGATGCAAAGGCTACCAAAAAGTTTCAGTTGTTTCTCAAACTTTTAAACATGCACTGACTGACCAATGTCTAAATTAATTCTCCATCACCTCTTATTATTGTACATATAACTAGTTTTGTTTGTGTTATCATCTCATTTATTCCATTGGCTCCACAAGTTATGCTTAAAATGTCAACAAAGGATTTGGCGATTTGATTGTAGTGGTGCCGCAGCGTTCAAATATAAACTACGTCTGTACAAGGAAAATAATGCATGCATGTGGAGCTATAGTAGTAGGCCAGTCTCAATGAGGTTTCATTAGAGTTTCATACACATTAAATATGCTGATGTAGCGCTATATTAATGATGAGAGAGGTGATAAGAGTTTTATGGAAGTAGAGAGAGTTTCATCCCTATAAAACTCCTATGCACTATTTCTCAAATATGAATATGTTGAAAACTGTATCATAAAACTTTTATTAAAGATGACTGTACGTTGACAAGCGCTAGCTAGCCTTTGGATTGCACTAGTACAAAAATCGTTTTTGCGGGCACGTTGTTTTTTTCACTGGCGGTTCACAATATCATGGCGCTAGTAGAAAAATTTCAGAGGGCCCAACAAGAAAACCGCCTGTGTAAACATGTTTACACAGGCGGTCTTCTTAACTACACCGCCTGTGTAAACTTCACATTTACACAGGTGGCTTACAATACAAACCGCCTGTGTATAACACAGGCGGCAGAATTACGACAACCGCCTGTGTAAATGTGTCCGTTTACACAGGCGGTTTGTATAGAGGACCGCCTGTGCTATTGTATTTACACAGGCGGCCCTCTTTATGAGCCGCTTGTGCTAAGTCTGCTATAAATACCCTTCGTCCACCTCCAGACAAGAACAGTTACTCCCGTGAGCTCACGGACCAGGCGGACCAGACGATTCCAGTTTCCAAAGGGGGAGGTTTTGATCCTCATTTCTTTGGTGAGAAACTTCCAAACGGTTAGTTGGAGCGCTTGATGCTATTTTTTTAGTGATTCTTTGGTTCAATTCTTGTATTGGAGGTGCTCTAGATCTAGAGTTCATGAAGCATTCTTGCTTAGCGTTAGGGTTCATAGGGCAAGAGAGAGAGTTTTAGCTAAATTTTTATGTAAATTCATAGTAAATTGTAGAAATTAAAAAAATAGAAAATAAATACTTTTTAGAATTTTGGTGAGAAGATCTATACAATAGAGTAATGATGAGGACATTTTGAAGTTTATAATTTTGATTCAGTTTTAACTTTTCTTTTTCAGATGAATTAGACTTTATAAACTCAAACATTAAAATGTTGAAAATCATAGAATGGCAAATAAATACTTTTTCAAATCTTTGTGCATAAATACTTCATAGAAATCCTTGAATTATACCTAAATTTTATAAAATTATTTCTTATATTTTTGAAAATGAGCTTCAACAATTATTTAAATTCCATAAATTGTAAACTTGGTAAGGGGTAGGTTTTCATCTCTGTTTAGTAGAAGGAGGTTAGTATCTTAGTTAAATCTGTTTTCAGGAGTTATATTAGTTTTGTTTTTAGATTGACCTACATTAATTGTTCTTAACTAATTACAGCTAAATATGGAGAGGTCATTATGGATGTACAACTTATCAAGATTGGACCCATCATATGTAGTGGAGGTCCAAAAATTTATTGATGTTGCAAAGATACATGCTCGCAAAACAAAGGCGAAGCACATATGTTGTCCATGCGCAGACTGCAAAAATATTGTGGTATTTGACAATATAGAAGCAATTACTTCCCATCTGGTTTGTAGAGGATTTATGGAGGACTACTTGATTTGGACAAAACATGGTGAGGGTAGTTCTGTACCTTATATGCGGACAACAGACAACACTGCAACTAACATTAATGTGGAGGATCAAATGCCACCTCTCAATGAATTTCATGCTATGCCAGATGTCAATGAAACTCATACGTCTGATGTCAATGAACCAGCATGCTAACACAGATGCTGTTGAAGATGCAGATTTCTTAGAGGCAATAATGAACCGTTGTGCAGATCCATCAATATTCTTCATGAAGGGAATGGAAGCATTGAAGAAGGCAGCAGAGGACACTTTGTACGACGAGTCGAATGGTGGTACCAAAGAGTGGTCGACATTATGTGTTGTTCTTCAGTTTTTGACGATGAAGGCTAGACATGGTTGGTCCGATGCTAGCTTCAATGATTTCTTGCGTGTACTTGGAGACCTTCTTCATAAGGAGAACAAAGTGCCTGCTAACATATACTATGCAAAGAAGCTAGTCAGTCCACTTACGATAGGTGTTGAGAAGATCCACGCATGTAGAAATCATTGTATTCTATATCGGGGTGATCAATTTAAAGACTTAGATAGTTGTCCAAACTGTGGTGTCAGTAGATATAAGACAAACAAAGATTATCGGGAGGAAGAGAATCTAGCCTCTGTTTCTACAGGGAGGAAGTGAAAGAAGACCCAAACAAAGACTCAACAAGACAAACGCTCGAAGCCTAGTAGCAATGAAGAAGTGGACTATTATGCATTGAGAAGAATTCCTGCTTTGGTGATATGGTATCTCCCCATGGTTGATCGTTTGAGGTGTTTGTTTGCAAACCCTGAAGACGCTGAACTTATGATCTGGCATGCTTCGGATGAAAGGAAAGATGATGGAAAGTTACGACATCCAGCCGATGCAAAGCAATGGAAACATTTTGATAAGAAATATCCAGACTTTGCTGATGATCCATAGAATGTAAGGTTTTGCACTGAGTACTGATGGAATGAATCCATTTGGCGAAAGGAGCAGCACGCACAGCACATGGCCGGTGATCCTGACAATATACAACCTTCCTTCATGGTTGTGTCAAAAGAGAAAATATCTTTTGCTAACCATTTTTATTTCTGGACCTACACAACCTGGAGTTGATATGGATGTATTTCTAGAGCCCTTAATGCAAGACATGCAAACACTATGGGAAGTAGGTGTGGACATGATCGATGCGTTCCGCAAAGAGACATTCACATTGAGAGCAATTATTATTGTCACAATTAATGATTACCCTGCTCTCTTCTCATTATCAGGCCAGTTCAAGGGAAAGGTTGGTTGTGTAGAGTGCATAGATGGAACATGGCACGTGTCTCTTCCTGTATCTAACAAGATAGTGTACATGAGGCAAAGAAGATGGCTACCGGCAGGCCATAAGTACCGCTTACAAAAGATGAATAAGTACTTCAACAATATTGATGAATCAAAATCTACTGCTCCATCAGGTTGTAGTAAAGGGCATAGAGTGTACAAGATAGTTGAGAATGTGAAGTTTGTTTTTGGAAAGAAGACCAAAGATGGGAAACCAAGAAAGGTTGTCAAGGCAAATGAAGGGGACACATTCAAGAAGAAGTCCATTTTCTTCAAGTACTTATCGTACTGGAAAGACTTGGACGTACGACATGCGATCGAGGGTATGCATGTTCAGAAGAATGTGTTTGAAAGTGTAATTGGAACCTTGTTAGACATAAAGAGCAAGACAAAGGAAGGTCTCAATTCACGTTTGGACATGCAACATTTAAAGATCAGAAAAGAACTTCACCCTGTACTCCTAGAGAATGGGAAGTACCACCTACGGGCAGCAAGCTACAACCTGAACAGAGAGGAGAAACATGCAATGTGTGTGTGGTTGAAGAATTTAAAAGTTCCATCTAGTTTTTGCTCCAACATAAGAAGTCTTGTGTCAATGAAAGACCTTACATTCACCAACTACAACTCACATGATTGTCATGTCATGCTGACCACTTTTCTTCCTATCGCCATCAGGGCTATAAATCCAGTGTTATTAAAGATTGTGCTACTTCTTTAATAAGATATCTGAGAAGGTAATTGTCCGTGATGAGTCAGAGTCCCTACAAAAATTTGCTGCAGAGACATTGAGCCAGTTGGAGATGTGCTTTCCCCCATCGTTCTTTGATATAATGGTACACCTTGTTGTTCATTTGGTACCTCAAATAGAGGCATTAGGTCCCATGTATTTCCATGAAATGTGGATGTATGAGCGTTTCATGTCAATATTGAATGGCTATATGTCAAATCGTGCTCATCCGGAGGGTTCCATGATAGAGGCGTACACAACAGAAGAGGCCATTGAGTCTGGAGGACCATTATGTAATAATCTCCTATAAAAGACCAGGTATCAATTGGTTTGCCTCCATTACGACATGAGGGAAGGTTTGATGGACGCGGGAGAATGGGACGGAAATCATTCATCCCACCAGATTACTGTGGCAGAACCTCTTAAGTGTTTGGGCCCACCGACACCTGTCATTGTCCAAAGGACCTCTGACGGTGATGCCGGGGATCCTCCCACTCTAGAAGTCCGATGAGCATCTCAGGACGCTCATTCCATCGCTACCTGTGGAGTATCAAGCGAACACGTCCTGACCACTAGCGATGGTCAATTAACGAGAACTTCTTCTTCTTCTCTCCCTTACAGGATAGCAAGTGGCCACCTTAACACCAGGATCACTCGTTGCGAAGACATTGCAGTATCACAAACGACACAAGACCAAAATAATATTTCAGAGTAGAACAGCGGAAGTATTACATAACTTAATTTACAAAAGTAGTTCTTCCAAATAGTAGAGTGTTATTACAAGCCAGGTCCAGCGGAGCAACTTAAACTTTAGTACACCAATTACAAATTTACAGACCCTACCCATGGGTCACGCTGACTCTTCCTCGTCGTCAACCTCGACGACGGACACACAACAGGGTCCGAAACATGTCGGCTCCTGAGCTTCACCTGCAACAGGGGTTATAAAACCCTAAGTACGGGAGTACTCAACAAGACTTACCCGGCGGAAAAAGAGGAGAAAGTAGGAATGCAGGCTTAGGGTAGACAAGGAGTGGCTGAGCAAGGAACCAAAGTGTTTTGCTAAAAAGCTTACTAATAGTGCATCCTTACTTTCAAGTTTTACCCGCGAATTCCTCTCCTTAAGAGGTCGAGGAGTTCGAGGACAGTCTATCTAGTTGCCTCTCACAGACAAGTCTGTGAGTTCCTAGTCCTTAATCAAAGTATTATCTATCCAACAGCCATAGCTTCATGTCACTCTGAGTCCGGGAATTGGGATCCGAACCTCATGAGACATTTCCCCTTTTTCTTTTTATCACTTAGTTGCATATTTAACTACGATGAGGGTCAGTGGATTGAGTCTCCCAATCGGGGAGCAACGACGATTCGAACCGCTTAGCAATCCAGCTGGAGTTCCTGACCACCCGACATATGTAGAACCAAATCTTGCATATGTCAACCCAAATCAAGCTCTCCCCAAATTTGACTAGGTTCGCGGCACCCGAGAGCACAGTACTCAACCATCCTACAGCCGATCTAGATGTTTTCCGGTCATCTCAGATCCGTAAGGTGGGTACACACTACTCTCGCCATCGCTCCACGCCTAGTGCGCGAGTAGCTGTTCGCGTCGAGGGATCACAAGACCGGGCTTACCGAGGGCAAGTGGCTAGTACTATAAATTCTCAACCCATCAGGCCACCAACGGACCGGTCCTTAACCGACACAGTTGGAGACACTACTTTAAGACTCCATTCTTAAAGCAAGTCCACCGACCGGTCTCAAATTGAAACATCATTGATCATAAGTGTATTCCACAACAACCCTTCAAACTTTCTTGTTTGAAAACCTATCTAGTAGCAGGGCTAAGCATCACTACGCGATTTTAAAATAAAACAGGTGCCAAGGACAAGATAACAAATATCAAGGTAGTAAATGCAACAAGTAGGTTAACCCAATTCTCAACTACCTAATGCAGCATTTTCAATTCATAAGTGATAAAAGATTTAAAACATTCAAGGAGGGGTTAATGCATCCGGGGCTTGCCTTGGTTGCAGAGCTGAGAGGGTTCCTCGGAGACTTCCCAAGTCTTGGATCCTACTTCTTCGAACGGAGCACCGACCTCGGGGTTCGGTTCAACGGTCGCTCCTTCGGTCACGTGCACTATACGCAAAATGATGAATGCTCATGATATGCATATGACAAATATTTGAGAAGGACCGAGTTAAGTATAACGGGCCTTCTCGGTGCAATACAGACTAATCAATAATTAAAGTTGTTTATCATCTTAGTGTCTTTACCCAAGAGGTTGCATTTGTAAACTAAGATTTCTCTTAATTCATAATTATCCTAAATTAACTAATTATTAATAAATTCTTAATTAAGTATTAATGACAGTAATTAAGCATTAATGCCAAACAATAATTAAATGCCAAAGGTCATTAAGGTTAATGACCACAGGAAATCACACAATCCCAAAATCACTCAAACCCTAATTTTGAGAATTTAACTAATAATTATCTAATTATTCTACAATTATTATTTAATTACTAACTAAGGGTTTAATAATATTTTATTAAAACGTTATCCAAATGCTACCAAATTTTGGGTGAAACCAGGGAATAATTTTCAGAGGCATCCCACAAATTTTGGTGATTTTTGGACATATTAATAAATTATTAAAATTCATAGAAGTTTTATTTACTAATTAAAAGAGGCAATTTTTATACACATGCAAACTACTAGAAAATAGCACCTAACATTTTTCCTATGTTCTATCCATTTTATGGAATCTATACAAAAATTTCCATGATTTTTGAATTAGTATACAATTTTCTACACAATTCTACAAATCAAGCATTTTCAAACAAAAAGGAAAAGGAAAAAAGCGCACTATGCTACGCGGCCGGCCCACTTGGTCACGGCCCAAGTCGGCCCGAGAGCTTCCCGCGTCGCGTGCGGGCGCTGCCCTCCTCACGCGGCCACTGACGGGCGGGTCCCGCCCGTCAGAAGTTTCTTCTTCCTCCCGCCACCACTCCGGTGAGCTCAGGCTCAGCGCCGGTGAGCCCTCGGCCTCCACGCGCACCCACTAAGGCGTTCAAAGCACGTGCTACTCCCTCCTACTCTCCTGCCCGCGTCCATGGCGGACGGTGAGACTAACGGCGCGAGCACCGGCCACTGCAAGCGGGTAGAACGCGAACCAACCAGCGCATAAGCTTCAGGGGCTCACCGCGACTTCAACGAAACACAGAGCGGCGGTGGAGAAGAGCTGGCCGCGGTGAGGCACCCACGGCGGTGACTTCGGCTGGAATCGGAGGGAAACAGCTCGGTTGCGGGCTAGGAGGGGTTAGCGCTTGCGCTCAGGGGCGCAATCGATTGCTGGGTTCTTGGCGGAGTTGAGAGCAAGAGCTCGGGGATGGAGGAGCTAAGGCGACGGTGAATTTCGGCGTCGATTGGTGGCTGTCGACGGTGAGGTTCAAAGAGAAGAAAGGAAATACCACGGCCACCCGGGGCTTTATCCACGCGACGGAGTGCGTGATGCGGATGAGGACGTCCGAGCGAGGCCCAGCCAGCAAGCAGCTGCGTGGCCAGGCGCGTGGCGGCGCTGGACGCAGCGGCTCTGCCCCGGCGGCAGAGCATCCCCCCCTGCTCAAGCACTGTAGCAAGCTCTATCCAACCAGTTTTGTGGTTTTGCAAAATTCGCCCAAATTTTGAACTGAAGACAAAATTCCACCAAAATGAAAGTTGTGCAGAACTTTACAAGCTACAAAACTCCTTTTGGTGACCAAAGCTAAATCTGAGTGGAAATTGGTGATTTTAACAAAACAGTTTGAAATTCAAAACTCAATTCAAGGAAATTCAAATTTTTGAATTGGGGCAGATCAGAATTTCCAAAATTACTTTTGATTTTCCATAACAACTTGAAAAACTCCTAACATGAAAGTTGTTCAACATTTTGAGCTCTACAACTTTCATGTTGGTCACTTTTCAAAATTCCAAATAGATTTTGAATTGGAGATTCAAATTGGAAAAGGGGACACTTTCTGGAAATCTGTATTTTCAAAATTACTTTGAATTTTGTATTGAAACTTCAAAAACTCAAAACACCAAAGTTGTACATCTTGACAAAATCTACAACTTTGCTTTTGAACTCAACTTCAAATTTTGCCTAGTTTTTAAATTACACAAAAGGGGGCAAATCAAGGGTTTTAAAATCAGGGTTTTCCTCCCATTTTTCTCGGAAATCTACCACCCTAGGGATTAAACAACCAACACAAGCATCACTTCACAACATAAGCACTCTTTACTTTCCTAAGCACAAGCATTCAAAATTAACTTGTTTTAATTTGATGCATAATAATGTGCTTAACAAATATGCAATGCAATGCTCATGATGACATGATCCAGTTTGAATAACCGTAACATCAGGGATGTTACAGCCCTTCCCCCTTAAAGAAATCTCGTCCCCGAGATTTAAAGCCTTAGGGTATGTAATGGAAAAGGAAATTTGTCAACTATTTCATCTTCAACCTTTTCATAAGACAAGAAGCTGGGGAAGGCTACTCAAATATAAACAAATATGTACACTAAGTACATGGCTTTGGCTACTCTTTTCCTTCACTAGAGTACACTTCCTATTTATCAGATGTTGTCTCGAAGAGAAGCGGGGAACTCAGGAAAATTCTCCATTATATAATCTTCAGATTCCCATGTGGCTTCCTCTTCAGAGTGCTGGCTCCATTGCACCTTGTACCACTTGGTAGTTGTTCTTCGAGTAACTCTATCTCTTTGGTCCAATACTCGGATAGGATATTCAGCATAAGTCAGATCTGGTTCAAGTTCCACATCTTCAATATCTTGAACCTGGTTTGGTACCCGAAGACACTTTTTCAGTTGAGATACATGGAATACATTGTGTATCCCGGATAATCGTTCGGGCAGTTTAATGCGGTAAGCTACCTGTCCACATCGGTCAAGAATTGGAAATGGACCAATGTAATGAGGTGCTAATTTGCATTTAACGCCAAAACGATTTACTCATTTCATTGGGGATACCTTTAAATACACATGGTCACCTTTGGCGAATCTTAAGGGTCGACGTCTTTTATCGGCATAGCTTTTCTGTCGGGACTGAGCAACTTTCAAGTTATTTTGGATTTGTCTAACTTTGTTCTCAGTCTCTTTTACTAAGTCAACCCCAAAGAACCACCTTTCTCCAGGTTCCGACCAATGTAGTGGACTTCGACATCGTCGGCCATATAGTGCCCCAAAGGGAGCCATCTTAATACTTTCTTGGTAGCTATTGTTGTAGGAAAACTCTGCTAGAGGCAAGCAGTCATCCCACTTATCTGGAAAATTCAGGGCACAAGATCTTAATAGATCTTCTAGGGTCTGATTTACCCTCTCTGTTTGCCCACCTGTTTGAGGGTGGTAGGCTGTACTGTATAAAAGCTTGGTGCCCAAAGATTCATGTAAGCATTTCCAGAACTGGGAGACAAATTGTGTGCCTCTATCTGACACTATTGTCTTTGGCACCCCATGCAGACTTAGTATACGATCAAAATAAATCTTAGCATAGGTGGAGGTATAATACGATTTCTTTACAGGTAAGAAGTGTGCTGTTTTGGTGAGACGATCCACAATGACCCAAATAGAATCAAAGCCTTTGGCCGTCTTGGGCAATCCTACCATGAAATCCATACTAATATCATCCCATTTCCATGCTGGAATAGGCAAGGGTTGCAACTCTCCAGCAGATTTGAGATGAATAGCTTTGACTTTTCGGCAGGTATCGCATTCGGCCACATAGCGAGCTATTTCTATTTTCATTTTCGTCCACCAAAACCTTTGCTTCAGGTCCTGATACATTTTATTGCTCCCCGGATGAATAGAATATCTTGTAGTATGAGCTTCATCCAGGATTTGCTGACGTAGCTCAGGTACCTTTGGAACCACTAACCGGTTTTTGAACCAGATTACTCCTGCATTATCCACCTTAAAGTCTATGGGTGCTCTATTAGAAATTTTCTCTTTAAGGTATTTCAGACCTTTGTCTTCCTTTTGTACCTCTATGATTTGAGCTTCGAGATTGAAATCAATCTTTAGATTGGCAAGGCTTCCTTGGGAAATCATTTCTATCTCCAAGTTCTCTAGCTCTTGGCACAAAGTTATATCTTTAGGCGTCACTGTTAAACAATTACAGTGAGCCTTACGACTGAGGGCATCAGCTACTACATTCGCTTTGCCAGGGTGATAATGCACCTCAAGGTCGTAATCTTTGATCCATTCTAGCCACCTTCGCTGGCGCATATTAAGTTCAGCTTGAGTGAAGATGTACTTCAAGCTATTGTGATCTGTGTATAAGTGACAAGTATTCCCCAACAGATAATGGCGCCAGATCTTTAATGCATGTACTACAGCGGCTAGTTCAAGATCATGGGTCGGGTAATTCTCTCCATGTGGTTTAAGCTGCCTGGAAGCATATGCAATTACGCGACCCTCCTGCATTAGCACACAGCCTATCCCTATTCCTGATGCGTCACAATACACATCAAAGGGTTTTTCAATATCTGGCTGGGCTAAGACAGGTGCAGTTGTCAATAACCATTTCAGAGTCTGAAAGCCTTGCTCACATTGAGGTGACCAAACAAATTTTGTTTGATTCTTGAGCAAGGTCGTGATTGGTTTGGCGACTCTTGAAAAGTCCGGGATAAAGCGACGGTAATATCCCGCCATACCCAGAAAACTACGGACCTCATGTACCGTAGTCGGGGGCTTCCAATTCAACACATCTTCTACTTTACCTGGGTCTACAGCGACTCCCTCCGCTGATAATACATGACCCAGGAAATGGACTTTGTCTAGCCAGAACTCACATTTGCTGAACTTGGCATATAGTTGATGCTCCCTGAGACGGGTCAGCACAATTCTCAGATATTCAGCATGTTCTTTCTTAGTTTTGGAATAGATCAAAATGTCATCAATGAAGACGACCACAAATTTGTCCAGCTCTGGCATGAAGACAGAGTTCATCAAGTACATGAAATGGGCCGGTGCATTGGTCAACCCAAAAGACATCACCAAGTATTCATACAGCCCATAACGGGTTGTAAAAGCCGTTTTGCGTACATCCTCCGGCCTGATTTTGATTTGATGGTACCCTGATCTCAAATCAATCTTTGAGAATACTTTAGCCCCGGCCAACTGGTCAAATAGCAAGTCAATACGGGGCAATGGGTACTTGTTCTTAATCGTCACCTCATTCAGGGGACGATAATCGACACACAGCCTTAATGTTTGATCTTTCTTTTTCACAAATAAGGCTGGGCAACCCCATGGAGAGGAACTGGGCTGAATAAAACCTTTTTGCAACAACTCTTGTAGTTGGGTTTTTAATTCGGCCATTTCTTTCGGTGCCATTCAGTAGGCCCTTCGAGATATTGGGGCCGTCCCTGGTTTCAATTCTATGCTGAACTGGACATCTCGGTCCGGTGGCAGACCTGGTAGGTCTTCAGGAAATACGTCCGGAAAATCCCGAACCACTGGGATATTTTTGACTGCAGCCACATTAGTGGCATGAACCTACCCAATTGCCCATTTGGGAGTAGCTAACTGGATTAGAAGGTAAGAATTCTCATTGGGCAATGGGATTTTAATGGTTCGATGCATGGTATCTAGCACAACCCCTCGTTGTGCCATCCAGTTCATGCCTAGTATGACATCAATCTCCTGGTCTTTAAGAACAATCATGCTAGTGGGAAAGCTATGCCCACCAAGTTCGATGGGTATCTGGTGAACCATTTCTTTAGAACTCAGCCGTCCTCCAGGCGACTATATATAAAAATGATCTTTTGTTTCCCCAACGGGTATGCCATGCTTTATCACAAAGGTGCGGTTGATAAATGTATGAGATGCACCAGAATCAAAAAGCATTAAGGCAGGATGGTTCGCAACAGGAAACGTACCCATCATTACCGGTTCTCCTTCCGGTATCGTCTCCACCTCTATATGGAAAACTTGTCCCACGTTCTTTACGAGTTTACCCCTTTGCACATTTTGTCCTTTCTGAGCCCCAGTCCTGAATTGGCTCGGCTGGGGTTGGCCAATGGGTGGCCTTTGGAAAGTGGGGTTAATTTGGCGGGGGTAGGGGCATTCTTTAGAAAAATGCCCAGGCTTACCACAATTGAAACAAGGATAATTGTGGTTGGGCAGAGCAGTGGGACGAACACCTGGGGCATTCGGCTGGCGTGGTGCAGTGGCGATGGCAGTAGGTCGAGGATATACCTGCTGACCTGGTCTATATTGTGGAGGAGAAAAGGGACCACGAAAAGGTGACGGCGCTTGAAAGCGTCCGTGGCCCTGTGGATGATAAATGATTCTCTGGCGCTTTTGACCGCGACCAGAGAAGGAGGAAGAAGCAGCCTTCTTCTTGGCTTCTTTGTGCTTTCTATTCTTTTCTTCTGAGGCGATGGCAATGTTTACCGCCTTGTAGAACGTAGCATTTTGACAGGTGGTCATCATGGTCTGAAGTTTGGTATTGAGACCACGCATGAATCATGCTTTCTTCTTTCTGTCCGTGTTCACATGGTCTGTGTCATATTGAGAAAGATGATTAAATTTTGCCACGTATTCCATGACACTCTTATCGCCTTGCTGCAAGGCGAGAAATTCTTCGGCCTTCATGGCCATAAGCCCTTCGGGGATATAGTGGGCGCGGAACGCGTCCTTAAATTCTGTCTAGGTGACCTGGTGTCCTGGACCCTTGATAGCTAGGAAGTTCTCCCACCAGGCACCCGCAGCTCCCCGAAGCTGTTGAGCTGCGAACAGGGGCTTCTGAGTTTCCGAACATCGGATCAGACTGAACTTGTGCTCCATTGTTTGGAGCCAGTCATCAGCCTCTAACAGCTCATCAGCCTTGGTGAATACCGGGGGCCTTGTCTTGGTAAAGTCCACGTACCGAGTTTCTCCCTCCCCATTGTGCTGTGCTCTGAAGTTTGGGGCGGGGTGTGGTTGGCGTTGTGGTAACTCGCGCAACAAGCGTGCGTTGTCGGTGGTGGCACTCAAAAGAACAGCAATGGCATCAGCCAGGGAAGGTGGAGCAGGTGGAGGGTTGGGGATGTCATCCCCTCCCTAAGAGGAACCGGCTCCATCAGATCCACGAGTACGCATCGGCATCTGCTACAAGAATCATATGTACTTGTTACCACATGAAATTCATAACTTTGAACATATCTTACATACTTCCATTTATTTATTAAACATTAGTTCAACACACTGGAAACAAACGAGTACACTTCTTAAACTGAAAGAAAACTCTATACTATAGACCCGACCCCACTACGGTAGACTAGGAATCCTACAACGACGTTGCCCGCGACTTCACCGAACTAGTCGGTGTGGCCAGAGCTGTAGCCCGGGTCATCATTGCCATCGTCCTGATTACCCCCCGGGTTATCATCACCGGAGTCAGATTCCTCCTCGTCACTGAGGTCTTGGTCGGGTTCCCTAGCATCCGCCAACTCTCCGTCCGTATCCATCTCCCCTTCACCTGGAGGTGGATGGAGCTGATGATATAGGTCGAATGCAATATCACGGTATTGCATTGCCAAGTTGTTGACGGTGTCTAAATGATGTGCCAGCTCAAGCTTCTCTAGCTATAGCTGGTCCTCCCGCTGCCACGCGACATACCTCTGCGCGGTGACAGTGGCCACCATCTTCACGTATAGATCTTTAAGGTACTTGGTTTTGTCCAGCTTCGCCTTCATCCTGGTCAGCTCGTGCCTGTGTGCGCTCCTGGCCTCCTCTTCTCGGGCAATAGCGACGTTCCTCTCTTCCACCATACGGGACAGCATGGCCTCGCAGTTCTCGGTGGTTTGTTTTTGTTTTGTTAGTTGAGCTTTATGTTCACCGATCTCCATGACATTGTACATCCTTTCTCTCGTCACTTCGGTTAGCTCGGCGGACAACCTTTCCACCTCTTGTTGCGAGGGTGAACGGCTACTGCTTGCTTGATCGCTTTGCGGGGCCAACTGGTGTCTATGGACCCCTTTAGGACCAGTCCTCTTACGCGGGGTCTGCTTCCAACGAGCCATCCTGTAGAGGGTAAGTTTGGATTAGTAAGGGAGACCTTAAAGGTTAGCAAGAATGGGATTGATTCTATACACCCAACCCAAACAAGGAGGAAGGAACTTAACCAAGTGACATAGCATGATGAATGCATGGACTTACGATTCGTACTAGAAATTCGTAACAATATTACTTAAAAACTTTACAACAAAGGGCAATACTTTATGTTGCTCCTCCACACCATTTCAAAAGTTCTAACAAAGCCTACAGACAGGGGTAAGATAGGACTAAAGCACTTAGACTCAAAATAGGCATGTTTATAGTATTAGATCCAAATGGTTTTGAAGTTTTTCAAAGGATACAGCAGTCATCTTAGCAACGAATGCTCTGATACGAGCTGTGGCAGAACCTCTTAAGTGTTTGGGCCCACCGACACCTGTCATTGTCCAAAGGACCTCTGACGGTGATGCCGAGGATCCTCCCACTCTAGAAGTCCGATGAGCATCTCATGACGCTCATTCCACCGCTACTTGTGGAGTATCAAGCGAACTCGTCCTGACCACTAGCGATGGTCAATTAACGAGAACTTCTTCTTCTCTCCCTTACAGGATAGCAAGTGGCCACCTTAACACCAGGATCACTCGTTGCGAAGACATTGCAGTATCACAAACGACACAAGACCAAAATAATATTTCAGAGTAAAACAGCGGAAGTATTACATAACTTAATTTACAAAAGTAGTTCTTCCAAATAGTAGAGTGTTATTACAAGCCAGGTCTAGTGGACCAACTTAAACTTTAGTACACAAATTACAAATTTACAGACCCTGCCCATGGGTCACACTCACTCTTCCTCGTCGTCAACCTCAAAGATGGACACACAACAGGGTCCGAAACATGTCGGCTCCTGAGCTTTACCTGCAACAGGGGTTATAAAACCCTGAGTATGGGAGTACTCAACAAGACTTACCCGGCGGAAAAAGAGGAGAAAGTAGGAATGCAGGCTTAGGGTAGACAAGGAGTGGCTGAGCAAGGAGCCAAAGTGTTTTGCTAAAAAGCTTACTAATAGTGCATCCTTACTTTCAAGTTTTACCCGTGAATTCCTCTCCTTAAGAGGTCGAGGAGTTCGAGGACAGTCTATCTAGTTGCCTCTCACAGACAAGTCTGTGAGTTCCTAGTCCTTAATCAAAGTATTATCTATCCAACGGCCATAGCTTCATGTCACTCTGAGTTCGGGAATTGGGATCTGAACCTCATGAGACATTTCCCCCTTTTTCTTTTTATCACTTAGTTGCATATTTAACTACGATGAGGGTCAGTGGATTGAGTCTCCCAATCGGGGAGCAACGACGATTCGAACCGCTTAGCAATCCAACTGGAGTTCCTAACCACCCGACATATGTAGAACCAAATCTTGCATATGTCAACCCAAATCAAGCTCTCCCCAAATTTTACTAGGTTCGCGACACCCGAGAGCACAGTACTCCACCATCCTACAGTCGATCTAGATGTTTTCCGGTCATCTCAGATCTGTAAGGTGGGTACACACTACTCTCGCCATCGCTCCACACCCAGTGCGAGAGTAGCTGTTCGCGTTGAGGGATCACAAGACCAGGCTTACCGAGGGCAAGTGGCTAGTACTATAAGTTCTCAACCCATCAGGCCACCAACGGACCGGTCCTTAACCGACATAGTTGGAGACACTACTTTAAGACTCCATTCTTAAAGCAAGTCCACCGACCGGTCTCAAATTGAAACATCATTGATCATAAGTGTATTCCACAACAACCCTTCAAACTTTGTTGTTTGAAAACCTATCTAGTAGCAGGGCTAAGCATCACTACGCGATTTTAAAATAAAACAGATGCCAAGGACAAGATAACAAATATTAAGGTAGTAAATGCAGCAAGTAGGTTAACCCAATTCTCAACTACCTAATGCAGCATTTTCAATTCATAAGTGATAAAAGATTTAAAACATTCAAGGAGGGGTTAATGCACCCGGGGCTTGCCTTGGTTGCAGAGCTGAGAGGGTTCCTCGGAGACTTCCCAAGTCTCGGATCCTACTTCTTCAAACGGAGCACCGACCTCGGGGTTCGGTTCAACGGTCGCTCCTTCGGTCACGTGCACTATACGCAAAATGATGAATGCTTATGATATGCATATGACAAATATTTGAGAAGGACCGAGTTAAGTACAACGGGCCTTCTCGGTGCAACACAGACTAATCAATAATTAAAGTTGTTTATCATCTTAGTGTCTTTACCCAAGAGGTTGCATTTGTAAACTAAGATTCCTCTTAATTCATAATTAGCCTAAATTAACTAATTATTAATAAATTCTTAATTAAGTATTAATGACAGTAATTAAGTATTAATGCCAAACAATAATTAAATGCCAAAGGTCATTATGGTTAATGACCTCAGGTCATCACACAATCCCAAAATCACTCAAACCCTAATTTTGAGAATTTAACTAATTATTATCTAATTATTCTAGAATTATTAATTAATTACTAATTAAGGGTTTAAAAATATTTTATTAAAACTTTATCCAAATGCCACCAAATTTTGGGTGAAGCCAGGGAATAATATTCAAAGGCATCCCACAAATTTTGGTGATTTTTGGACATATCAATAAATTATTAAAATTCATAGAAGTTTTATTTACTAATTAAAAGAGGCAATTTTTATACACATGCAAACTACTAGAAAATAGCACCTAACATTTTTCCTATGTTCTATCCATTTTATGGAATCTATACAAAAATTTCCATGATTTTTGAATTAGTATACAATTTTCTACACAATTCTACAAATCAAGCATTTTTAAACAAAAAGGAAAAGGAAAAAAGCGCACTGTGCTACGCGGCCGGCCCACTTGGTCATGGCCCAAGTCGGCCCGAGAGCTTCCCGCGTCGCGTGCGGGCGCTGCCCTCCTCACGCGGCCACTGACGGGCGGGTCCCGCCCGTTAGAAGTTTCTTCTTCCTCCCGCCACCACTCCGGTGAGCTCAGGCTCAGCGCCGGTGAGCCCTCGGCCTCCGCGGTAGGGTGGGCTAGCTTCCCCAACTCCATGCGCACCCACCAAGGCGTTCAAAGCACGTGCTACTCCCTCCTACTCTCCTGCCCGCATCCATGGCGGACGGTGAGACTAACGGCGCGAGCACCGGCCACTACAAGCGGGTAGAACGCGAACCAACCAGCGCATAAGCTTCAGGGGCTCACCGCGACTTCAACGAAACACAGAGTGGCAGTGGAGAAGCTTGGAGAAGAGCTGGCCGCGGTGAGGCACCCACGGCGGCGACTTCGGCCGGAATCGAAGGGAAACAGCTCGGTTGCGGGCGAGGAGGGGTTAGCGCTTGCGCTCAGGGGCGCAATCGATTGCTGGGTTCTTGGCGGAGTTGAGAGCAAGAGCTCGGGGATGGAGGAGCTAAGGCGACGGTGAATTTCGGCGTCGATTGGTGGCTGTCGACGGTGAGGTTCAAAGAGAAGAAAGGAAATACCACGGCCACCCGGGGCTTTATCCACGCGACGGAGTGCGTGATGCAGAGGAGGACGTCCGAGCGAGGCCCACCCAACAAGCAGCTGCGTGGCCAGGCGCGTGGCGGCGCTGGACGCAGCGGCTCTGCCCCGGCGGCAGAGCATCCCCCTGATCGAGCACTGTAGCGAGCTCTATCCAACCAGTTTTGTGGTTTTGCAAAATTCGCCCAAATTTTGAACTGAAGACAAAATTCCACCAAAATGAAAGTTGTGCAGAACTTTACAAGCTACAAAACTCCTTTTGGTGACCAAAGCTAAATCTGAGTGGAAATTGGTGATTCAAAACTCAATTCATGGAAATTCGAATTTTTGAAATTCAAAACTCAATTCATGGAAATTCGAATTTTTGAATTGGGGCAGATCAGAATTTCCAAAATTACTTTTGATTTTCCATAGCAACTTGAAAAACACCCAACATGAAAGTTGTTCAACGTTTTGAGCTCTACAACTTTCATGTTGGTCACTTTTCAAAATTCCAAATGGATTTTGAATTGGAGATTCAAATTGGAAAAGGGGACACTTTCTCGAAATCTGTATTTTCAAAATTACTTTGAATTTTGTATTGAAACTTCAAAAACTCAAAACACCAAAGTTGTACATCTTGACAAAATCTACAATTTTGCTTTTGAACTCAACTTCAAATTTTGCTTAGTTTTTAAATTACACAAAAGGGGGCAAATCTAGGGTTTTAAAATCAGGGTTTTCCTCCCATTTTCTCGAAAATCTACCACCCTAGGGATTAAACAACCAACACAAGCATCACTTCACAACATAAGCACTCTTTACTTTCCTAAGCACAAGCATTCAAAATAAACTTGTTTTAATTTGATGCATAATAATGTGCTTAACAAATATGCAATGCAATGCTCATGATGACATGATCCAGTTTTAGTCACCGTAACATCAGGGATGTTACAATTACAACATAGTCCTAGAGGCACATTATATCATACTACAACAACTCATAATAATGGACCCATTCATTGAGCAGCACATGAAAGAGCTTCGTGAGAAGAATCCAGGATGCACAAATGATTGGGTACACAAGGAACACAAGCGTCAGCTCACCACATGGTTAAAGGATTTGGACGTGACAGAGGAATCAGAAACCATTAAGATGTTAGCATCTGGACCATCAAGCAAGGTCACATCATGGCAGAGCTATGACATTAGTGGCTTTTCATATTCCACCAGCTATAGGGACACCAAGAGCATGGGACAGAATAGTGGCGTTCGATGCGAGGCTATAAATGATGCAACTGGTGAAACAACTACATACTTTGGGTTCATTGATGACATATGGGAGGTAGAATATGGTCCACTCCTGCAGATTCCAGTGTTCCGATGTCGATGGGTTCAAGATAAACATGTCACTATGGATAACTATGGCCAGAGAGTTCTTGACCTAAGTAAAGTAGGTTATAAAGATGATCCGTGGATCCTTGCTAACCGTGCCGCACAAGTCTTCTATGTGGAATAAATCTTTTCTAAGGATGAAAAGAAAAATAGCCACAAGCCAAAGCATATAGTTATTCTAGGAAAGCAACAAATTATAGGAGTTGATGGTGTAATGGATTTGGAGGATGTTAACCAATTCAGCGAGATGTCTCTTTTTACAAACTTTCAAGAAAACATAAAAAATGTTGAGAAAAGTATCCCACAATCCTCATTGCCATGGGTGCGCCACGATGGACAAGGAAGGACTGTAGCACGCTAGATTCTATAAGTTATCATTACTCATGTAACTCATGTATCACTTATTATTTGTACCTTATGCTACTATTTCTTATTAAGCAACATGTTTACATTTTCCATTTGTTTTATACCTTATGCTATTTTATAATATTTGCACAATTTATTACGGTTTATTTAATTTTTGAAACAACATAATTAACAAACCATTAATCACTAAGTAAATTAATTAACAAAGCACTCCTTTTGTATTTTATAATATTTGTACAATTTATTACAGTTTATTTATTTTTTGAAACAACATAATTAACAAACCATTAATCACTAAGTAAATTAATTAACAAAGCACTCCTTTTGTATTTTATAATATTTGTACAATTTATTACAGTTTATTTAATTTTTGAAACAACATAATTAACAAACCATTAATTACTAAGTAAATTAATTAACAAAGCACTCCTTTTCTATTTTATAATATTTGCACAATTTATTACAGTTTATTTAATTTTTGAAACAACATAATTAACAAACCATTAATCACTAAATAAATTAATTAACAAAGTACTCCTTTTGTATTTTATAATATTTGCACAATTTATTATAGTTTATTTAATTTTTAGTATAGGCGGCCCTCAAAGTCAGCCGCCTGTACAGGCGGCCCTCAAAGCAGCCGCCTGTACTAATATATTAGTATAGGCGGATCTTCTTGACGTTCGCATGTAGAAATGATTAGTACAGGCGGACGTCGATGATGTCTGCCTGTACTAATCCAAACCTATATATACCCTGAGCGCGGGTCGCTAAATTTTTCAAGTCCCGGTGGCGCGAGGTTGACGAAACCGACGCCGTTAGGCTGCCGAAATCCACCGCCGCGCTACCCATCTCTCGCCGGAGCCCGCGCCGCGACCGTCCAAGCTCCTGCCCTGCCTCCGCGCCCCCGCCGCGAGCCACTACGCCGCCGAGGAGAGCCCGTGCGCCGCCGCCACCGAGGAGAGCCGTGCGCCGCCGACGCCACTGCCGCCGCCGCCACCGAGGAGCTCCGCGTCGCCATCGAGGACGTCCGCGCCGCCACCGAGGACCTCCGCGCCGCCATCGACGACCTCCGCGCCGCCGTTGAGGTAAGCCGAGGTGTGGCGGCGGCAGCCGTGCGCGCCGCCGCCCCTCCCAACGCCGGCGGCAACCAGGCAGCTTGTGGGGCCCTGTTGGGCCTGACAGGCCGCCCTTGCTGCCTTTTTTTTAGTTTTTGTAAATTATTTATTTGTTAATTATTGATCGTTAATTAATTATTAGGTTTTGTTAGTTAATTATTTATTTGTTAATTATTGGTTGTTAATTAATTATTAGGGTTTGTTTTGTAAATTATTTATTTGTTAATTATTGATTGTTAATTAATTAATTATTAGGGTTTGTTTTATAAATTATTTATTTGTTAATTATTGATTGTTAATTAATTATTAGGGTTTGTTAGTTAATTATTTATTTGTTAATTATTGGTTGTTAATTAATTATTAGGGTTTGTTTTGTAAATTATTTATTTGTTAATTATTGATTGTTAATTAATTATTAGGGTTTGTTAGTTAATTAATTAGGGTTATTTATTTGTTACTAATTATTGATTATTAAATTAGGGTTAGCTAGTTAATTAATTGTTAATTATTGATGAATTAATTAATTTGTTAAGTAGGGTTTGTTAATTAGAGTTTGTAAGTTAATTGTTTATAAATTATTTGTTTAATTAGATGAGTACTCCATCGAATGCTGAAGCCCAGATAGAAATACCGGGATCCGACACCTCTGGATCCGACACTTATATAAGCCCGAGCGTATCACCACGTGAATCCCCCAGAGCTAAGAAGGCTCGTCTAGAGTTGGAACATGACCCGACATACGAGCCTCAAGCTGATCCGGATGATGATGAGGTATATATTGTAGTAGTATCTATACAATAGAATACATGTGTATATATGTATATACCTAATAATTGAATGGACAGGAGGTGTTATCTCAAGTTGTTGCCGAAATGGAGGCAGAAGAACAAGATGTTCAGAAGGACATGGCGCCTCAAACGACTGGAACATCCTCTGAGCCAAGAAGTAAAACAAAAAAGAGTGATCGGGCACGAGGAGACAGAGGAAGGAATAGATTTCCAGAAGAAGTTTACCAGATTATAGTGTTAAGTCTGAGCGGAGAGCCCTTAGCACCTCTAGAGGCGCTACCCAAATTTAGGGCCGCAATTGGATATTTAGTAAAAGAGGAATTTGATATCAGTTGGAGTGATTGGAGTATGGTGCCACAAGAGAAAAGGACCACTTGCTAGAATCGCTTGTGCACTCAATTTATTTTTCCCGATGGTACAGATGAATTGGCCAAGGGTTATGTCATGAAGCAGTTGGCAATATCATTCCGGGGCTATAGGCACGATATGAACAAAAAGTGGTTGCAGAAGGGACGGGACCCGACGAAGCGGTACCCTATCACAGAGGCTCAGTGGGCACGTTTTCGTTTGATGAGAGAATCAGACGATGCGAAGGCTAAGAGCAAAGCCGCCTCTGGACTCGCGAAGAGGAACAAGTATCACCACCACCTTGGCACTGGTGGTTATAAGACCAAGATTCCTAATTGGAGGGCAGAAGACGATGCAAAGAGGATAGAGGGCCATTTGGCATTGACCGATATAGTGCCTGAAAGGAGTGCGAATTGGCTTCGTGCTCGGAAGGCAAACACTGAGAGCGATGAGATGTCATGTCCCGATGAGATTAGAGAAGTTGCCGACAAGGTTTTGGAAGCATCAAACCTAGAAAAGAAAGGTGCCTTCAAGTCACAGAGGGAGAGGGACATCCTTACCCATGCTCTAGGTAACCCCGAGCATCCAGGACGTGTACGGGGATTCTCCTCCGGAATTAGTTGGAAAGAAGGATTCGGTGATGAGTGGAAAGGCATGTATAAGAAAAGAGACCGACATAAGGAGGAAATGAAAGATTTTTTTGAGCAGCAGGCTGCAAAAAAGTTTAGGGATATGATGGAAGACTTCTTTACAAATCCTGATCCTGAAGTGATGAAGCGGTTGGCAGGAGGAGTGTCTGCTCAACAAATGTCCTCACAAGCTCCTTCGCATATGCAGCTTGTACCAGCTCAACCCTTGGAGCGTCAGGAGATGGCCTCACAATCTAAGCCCTTTCCAAGCAGTATAGCGTCAACAACAAATAAGGACCATTATCCAGTTGATGATATTGATAGACCTTGGCCTTGCTCCTTGGTCATATCCTATGGCCTTAAGAATCAACATACTAAGCAAGTGGCCACCGGTAATGCTATCCCAGGACGTACATTCCATACTGTTGACATGCAAGATGCATACTGTAGGGTGGAAGTGTTGACGGTCGAGGCCGGATATGAAGACGACTTCATAGACATCCCGACGTCTGATGGTATAGAGAAGCTTGGACAAGCAATCAATAACTTCATACAATGGCCGAGACGGTACATAAGGTTGATTGATCCACCAGCGCCACCCTCTCCAAGCATAGTGCCTCAACCATCCCAAGAGGCCGAAACATATCAACAACCACCATCACCAATGCATGCTCCAGCATCCCCGTACATTTATGAGCCACCACCATCCTCTCCAATACATGAGATGGCATTCTTGCAGAATGAGCCCGAGGTGCCAGCCAGGGAGAACATGCCTGAGCAGCAGACTCCGCCATCCAAGGAGAATAAGCAAACTCCCCCACCACCTCCAAAGGAGAAGGAGGATGAGCAAACTCCCCCACCACCTCCAAAGCAGAAGGAAGATGACCAAACTCCCCCAGCAGCACCGGCGTCTAAGTAGGTGAAGAAATTTCCAATTCCAAAATTGATTTCTCCCTTTGAGCCAAAAAAGGGGAAAGCAGGAGACACAACTCTCTTTCTTAAAGGACTTGGAAAGCAGCGGACAGCACGGCTTATTGAGCTCGAACCGTCACAGAAAAAGGAAGCCACCGCCCAGTCAATAGAAGCCATGCCCCCATCAAAGGAAGCCCCAAGTGGCGATGTACATGTCAAACAGCTATCAAGTCAACCATTGACCCTAACGGATATCAGAAAGCCAACGATTGATGATTATGTCAATGTCCCCAATGACTATGTGCCCGGAAGGCCTATGCTCCAATGGACGATGCTTGATAAGATTCAATGGCCGATAAAAATATTTCATGACTGGTACATGAGCAGTGCATGCTGGCCTCCATGCAACCAGAGTTGATATACCAGCAGACGTGTTTGCTACTGGTAACGAAAAGAGCAAGGTATTTGTTACCTTTGAGGACATGCACTTGTTATTGAACTATAGGCGGCTTGACGTCCAACTCATAACAATCTGGTGTCTGTAAGTATCACTCATGCACACACAATTATTATTAATATGTAGTGTGAAACTCTAATATGTAGATGTTGTCTGTAGTTTGCAAGATCACGAGCAGAGGTCATTATTATCTACCGGATCGATGGTCGGTTGTCTGAGCCCTATCAAGTTACAAGAAAATATGCACAAATTTGTACTATCAAAGGACGATAGAGCAAAGATAGAGAAGGACAAAACACCAGAAGAAGTTGAAGAAGCTATAAAAGAGTTGCAAAGAAAATACGAGGATAATTATGCCCTCTATCTTGGTAGATCAATGCTGAGGTATAAGTATAGGGATTTTATATTGGCACCTTACAACTTTAGGTAAGCTTAACTTCATATACGTACTTCAAATAATTATCGTGCAAACAATATACATGTGTCGCTCACTCATTTATTCATGCAGTGACCATTGGATTGTTTTTTATATTTGTCCCTTCGAAGGGAAGGTGCTTGTCCTAGATTCTTTACATGTTCCTCCCCAGAAGTATCAACCATTCTTGGTTCAATTAGAAAGGTGAGCCAACATATGAAACCACATGCGTACTTATATAAATTGGAGTTTCAAAATAACTTTAGTGATTTATATTCGATATCTACAGGGCATGGCGGTTTTATAAGAAACAAAACGGACCAGTCGACGCCGCACGCTCAGATCCTAGGGTGCCATTGATGATACAACACCACTATCCGGTAAGTTGTCCAAACACATTTCATCATATAAATAATACATAAAGCATGGCAAATTTAGAATAATCCGTTGCTCATCATATAGTGCCACAAGCAACCACCTGGATCGGTCTATTGTGGGTACTATGTCTGTGAGTTTATAAGGTAGCGGGGACGTTACGTCAGGGACAAAAATATGGTAAATAATATATATGTATGAAGTTTTCTCATTAAAGTTGCAAAATTATATATTGAACATGTGTCAATCATGCTTTTAAACTTTGTTTCCAGCCAAAAAAGCAAGGAAAGGACGTGCCCTTTACACCAAAGACGCTGGAAGATATAGTAGCAGACTTGTGTGGTTTTATAATGAGACAAATAATTCCAAGTGACGGTGCATATTTTGATCATGAGGGCGATTTAGCAAGTGATAAATTTAGAGTGCTGACAGACATAGCAGGTATAAATCTGAAGCGAAATGACATGTAAACACTGTATGGTTGTGCGGATAACATGCATTAATTGACGTATATATATGTAATTTTATGGTTGATGTTTGATTTCATGTTTACAATTCTATAATATATATATGTGGTGTATGTATGATGTGTGTATATATATATATATATATATATATATATATATATATATATATATATATATATATATATATATAAGGTGTTTAGCACTGTGTTTGGTGGGAAAAATTTAAATTTGAAATATATATAAAAAATTATTTACACAGGCGGTGTAGTGTGAGCCGTCTGTATAAATTACATTTATACAGGCGGCTCACATTGTCAGCCGCTTGTGTAAAAATTCATTTACACAGGTGGCTGGCTAGGTGCGCCGCCTGTGAAAACCTAATTTTCACAGGCGGCTGACATAGGCCCGCCTGTACTGTGGTCCATTTTATACTGACCCCTGGTACAGGCGGTGGGTTTGACCGCCTGTGAAGATGCCTTTAGCACCGTCTGTAAAAATATTTTGTGTAGTAGTGTTTGGGGGGCGGCAGTCAACTGCGGCCACCCTTTCCACTGAATTACTGAACTGTTAGTGCGGTATTTTTTTCGATTGTGCCGTCTTCCGCCGCTGCGTGCCTCAATCAGCTCCTGCAATCCAGTAGCCATTAGTGCTTAGATAGCGTATTCATGCAAGTTTTAAGCAAGATGGCGACAGACATGGTCCTAGCTATTTGCCATGTTTTCTGCTAGTACTAGATTTCTTAGCACTATACTAGCTCCACTCTATTATGTTAGATTATGAAGCAGTAGTATATATATAGTACGGTATATACAACTAAACAGATACTTCTTCCATACACATAAAGAAAGTCGTTTAGGACAACGACACAATCTCCAAAGCTTAACTTTGATTCTTTATTTTTTATAAAAATATTTATCAAAATATGGTATATGTATACTTTATGAAAGTATTTTTCAAGATAAATCTATTTATATGGTTTTCATATTTTCAAACAACTTAAAAGTTATTCATGATTTATATTCCCAGTATTTAATCTAAATCTTTTCCAAAATGACTTCTTTATATGTACGGAGGGAGTACACACCTGCTTGTTTTAATTTGTTCTGTCCTGTTACCGCGCTGATGACTATCCTGCAAGCGAAGAAAAAGGATTGTGATGATATTTTGTTAAAATTGTGCAAACGATCAGCCAATCTCCTATCTCTTATGCACGTATAGCAGTTGCTACAACTCTGCCGTGCAACGGAGTTTGTTTTCTGACGATAGGAATTGACCAGCAGCTAGCTAGTGTTAGGACGCAACTAAAAAAGGAACGGGGAAGCCTCTTTTTTTCCCCTCCGTTTGCTAAGAATTCAGCAGCAGGTATGCTATGACGACAGGAACGGAGCACCAACCCAAGGCAAGCGTGGCAGTGATCATCATATACCTTAATCATCACGGGTGCACTTAGAATCCTGGATAATCATAATAAAGAAATGATTGATCAAGCTAGCAAGCCAGATCACATACGCATCGATCTTTAGCCACCATCACGTTGTTAATAAATCCATAAATAAACTACGAATAACCGGCTAGCCATACATCTGGTGGGCCCGAGTTACAAAGACTTAAATCATTGTTTACACATTGGAAGCAGACCCGCAAACTAATAATAAAGTGCGAATGAAAAGGTGAGAACAAGTGGCCGGGAATTAGAATAGTGTGAATTTTTTAAGTCCCCATATATTCTTTTTGCGCGAATATTGTTCTTTTTTGAAACTGGAACAAGGGAAGCCCAAATAACAGTATAGTGGATGAGACATACCAAATGCTCTCATCAATCCACACTGCGGTAATAATGTTACCATACTTGTCTAGTTTCATGTATTTTCAGTTCAATGATAATGACTATAAATTTCACAAAAAAAAAACAAGGATTGTCGAAGCCATGTGAATGCACGATCGACCTGATGACTAGGATATGTAATGAAACAACTAGGAGTAATATGTATATATATGTAATGAAACATTGGTATTAGGGCACTCACAATGTAAGACTCTATCACAGAGTTCAAGACAATTAATTACATATTTTTATAGTATTTTGCTGATGTGGCACCATATTTATTGAAGGAAAGGTAGAAAAAATAAGACTTCAAATCTTATTTAGACTCTAAGTCCACATTGTTCGAGGTAATAACTAACTTTAGACTCTATGATAGAGTATACATTCTGAGTGCCCTTAGTTGAGTCAGTGGGAATGAATTAATCCAACGGCGGTAAGAAGGGACGTTGAGTGCTAGTTCACAGTAGATGATGAACCGGTGTCAACAAAGTGCTCACCTAATGCTTGCACTTTGTTATTAGTATAAATTAAACTCTCCCCAGCTGACTGCAGACCAATTCTTTGACATGGAGGAGCGAAGTGGGGAAAAAGCAGCGACAACTTTATTCGATTCGATCGAGAAAGGAAGAAAGGATGCATGGGATGGGTGGTGCTGCTTCGTCCAGATGCCTGCCTGTCTTTCCGTTTTGTTCTTCTTCTCTCCATATCTGATGGCGACATCCGGAGGTCCAATTATACATACTGCACCACAGTAGTGACAAGTGAGCAAGTTCAGATCGAGTAGCTCACCTTGATCAGCATTTGTCTCATTTGACATCTCGTAGCTGAGGACTAGTTGCAGAACAAATTGCTTGCTTGCTTCCTTACTGGTGCAAGTACAATTGATTTGGGCACTTGGCTTGGTTGGTCACCACAGATATGTTTGATTTTGCAGTCTGCAACTATTATACACTCCTGTCATCTTGATTGTGTGTCCAAAGCTGAACTGGGAGGGACCAGAAAAATAAGAAGCAGCAAAAATGATGCGTCTACTAGCATCTGACCGATCGGCCAATTTTGTCATGATCTATGTACGTACGCACGTAGCAACGAAACTGTTAGCTATATTATACAACAAAATTAAATATGAACCACGCACAGAGCTCGATTGAACATATCCGTGCATTATTATATATAGCATAATATTACAAAAATGATGCAAAGATCTGCCCGCCGTGATGTGGGATCGTCCAATAGCACACAACACAAAGCCTCCAGTTCCGCTGCTGTACGTGTTCACTCATTTGTTATATAAGATCGAGGAAGCAGAAATGAGTGAGAAGAATCAGATGCGTGCACCATCCACCACCCACCACGCGCGTCCACGTACGAAGGCAAGGCACCAGCCCAAAACAGGGAGAGCAAGCATAGCAGAGCGCCAGAGCCAAGAAGAACTCAAGTCAGCTAGCTAGACACTCTCTGATCCTTGCTGGTTCGTTGATGCATGGCTTCCTTGTTGCGTTGGAAGGACAGGTACGTGAAGGAGAGGCTGCTAGGCCTCTCTGGCCTGTCCTGCTCCTCCGCGGCGTCCACCTCCGTCGTCGCCTCCACTGGCCGCGCCATCGACCGCCACTCTCCGCGCCTTCGTGACTCTCACCGGCGTCTTCCGCCATCCCTGCCCAAGCCACCCTGCTCTCCTTTCAGTAGTGCCAAAGATTCCTCCACCTCCATGAAGCAGCAGCAGCTTTGCCACTACGACGACGATGGCAAAGACAGAAGGAAGAAGAAGAGCACAGAAGCAGACGCTGGTAGTGGCAGGGGTTGCTCGTCGACGACGCCGTCGTCAGAGCATAGGAAAAACAAGAAGAAGGAGGTGCAGCTCCAGCAGGTGAGCCCCGCGAGCTCGTCCAGGTTCCTGCTCAACTCCTCCAGGCTCATGATGCAGTCCGACGACGAAATCACCGTCGTCGACTCCTTGCCGCCACTTCCGTCCCCGCGGCCCTCCTTCATTAAGGACGCCGACGACGACATCGAAATATTCCCAACCAGCCACGGCGATGCCGTGATGCCGGCTGGTCCATCGAGGCCTCAGCTCCTGGCGCCGCCAGTGGAATTATTCGCCGAGCCGTCTGCATCAGGTGCAGGGTCCTCCTCGTCATCGTCAGAAATAGGAAGAGGCCATGTCGTTGCCGGTGACAACACTGTCGTGGTGAGATCATGTTCCACGAGAACAGGCCAGAACCAGGTGAGAACGTTACGCCCTGCTTCATCGATGATGATATTGATCGATGCATGCATGAACTTGTAATTGCCAACATACAGGTGGTGGTTTTGAGGGTATCTCTACACTGCAAGGGGTGTGCTGGCAAGGTGAAGAAGCACATCTCCAAGATGGAAGGTGAACTTTTCACTCATCTTATCCCTTCACCTCCAGTTGAGTTTCGATAACTAACACATACGAGCATGCATGCATCCAATCCAGGGGTTACTTCTTTTGACATCGACATCGCGACGAAGAAGGTGACGGTGGTGGGAGATGTAACACCGCTAGGCGTCCTCAACAGCATCTCCAAGGTCAAGAGCGCTCAGTTCTGGACGGACACTCGCTCGTATTTGTCCACGCCGCCGCGAGCCTCCGCCACCTTCTGAGCTACTCCAATACCTTCAAAACCCACTTGATCGTCTCGGACTGGGACGCCACGGTCTTTCGAGCCTTTTCTCCATATTATTGTCGGTTGGAAAATATATTTGTAAAATCCAATCAGAAAATTGTTCTATTACAAAACGCGCATTTTACGACATGTAAAACTTTTACTATATAAATATGTAGAAGCTGCATCTATCTGTGGTAACCCGTGTCGTATATAAAATTCTTAAAATACTACGTATGATTTGCAATTGGACATGTAGCCATTTGTTATAGTATTTGTGGTACATGTCTAGAGTGCTTTTTATAGAAGAACAAGACTAAAACACATTGTAAATAGGATACAATAGGCCATGCAAACCGCCCACTGGTCCCTCCAAAGCCTAGGAAATGTCAAATTTCGCACTGGTACACAAAACATTTGTACAGGCGGTGGTAGAAGCATTTACATAGGCGGCCAAGCCCACCGCCTCTATCAGGGGTCAGTACAAATCGACTTGCACAGGCGGCCAAGCCCACCGCCCGTATCAGGGGTCAGTACAAATCGACCATAGTACACAGGGTCGAGAGTGAGCCATCTATGAAAATTAGGTTTTCACAGGCGGTTCACTTAGTAATCCGCCTGTGGAAATGTATGTTTACACAGGCGGCTAACTATGTGAGCCGCGTGAGAAAACCTATTTTTCACAGGCGGCTCACATTGTACCGCTGGTGTAAATAAGTTTATATATATATTTTAAATTTATTTTTTCCCACCACACTACAGTGCTATGTCTGTCACATATATATATACATATATAAAGTAGATATGTAAACATGAAATCAAATATCAACCATAAAATTACATATATACACGTCATTGTTATCCGCACAACCATACAATGTTTACATGTCATTTCGCTTCAGATTTAGACCTACTATGTCTGTCAGCGCTCTAAATTTATCACTTGCTAAATCGCCCGCACGATCAAAATATGCTCCATCACTTGGAATTATTTTTCTCATAATAAAACCGCACAATCCACATTTTTTACTCATACATGATCAACATGGAGTTACCACAACATTACAACATTTGTTACAAAAAGAACTTACATCGGAGTGTGGAAGATTTATAACTTAATTTACAAAATATGATGAAGTACAAACTTAACTAAATTTCCAAAAGGTGTGTAGAGTAGCGGAAGCAACTTAGGTGAAGCTTCTAAGGTAGAAGAGGTGGACAAATCATGTCGCGCCCACCGACATGACTTCCATTAGCAACATAAGTCAGCACCTGCAACAGGGGTTATAGAACCCTGAGTACGGGAATACTCAACAAGACTTACCCGACGGAAAAAGAGAACTTAGGAATGCAGGCTTAGGGTAGACAAGGAGTGGCTGAGCAAGGAACCAAGTTGTTTTGCATAAAATCATACTAATAGTGCATCCTTACTTTCAAGTTTTAGCCTCGAATCGGTCACCTCGAGAGGCCGAGGAATTCGAGGACAGTCTATCTAGTTGCTTTTCACAGACAAGTCTGTGAATTTCTAGTCCTTAACAAAAGTGTTATTCATCCGACGGCCATAGCTTCACGTCACTCTGAGTCCGGGAATTGGGATGCGAACTCCATGAGACATTTTCTTTTTCCCCATTTCATAACTTAGTTGCATATTTAACTACAATGGGGGTAAGTGGATTGAGTCTCCCAATCAGGGAGCAACGACGATTCGAACCGCTTAGCAATCCAGCTGGAGTTCCTAACTACCTGACATATGTAGAACCGAATCTTGCATATGTCAACCCAAATCTAGTTTTCCCAAGATTTGACCGGGTTCGCGGCACCCGAGAGCACAGTACTCCACCGTCTAGCCCATTTTCTAGGAGGGTACACGCTACTCTCGCCATCGCTCCACACCCAGTGCGCGAGTAGCCGTTCTCGTCGAGGAATCACAAGACCAGGCTTACCGAGGGCAAGTGACTAGTACAATAAATTCTCAACCCAGCAGGCCATCAACGGACCAGTCCTTAATCGACAAAGTTGGAGACACTACTTTAAGACTCCATTCTTAAAGCAAATCCACTGAACCGGTCTCAAGTTGAAATATTATTGACAATAAAAGTTTTCCACAACAACCCTTCAAACTTTCTTATTTGAAAACCTATCTATTAAGCAGGGCTAAGCATCACTACGTAATTTTAAAATAAACAAGTGCCAAGGACAGGATAACAAATCTCAAGGTAGTAAATGGAACAAATAGGTTAAACCCAATTCTTGACTACGTAATGCATCATTTTGATTCATAAATGATGAAAGATTTAAAATATTCAAGGAAAGGTTGAATGCATTCGGGGGCTTGCCTTGGTTGCAGAGGTGAGTGGGTTCCTCAGAGACTTCCCAAGTCTTGGTTCCAACTTCCTCGAACGGAACACCAACCTCGGGGTTTGGTTCAACGGTTGCTCCTTCGGTCACGTGCACTATACGTAAAATGATGTATGCTATGATATGCTTATGATAACATATAATAATGATTTAGTTGAGTACAACTTTCTCTCTCAGTGCAAAAGCAGGTTTAAACAATGATTAAAGGTTGTTTACCACTTTAGTGTTTTTACCAAAGAGGTTGCAACAGTAAGCTGAGACCTTTCTTAATTTGTAGTTATTCTTAATTAACTAATTATTAATCCCTTTTATCTTACTTAATCTTTAATTAAGCATTAATAACAGTAATTAAGTATTAATATCAAACAATAATTAAATGCCAAAGGTCATTATAGTTGAGCTCAGGTCATCACACAATCCCAAAATCACTCAAATCATAATTTGGAAGTTGAGCTAATTATTATCTAATTATTTTAGATTTATTACTTAATTGCTAATTAATGGTATATTAATATTTTATTCAAACATTATCCAAATACCACCAAACTTTTTGTGAAGCCAGGAAATATTACTCAGAGACACCTCACAAATTTTAGTGATTTTTAGACATATATATATAAATTAATAAAAATCATGGAAATTCTATTTACTAAATACAGGACAGAATTTTTATAAATGCTTAAAAGTACCTGAAAATGACATCTGATATTTTTCCTATGCTCTACTCACTACACAGAACCTATACAAAAAGTTTCATCATTTTTTGATCTAAACAAATTTTTCTATACAAATTCAAACACAAATCCTTTTCAAACATAAAGGAAAAAGAAAACACCCCTGTGCCGAGGCCGGACAGCCCACAGGCTGGCCGAACAGTTCAGCCTGCCAGCTGGCCCACGCGCGCGTCCTGCTCCTCCCTCCCCCTCTATTGGTCGCTGACGTGCGGGGCCCCTTGGTCAGGGTCGTCTTCAACCTTCGACCGGGACGAGCGGATATGGTTCGGCCGAGCTTCCCCGTGGCTCCGTCGAGTTTCCTGCCCCGAGCTAAAGCACACTCGTTCTCCACTTCCCTGCGCACATGCTAAGGTCCTCAATCCATGCTCTACCTCTCCCAAACCACCTAGACCCCGTCCATGGCGGACGGTAGCATTCATCGACGCTATACTGGCCAGGAGAGGGTGGTTGAACATGAAATGATATGCATGTGAGCATTAGTGACTCACCAGGATTGTGTAAAGGTGCCTCTCAGCTGCGGAGATGCACTAGAGTGGCTTGACCACGGTGAGGTTCTCCTCGGCAGCGCTTTTTGCCGGAGTTGAGAAAGATGGGTGAAGCAGGCGCTACGGCGGGTTAGAGCGCTCGCAGGGGAGCTCAAGAGGTAGCTGGGTTTTGGGCGAAGCTAAAGGGAAGCTAGGGTTTAAAATTAGGGTTTTCTCCCTTATTTCCTTACCAACATCCTTAACTAGGGATTAAACAACCATGAGAAGCATCACTTCACAAAATAAACACACTTTAATTTCCTAAGCAAAGTCAACCAAAATAAACTTATTTTAAGTTGATACATCATGATGTGCCTAACAACTATGCTATGTAATGCTTATGATGATATGATCTAGTTTTAGTATCCGTAACATCAGGGATGTTACAGCCCTTCGCCCTTAAAGAAATCTCGTCCTGAGATTTCTAGGGTACTAAAACCCGTGGGGTTGTGTAATGGAAAAGGAAATGTGTCAAGCACATTAACTTCTGAGAAGCTCATAAAACAGTTGCAATTGGTCCGAGAATTACAACTAACATCAACATTATGTTGTAATTAATCAGGAATTTTAAAGACTTCATAAGAAGATATAGTTCTCCAAATGAGCTTCCAAGGAGAATGAAAGCACACTAACTGTAGACTATAGTGGAGCATGACCAGAGATCCGAATGTTTAACGAGCACCTGGTAGTATTTCCTTATGGCCGTGGTTCCACAGGAGACTACAAGGTTCGACGCTATAACGTGATCACGGATCATGTTACCTACTATAGAGTACGTTTACAATAGCTCTCAACAACCTTTGTTGGTATTTAGAGTTAAAAGGAGGACATGTGTCAGAGTAGAAGTAATCAAGGTGTGACACATGTATGATTTGAGAAGTCAAGGAGTTATCTCAGGTCTTCATATTTATGTTGGTGATCTATCTATATGAATCCAGAAGTATCCCCAAGGATGGGAACTTTGTGGAGCAAGGATTGTCAAAAGGATATTTAATTGGATGAAACCTGGCACATGACGGGATTTATTGAATAGAACAACTATAAGGAGAATAGTTGTCCTGGATTAAAAAGGGAATCTATAACATCCTTGTATCATTATTTTGAAGTGAATGATATGATGTATGCTCGCCCTATACGTCTTCACAATGTTAGTGTTGACGGTTCTTAAGTATCAATTTTAACTATGAAATAAATAAGGAAAAGGACCAATATACAAACAACGCCAAGAATTAGGGTTTGATCTGATAGAATTCCACGAGTTTTGCTGTTTATCTATTTCTGCAGGGGGTTATCAGGAAGTATGGAAGAAAGGCCCACACGTCGGGTTTACATAGAGATATTAACTTGTGCGCTAATTTTCCTCGGACTGGAAGGTTCCAGAAGCCACACGAACAAGCAGGAGGCCTAGCGGGCCCACAGGCAGGGCGCTCGCCCAGTCCCCCTGGGCGCCCGCCCACCTATGGTGGCCAATCAGGGTGCATCACGTGGATTATGCTCCACCGCCTTTGAGGATCAAGGAGAACCATTCAATTAAGGTCGATTTGATCCGACGGCGTAGATTCATTTGAGAGGGCAATATAAGCAAGGCCCCTGGCCCCTGGAGAAATCGAATCCCCATTATTCATTAGCATAATTTCCAGAGAGGTTTCAGAGAGAGAGGTTCCTTAGGGTTCCAACCTCATAGGGCTTAGCATCTAATGTGAGAGTAGAATTAGTTCTACTAGATTGAGAGAGATAGAGTGGAGGTGTAGATCAGAGGAAGCCCAGCCTATCAGTGTCTACTCCGAGGTTGTACCTGCGGGATCAAGCCTCCTAACCCGAGGCTTGCTCCTAGGATTCTTCAGTATTTCGACTTCTAAATTCTAGTAAGTTCTTTGTTTTATTGTTCTTTGGTTTATGAGTTTACTTTGATCTCTTCGCATAGAGTTCAGAGTAATCATCTCTAGCGTAAACGTGGGGTTTGGGCTAGGATACTCATAGAAATCCCCCGTCTAGCCGGACCGTGGTAGTAGCAAGGAACGTGACATTTCCGAGTTACCATTGTAGCCCATAATCCCGTTAGCAGGATCGATAGAGTTTATAGGTGCGGGTCGAACATTCTCTGTGGTGCCTAGATTCCGTGAGCCTCCCCAATAGAACAGTAGATCATCCTTACCAAGGTTAGAATGAGGGTGCAGTTGAAGTCTTCTCTATACATCACTCACATCGAGTCATAGTGGTTGTATCCTAAAGGTTAGTAGTAATAGACCTGGTTAGTCAGATGCACCCTTTCTCCTAGCGGTAAAAATATAAATACGATACTCTAGATAACATCCCGGGTGAAGTGCTCACCGATATCCGTGTGCTTGCCGATTAATTCCTGATTGCGTTACCAAATATCAATAGTTAGCTAGAAGGTAACTACTTATATAGGGCATACTTTATACATTATCTTTATTGCTTCAGATGGAAGGCTGCAAGACTGTTGATAAAGCATTGTTGGAGTAGACTGATACTTCACTTGGCTTGCCGAAGACTTGAAGCTTCTTTCAATGCCTTCTATTTGAGTTAGCAGAAAGTCTTCGTAGAACTTGGACAGCAAGCATAAGAAAAGTTAAGGAATATTTATAAGTTGTTATCCTCAAAAACTTTTAATTTGTAAATTTCTTTTGAACTTTTCACAAGTTATGTTGCAGAAGATCCATGTATGAGCTCCGATACCACTCTATGGTAGAACCACCCTAATTATATGGCCCACATGCACCTGTCATTGTCCTTAAGACCTCTGACTACTGCACATGAGAGTCATATAACTCGGATAGTCTGTTGGGTGCCCTCAGAGGACCCCGAATCATCCACATTTTTTCACTCATACAGGATCAACATTTGTTACGAAAAGAACTTACATCGGAGTGCAGAAGATTTATAACTTAATTTACAAAATATGATGAAGTAAAAACTTAACTAATTTTCTAAAAGGTGTGTAGAGTAGTGGAAGCAACTTAGGTGATGCTTCTAAGGTAGAAGAGGTGGACAAATCATGTCGCGCCCACCGACATGACTGCCATTAGCAGCATAAGTCAGCACCTACAATAGGGGTTATAGAACCCTGAGTACGGCGTTGGGCATTCTTAACTTCATTACCAAAAGTAGACTTAGTTTTCTAATTCTGATAACGGCGCCAAAAATGCCAAACCTATCCCTCATGCCACTTAAGCCAAGTTGTCATCCCCAACACGACATGAGAGACGCGGTATTGAAATATGTAATTGCTCTTCTAAATGAATAATAAATGAGATCTGCAAGCGCACAAATTAATACCGATGTAGCATTTTAATCGGAAAGAATTCCCAGTATTGTTATTTATATTTTTACCACTGGGAAGGGATTGCTAAACATCAATGTTGACTATGGAATGGAATATAGCATTGAGTATCTATCATTGCATGTATAATTGAGAGCATTTATCTATCTCTTTCATACAGGGATAAATGTCACATAAAGGATAGATAAAGTATGAATGGTGACAAAGATAATTAATCTGATCAGCATAACTTAGCCACATATAAATATGATAAGCACCTCAATAGATATTCTAGCAAGTCATTAGCATGGAATTAGGACGAACTACAAGAATACTTCCTAAGTTATTTTTAACAATAAAGTCTAGCATATCATAGTTAGTGCAATTATACTTGGCAATCATTGCGAGACAGGACTACGCCCATGCATAGTGATATTATCAAGGAATATGAGAAACATAGCAATCACTCCCCTGTAATAATGTTGTTCTGCTAGCCCTATACACGAGAGGGGGACTATATAAGAATCAATGGAGCTGTCACTACCACGAACTACCCCGCGATCTGGCATATAGGGTACAATCGTAGATAAATACGGTATAGGCACCACGCCTACACAATACTTATCATTTACCCACTCTATACTTGGATGAACGCTATACGATCCTGTTGATGCAAAACTGATCTGCAAACACAAAGGGCTAATACCCGATTCAAACGTTAAGGCGTGCCAGCCGATTTGACCTTGCTATCGGCAAAGGTGATAACTCGAATACTTTAGTCCTGACAACAGCGATGCGCCCGGATGTCACGGCTAAGAGGTACTCACGCGGAACTTGAGAACACGCCGAGCTTAAGTCGACGAATTCCTAAGAACTCGTAACAAAAGGAAAAAAGTATGACGAAGTCGTCGAAAAGTAGATGCTGGAATATGAGTAAAAACGTGTGTTTGATTGATTGATTGATTGATTGATTTTTCATTACAAGGCCCTAGGGTCTATATTTATACCCTGCTCAAAGAGCTACAACCAGACACGATTAGAATTCGAATTCCAAATTACACGGAATCCGTATACAAAACGATGTAAATAATTAAGGAAATAACAAAACTATCCCTCGTGACAAACCGAAACTCCTCCACATAACGACCGGCAGCTTCCGGACTCCCTCTTTGCATCATCGGCAGACCCTTTGCCATAGTCATCGGCAGACTTTCTTATCTAGCCATCGGCACAATATTACTGCCTGTGGACTTAGTCACGTTCAACTTCTCCCTCATCGGCAACCATCCTCATCGGCAACCCACTTTGTAAACATCGTACTGCCACCTTATCCTCCCATCCTAGACACGTGCCCAAAAACGGTGTCAACACATGCCCCCCAGTTTCGGAGTATAAAACTATTAATGCTCCGAAATTCTCTGCAGTAATGATGCCTTTTCCCGCAATTAATGCTCCTAATCTGATAACCGACAACCTCAATCTGAACAACTCTGATCCTATTCCTCCGCAGATTCCTCGAAATCCCCAACTTCCTAAACAGACATTTTTCTCAGCCGTACATCGGCAACAATACCGTTACAAAGATCTGCCGATGTTCTGACCAGGATATTCGCACAAACGGTTACTTCCCCTCTATCCGCCCATCGGCAATATGACCGTTATAGAATACTGCCGATGGACCGACCAGGAGATCTCGCACAGTAAAATATCTTCAGATAATGACCGCTTCCCGTCAAATCACCTGCACAATCCCTGGATTACCGTGCGAACAGTTACCATATCCACCTGAGTACCCTCGGATTTCTCGGATGCGGCAAAGAGATAAGTCGGATTTGCCCTTGCCCATTTTGTCCTATAAATAGTTCCTTCTTGGGTACTCCTTCCCCATCACACCATTCTACTACCCAACTTTACTTTTCCAGCGGCGGCGCCACCAAAAACTCCCAAGGTCTCCGACAAGTACCCCTCTTCATCAACTCCGGCGCCTTCAAACGCTTCCTTCGCAGCAAGATGGCCGTCGGTTTCGTCGTCCCTGAGGTCAAATCTCCACCCCGTCTTCTGTATTTTTCTTCATATCCCTGTTCACTCGCAATTCATTTTACTGAATATCTTCCTTTTCTTTCCTCTTTGTATTTCTTTTTACGCCCAAAATCACTAGGAATTGTCCAACAAAATTGTCATCCCCACCGATCAACCACACCTTCAATGCCTCGGCCCTCTAGGGGACCTAGATCCAACTGACCTTATCAACGCAGAAACCAACAGGATCCCCTTCAGAGCCGAAAATTTTTCCTTAGATCTGTGGAAAGACACCTTCCGCTCTTGGCCCAGCCCAACTGTAGGGTGGAAAGACTGGTTCTTGAGGGTCAGCAACTCTAATGAAGTTCAGTGGGGTGAAAGGAAGCTAGCTCAATGCATTAGATTGTCCATTGCCGATATGCATAGGAACGAGTCACTGCCGATAGCTGCATCCTACTTTTGGTCAGACACCCTCAATGCTTTTGCCTTTGGCCACGGCCCTGCTTCTCCTACTCTTGCCGATGTAGCCATGCTTACTGGTCTAGATATATCTTCTGCCGATAGCACCCACTTTTTTGATACTGCCCCTAGTGCCAAAGTGGAGACTCGCGCTATCGGCGGTTGGTCGGGGTACATTCAGAAGTACCGTGGGAAAGGATCTGTCACCATAAAGGAACAAACCACCTTTCTGAACATGTGGCTGGACAAGTTTGTATTCTGTGGTCGATCGGCAGGACCGACTTCTGTCTACCTATCGGCAGCAGAAAGACTGGCTAACGGTGGCCGATTCCCTCTCAGCCGATACTTGCTTGGCGCTGCTTACCACCTTCTCCATCAAGTAGCCCAGAAACTTCTGCTCGGCCAATCCACTGGCAACTTGGGAGGCCCCTGGTGGTTTGTCAACATGTGGCTCAATCTGCATCTGCACAAGCGTCTCAACTTCAACCTGTTCACACAGCGTTTCCCAAGAGATATAGCTGAAAACCATGTATTGGGTGAAGAGGAATCGGCAACACGCGCCCCCTTGAACTTTGGCGAAGCTGTCATAGTTCTGCCTGGTTCAGGGGGTAATCCAGATCAGATCGGCCGATTCTTCCAGACTCTGTATGAGGGTTTGGCCAGAGACGAACGACCATGGTTGGCTTATGATGACCCAGATAGCATGCTCCCTCTGACCTTCAATCCATTTGATGAAGCTCTCAACAGGGACAATGAGGCGATGATGGCAATTGTGACTCCCAGAATCATTCCAGTGAATTTCTTTGGTAGCACAAAAACCTCCCCTCAGACTTACGAATTTTACAATCCATCGGCATTAGCTCGCCAGTTAGCTTTCGGCCAGTTGCCGATTGCACTTCCTTATCCCGATGTGATAAAACCCAGAGAAACTATCAACAACCTTCTTGAGTGGACTCGAGTAGCCCAACTACCACCAAGCACCGATACAGATGTAGATCTGTCAGAATGGGTTCCGGCTGCTTTTATCACTCAGGCATACAAGTTATGGTGGGCAGAATGGAAAGAGCATCTATTCTGCAGATCGGCACTTTCATACCGCGGCATGATTGACTCCGAATACGAAGTTCCCGATGACACTGTAAGTAACTCAAACCAATGTTTCATTTTCTCAATATTACTTCCATCGGCAGCTTACCCTTGTATTCCTTTTGCAGGTTGACAATATCCCTCCATTGGTTAGCAGGAGTGGCAGGCCGATCGACTTGTTTCCATCAGGCCCGACTTCCTCAATCGGCCACAATGCTCCCACTCTAGGTTCGATCGTGCATCGGGGTGTACGCCTCAGGAAAGTCACCACCAGAAGAACCCAGACATCACCAACGGTAGCTGCTCCCACTCTGGCGCGGGCTTTCAAGGCAATTTGTCAAATCTTTTCCTTTATGCTGACTATCTTTATATCGGCTATATTTATGCTTATAAACTCTTGTTCATTATTGCAGCAAACCGGCGTATCGGCGAAAGCCAGGCGTGAGAGTGCCGATGCCCCCCAGTCTAGCCAACCAAAGAGAAAGGGCACCACGGGTGCTAAGACTGGAACAAAGCGCCAGAAGGTAGCAACCCCCCCTCCTCCTCCGGTATCTCCAATTCCGGTGGAGTCTTCTCCTTCTTCTCCAGAAGCCCAGCCACAGCAAGCACCATCTCCCCCACCTATGCAGGAAGCACCACAGATAGAAGAACCCCAGCAGGAAGGATCTCAAACAGAAGATACATCAGCTGACATGGGTGAACAAACAACTGGCCCGGTGGGTCCAGTTATACCATCGGCAGTTCTCCCGATTCAGACAACCGTTGTTCCTCCTCCAGGTAACATACTTTAACAATATCGCTACCGATGAACTTATTCTCATTTAGTCTCGTAACTCCTTTTGTCTTCTTTCAGTTGATATCGTTCCATCGGCAATCTCAGCCGATCAACCTGTAGTTCCATCGGCATCTTTGGCCGATCAGCCTGCAGCTCCGTCAGCACTTCTCAGTCAAAGACAAGAGATCGACTTGAAGCAAGTAAGTCACCGTTTACCGTTAGCACTATTTGCCGATTCTCTGAATATGAGCTAATTTTGCTTTCCCTCCCAGGAACAAGATTCTCCCGATAGCCTGTTCTCCTTCGCCATCGATCTCTCTGAAGAAGAAGGTGAAGAAGCAAGCTCTTCTCAGACAGTCGGCATCACATCGGCAGAGATCAGGGTCAGGCTGGAAGAATTGTCAGCTCTCCTTCACCAGGACACAGCGCAATTGGTTGATGATTCCGACCCTACCAAGACCCTGTTCAGAACTCTCAGAGGCCAAATCCCAGCCGATGTTGAAGAAATCCTGTTCCAAGCCGCTCATCTGGAGAGTCGCCAGCTGCAGTACCAGAGAGCTTCTCGGCGTCTTGCCGATAGAGCCGCTCAGACTCAACTCTCCGATGAAATGAGGAAAGAGAAGCTTTTGACCGATGAGAAGCACAAGAACATCGGTATCCTGAGATCTTCTGGAGACGCGCTGAAGCAGAAGATATCCGATCTATCGGCAAGAAAAGAATCCCTGTTGGCGGAGCTCAAGGAAGTAGAGAACGCTCTGTCCCAAGCCCAACAGGAAGAGAGCCAATTGCCAGAGACCATCAGGCTTCTTGAGCACGAGCGAAATGCTCATGGTCGCAAGGCACTTCAACTGAAGAAGAAGCTGAAGCCGATAGAAGGTTCTGCCGATGATGACATCAAGGAGATAGAAGCAGCCAACCAAATTCGGCTACGCGCTATATCGGCAATCCAGACGCTGCTTAACACATAGAGTTTCCATCGGCATTATATCTGCGCTTTCCTGCTTCCTCAGCTTTTAGTCTAGCCGATAGGACTGTTATCGGCACCTAAACTTTTGAAACACCAAGTCTTGTCCCCAAACATTTGGATCCAGCCGATAGGAGTGTTATCGGCACCTAAACTTCTATGCATCGACCCATATACTGGGGTAGTACTTCTTTAAATATTTGCCGTTCAATGCTCTGGGAAATTCAATTCCTTCGAGGGTTTCTAGAATGTAGGCATTACCAGGAGCCGATCGACTTATCCGATAAGGACCCTCCCAATTAGGAGACCACTTTCCAAACTTCGAACTTTTGGTCCCAATTGGTAAAATTAATTTCCATACCAAATCCCCATCGGCAAACTCTTTAGCCTTCACTTTCTTATCATACCATCTAGCAACTCTCTTCTTATTTTCTTCTATACTCATTAAAGCTTTTAACCGATGCCCTGCTAGATCGTCCAATTCATCGGTCATCAAAGTGGCATAACCATCGGCAGTTAATTGATCTTGAAAAGATAATCGCCTAGATTCAGCCTTAATTTCCCAAGGCAACACCGCATCATGTCCATACACCAATTGATAGGGTGATACTTTGGTCAATCCATGACAAGCCATCCGATAAGACCACAATGCTTCATTTAATAATGTATGCCACCGCTTAGGATTTTCTTCAATCTTTCGTTTAATAAGCTTGATAATTCCTTTGTTAGATGCTTCGGCCTGCCCATTGGCTTGAGCATAATAAGGAGAAGAATTCAACACTTTAATTCCCATACCGATTGCGAATTCATCGAACTCCCCCGATGTGAACATGGTGCCCTGATCGGTAGTAATCGTTTGGGGAATCCCAAATCGGTAAATAATATGCTCCTTCACAAAATCAATCATATTGGCCGATGTGACTTTCTTCAAAGGAATAGCTTCAACCCACTTAGTGAAATAATCAGTGGCAACTAGAATGAACTTATGCCCTTTGCTAGATGGTGGATAAATCTGGCCGATCAGATCGATGGCCCATCCCCGGAACGGCCAAGGCTTTATTATAGGATTCATAGCCGATGCGGGTGCTCTCTGGATATTACCAAACTTTTGACAACCTTGACATCCCTTGAAATATTTAAAACAATCCTCAAGTATGGTTGGCCAAAAATATCCATTCCTTCGAATCATCCACTTCATCTTAAAAGCTGACTGATGCGCTCCACACACTCCTTCATGGATTTCCCCATCAAACTTCTAGCTTCATCATCACCCAAGCATCGGAGAAGAATTCCGTCGATAGTTCGATAATACAATTCATTTTCAAGGAGCACATACTTGGTTGCTTGAAATCGAACCCGTCTTTCAACTTTTTTGTATGGATCTTTTAGATAATCAATAATTTCTTTCCTCCAATCACCGGCACCGACTGCCGATATTGCATTAATCATTGGCTGATATCCCGAGGCATGCTGAGCTAACCGATTAGCGTCTTCATTATGCAATCGGGGAACATGCTCCAATCGGAAATCCTTGAATTCCTTTAACAGTTGCATACTTCTCTCAAAATAAGTTATGAGAACTTCACTTCAGCATTCATAGCTTCCGGCCAATTGATTTATAACCAACATAGAATCCCCGAATATTTCAACAGCATCAGCACGAACTTCTCTTAACAACTCCAATCCCTTGATCAGAGCCTGATACTCAGCCTGATTATTTGTTGATGTGGCAACAATCGGCAAGGAAAACTCATACTTCCTCCCCTTAGGGGAAACTAATACAATGCCGATTCCTGCCCCCCGGTCACAGGTAGATCCATCAAAGAAGAGCGTCCAGGGTACAATTTCCAAGGTTTCCACTATACCGCAATGCTGAGTCACAAAATCGGCCATAATCTGCCCTTTGACTGCCTTAGCCGATTCGTAACGCAAATCGAACTCCGACAGCGCTAAAATCCATTTACCGATCCTACCACTCATAATCGGCATAGATAGCATGTATCGGACCACGTCATCTTTGCAAACAACAGTGCATTCGGCCGATAACAGGTAATGTCTCAGCTTGATACATGAAAAATATAAACATAAGCATAGTTTCTCAATGGCCGAATACCTGGTTTCAGCATCAATCAACCTCCTACTCAAATAATAAATTACCCTTTCTTTCCCTTCAAATTCTTGAACTAAAGCTGAACCGATAACCGATCCATCGGTAGATAAATACAATCTGAAGGGCTTCCCTTTTTGAGGTGGAACTAGAACTGGAGGATTTACTAGATACTTCTTGATTTCATCGAGAGCCAACTGCTGTTCTTCTCCCCAAATAAACTCTTGATCGGCTTTCAATTTAAGAAGAGGACTGAAAGCACGAATCTTACCAGACAAATTCGATATAAATCTCCTGATAAAATTTACCTTGCCGATCAAGGATTGGAGCTCGGTTTTGTTGGTAGGGGCCACTATTTTATTGATGGCATCAATGGATCTTCGACTAATTTCAATACCCCTCTGATGTACCATGAAACCAAGAAACTGCCCTGCCGATACACCAAATGCACACTTGTTGGGATTCATCTTCAATCCATGCTTCCTTGTGCACTCTAACACTTTTTGTAAATCGGCAAGATGCTTTGAGAAATCTCCAGACTTGACCACCACATCATCAATATAAATCTCCACGAGCTTGCCGATGAACTCATGAAATATAAAATTCATAGCCCTTTGATAAGTAGCACCAGCATTCTTCAACCCAAAAGTCATGACTATCCATTCAAATAGCCCAACATGACCAGGACACCTGAATGCGGTTTTTGGAATATCCTCCTCCGCCATGAATATTTGATTGTAACCTGCATTACCATCCATGAAGCTGATGACCTGATGACTAGCCGCAGCATCAACCAGTAGATCGGCGACAGGCATTGGGTATCCATCCATCGGCGTAGCTTTATTGAGATTCCTGAAATCAATGCACACCCGAAGCTTCCCGTTCTTCTTGTAAACCGGAACAACATTGGAAATCCACTCGGCATACCGACACTGCCGAATAAACTTAGCTTCAATAAGTTTGGTGCTTTCGGCCTTAATATCAGGTAGAATGTTAGGATTACATCGGCGGGCTGGTTGCTGATGTGGCCGAAATCCAGACTTGATGGGTAACCGATGTTCAACAATTGATCGGTCTAAACCAGGCATCTCGGTATAATCCCAAGCAAAGCAATCTTTATATTCCTTTAACAAACTAGTCAACTGTTGCTTACACTCAGGATCTAATTTAGCACTAATAAAAGTAGGCCTAGGCTTATCACCACTACCTATATCTACTTCTACCAAATCATCGGCCGATGTGAATCCCTGGCCTAATTTTCCATCATCGGCGAATCTATCCATTAAAAACCGTCGTCAGAACCGACTGCTTGGATCGGTGGAATCTCATAATCGGCAACTTTGAGAAAATCTTTCTCCCAAACTTCTCCTGAAATGCACCTGGTCCTTCCGTAAGTATCCGCTTCTGCCGATGCGATAACATAAGAAGAATCTCCTGGGACAATCTCAATCTTGTCACCTACCCACTGAACCAAGCATTGATGCATTGTAGATGGGATACAACAATTGGCATGAATCCAATCTCTTCCCAATAATAAGTTGTAAGCACCTTTTCCGCTGATCACGAAAAAAGTTGTCGGCAAGGTTTTGCTGCCGATGGTCAACTCTACACATATCGCCCCCTTGACTGGAGACACGTTTCCTTCAAAGTCTTTGAGCATCATATCGGTCTTGGTCAAATCTTGATCCCCTTTCCCAAGCTTCCGATATACTGCATACGGCATAATATTAATAGCAGCTCCACCATCAACTAGGATCTTGGTCATTGGCTGCCCATCAACCCTTCCTTTGAGGAACAGAGCTTTAAGATGCTGCCTCTCGTCATCGGCAGGTTTCTCAAAGATAGCCGTCATCGGATCCAGAGCCAACTGAGCTATCTGATCAGAAAATTCCAACTCATCATCACTGGCTGGTGCAAGAAACTCCATCGGCAACATGAAGACCATGTTGACGCCTGCCGATGGACCTTCCCTCTTAGTGTCTGACGGCTGCCGACTTCCAGAGTTCTCTCCCTTGTTTAGCTCCTCTTGCCTTTCACGTTGCAATCTCCTTTTTTGTGTCTTGGTTAATCCTCTAGGGCACCATGGAGGAAGTGGCCTTTGCCTTGCCGTCGGGCGTCGGTTCTCCCTTGACTCCATACGATGCGTGTTAGCATCCCTGCAAAATATGAATTCATCGGGAACCCGCGCATCAGCCATTTCCTCGAGCTCTTCTTGGTTCCTGGGAAAATACTGGACACGGTCACTAAGTCTGTCGTGCCCACTAAATCTGCCCCCAGCCGGTCATGAACTGACACCCTTCCTCTGATTGGCCCATTAAATCGCCGTTCATCATCATGATAATGCCGATCGGTCCTATCGTACCGATCATAACCGTTGCACTCAGGGCAGTCTCTGACAGTAGGAAGCTTGATATTTTCCTCCCAACAATGGATGGAGAATGGACAATTCCAATGATCCCTGTGCCGATTCCACTTCTGTCGGCGTCTTTCTTCTTCCCGTCGATAATCTTCCTGCTGGCGCCGATACCGATCTTCCCGTTGTTGCCAATTTTCTCGAGGCCTTCTATGAGTTATGACGATACCAGATTGAGGAGGCCTTCCTGAGCTAGTTCCTTCCTGGACCAGCCCTTACTTCTTGCATCGGCAGTAGTAACTTGATGCTGAGGATCTACCGATGCACTCTTCTCAGCTGTCTCCGATGTTAAGACCTTAGCCTTCCCCTTAGCATCCAACATGTTTGTCGGGAAAGGATGTTGGTCTATCTTCATCGGCTTCTGGGCTTTGGAACTGTCAAACTTGATTCTCCCTGACTCTATAGCCGATTGCAGCTGCTGTCTGAATACTTTGCACTCGTTGGTGTCATGGGAAGTTGCATTATGCCACTTGCAATATCTCATCCTCTTCAACTCTTCTGCCGATGGGATCACATGGTTAGGTGACAGTTTGATCTGACCTTCCTGAAGTAGAAAGTCAAATATCCTATCAGCCTTAGCGGTGTCAAAAGCAAACTTCTCTGGTTCCTTCTGCCCAAAAGGACAAGACATCGGCTTCTTGTTTTTTACCCACTCTGCCAAGCCGATTACTGGTTCTTCATCAGAATCTGAGCTTGTTGCTTCATCGACAAATGACACTTTCTTATTCCGTGCTCTTTTAGGCTCGAAAGGCTTGATGTCTTGATCAGAAATCCTCTACACCAAATGAATTAAACTTTCGAACTCCTGAGAGGCATACTTATCCCTGATATGTGGCAACAAACCCTGGAAAGCCAAATCGGCTAGCTGCCGATCATCCAGAACCAAGCTATAGCATTTATTCTTGACCTCTCGTATCCTCTGCACAAAACCCTCAACCGACTCATCATTACGTTGCCTCAACTTGACCAAGTCGGTGATCTTCTTCTCATGAACCCCCGAAAAGAAGTATTTGTGGAATTGTTTCTCTAGATCGGCCCAAGTAATTACTGAGTTGGGAGGTAATGATATGAACCAAGTAAAGGCCGATCCAGACAATGATGATGAAAATAGACGAACCCTCAATTCGTCCCTGTTACCAGCCTCTCCACATTGAATGATGAACCTGTTGACATGCTCCATGGTTGACGTGTCGTCCTGCCCGGAAAACTTTGTAAAATCCGGTACCTTGTACCGATGTGGAAGCGGGATCAAATCATACGCGGGAGGATACGGTGTCCGATAAGAGTAAGTGTTGACTTTGGGTTTTATCCCAAATTGTTCCCTCATTACTTCAGCAATCTTATCGGCCCAATATGCATCGGCATCTTGCCGATGAGGCGGCTGCGGATCTGGCACTTGGTGGCGAACCTCCACGTGTCTGTTCGGGACGTGATCTGCACGGAACATTGGATTGATCACCTGTCCTCCAATCTGCAGACCACCAAACTGCTGTCCACCGATTGGCTGTCCTCCGAGTTGCTGTCCCCCGAGTTGCTGTCCAAAATTCATTGGCTGGTTGGGAATCCCCTGACCTTGGAACCCGGGATAGACCTGCCCTTGCTGGAACCCTGTAGTCTGGTAACTCTGCTGGGGCGATTGTGGAAAGGCTTGCTGTCCAAGCCATCCATTATTAGCATTCATCGGCATAGGTGCTGCCGATGATTGGTAATTGGGTACCGTCATTGAATTGACATACCCCGACTGGGCCATAGACCTCTGTTGCATCAGCATTGACTCTGCCGATGCGTTGGGCATCTGGAACATTGAATCTTGAGGATTTCCAGTGTGAGGCCTTGCAGTAGTAGTTGTGGTATACCGAGGACTCTGGTTCACCGGCGCATTGGGAGGTGCCGATGTCATAGGAGTTTTGCCCCTCATGTAAGTTATTTGTGATGTTCCCGGTGTCAACTCTGGAGGCATACCGTAACCCCACCAGTTGGGAGGAAGAGTCAACCCTGACATTGCTGATGCCAACATATCTGTTGTCAGTTTATGCTGCCCAACTGAAATTTGTGGGTTGGTTGTCATCGGCATAGATAGTGCACCAGCAGTCCCCGATGTACTTGGAGGGACGGCAGATTGTGCACTTGCAGTCGTCAAAGCAGCCGATGGATCCGTGACCTCTGGTGCCGTTGGCTGATGATGGGAGGGGCCCACATAATCTGGTGGGATTTGTCCTTCCTTGAAAGTTCTTGCCACGGCATTGAAAACCGTATTAGACAGTACACCAGCTTGGTTAATCAACGCTCGATTGATGGCATTGTCAACCATATCTTGAAGCTTGCCAGGATTGGCGTCAAAGGTAACCTGCCGTGGTGCCGGCAGTGCATCTTTCTGGACCACTTCGCCACTCCTGTTTATGCTGAAAGACCTCAGGCATTGCTGCTTGAACTCTTCCATGGCTTGGGCAATAGCTTGCTTCTGCTCATCCTTGAGGTTGGCCTCCGTCACGGGGATGACGTTCTCTTGATCGAGGTCAGAGATCGACATGTTGATCTTGATCTTGAATCTGGTCCCACCGAGCGTGCCAAAAGATGTGTTGATGCAAAACTGATCTGCAAACACAAAGGGCTAATACCCGATTCAAACGTTAAGGCGTGCCAGCCGATTTGACCTTGCTATCGGCAAAGGTGATAACTCGAATACTTTAGTCCTGACAACAGCGATGCGCCCGGATGTCACGGCTAAGAGGTACTCATGCGGAACTTGAGAACACGCCGAGCTTAAGTCGACGAATTCCTAAGAACTCGTAACAAAAGGAAAAAAGTATGACGAAGTCGTCGAAAAGTAGATGCTGGAATATGAGTAAAAACGTGTGTTTGATTGATTGATTGATTGATTTTTCATTACAAGGCCCTAGGGTCTATATTTATACCCTGCTCAAAGAGCTACAACCAGACACGATTAGAATTTGAATTCCAAATTACACGGAATCCGTATATAAAATGATGTAAATAATTAAGGAAATAACAACACTATCCCTCGTGACAAACCGAAACTCCTCCACATAACGACCGGCAGCTTCCGGACTCCCTCTTTGCATCATCGGCAGACCCTTTGCCATAGTCATCGGCAGACTTTCTTATCTAGCCATCGGCACAATATTACTGCCTGTGGACTTAGTCACGTTCAACTTCTCCCTCATCGGCAACCATCCTCATCGGCAACCCACTTTGTAAACATCGTACTGCCACCTTATCCTGCCATCCTAGACACGTGCCCAAAAACGGTGTCAACAGATCCTAAACATGTATATAATTCCAATCTAACTAAGCCAAGCATATAACTATAATAAACTAAGAACAATATAATTGCAAATACAAACAAATAGAGCAAAGTCATAATCAATATATTGAAGTAGAACAAAGTCATATTCATAATATTGAGGAACAATGATGAACAAATGAAGAACAATAGAGGAATTACCAAGAATCCTCTTGACAGATCCGGAAACCATTCGAAGATTGACTCCTTCTAGTTCTAATCCTATGTAGCTATGCTAAACTAGAGATCTATTGATGTGGTGGCTCTAGGGCTTGATCAGAGGGTTATTCTCCCGAGAGATAGAGGTGCTCTCCTCCACGGGCCAGGGGGTCTGCTTATATAGTCCTTCCAAGTGAATGTGGGCCGTCGGATCAAACCGACATTAATCGCATCGTTTTCCTTGATCCTTTTAGGTCGGTGGAGCATGATCCACTAGGTTGAATGTGATTGGTCCTTAGACCAGGGTGGGCATCCAAGGGGGGAGGGTGGGCGCCCTGCCCCCGGGCCCGTTCGGTCTCCCGTTCGTTCCCGTGGCTTCTGGACTCTTCTAGATGTTGGATAGTTGGGCGGTACGTTAATATCTCTATGTAAACCCGACATGTGGGCCTTTCTTCCATAATTCTTGATAACCCCCTGTAGAAATAGACAAACACCAAAACTTGTGGAATTCTGTCAGATAAATCCCTAAGTCTGGGTGTTGGTTGCATTTGGATCCTTTTCTTTGTTTATTTATTGATTATATTTGATACTTAAGGACCGTCAACAAACTCCCCCAAGCTTACCTCTTGCTTGTCCCTGAGCAAGGATAATCTCAGTGATGGATCAGAAGTTGTTGGAATGCCATTAAAAGATGATGATACACATGCTTTTAAATGAGGTCTCATCTCTGAGTTAGAGTAAACCGTCAAGACATAAAACTTACTCATTTTACCTTTTACCATGGGACTTGTAACAGTCACTTCTGTCTTGAGCAGTTAGAAGATAGAACGGTCTAGTCAAGTGCCATGTCTCTTATTCTTGATCAGCTATAGCTCTGTAGTTTTTGCAGATTTTCAAATAAAACTTAGAGATTCCTTGTATGACTCTCTCAAATCTCTCTTTTGTAGTATTTCTGGATCCTTACCAAGGCAGTGATGGTACATGCCTTCTCTCAAATTATGTAGTATTTGCGGTATAGGGCATAGTGACATTGCCTTCTCTCTCATCCTACTCTAATAAGGCTTTGATATCTGGAGCTCATAGGTGGGAGATAAAGTATACATACTTACAAGACATTTATTGCATAGTCAAACCTTGGATCCAGAGAAACAAGTCAATAAGTCAAATCAAGATGTGCATGTGTTGCGAATGAATGGTGTATGGTGATGATGGTGATAACAATGTGAAAGTCTAATTCTACTTTTTGTGCTCTTTTGAGGGGTACATACCTTTCTTGCTCTTTTGAAACTTTTTTGAGGAGAATGAGATGCTCTATATTTTCCTTTTCTTTCCTCTCAGATGGGTATTGCACCCCTAATTCTACTGTCGAACACTTGTCCATTTTTACCTCTCGTCTCACTTTTTCTTTTCTTTCGAGGTTCTGGGCACTTTCCCCTTTTTATTTCCTCGTATCGCTTTTTTTTAGAGCACTCATCTCCTGAAATAATATAGAAAGTGGTA